>NC_062561.1:83958333-84671666 GCF_022837055.1 Prionailurus viverrinus | reverse complement strand
GTCTGGTTTTGTGCCAGTACCATACTGTCTTGATCACTACAGCTTTGTAATGTAGCTGGAGTTCCAAAATTGTGAGGCCTTCAGGTTTGCTTTACTTTTTCAAGGTTGTTTTGGGTATTGAGGGTGTTTTGTGGTTCCATACACATTTTAGGATTGTTCTAGTTCTGTGAAAAATGCTGTTGGTATTTTGAGAGGGATTATATTAAATATGTAGATTGTTTGCAATAGTATAGACATTTTAACAATATTTATTCTTCTAATTCATGAGCACGAAATGCTTTTCCATTTCTTTATGTCCTCTTTAAGTTATTTCATAAGTGTTCTATAGTTTTCAAAGTAAAAAATCTTTTACTTTTTTGGTTTAGGTTTATCCCTAAGTATCTTATGGTTTTTGATGCAATTATAAATGAGATTGATTCCTTGATTTCTCTTTATCCTTAATTATATTTATCATTCATTACATTTACCTTTCTCATCTTCATTACAGGTATAGAGAAATGCAACAGATTTCTATACATTGATTTTGTATCCTGCGAGTTTCGTGACTTTGTGTATCATTTCTAGTAAATTTTGGCGGAGCCTTTTGACTCCATGTTTCCTACAGAGTATCATGTCATCATCGAAGAGTGAAAGTTTGACTTCTTTGCTGATTTGGAAACCTTTTATTTCTTTTTGTTGTCTGATTGCTGAGGCTAGGACTTCCAGTACTAAGTTAAATAAAAATGGTGGAAATTGACATTCCTATCTTGTTCCTGACTGTAGAGGAAAAGCTCTCAATTTTTACTCATTGAGGATGATATTAGCTGTGGGTCTTTCATATATGGCCTTTATAATGTTCATATATGTTCCCTCTATCCCTACTTTGTAGAAGGTTTTTATCAAGAATGGATGCTGTCAAACTATATGATCAACTAATCTTCTACAAAGCAAGAAAGATATCCAATGGAAAAAAGACAGTCTCTTCAGCAAATGGTGTTGTGAAAGCTAGGTAGCAACATTCAGAAGAATGAATCTGGACTACTTTCTTCCAGCATACACAAAAATAAATTCACAATGAATGAAAGACTTAAATGTGAGACAGAAAAACATCAAAATCCTAGGTTAGAACACAGGTAAGGAAAGGCAAGGGAAACAAAAGCAAACATGAACTACTGGGACTTATCAAGATAATTGTGTTTATAATTGTTTGTTTCTGTGGTGTTCATTGTGATCTCTCCTCTTTCATTCATTATTTATTTGAATCCTTTCTCTTTTCTTTTTTCATAAGTCTGGCTAGGGATTTATCAGTTTTATTAATTCTTTCAAAGAACCAGTTCCTAGATTCGTTGATCTATTATACTGATTGTTTTTGTTTCTATATCATTTATTTCTGCTCTAATCTTTATTATTTTCCTTTTTCTTCTGCCTTTAGGCTCCATTGGATGTTCTTTTATTACCTGCTTAATATGTAAGTTTAACTTGTATATCTTGTTTTTTTATTTTATTTTATTTTATTTTATTTTATTTTGCTTCCTGAGGTAGACCTGTATTGCTATATACTTCCTTCTTATGCAGCATTTGCTGCATCCTAAAGGTTTTGGAACTTTGTGTTTTCATTTCCATTATGTTTCCATGTATTTTTTTTTCTTTAATTTCCTGGTTAGCCCATTCACTCTTCAGTAGGATTTTTAAAAATATCTATGTATATTTCATCTTTCCATTTTTTTTCTTGTGGTTGACTTCAAGTTTCAAAGCGTTGTGATAGGAAAATGTGAATAGTACAATCTCAGATTTTAATTTTTTTTTTTTTTTTTGATTTGTTGATCTCTGATTTGTGCCTGAGCATGGGATCTATTCTGGAGAATATCCCATGAGCACTTGAAAAGAATGTGTATTTTCCTGCTTTAGGATGAAATATTCTGAATATACCTGTTAAGTACATCTGGTCCAGTGTGTTATTTTAAGCCATTGTCTCCTTGTGGATTTTCTGTTTTGATTACCTGTCCATTGTTGTAAGTGGGGTGTTAAAGTCCCCTATTATTATTGCATTATTATAAATGAGGTCATTTATGTTTGTAATTAATTGGTTTATATATTGGAGTTATACCAAGTTGGGGACATAAATATTTATAATTGTTAGATCTTCTTGATGGATATACCCCTTAATTATGATTTAGTGCCCTTCTTCATCTCTTGTTATAGTCTTTGGTTTAAAAAATCTAGTTTGTCTGATATAAATATGGCTACTCTAGCTTTCTTTTGACATTCAGTAGCATGATAAATTGCTCTCCAAGCCCTCACTTTCAATTTACAGGTGTCTTTAGGTCTAAAATGAGTCTCTTGTAGGCAGCATATAGATGCGTTTTTTTTTTCCATTATGATACTTATGTCTTTCTATTGGAGCATTTAGTCCATTTACATTCAGAGTTATTATTGATAGATACAAATTTAGTGCCATTTTATTAACAGTTAAGTCATTTTTTCTGTAGATTTTCTCTGTTCCCATCTGTCTTGGTCACGTTTGGTATTTTTCTCCCACTCAAATACTCCCCATGAATATTTCTTGCAGGGCTAGTTTAGTGGTCACGAACTCCTTTAATTTTTGGTTGTCTGGGAAATTCTTTATCTCCCCTTCTATTCTGAGTGACAACCTTGCTAGATAAAGTATGCTTGGTTGCATATTTTCCCCATTCAACATGTTGAATATATCATACCCCTCCCTTTTGATCTGCCAAGTTTCTGTGTCAAGGCCTCCTGCTAGCTTTATTTATCTTCCCTTGTAAATGAAGAATTCCTTTACCCTTGCTGCTTTTGGGAATTTTCCTTATTGCTGTATTTTGCAAATTTTACTATGATATGCCTTCTTATTCACCTGTTGTTGTTGTTGTTGTTGTTGATTTTGATGGTATTTCTCTGTGTTTCCTGGATTTGGTTGTCTGTTTCCTTTCCCAGATTAGGGACATTTTCGCTCTCATTTGCTCAAATAAATCTGCCACTTTTTTTCTCTCTTCTTCTGGGACTCCTATGATACAGATGCTATTACATTTTTATGGAATTGCTGAGTTCCCTAAGTCTACATTATGATCCAATATTTTTCTTTCCCTCTGCTTTTCAGTTTCATTATTTTACATAGGTTTATCTTCTATATCATTTTTTCATTCTTCTGCTTCTTTCATTCTTGTGGTCATTATACCAGTCGGTTTTGCATTTTGGTTATAACTTTTTTTTTTTTTTGGAAAGGAGATCCCACATGGCAGGGAAGGAGGGAGACCTGAAGTTCCCTTGTCCCTCAAACACAGTTGTGTTGATTCCAAAGGACTTTGAATTGCAAGAATCCTGGCTGCAGAATGACAGAGACATCTCCAGGGATCCATGGGGACAACCTGGTGGGCCATAGTGCATGATTGAAAACTGGAAGAGATAAAATGGGTGGTGTAGGCAAGGAGGGGAGGGATCCCCTTCTGCAAAGAGACAAAAGGAAGAGAAAGAGAGGCTTGAAAAGCATAAGACTGTATCTGGACAAGAGAAAAACCACAGAATGAGATAGAGAAAGATCCAATCACTAACTGTGGGGCTTTCTCTGGACTGGGGCTGGTTGCCCTGTTCGTGCACCTGGGGAGGAGAGGAGCCAACCCCAAGCTCAGTAACTAGTTAAAGGTTCAGCCCACAGTGGGAGGAAACAATACCCTCCCTGGTGTGCTGTGGGAAGAAAGCATATAACCATTCAAAGGACAAAGACTGCCTGCACCCACCAGCCAGAGGTCATATATCAGTGGCATGGAGCAGCACTTCCCCAGAACTGGGGAGCACATAATGTGATCCTTTAAGACATCAGGGTTTAGGGGCACCAGGGTGGCTCAGCTGGTTAAATGTCTGACTTCAGTTCAGATCATGATCTTGCAGTTCATGGGTTTGAGCACCACATCAGGCTCTGTGCTGACAGCTCAGAGGCTGGAGCCTGCTTTGGAATTCTGTGTCTCCCCCTCTCCCTCCCCCTCCCTGCTCACGCTCTGTCTCTCTCAAAAAATAAATAAATGTTAAAAAAAAGATATAAGGGTTTAAATCCCAGCTGAGAGCCAGAGAGGTGTGGGAGTTGGCCAAAGAGGAAAACCACACCCTTGGCACTATTAAGACACCTGTTGGTGGTTCGGAGCAGCACTTCCCTGGAACCAGGGCACATGTGAAGGACCTTTTAAGACATCAGGTTTGAATCCAAGCCAAGGGCAAGGGAGGTTTGGGAGTTGGTGGAGTGGGACAAACCTCCTCATTCGCACCTGTGGCACAATGAGGACAGCCTAAACAGAGTGGTTTGGGACACCTGGTCCATGGAGGAGAGACTGGGGTGTCACCATATTTCTTCACATTGCCAGCAAGGAGGAATGTCATGCCAGGACAGTGGGCCCACCATGGAGGTAGAACCCACCTACATTAAACCACACCCTTCCACACCTGGTACCTGCTTATCTACTGGAGTGGGATTGATGCTGAGGAACTAGACAGTCCTTTTTCCAGACCAGCACTGAACTGGTTCCAAGGCAGCCAGCAGTTTTACATTTTCTGATTTAATTCTTGCACAGTTCTTTCTATATCTATAGCTATATATATATATATATATATATATATATATATATCATCTATCTATCTGTGTGTGTGTGTGTGTGTGTGTGTGTAGATAGACGCAGATATTTATATCTGTGTCTATGCATTTTTTTCTTCCTTTTCTCCTTATTTCTTCCTTTCTCTAGTCTGGTTATTATGGTTGTTTGTTTGTTTAAGCAGACATATTTAATCTATTCTCTTTATACCTGTTCTACATCTCCTTCTTTATTTTTCTATCTCTCTCTCTCTGGATTAAGCTGTATAGTTTCTCTGTCTGGTGAAGTTTCTTTTCTTTTCTTTTTCCCTACCCTTGTCATATTTCTCTGTTTGTATGGGACAAAGCCCCTTCCATTAACACCACCCCCATCCTGTGGTTGAGTTGTAGCTGGTGTTTTTTGTTTTTTGTTTTTGTTTTTAAATTTTTATTATTTGTTTGTTTTGGCTTTATTTGCTTGTTTTCCTTTCCAGAGCTGCTTCAATGAACAAATCAAAACACACCTGATGGAGGGTCCAAAACATCAGTAAGAGTAGGGAGATAAAGCAAACAAAGTCACAACAAAAAAGAGCAAGTAACATTCTCCAAAAACACCTCTTGAATGGCCAGATCCTGGACAGTGTATGACCCCTCTTTAATATAGTAGTGCTCACAGGTGCAGGGCACATAAAAAGCTTTTAAAACACACAAGAGAAAGAAAACTAGCCAGAATGATGAAATGGAAGAATTCTCTTCAAAAGAAATTCCAGGAAGAAATGATAGCTAAAGAATTGATCAAAACAGATATAAACAATATAACTAAATAAGAATTCAGTATAATAGTCATAAGATTAATAGCTGGGTTTGAAAAGGAATAGAAGACAGTAGAGAATCTATAGCTGCAGAGATCAAGGAACTAAAAAATAGTCATGATGAATTAAAAATGCTGTAAATGAGGGGCAAAATAAACTAGCTGCCATCACAGTGAGTATTGAAGAGGCAGGGGGGGATTAAGCAAAATAGAAGATAAAATTATGAAAAAAGAGAAAGGTGAGAAAAAGAGAAAAAAATTCTGGACCATGAGATGAGAATTAGAGAACTATGTGATTCAATGAAATGTAATAATATCCATATCATAGGAGTTCTGGAAGTAGAAAGAGAGAGAAAAGGATGGAAAGTATACTTGAACAAATCATAACTAAGAACTTCCCCAATCTGGGGAAGAAAACAGACATCAAAATGCAGGAGGTACAGAGAATGCTCTTCATACATAAAAAGAATCGATCTTTTGCATGACATATCATAGTGAACCTGGCAAAATACAGATAAAGAGAATTCTGAGAGCAGCTAGGGACAAATGGGCCTTAACTTACAAGGTTATACACATAAGGGGAGTAGTAGACCCATGGTAGTCCAGAAGGGAGTGGCAGAAAATATTCAATGTTGCAAATAGGAAAAATATTCAGCCAAGGTTCCTTTATCTAGCATGGCTGTCACTCAGAATAGAAGGATAGATAAAGGTTTTCCAAGACAAACAAAAACTGAAGGAATTCATCACCAATAAACCAGCCTTACAAGAAATCCTGAGGATGGAACATTGCAAGGACCACAAAGGACCAGAGACATCATTACAAGCATGAAACCTACAGATAACACAATGACTCTAAACCCATATCTTTCAATAATAACACTGAATCTAAATGGACTAAATGCTCCAGTCAAAAGATATAGGGTATCTGAATGGATAAAAAAAAAATAAGACCCATCTATTTGATATCTACAAGAGATCCATTTTAGACCCAAGAACACCTTCAGATTGAAAGTGAGAGGGTGGGGAATCATCTATCATGCTACTGGAAGTCAAAAGAAAGCTGGAGTAGCCATACTTATATCATACAAACTATATTTGAAACTAAAGGTTGTAACAAGAGATGAAGAAGGGCGTTATATCATAATTATGGGGTCTATTCATCAAGAAGAGCTAGCAATTATAAATGTCTATGCACCAAATTCAGAAGCACCCAAATATATAAAACGATAAATCACAAACATAAGCAATCTTATTTGTAAGAAGGTGGTAATTGCAGGGGACTTTAATACTCCACTTACAACAATGGGCATATAACATAGATAGAAAATCAATAAAGAAACAATGGCCCTGAATGACACACTGGACCAGATGGACTTGACAGATGTATTCAGAGCTTTTCATTCTAAAGCAGCAGAATACACATTCTTCTCGAGTGCACATGGAACATTCTCCAAGATAAATCACATACTGGGTCATAAAACAGCCCTCAATAAATTTGAAAGAATTGAGATCATGCATATTTTCAGATCACAATGCTATTAAACTTGAAATCAAACACAGGAAAAGGTTTACAAAACCTCCAAATGCATGGAGGTTACAGAACATTCTACTAAAGAATGGATTGGTCAACCAGGCAATTAAGGAAGAATTAAAACATATATGGAAACAAATTAAAATGAAAACATGACAGTACAAATGCTTTGGGATGCAGCAAAGGCAGTCCTAAGAGGAAAATACGTTGCAATCCAGGCCTATCTCAAGAAACAAGAAAAATCCCAAACACAAACTCTAACAGCACATCTAAGGGAACTAGAAGCAGAACAGCAAAGAAACCCCAAGGCCAGCAGAAGAAGAGAAATAATAAAGATCAGAGCAGAAATAAACAATATAGAATCAAAGAATAAACAAAAACAGGAGAACAGATCGATGAAAGCAAGAGATGTGGGTTTTTTTTGAAAAAAATAAACAAAATTGATAACCCCCTAGCCAGACTTCTCAAACAGAAAATAGAGAGGATCAAACGAAATAAAATCCCGAATGAAAATGGACTTTTTGCAAATAATTCCTCAGAAATATAAACAAATATCAGAAAATACGATGAAAAATTATATGCCAACAAACTGGACAACCTGGAAGAAATGGACAAATTTCTAGACACCCACACACTACCAAAACTCAAAGGGGAAGAAATAGAAAATTTAAACAGACCAATAACAAGAAAGATATGGAACCTGTTATCCAAACTCGCCCAATGAATAAGAGTCCTGGACCAGACGGCTTCCCTGGGGAATTCTACCAGACATTTAAAGCAGAGTTAATAATATCCTTTTCAAGCTGTTCCAAAAAATAGAAACAGAAGGAAAGCTTCCAGACTCATTCTACGAAGCCAGCATTATCTTGATTCCCAAACCAGACAGAGACCCCACGAAAAAGGAGAATTAGAGGCCAATATCCCTGACGAAAATGGATGCAAAAATTCTCAACAAGATACTAGCAAAGAAAATTCAACAGCATATAAAAATAATTATTCACCATGATCAAGTGGGATTCATCCTGAGCTGCAGAGCTGGTTCAATATTCACAAATCAATCAATGTGACACATCACATTAATAAAAGAAAAGATAAGAACCAAATGATCCTGTCAATAGATGCAGAAAAAAGCATTTAACAAAATACAACATCCTTTCTTCATAACCCCCCCCCCACAGAAAGTCAGAATAGAAGGAACATACCTAAACATAATAAAAGCCATAGATGAAAAGCGCACTGCTAATATCATCCTCAATGCGGAAAAACTGAGAGCTTTCCCCGTGAGATCAGAAACATGACAGGGGTGTCCATTCTCACCATTGTTGTTTCACAGAGTTTTGGAAGTCGCAGCATCAGCAGACAACAAAGTGAAATAAAAGACATCAAAATTGGCAAAGAAGAAGTCAAACTTTCACTTTTTTCAGATGACATGATACTCTACATTGAAAAAGCAAAATACTCTACCAAAAAGCTGCTAGAACTCACACATATATTCACCAAAGTTGCAGGATACAAAATCAAGGTACAGAATTTAGTTCCATTTCTATACACCAATAATGAAGTAACAGAAAGAAAAATCAAGAAATTGATCCCATTTACAATCACACCAAGAACTATAAAATACCTAGGAATGAACTTAACCAAAGATGTAAAAGATCTGTATGCTGAAAACTTTAGAAAACTTATAAAGGAAATTGAGAAAGACATAAAGAAATGGAAAAAAACATTCCAGGCTCATGAATTGGAAGAGTAAATATTTTAAAATGTCAATAGTACCCAAAGCAATCTACACATTCAATGCAATCCCAATCAAAATTGCACCAGTATCCTTCTCAAAGTTAGAACAAACAGTCCTAAAATTTGTATGGAACCATAAAAGACCCCAAAAAGCCAAAGTAATATTGAAAGAGAAGACCCAAAGCGGAAGGCATCACAATCCCAGACTTTGGCCTCTACTACAAAGCTGTAATCATCAAGACAGCATGGTATTGGCACAAAAACAGACACATAGACCAATGGAATAGAATAGAGACTCCAGAATTGGACCCACAAAAGTATGGCAAACTAATCTTTAATAAAGCAGGAAAGAGTATCCAATGGAAAAAAGACAGTCTCTTTAACAATGGTGTTGGGAGAACTGGACAGCAACATGCAGAAGAATGAAACTAAACCACTTTCTTACACCATAATAAAAAATAAACTCAAAATGGATGAAGGACCTAAATGTGAGACAGGAAACCATCAAAACCCTAGAGGGGAAAGCAAACAACCTTTTTTTACCTCAGCTGCAGCAATTTCTTGCTTGACACATCTCCAAAGGCAAGGGAATTAAAAGCAAAAATGAACTATTAGGACCTCATGAAGATAAAAAGCTTCTGCACTGCGAAGGAAGCAATCAAGAAAACCAAAAAGCAACAGACATAATGGGAAAATATATTTGCAAATGACATATTGGATAAAAGATTAGTATCCAAAATCCATAAAGAATTTACCAAACTCAACGTCCAAAAAAAAACAAATAATCCAGTGGCGAAATGGGCAGAAGACATGACTAGACACTTTTCCAAAGAAGGCATCCAGATGGCCAACAGACATATGAAACCATGCTCAGTGTCACTCATCATCAGGGAAATACAAATCAAAACCACACTGAGATACCACCTCACACTGGTCAGAGTGGCTAAAATCAACAACTCAGTAAACAACGGATGCTGGCCAGAATTTGGAGAAATGGGAACCCTCTTACACTGTTGGTGGGAATGCAAATTGGTGTAGCTGCTCCTGAAAACAGTGTGGAGGTTCCTCAAAAAATTAAAAATAGAATTCCACTATGAAATAGAATTCCACACCCAAAGAATATAGGAGTGCTGATGCATAGAGACACATGTACCCCAATGTTTATAGCTGCACTTTCAACAATAGCCAAATTATGGAAAGAGCCTAAATATCCATCAAATGATGAATGGGTAAAGAAAATGTGGTTTATATATGCAATGGAATACTACTTGGCAATGAGAAAGAATGCAATCTGGACATTTGCAGCAGCGTGTGTGGAAGTAGAAGGTATTATGCTAAGTGAAATAAGTCAGTCAGTGAAATACACATATCATATGTTTTTACTCATATGTGGAACTTGAAAAACTTAACAGAAGACCATGGGGGAGAGAAGGGGGAAAATAGTTACAAACTGAGAGGGAGGGAGGCAAACCATAAGAGACTCTTGAATACAGAGAACACACAGAGGATTGATGGGTGTGGGGGAGAGTGGAACATATGTGATGGGTATTGTGGAGGGCACCTGTTGGGATGAGCACCAAAGCCAAGAGCACACTATACACATTGTATGTTAGCCAATTTGACAATAGATTATATTAAAATAAAAAATAAAATAAAATAAAATAAAATAAAATAAAATTAATTAATTAAATTAGATTAAATTAAATTAAATTAAATTAAATTAAATTTTGGCCTGACTAGTTTTTACGTCTTTTATCTCTGCCATAAGGAACTCCCTGAAGTCTTCTATATATCCTTATGGTTGTTGTTTATATTTTTTTGTATTTTTTAAGTTTATTTATTTATTTTGAGAGAGAAAGAGCATGCGTGGGGAAGGGGCAGAGAGAGAGGGAGAGAGAATACCAATCAGACTCCACATTGTCAATGCAAAGCCTGTAGTGGAGTTCAAACTCAAACTGTGAGATCATGACCTGGGCTGAAGTCTGATGTTTAACCAACTGAACCACCTAAGTACACCTATGATTGTTGTTAAATTCTGGCTCAGGCATATTACTTATATCTGTTTTTATTTGATCCCTGGCCATGCCCTCCGCTTGTCCTTTCTTTTGGGATGTATTCCTTCCTCTTGGCATTTGTCTAGGTTTCTGTCTTCTTCTCTGTGTTAGGAAATCCCATTTTGTTTCCTGCTCCTGAGAGTAATGACTTTGTTAAGAAGAGTCTTATACTGTCCAGGACCTGGCATTTCAGGAAATGTTTCTGGTGTATGCTGGTGTATGCTGTGTGCACTCTGTGCTGTGTTTTGGTTGCTCTTTTCCTCAGTTAGGCCTCTGTAGGTTTTTTCCTTGTCTCCTGTGGATAGTGTGTGGTGAGTTTTAACTATGTATGCTCTTATTTGCTTGTTGAAAGAGTTCTAATCCTATTTTGACTAGAGCTGAAACTTTGTAACACTTTATGGTCAGTAGATTTGGTGTGTGTGTGTGTTGGGGGGGGTTGCTGGTCTTCTTGTGGAGGGGACCATTGCTCTTTTTCTCAGACACACTTGCTTTAGCACCTGCAGAATGCAGGGGGTGGGATATGGTGTAGGCAGCTCAGGCCTCCACTATTAGTGCTGTGTTGCTCACTGATGTCAGTTCATGCTGATGGACAGAGGAGAAAAATGGTAACAGCTCTCTTCCTTGTTCCTGGAGAGGGGAGTTGGTGCATGCTGCTGTTTGGGAAGCCCTTATAGAAGAGTGAATTGTCTTCCCTAATGTCCCAGATGCCTGGCTTCACTCTATGTACAGGCAATCTGCCCACATGGAAGCATAGTACAACTGTGTTTTATCTCAGGCATGCTGACTGTGTTTCAAACTCCAAATTTAGGGACCTGGCCCAGACCCCATGCTGATCCTCTGGTGAAGGTGTTGCTCTGCTGGGGCTAGTGTGTATTTGTCCCAGAAGAGCAGTCACACCATCTAGCAGGATCTTGGTGTATAATATGCAGCAAAAACCCGGTGTCCAGGTTAGCTGCCCCCAGCAGGTGTCTCTGCCCCTATGCTAAGGGACTGGGCAGTACAATAACACATAACAGCTCTTTTGCCGCCTTAGAGGCAGTGCCACCTCTCCCAGATGTGTTCCAATAAGGGGGTAACTTGTCTTCTAGTGTGTCCCAAGGTATCCTCAAATTGCCTTTTCTGCTCCCAGGCCTTTACCCTCCTTTTCCACAGGAGCACCAATGCACCCTCTAGGTTCCACCCAGCCATGGCAGACTTGAAATGTCAGTCTTTGAGCTTTACTGGCTGTAAAGCCTCATGCTAATCAGCCCTTCTAGTTTTCCTAAACAATGATTTTGGGAAAGTGTTTTTCCCGTGCAATCCTCTGTGCACTTCTCTCTGTCTCTCTGTCTCTCTCTGTCTCTCTCTCCTCTGTCCATGATCAGGAGTCCTTCCCCTCCATAGCAGCCACAACCCTTTTCTCCCCAAATCACATCTCTACACCTACTAACCTTCCACAATGTAGCCTCTTCTCTCCCTCTTGTTGTAGAGTCTTGTCTCTCAGTCCTAAGATTGATTTCTTGTGTGTTCAGAATGATTTAATATTTATCTAGCTATGTTCAAGTGATAAGGCAAGCATAGGGTCCTCCTCCTACTCTACCATCTTAACTTTTCCCATCTTCTTAATCTTAATGACTGCATTTGAATTCAGAGAAAAGACTTGAACTCTGGGGTCTGAAGCCCCAGAATGGTTAGCTCTGTTAGAATAATACACTTGAAACTAGACTGAATTCTTCACTTATAGTACTTTCCTGGGGTACAAAAAGGGGGATGACATGGGACAAAGTCGCACAGCCCATGAGAACCAAAAATAGAAACCAGCTTTATTTCCATACACTATTATTGTCACCAACATCAATATAGACTTTTCATAGTTTCATCCTTTAATAGCTCATTTAATATGTCTTAAATGGTATCATATTCCTAAATAAACATTCCATTTGAATGAGTCACAAGGACATGGAAATCCTGTCCTTATACCCATGAGTTAATAGACACAGCCTTGGAAGCAAGCTACAGGAGATAGTCTCATGACTTGTCTGTTTTCAGCTGCCTTTGTACTTTTTTTTCCCTTCCTTTAGTCCTGACAGTCTTTCCTAACTCTTCTCCATTCTAAATGCTGTTTTTAGAACATGTTGGCTGAACAGAAGAATGAGTTTCATGTCCTAGACTCTCAAACAAACATCTGGAACTTCCATAGGGTTTCTAGATTTTATTTTTAAAAGAAAGTATAGTAAAAGAAAAACATACACACTACAAAGCAGCACTATCATTTGTCATCACTATCACCATCAGAGTGATTGGAAACTATTTATCACACTTTAATGAAATTGGCCAGTTTTGCCTATTGGTGGAGGAGCATTCTGTGACAGATTGGTGGGAAGCAGCAGACAGCTACATCTAGAAAGATCCTGAGTCAACTCACTTTTGTCCTGGGCCTCACAGAGGAGGAAGAAGGAGGGAAGGAAGGTCCTGAATTATCCTTTTTTCTTCTGTGTCTATCTCTCCTCACCTCTCCCTAATTTCCATCCCTCTTTCTCTTTTAATGAAGGCTCCACTCTTCTACTTTCTCTCCCCACTTCCCATTCTCCAGAGAAATTCAACTCCACTGAATACCAAGAGACATGAACTACCTCATGCTTTGTTTCTTTCAGGAGTCTCCCCAGTACCATCACTTTGGGCTCTGAACAGCTGCTAATGGAGGCCATTTTCTGTCCAGGGTTTCTGGTTCTGAAGAGTGGAAGGATGAGAAGGGAGGTAGGTAAACAGATCCAGTTCAGACTCCTCAATAGTGGAAGTACCTGCAGTTTACCTCACTCATTACTCAGAGGGCAAAAGTGGGTGTTAATATTCTTCCCAAGACAATGTAATTCAGTCTTATATAAAGAAAGCCCATCTTCCTGTCAACATGACTTTGACTCTATTCCACATGGATGCAATAACCTTGGCATGATGTTTAAGGGATGTTTGTTAGTCTGGCTCACCTACCTCATTTGTTAGAAATGATGTAGCCAGTGGAGAATTATTTCTCTTTATGTTTTGTAGATGAGGGCGGGAGGTCACCATCCATTTTCTTCTCGGTAGTTATTACTAATTTTACCATCTTATAGATAAGGAAGTTGTGATTCATGGATAAAAGTTAACATAATAGCTAGTAAATTACAAAACTAACTTTGAACACCCATATCCTGACAACAAGTCTAGTGCTCTTTGCACCTAATCTAAGCTTCTTGTAAGAACCAACATAAAATATTGAAGTGAGCTCAGGAGGGGGTGAATACTAACCTTGTGATTCTTCCATAAACTGGTGTTCCTCTGCTCAGTCCCTTAAGCAAGGCATGTCTTTCACCAAAGAGCCTTTTTTTGATCATGCTTTTTGTCCTCTTCTGGGAGCCATCTGACCTCCTTGCCTTTGCATGGTTTTCTCACTTATCAGAGATGTCTCCCTGACTTAACCCAATTCTTTCCTATCTCAGCTACCATTTTGTTTCCATCTCAAGTCTTCGATTTGCAATTATCTTTATATGTCTGTTTACTTGTATTAAAAAAATGTTTTCTTGTTTGTTTGTAGTTGTTATCAGCTTAAATCTTAGGGAGGGCAAGGGCTTTGTATTCCCACTATCCAGAGGTTGGCATAAAGGCACTAACATATATTTTCTTGAATAAATGAGGAATTTAGGTCTTAATTGTCAGAAAAAGGATTTGGGGAAAGGGGCATCCATTTTAATTTAGTGCTTTTTGTGTGTCAGCCACTATGTGAGTCAGTATCTGTGTGAAATAGACATTTTTCTCCTTTTGTTTTGATGGAGATGCTGAGAATTTTAAACAAGTTTACAGACCTGATAAGTGGTGTAGCCAGGTGTCAAGCCAGGCCTGTCTGTTGGGTTTTGTTTTCCTCATCAGTCCAGTGGAGGTCCACAAGAGTAGATCATGCAAACAAACTGATTTTATATAATGTTGGATGCAACAATTCTTTCAAAAGGCCTTGCATTTAGAGCCAGGAGTCTATTGGGAAATGGTCATGTTGAAAATTTCCTGAGATAATTATTTATTTAGTACTAGACAGGTTGCCTGCCACAAAGGAAGACCAGGTAAACTTTGAGTGACTAAATTAATGATAATAGCCACATTTTCTTGGGCTAGATTTATAATAGTGTATGCATTGTGCAAAAAGTATCATGGCTTTCCTCTTAATCTTTGTAACACATTGGGTATTGTGGATGTCCCTTTCTTTCAGGTGAAGAAACCAAGACTCAGAGAATGAGTCTTAAACGAACTGTTTAAGCTCAATCAATTGGTAAGTGACAGAGGAGCACTCTGAGGTCAGGCTTCATCTTAGCCCCTGCTCTGTGTGGCTTTGTGTATTCTCCCGGGCTATGATGTCACTGGTGTAAGCTCATAAAGTGACAGCAGTGGGAAGCATCATTTTTGGAGCCCTTTCAACATGATAAGTACATACAGAATGTCAGTGATTTCCTTTAAGCCTCAGAACAGCTCTTAAGAAGTAGGTGGTATTGCTGTCTCCATTTGACAGATGGGGAACCCAAGACTCAGGGATTGTTATCTTGCACAGGGCATGGACTATTGGGGAGGCCTATCTCTTAGAGCATTCCCATTTTCCCTGAGTGGTTTCTGCAGATCAGGAATACTTGGAAGAGTAATTTAATGATTTTAGCTCATTTTCACGTTTTCAAGCTGGAGGAACAAGCCAGGCAATGAAAGTTCCCTGAAGCAAACAGATGGAGAGCAGGTGGAACATGTGTGAAGGACATTTAGCTGAGTTTTTGGCTTAGATCCCTATTGGAGTTTCTGTTCTGGATGTCCTGCCCTGACCCTGCCTACCTCTGCAAATTTATTCTAAAATGGAGTGCACTTCTCTGAGAACTCATCGTCAAGCTTTGTTGATAGTTTAGGAAACCCATTTTCCACATGCCTTTCAGGTTCACACCCCAGAGAAGCTCTCCAATATCTGGGTGAGTTTTAGCTTACCCCTGCTGAATGGTCATGAGGACAGCCAGCTTTGTTCTCTTCTAAGGTGATAATAGAACCAGGGTGCCTGAGGCATGCCCAGTGTCCTTAGTTTAGGAGCAAAAGTTAGATTGTGTGTTGAGGTCTTTCTTCTCTTGGGTCCCTGGACTTCTTGGCTAGTCAGAAGGAGTGTCTGCTTTAGGGCGTGCGTTTTTACAATGTTTCGTGACTGATTCCAGCTTTTTAGTTCTGATAGTTCCATGCTGACTATGGAATAGAACGGGAGGAGGGAAGGTGGGTCAATGTTCCCAACCCTGGGGCCGAGGCTGGCCCTACATGAGCTGTGTTGGAGTGGAAAGAATATTGGCCCAGGTGTCTGAAGGCCTAACAAAGAGGCCTCTTTGGGGCTCAGCATCCTTATCTGTCAAGGGGGGTTATGATACCCATCTATATACTGTCTAGACCTTGGGTAGGGCAAATCCAGGACTGCTGTGAATGGCTGTGTACAGCTGAGCTCCAGGGCTGCAACCAAATCACTCAAGATCACCCCCCACCTCCCATGTCATTGTTGTTATATGACATTAGAAACAACACAATGGGATGGGGTGAGGAATGAAGAAGGAAATAAATAATGAACAAGCATTTCTTTGAGGTTTGATGTTCCCATTTTATAGTTGGGGAACTCAGGCCCAGTGAGACAGATTAATAAGTAACTTATGTGGCAAGAAAGGCAAAGACTGCATTCAGATCCAGACCTTCCTAGTTGCCTTTGGCCCATTTTCCTGGGGATCTGGTGCCTTCTGAGAAGGATTAATGTAGATTAGCCTGATTCTCCTGTCAGTTTTCAGTGTGTTAACAGAGTGGTCCCTGGGGCTGTTATTGTGCCTTTCAAATCCCCCATCTTAGGCTGGGGAAAGTCCAATGCATAGGCCTTTTCTTTCACCACATCCCATTGGCTACTCCTGCTACCACCTCTCCTAATGGGGTGTCCCAGGTGGCTGGAGTGAAGACATAACAAATTCTGTTAGGGAGGGACTTACCTTTGTTTAGGAAAATGCTGTTATAGCCATCCTGAGGGTAGGAGAGAGCAAGAGAAAACAAAGGATGGTCAGAGGCTCTGCTTACAAAAATGACCCAAATTTCACCTTCTTCATGAGACCAATGCAGACCTCCTTATTTAAAATTGAATCCTGTGTTCCCCAGCATGCTTGGTCCTTCACCTTTGCTTTTGCTTTTCTCTGTCTTTTCGTCAGAGCAGGCACCACATTCTAATCTACTCTGTAATTTGCTTGTTTATCACTTTATTTATGTTTTCTGTTTCACATTCATGACTACACTCAAGGAGGGCAGTCTCTGTCTCTTTGCTCAGATACCTCCCAAATGCTTGGAGCAGACCTGATGCATAGTGCAAAAAAAAAAAAAAATGTTTGTTGAATGAAAACATGAGCTTGGGAAAAGGAGGGAAAGCTGAGTGACAGAGTAGGTCAAATGGATAAGTAGTATTTTCAGGATGCCTGGGTGCTCAGTCAGTTAAGCATCTGACTCTTGATTTTGGTTCAGGTCATGTTTTCATGGTTTGTGAGATGGAGCCCCCCATCTCAAGTTGGAGCCCTGGGTCAGGGCTTGGGATCCTCTGTCTCTCTCTCTTTCTGCTCCTCCCTGGCTCACGCTCTCTCTTTCTCTCAAGATAAATAAATACATACATACATACATACTTTTTTTTAAAAAACAAAGAGATATTTTCAAGAACGGGGAACTCCAAGTTTAACTGAAGGCTGGGGATGTTGGTGTGATGTGGTGTGTGTGTGTGTGTGTGTGTGTGTGTGTGTGTGTGTATGTATGGATATTTGTGTGTGTGTGTCTGTGGTTTATGATGTGTGTGAATATATGTCTGAGGTTGTGTGTATGTCAGTGTGTGCATGAATGTGCATGCATATGTGTCTTGAGGTGGCAGGGACAGCAGAAAGAAGAAAAAAGCAGGTAACTCCAGTTTATTCTCAATGCCAGGAGCATCGATGGCACAATGTGAGGCTGCTGGGAGGTGCTGACCCAGGTTCTTATCAATAGTGGCTTCCCTGATGGTGAGGCTGGATGAATTCGAGTGTTGGTGTTGGCAGCAGAAATGCTTGTGGGCCCCTCACACAGGCATGTAGGACATGCTGCAAGCAAGGGCTTCGTGACCCCTCTACCCTGTGAGGTTGCACAGTGGGTTTGCCCTCATCTTGGCTAAAGGACTCTGAGACTTATTGAGGCCCCATGGGGCCTGACTCCCCTTTCCTAAGCTGCATGGACTCTATGTGGCCTGATTCTGAGTTCTGACTTTGCCTGAGCTGTGTGATCTTGGGCAAGTCTCTTATGTTTCTCTCCTGTGCCTTCATTTCCTTATCTGTAAATCAAGGTGACTGCTTTATCGAGCTGGTATAATGTGAGGCTTGTGACTTATTAACAGATACTTTAATCCATTCTGTGGGCCACAGCCAACATAAGACCATGCCTGAGACACATCTTACTTCTTGCATGCTTTGCCAAAGGCAGGCCTTAACCAAAGTTGCACTCAAATTCTGGAGGCCTCAGATAGTTGACCAATTGCACAGCTGCCAAAGGATTAAGCTCCCTGTGGCCCTGTGGCTGGGCAGAGTCCAGCCTGACCCAGAAGCCCCTCCCTGCAGGCAGCTGTGGTTTCTGATTGTGTAGTCACCTGCTATATAAGGCCCTTCACACACCTGCTCTAATCCTCTGCTGGGATCCACCTTCTGTGGGCAGTCTCCAGGACAGACTCTGAAGGTGAGGGGCTGAAGCCAAGCTGTGGGGGTGGGGGGAGGGTGTCCCACCTTGAGAGGAGCTGAAACCAAGGGAAGGGCATTGTGGGGGTGGTTGTAGTCCAGGGCATTCTCATAGCTCTGGCTTCTTTAGCAACACTCAGGAAAGGGAAGCCTGGTGAGGAGAGATGTGTGCATTGTGGGGTTTGCTCATGGTATGTGCTTTGTCCTTTTCATACCTGCTCTGAACTCTGCTTGCCTATGTATAAAATGAAAGCAATTGTGGTAGAACCCTCTCAGGCTATTGAAAATGTCCAATTATAGAATGAGTGGAAGGAAGTACTTTGCAAAGGGTTTTTTTAGATGCTGCGTGTTCACATTTTCCATATGAGGCTCCCTTTCCCAACCTCCACCTCACTGGCTTCAGAGGTGGCAAGCAGGGCCCAAGTTCTCACCACTCCAGACTCTGACTCTCTGCCATGTGTCCCTGGACTGGATCCTGATCTCTCTGGGCCTCCTTTATTTCCCTACGAAAATGAGTCTAATAATCATGTTTATGCCACAAGGAGAAGCAATTTATGTACCAGGCATGGCTGCTATGGCCTCTTTACACTCATCTCTTTACCTCCCTTTCCATCCTCTTCCACACTCACAGGGCTTGAGAAGACCCTTCCCAGGAGGCTCACTCCCATGAGCCTCTCTCCCTACTGGGGTTCCTGAAGCCTGGAGGGGTCATCGGGCATGGGCACATGCAGGGTGCAATGAAGAGAACATCTGCCACAAGCTTCAAATTAGACATACTTAATTTTTCTCCTTGTTTTTTTTTTATATTTTGTGGCCATTAGATAATATATGGGCCCATCTGTCTCCCCTGATTGAACTAGTTTCTCTTCATTTTCACCAACCCCTAATAAGTCAACTAAGAGATCATAGTTGAAGTGGTGTGTGTGGTGTGTACATGTATGTAGTGTGGAAAGGTGAGAGGTGAGAGGTGGGCTGCAGCTCCCAGGTGAAGGTCAGTTCTCCCTATCATGGTGAAACTCAGCTTTGGAGCTTAAAGGATGCAGAATGAAGTCCCAATTTTGGCCTAACAAGCTGGGTGAATTTGGGCAGCATTCATTATCTCTGTCTATAAGTTTGCCACCTGCTGAGCAGAGCAATAAGCAACACTGTGAGCTGGGACTTTCTGTGATGAAAGAAATGTTCCAAAGTTGTGCTGGCCAATAAGTGGTCACTAGCCAGGTGACTGAGAAACAGAATGTTGTTTTTTTTCAACATTTCAATGAATCTAAATTCAAATAGCCACATGCAGCTTGTGGCTACTGTTTGTAGGGTAAATGAGCTAACAATCAGGAAGGACTCCGTGCAGAGCCAGATACTTCCCCTCCTTGCTCCTTTGATACATGGGCAAGATGAAATTCTGGGAGCTCTGATTCAGGATCCTAATGAATACAGAGAAACTGTAGCTATCAGATGTTTGGTGGATACAGAAAGACTGGTGTGCTGGAGCCTCTGGTTCAGTCCTGTAGGCTGATTGTGTTCAGGCCTGGGGCTCTGGTACTCACATGAGTTTGAGGCAGTGTGGGTGGTGGTTAGGGGCCTTAGCTAACCCCAGCTCTATCACCTCCCAAGAATGTGACCTTGACTTTGAGTGATTTATTTAATCTCTCTGAGACTTGATTTTCCCTACGAAATGAGGGCGATGTTAATAATAGTACCTGTCTGCTAGGGTGGAGGCATTACATGAATTAAAGAACACAGAATGCTTAGAATAAAGTTCTCAATAGGTGTCTGCCCACTGGGGTGGTGATGACAACGGTAAGCCCCTCAATTATGTGTATGAGGCCAGATATTAGCTAGAGGATTACATTATGCTCTGGGACAGGAAAGCCCAGCTTTCTTCTTGGATCCCATTCCCAGTGGGGATGGCAATCTTCTGCTTGCCCATCTTGTACCTGAAGTGGCTCCGTAGGAAATGCACAGGCTGCGTTTTGTATCCGTGTGTAGATGTTTCTGCAGGCATCCAGAATTGGGGAAATCCCAGACTGATGCACATAAAAGGACAGCATAGAAACTGCATCACAAATCTGTGCTCACAGCTAAGAATGCTGACTCTTTCTTTCACAAGGATGGGCTGTGTGCTGGGCTTATCAAAGTATTATTACAATTAGGGGATGCTCCAAGACCCCAGACTGCCTTATTTGTGTCTCTTCAGGCTTAGAGCTGTACAGCCACAGTCCTTGTCCTTGTGAGACACCAGATCCAGCACCATGAAAGGCATCCTCCTTACCTGTATCATCGCGGCACTTGTGGTAACAGCTGTAGGTGAGGGAAAACAATGACACCCCTCTTTTCACACCTCATCAAGGTCTTCTGTTCTTGGTGCTCTGGGGTTCTCTCATGTGGCCTCTCATGTCAAAGTCTGGTCAGTGGATAATGGGAGACCTCTCTGTGCACACTGGTGTCAGTGGAGCTGGAGCTCTGTGCTGTGGTTATTCCCAGTGGGAAATGGTGGACAGTGGAGAGAAACTAATGGGGGTGGCTATATCTCACAGCCTCAAGTTTGGGGGATGCCAGAGGGAAGGGATACCTCCCAGCTATTCCTTTAGCTTGAGATGGATGTGGTGTTTTGTCCATAGTACACTCTATAAGTGTCTCCTGAATGTTGACAATGTTGGACATCTTGTCTCCCCAGAATCCCTGAGTTGTGTGCAGTGTAATTCATTGACAAACTCCTGTGTCAACAGCAGCATCACTGGGTGTCCCTCAAGTGCCAATGTCAGCTGTACCAGTTTCTTGGCCAACTCTTCTCTAGGTGAGTCTGGGATGCTATAACCCCCATTTCTGGGATTTGCATGGGGCAGGAGCTGGAGAGGGTGGCCAGGGAAGAAAGGAAGGCTGAGGAAAGGCCCAGCTGTGCAAAGAGAGAGATGGGCTCATGAATATGCCTTCCAGAAGAAGCAAAATTCAGAAGTCAGTTGAAAATGCAGGAGCAAACAGACAAGCCCTTGTGGCTTTTTGGAATGGTTTTCCTTGACTGAAATCTCATTCTGTACCTGAATTAGTGGATGTGAGAAGCAGGGGAACCTCTTAGTAAACTGCAAAGCAGGAACTTTGCTCTGGGTGCTTGCATTCTTCCATTTTTCCTCCCCAATTTTCTCTGTTTCAGTGCTCATTCCTGTTCCAGATCCAACATATTTTCACTCATACTCCCTCCCAGGGTGTTTTCCTGGCATGATTGTTACCTCTCTCTCAGAGCACTTAGATTTATTTTTAACTTTTTATTATGGGCATTTTCAAATATGCACAAAAGCAAGAAGAAGAATATAATGCATTGCCATGTAACCACTATCCTGTGTCAATAATTATCAACATTTTGCCTTTTTTTGTAATAATATTTTATTTATTTTTTGAAATTTCTTTTTTCTTCTGTTTTAAAATTTACTTTTTTTTTTTTTTTTGAGAAAAAGAGAGACAGAGAGAAAGTGGGGGAGGGGCAGAAAGAGATGGGGGCAGGGACAGAATCCCAAGCAAACTCTGAGCTGCCAGAGCAGAGTCTGATGTGGGGCTTGAACTAATGAACCATAAGATCATGACCTAAGCCACAATTGGATGCTTAACCAACTGGGTCACCCAGGTGCCCATGCAATGGTATTTTAAAGCAAACTTAGATATCATGTAATTTCACCTAAAAATACTTCACTATTCATCTCTGATAAGGACTTTTTTTTTCTCTTTATGTAACTACCATACCTTTATATGCCTAAGAAAATTAGCTGGAATTCTTTAATTTTCTGTAGTAGCCAGGACATCTTAAAAATGTCTCAATTGTTTCAGATGTTGTGTTATAGTTAATGTATTAGAATTTATATATAAACAAAATCCTCACACTGTATTTTGCTGTCAGATCTAATATGTCCAATTTGTTTTATAACAGGAATCAATCATCATTTTGTTGTTGTTGTTCAATCCCACTGATTTGTTGGAGAAACTGGACCATTTGTCCTATATTTGTCTCATATTCTGGCTTTGGTTAATTGCTTCTTTGTGGTGTCATTTCTTTCTTCCCCTATTTCTGGTATTTTCCTATAAATTGGATCCATGCTGCTCAGTAGAACTTTCTTCAATAATGGAAAAGTTTACATCAATGCTGTCTTATATAGTAGCCTCATGTAGTTATTGGCCACTTGAAATGTGGTTATATGACTGAAGAGCTGAATTTTAAATAGCCACATATAGCTACTAACTACCATATCAGATAGCTCTGATCTAAAAGCTTGACTGTATTCAGGTTTAACATCAGATTGCACTTAGGACCATCAGATCTGCTTGGCTATTTTTCAAGATGCTAAGACTGATAAGTGCACTTTGGAATATTGGCCCGAACTACCATTTTCAAGCTCCTCATCAGTCTTTGTCCTGAAGTTTAGCCTGCACCTCTGCTAGTCTCCTGGAAAAGGAAGGAACTACCTCATGGGGAAAATTTTTTCTTTTTGCAGGAAACTCTCCCAAGTGTCTCTGAAATCACATTGAACTGAGGATATGTTTCTACTGTTTCCTGAAGCAGTCACTATTCAGGGTCTCTGCCCTCTCTGAAGCTTCAGCACCCAGGGATGATATTCTGTGTTTGTCTTTGTGCAGCGGCAGCCATTGCATTATATCAGGATAAGGCCTGCTCTGCAGAGAACTGCAGGGAAGGAAGAGACATGGTTGAAGCTTTCACTGTCCACGTGTCTGGTGAAGAACGTTTTCACTTTACAAGCCAGTGTTGCCAAGGGAAGGAGTGTAATGACACCAGTGATGCTCTAGGTGGGTGCTGGCAATGTGCCATCCTCCCTCTGTCTACCTGGCCCTGTCCCTTCCTTTGCCACCTGTGGTTCTCACTCTCTGGGGGACATCTCAGGTCCAAGAGCTTCAGTACATATCTAAGTAATATAAATAGCTGACTTACAACAATTACAACAATTACAGGAAAATGGGAAAACCACCACTACTCTTATGCTTTCCTCTTTTCCAAGTACAGACAGAAGTCACAGCACTCCAAGTTGGATGGAATTAGATGCTTATTAGTAGTTCTAAAATGTGGTTTCAGGCCCTATTTTAAGACTGTAGGTATTAAAAATTATGGCGAACTCCAGAGAACTTTGATTTATGTGATCCATATGATCAGTATTTACTGTATTAGAAATTTTAAAAATTAAAAAAATGTCCAAAAGAAATTTTAAAAATCTTTATTGAGCTTCCTAAAAAATAATAAACCCACATGTGAACATTAATAACATTTTTAAATAGAAAAAAGCTATCTTCCAAAACAAAACATAATGTTTAGTAAGAAAAGTGGCATTGTTACATATTTTCTCAAACATCTTTGGTTTCTGGCTTAATAGAAGACAACTGGATTCTCAGATTTGCTTGTGCATTTATTTAATCTGTTGCAATCTCTCATGTCATGTAACCTTTCAAAAACTCCACTGTACATTCATGAAAGAAATAGAGTGAAAGAGGCAACGAACATCTTAGTATTATCATGAAAATGTTTTTGACCTTGTGGACTCCCTGAAAGATTCTTGGGTGATTCCCAGTAGTTCTTGGACCATAGTTTGACAACTGTTGGTCCATACAAAGCTCTCTCTCTTTTTAGTGTTTATTTATTTTTGAGAGAGAAAGAGCAGGAGAGGAACAGATGGAGAGGGAGAGAGAATCTCGAGCAGGCTCCTTGCTGTCAGTGCAGAGCCCGATGTGGGGCTTGAACTCATGAACTATGAGATCCTGACCTGAACTGAAATCAAGAGTAGGATACTTAACTGACTGAGCCACCCAGATGCCCCTCCTACCAAAGCTCTCTTTTCAAGGAGAAGAAAACATAGCCACAAAGGCAAGGTTAATTGGTCATAGTTCTAGCATAGGTCATTAATAGCAGAACTGGGTCTCAGTATAATTTTGGTAAGTAATGGCATGTGTTCATTTATTCAGAGAAATATTTATTTATTTAAAGTTTTATTTATTTTGGGGGGAGAGGAACAGAGAGAGAGAGGCAGAGAGAGAGATATATATATATTTAGAGAGAGCGAGGGAGACAGAGCACGAGTTGGGGAGGGGCAGAGAGAGAGACACACACACAGAATCTGAAGCAGCCTCCAGACTCTGAGCTGTCAGCACAGTGCCCAACACAGGACTCAAACTCACTGTGAGATCATGACCTGAACCGAAATTGGATGTTTGACTGAGCCACCCAGGTACCCTTATTCAGAGAAAGATTTAGTAACATCTATACACTTATTGGCGTGTTCAGGATAGTTGGCTAATGTTGACATCAGTTGGTTTTCTTCTCAGCCCAACACAACCACTGACCATAGTTTTTAAAGACTGAATGGTTTGTAAGGGCAAGTGTGTGGGGTTGTGTGCTATAACTGTTTTGGGAGGATATGTAACTATTTGGCTGGGATGATTAGTGTCTTCATGCAATTGCCCATTCTCAAGTTCTCTCTGGCCAGCATATTTGCTTGCTTGTCTCCTTCAGTACAAGGCAGTGCCATGTTCTGTGTTTTAACACTGTTCTAAATTACTCTTATTCTTCCCAGCTCCTCTACAGGAAGATGTGTCCAACAACACAGAGTGTCTTGCATGTTATGGATCTAATGAAACTTCCTGTAGTGTGAAATCCAGGAAATGTTATAAAGAAGAACGGTGTGTTAGTCTAGTTGCAGAATTTAAGACTGGTACGTCTTGGGGTTTTAATTTCCTTTTATGAGACTTGAGTTGAAAACATATCAAGTGTTGGGTAATAAGTTCTAGGTTAACAAAAGAAGGCTGGGGGAGGTTAGTAGGATAAAAAGACAAGGTCAGAATGTCTTTGAGATAGTGAGGCTGTTAATGTAGCCTTGAGCTGGTTGCTATTTCTGCCACCTTAGTCCAGAACCATTCCTTCTGGGCTGTCCACCTCTTGAACCTTGTTCTACTGTGGCTTATAATCAAGCCAGGCCTGTTTAAGTGGATCATGTCATTCCTGGCATTTATTTCTTTACTAGGTTGGGTTGTTCTGTGGGGGTGTGTGTTTGCTTTTATTTCCTTTTAATACTTAACACTTTTCTCTCTACTTGTCACTGAGAAGTGTCGGCTTATGACAACATGGATCACCTGACTGAAAGAGTTAGATTGGGTTTAAGAGCCAACAATTTGCTTTTTTTCTATAGAATTAATTTGATATTAACCATTATGAAATACAAGTTAACTATTTATTTATTTATTTATTTATTTAGAGAGGAAGAGAGAGAGTAAGAGAGGGTCAGAGAGAGAGGGAGAGAGAGAATTCCAAGAAGGTTCTCTGCTGTCAGCACAAAGCCTGATGTGGGGCTTGAATTCACAAACCATGAGATCATGACCTGAGCTGAAACCAAGAGTCTGACTCTAAACTGATTGAGCCACCCAGGAGCCCCACAAGTTAACCATTATAAAATACAAAGCTAATACTATACCCAAGTATTTAAGGAATAATACATTTATTAGTTAGGTTATGTTTATTACTGTTAAAAAGCAACCTCTAAATCCTCTGGCTCAATGTAACAGATGTTTATTTTTTGCTCATATGGCAGTTGATTGCAGAGTTTTGGGGCCTGTGTTTCTTCCATCTCGAGGCTCTGGTTCCCACCTACCCAGGACTTGGCAGCTGCCTGCTATATTCTTTGAATCTCACCAATAGGTGGGGGAAAGAGAAGGAGTGGAGGAAGGCAGGAAAGTCTTTTTTTTTTTTTTAATGTTTATGTTTGAGAGAGAGAGAGAGAGAGAGAGAGGCAGAGAGAGGGAGACAGGGGATCCAAAGTGGGCCCCCCACTGACAGCAGAGAGCCCATGGGGGGCTCAAACTCATGAACCTACTGAGCCACCCAGGCACCCAAGCAGGCAGGTTTTTATAGGCAAGGTCTGGAGGTGCATGAGTCACTTTCTCACATTCTATTGGCCAGAACCCAAACTGCATTGGAGGGTGGAAATGCATTCTAATGGTGTCTAGTGGTGGCCCAGCAGGAAAGGAAGAGACATGAAGCTAAAATTAGAACAGCCAGTGAGTCTCCGTCACAATACGGCTCAGAATAAAAATAGTTTCAGAACACCAACACTCAAGTACAATTTAATTTCAACTTTTGTTAATGGCAATTATAGTATTGGAAATCCATGTTTACATGTAATTGCAGATTTTTCAGTTGGGTCAAACATCACACGTATCTTGAAACTATTTTTTACTTTTTTAAAGATTTTTTAGAAGAGTTTTAGGTTTACAGAAAAATTGAGAAAAAGGTAAAGAGATTTCCACATACCCCATATGTGTTCCCACACATACATAGACTCCCCCTGCTATCAACATTCCACACCAAAATCGAACATTTGTTGTAATCTATGAACCTACATTGACACATCATTATTACCCAGAGTCCAAGGTTTACATTAGGATTCACTGTTTGTGTTGCATATTCCATAGGTTTTGACAAATGTATAATGACATGTATCTACCATTATAGCATCACACACAGTAGTTTCACTGCCCTAAAAATCCTCTATTAATCTCTTACCCCTGGAAACCTCAGATCTTTGTACTCTCCCCATAATTTTGCTTTTATCAGAATATCATATATTTGGAATCATATAGTATGTAGCCTTTTCACATTGACTTCTCTCATTTAGTGATATAAGGATTTTCAAAAAAAATTTAAAAATCCCTAGGATTGGGGCGCCTGGGTGGCGCAATCGGTTAAGCGTCCGACTTCAGCCAGGTCACGATCTTGCGGTCCGTGAGTTCGAGCCCCGCGTCAGGCTCTGGGCTGATGGCTCGGAGCCTGGAGCCTGTTTCCAATTCTGTGTGTCTCTCTCTCTCTGCCCCTCCCCCATTCATGCTCTGTCTCTCTCTGTCCCAAAAATAAAAAAATAAAATTAAAAAAAAAAAAAAAAAAAAAAAATCCCTAGGATTTAAACACAGTTCTGATGTTTAATTCTAAACTATGTCTAAAGATAACAACAACATCAGAAAGAATTTCTCTTTCCACTCAGCTTGTTCCCAGGTATCTTTTGGTGCCGAGGATAGATTTTTTTTTTTAATCCATAGTATTTGACTTAATCTGAAGGCCAGACAGATCAAAGTGGCTATACATGTAGGGGTGTTTTTTGTTTGTTTATTTTTGCCCACTTCCCCCCCCCCCCCCCCCCAATACTGTAGACATGTGCCAAGCAACACATTTTTGTAGCTCACTCTAATTCAATCTCCAGCACTGCTATTTTCTATAGAAAAGCAAGTCATTGTTTTCTTCAAAGGGATTTGGAGAGTTTTCCTTCCTTCTCAAAGCAAGTTTGTAGCCCTTCTTCAGATAAGTAGCTAGTCCCTTCCAGGTTTTTCCTCCCCTGTGAACTGTTCCCCAGAGCTGTTTAAGTTGTAGCCATTAGAGCAATACTGGCCCATACTATGAGCTCAATAATGGTAGTTGCAATCACAACAACATCTTCTTTGCAAATTCCCTTGGCCTTTTCCTAGGACTTGCACCTTTAACAGGGTTAAATACAATATAATTCAGATTTAGAATTAAGATCACCTCTAGTTTTCTTAGAGAAAATTCAGGCAGAGAGAACTCAGGTCTAAAGAAAAGTGGGGATGGAAAGCAGAACCTGGAGAAGGGGAGTCTGGGAGAAGACCTTCCTGGACTGACAGCAGAGGGGATGAGCCCATCCCTGGATTTTGTCACCTGTCAGCTCTTCAAGTAAACACTGGAGATTTGAGTCCCAGGCTCATTTCTGTGAGCTCAGGCTTGCATCCACCTTCTGGAGCTTCAGTTTCTTCTGGAGTTAGGTGGGGGTCTGTGTTCTGACCTATGTGGCCCCTCTGCTATTACCATTTGGTGTTATTTTGTTTTTTTAATGTTCATTTATTTTGAAAGAGAGAGAGAGAGAGAGAGAGAGCAGAGGCAGAGAGAAGGAGAGGAAGAGAGAAAGGGAGAAAGAGGATCTGAAGCAGGCTCTGTGCTGTTGGTGGAGAGCCTGATGCAGGACTGGAACTCACAAACTATGAGACCATGACCTTACCCAACATCGAGAGTCAGACACTTAACTGGCTGAGCCACCCAGGCGCCCCTCCATTTGGTGTTCTTGATCCTAGGTCCTTCCTCTAAGCTCTTGTTTTAGATTTAAAACAGGTTTCAGGTTGCTGAGAGGCCTGTGGAAAAAGCACAAAAAGGGAGGTGAAGTCCTTACTGTCTCCATTGCATTCACAGAGTCTAAGATGCTTGTGCTGAAAGGCTGTTCCAACATCAGTAACTCTACCTGTCAGTTCCTATCTTCTGAGAACCGGACAATTGGAGGAGTCATCTTCCGAAAGTTTGAGTGTGTAGACAGTGCCAACACCTCCTCAACCGCCATTCCCAATGCAACCTTGACCACTCCTCCTGTTGGCAGCTCCTCAATACCCATCTCCAATGAGCCCACCACCCCAGATATGGGGTCCAAAGTCTCTTTCACCCCTGCAGCCTTTGCCAGCCTCCTTCTGCTGAGGCTGCTACTCTGAGATTCAACTGCCGCCCTCAAATGCCTCACCCTTCCCCTGTTAACTGCTCAGTAAATAGCAGTCACAGCCTTCCATGCAAAGCCCTGTGACAGCCACATTTTTCTCCATTATTAAAGCACTGGTTCACTGGCTGGCCAAATCTGTCCTGATGTGCTCTGGGATGGGCTTCCTTTCAGCTGCCCAGTTTCTTGCATTTGAAACCTGTGCACCTTAGTGTGTGGGCTCCCAGGACCTCCCTAATCTGCTCATCTTGCTTCTGAGAAACAGACCCTTTCACCTTATTGGCATTTTCTGCCTAAAGCCCTGCACTTCTGGGGACTGACATGCCACCATCCCCACCTGCACACAGTCATGCCTGTAATGCCTTGTGTTAACTCTAGGACTGATATCTGGCTCTTCAGTTATGGTCCTTGATCTGGTCACAGGCCCACAGTGACATTGTCCACAGGGCCCAAAGAGGGGTGCAGAGGAGATGCTGAAGCATGGCAGACTCCCCTGCCTAACCTCACAGGCAAAGACATAATGCTGTTGGTGCTCCAGGTGACCAGATGTTTCATAGCCTTCACAGAATGGAATGTAGCTACGGAGCCCCAGTCCCTCTTCTCAAGAACCTACAATGAAAGACAGAATTTTTGACTCCATATCAGATACCCAAGGAACAAGAAAGGTATTCAATCCAATAGACACAGAAGTCCAAGTTTAATAAATAAGGTGGGCCTTGAAACGGACTTGGAAGAATGAAGTTTTCTGTAATAAAAAATTTTTGAAGGTATATAAACCAATGTGGGTCTTGATTGTCCAGGCTTGATGACAATGTATCAAGAGCAAAGCTACCATATGGCAGTAGCTCATCACCACATTCGTATTCGTGTATTTATTTTATTTTTTTTATTTTGAGATAACTTTAGTCTTACCACAAAGTTGTAAAACAACACAGATAATTCTAGTACTCCCTTCATCCACCTTCCTCTTATGTTTACATCTTACATAACATGCTATAATTACTGAAATTAGGAAGTTAGCATTAACACAATATTGCTAAGTAATAGACCTTTGCATTTCACCAATTTTCACTAATGTCCTTTTTTCTGGCCCAGGATCCAATTCTTTGCATTTAATTGCTATGTCTCCTCAGGCTCCTACACACTGTGACAGTTCTGGAGTTTTTCCTTTACTGGAAAGTTATTTTTCATAATGTCCTTCGATTTAAACTTGTCTGAAGTTTTCTCATCATAAGATTGAAGTTACACATTTTTGGCAAGAATGCCACAGAAATATTGTGTCTTTCTCAGTTAATCTTATTGGGAGGTATATGATGTTGATGTGTTGTATCACAGTTGGTGTTAACCTTAATCGCTTGGTTGAGATAGTGTCTGCCAGATTTCTTACCTTTGCCATTAATAATAGGCTAAGTTGTGCTGCTATAACAAATAGGTCTTAGTCAAAAATATATTTAATACAAAGGAATTTAATAACCACAGTTTGTTTCTCAGTTACTTAAACTTGTACAGATGTTTCTGACTAGGCAGACATCCTGGGAAGCTATCCTCTGAGAGTGAGGAAGAACCCAGGATACTTTTGCCCCATGGTTCCCCCATGGAACTTCTTGGGCTCTCAGTTAAGTGTTCTGCATCTATCTGGCTGACAAGTTAAGAAAGAGAGAGAGAGCTTAGAGAGCCACACAGTATGCTCCAGGGGCCAGACCTGGCAGTTGCATCCAACACTTATGCTCATAATATTGGCCAGAAGTAAATCACATGTCATGAGAGGAAGTAGTTTATCCACAGGCACCTCAAAGTCTCTGTCTCAGAGGCAGTATGACTCAAAGATAAAGGACATGGTCTATAGAACCAGAGTATGGCTTCAGATTTCAGCCCTAGAACACTGAGCAACAGATCTCACCTTTCTGTGCCTCAGTTTCCTACCTGAACTGCAGGGATAGTGATAATGCCTGTCACATTGGTTTGTGAGAGCTGCCAACATAGTTCATCTTGGCAATGAGTAAATATTAGACATTAATAATTGTTTTAACATTTATTCATTTTTTGAGAGAGAGAGAAAGAGCGTGAATGGGGAGGGGCAGAGAGAGAGAGGGAGACACAGAATCCGAAGCAGGCTCCAGGCTCTGAACTGATAACATAGATCCTGACGTGGGGCTCAAACTCATGGACCATGAGATCATGACCTGAACCAAAGTCGGATGTTTAACCAACTGAGCCACCCAGGTGCCCCTATTAGACATTAATAAGTGACTCTAGTTTGAAAGTGGCTCTTCCACATGCTCTAGGGAGAGAGGGGACAATCAGAAATGGTGATGTAGAAGGCACATACCTGGCCCACTTCCCTCAAAGCATGCTGACCTCACTACCTCCATGTCTTAGGATTCCTTCTCTCATCTCACCCCCTCCCCACACACTTCATGGCTGCTGCCACCATGGCCCCATGGACTGTAAGAAGGCTCATCTGCATCCCCCTATGGCTGTCTAATCCAGGCAGCCAAGGGTACCACCAGAGCTGATCTGCTCTTAGAACCTCCTGGAATTCCCCATGCTCAGCATTGATGTGAGGAAGCAGTGGTATTTTTGGTGAACTATAAAGTGTCACACAGGAATGGAAACCAGGATGCTGAGAATTGGGGAGGTGGCTGGAGGGTGAGAGGGCCAGATTGCAGGAGGTCTCTGCATGTTGCAAAGACTCTGGCATTAGACCAAGACTGCGTGGAACCATAGCATGAGCACATGAATAGGAGTCGGGTTAGGTTTCCATTCTGGGAGGCTCTCCCAGACCTCAGAGTCATGTGGAAAGACAGCAAAAAAACAGGACAGGGAGGGAGATTAAATGGAGAAGTAGTGGAGACCTGCCCAGGCAGATGCTCTGCTATCCTGCTTTAATTGCGAGTAATTAATACCCTAGAAATGCACTTCTGTTTGCACTGATGGTTCCTGACTCCTCACCCAGAGTAGGGAAGAGAGCTGAGCACAACTCCTGCTCAATGTCTACCTTATTTTTCCTGGTTGTCCATGCTTAACTCCAGACCCCTCTCGTCTGGGCTAGGTCTTGAACTTACCACTGGGATAAAGCCCTTTGCTGCCAATTCTTCCTTAGTTCTAGCCTAGGCTCCAGGATAAGTCCTTATGGCTGAGGAGCTCCACAGAATTCTACACTTACACTGTACAGCTGGACTGATCACAGATGGCTTCCTTTTCTTTCCATTGTACTTTTTAGTTTGTAAAGCTTTTTAGCTCAGGCTATTTTATTTAGAATCAGCTTTATTCAGGTATCATTTACATATGATAAAATGCATGTGTGCAGACTGATGAGTTTTGATAAACATGCCCACTATTCCAGTAAAAATACAAGTGTTACCCCCACCCCCTGAGTTCTGCCAGTATCCCTGTAGTCCACTCGACTCCAGCCCCACGCATCCACTTGTAACTCCACTGTCCCCTCCAGGAAGTGACAGGGCAGATCCTTTGCTCACATTCCATCAAATTGAGCAGTTATTAACTACCTGGACACAAAGCAATGGCTTGGGGTGGGGTGGTCAGCTATTCCCAGCAACAACTCGCCCCATGGAAGGGGAAAGTCAGGGGACCATTTCCACCCGACCCTTCCATCTACTCAGTGTCTCAGCTGGGAAGACAGCAGGAAGGTTTAGAGTTTTCTTTGTGGGCTGGATATTGCATCTCTCTGTTGAATTATGATCTGAACCAAAACTCCAAATACTTCTTGATCTAAAATATTACCTGAACTAAAGCTAAAACCACTAATCACTGTAAATCTCATCAATTCCATTTTTAACTGGATGAGTGAATATACCCCAAGAGGATGTGAGAGTGATAATGGTCTTGAGACGTTCTGCAAGGGTCTTAAGTATCCAGGTGTGACTGTAGATCTGAGCACCAGAGGAAGTTTGAGGGAAAGGATGTCTTGGGGGTGGGAGGTGGGGTGGTGGACAGTGGGCTCAGGGATGGTTGCTCTTAGGCTACAGAGACCAGCTACTTGGGTCGATTCCAAAGATTCTGGTGTCCTCCAAAGTGCTGCCACTAGCAAAGTTGCTAAAAGATATAAGGCTTGAAGTACAGTGTTTCAGGAAGAAACACTCTTCCTGGAAGAAGAGTGACCAGTTAGAAGAATTTTGCTGAAGAAAATTGTAACCCATTCCCAAGTGATGTTTTAATTTGCATTTCTCTAATTATGGAGTATGAATATTTTTTCACATGTTTAAAGGCTACAAGGATTTTATATACATCTTACATATTTTGTCTGTTAATGTCTTTTCCTTATGTTTCCATTGAATTTCAGTTCTTGGTCCTTCATTTTTTTTCATTTTGATTTAATAGGTGCAGAAACAAACACTGTAATCATATCAGTAGTGTGTCTTGCAACTTTAAATTTACAAAAGTATAACATATTTTACTTCATTCAATCTTTATAAAATGGTTATGATATAAATTAATAAAATTATATTATAATATAATTGAGCATTAAATAAACAACTGATGAAATAATACACAATTGGATACTAAGTTCCACAGCCTGAGCAGGTACTAAGCATTAAATATTAATAATAAGCATTTAATATTATAATATTGAACATTTCTAATAATCTTTTAACAAAAAGGAGGCTTTAGAAAATGTAGAGTAATTGCCTTTTTAAAAAATGAGTAGAGTAAATGTGTTTTTCTAACCAATTTAAAATGAAAATCTTATAGTTTTTTTTTTCCAGAACTCATTGTCCTACATGGATATATGAATAATATCCCACATGTAAGAGCTTTACTTTTGTTTTTTGTATTTTTTAAAGTAGATTTCATGCTCAGCGTGGGCTGGAACTCATGACCCTGAGATTGAGAGTCAGATGTTCTACTGATTGAGCCAACTAGGCTTCTCTTAAGAGCTTTACATTAATAAAACTTAAAAAGTTAACCATTTTAGCTAGTGGCATTGAGTACATAAACAGTGTTGTGCAACCATCACTGATAACTAGTTCTAGAATACCTTCATCATTCTCAAAAGAAATCCCATACCCAGTAAGCAGTCATTGCCCTTCCTCTCTTCCCCTAGCCCTTGGCAACCCCAATCTACTTTCTACTTTCTGTCTCTATAGATTTGTTTCTTCTGAATATTTTATATCAGTGGAGTCATTTAACATGTAGCCTTTTATATCTGATTTCACTCATTTGGTATTAATATTTTCAAGGTTCGCCGATGTTGTATCATATATCTGTATTTCATTGTTTTTAATGAAGAATATTTTAATGTACAGGTATACCACATTTTGTCTATCCACTCATCTGTTGATAGGAATTTGGGTTTTTCCTACCTTTTGAATATTGTGCCAATGCTACTGTTCACATTTATGTACAGATTTTTGTTTGAACCCTTGTTTTCAATCCTTTTAGGTATATACACCTAAAAGTGGAATTTCTGGGTCATATGGTAATTCAGTTATTGAGGACTTTCCAAATTTTCTCCCACAACAATTGCACTATTTTACATTCCTACCAGCAATATATAAGATTTCAAGAAAACATTGTTATTTATTTATTTTTATTATGGCCACATTAATGGGTGTGGAGTGATATGTCATTGTTGTTGATTTGCATTTATCTAAAGATTAATGATACTTGGAGATTTTTGTCACCATTTAGTATCTTCTTTGGAGAAATTTCTATTCAAGTCCTTTGCTCATTTTTAAAGTGCTTCCCCCCTTTTTGTTGTTGCATTGTAAAAGTTCTTTATATATTCTGAATATTAGACTATCATCAGATGTGTGATTTCCAAATAGTTTCTCCCATTCTGTGATTTGTATTTTTAGTTTCTTGGAAGAGTCCTTTGATGTGCAAAAAGTTTTAATTTTGATGAAGTACAATTCTTCAACTCTTTGTTTTATTGCTTATGCTTTTGATGTCATATTTAAGAAACCATTGGCAAATCCACAGCTATGAAGATTTACTTCTAAGTTTTCTTCTAAGAGTTTTATAGTTTAACTATCATATTTAGGTTTTTGATCCATTTTGAGTTAATTTTTGTGTATGTGTGAGGTAGGGGTCCAACTTTATTCTTTTGTATATGGATATAATGTGATCCCAGCGCCATTTGTTGAAAAGACTATTCTTTCTCCATTGAATGGTCTTGTTAAAAATCAAGTGAATAAAGATATATGAACATATTTCTGGACTCTCAATTCTAATACATTGATCCATATGTCTGTTGTATGCCAGTACCACGTTGTTTTAATTTGTAGTAAGTTCTGTAATAAGTGTCGGTAAGTAGTAGCTTTGCAGTAAGTTTTGGGTAGTGAGTGAGTCCTCCATATTTGTTTTTCCTTTCCTTTCTTTTTTTTTTTAAAAATATTATTTGGCTATTCTGGTTCTCTTGCAATCCCAGAAGAATTTTAGGGTTGGATTTTCCATTTCTACAAAAATAGGCTGTGGTGGCACACTGAATCTGTAGATCACTTTGAGGTTCTTGCTATCTTTTTTTTTTTTTTAACGTTTATTTATTTTTGAGACAGGGAGAGACAGAGCATGAATGGGGGAGGGTCACAGAGAGAGGGAGACACAGAGTCTGAAACAGGCTCCAGGCTCTGAGCTGTCAGCACAGAGCCTGACGCGGGGCTCAAACTCACGGACCGTGAGACTATGACCTGAGCCAAAGTCGGACGCTTAACCGACTGAGCCACCCAGGCGCCCCGAGGTTCTTGCTATCTTAACCATGTTGTGTTCTAATTCATAACTCTGAGATATCTTTTCATTTATTTAGGCCTTCTTTAACTTCTTTTCGAGCAATGTACAAGTCTTGTGCTACTTGCCTAAGTTTATTACCAAGTTTAAAGATAGTTTTGATATAATTGTAAATGGAATTTCTCTCTTAATTTCTTTTTGGGATTGCTCACTGTTAGCGCAAAGAAATACTGCTGATTTTTGTGTGTGGATCTTGCATCTTGAAGTTTTGCTGAATTCATTTATCAGCTCTATTTTTGTGTGTGTGGATTTTTAAGAATTTTCTACCGTGGACAAAACTCTACCTGTGAATAAAGAATTTTACTTTTTCCTTTCCAATTTAGATAATTAAAAAATTCTGTGTTCCTCAATTTTAAGAGTTCTTTATATTATGAGGACTATGTCTGTGGCATATGTTGCAAACATTTTCTCCCTATTTTTCAGTTACTTTTGGTTTTGTGTATGTTTTCTTTTTAAAATTAGTATTAATTAATATAAAATTGTTTGAAAGTCTTGAGTTCAAAAGTTTGACTTTCATTCTTTTCTGAATACATTTGGAAGGGCAGGTACTCTGACATGTTATCATTTTGGTCTATAATCTATAATAATCTATAATCTGTGTTTAAGTGATTTACTTAAATTCACATACCAATTTCAGTTTCCTAGTTTGAGATTTGTAAAAGAAAGTAGAATGGAAATAATTCACATAATTCTTTTTTTTTTTATTTTTTTTTTAAATTTTTTTTTCAACATTTATTTATTTTGGGGACAGAGAGAGACAGAGCATGAACGGGGGAGGGGCAGAGAGAGAGGGAGACACAGAATCGGAAACAGGCTCCAGGCTCCGAGCCATCAGCCCAGAGCCCGATGCGGGGCTCGAACTCACGGACCGCGAGATCGTGACCTGGTTGAAGTCGGACGCTTAACCGACTGCGCCACGCAGGCGCCCCAATTCACATAATTCTTAAGAGGAGGCTGTGAAAACTATATTTTGTCAGAGAAGAAAAAACAGAATACCTGTATTTTTTCTTTTAAAATGACATTATTTTTCAGAACTTACCTTTATGCTTATAAGATTTTACTTCTTTATCCATTCTTAGGCATCGAATTGATTTTTCTTGTCTAATTTCATGGACTCATACTTCTATTCTAGTATGATATATAATAGATCTACCTGGATACTATTTTAAGTATTGTCAGCCTTAGGACTTTCAGTCTTTCTAGTAGTTGTTTCAGAGGAATCTTAGGCCTCATTGTCAGCTACTCTTTTCTCTCTTCCCTGGATTTTTTTTTTTTTTTTGCCACCTGCTTTGCTTTCCATAAATAATTGTGGGAAGATAAGGGTTAAGTGGGGGTGGAGTAGTAGTAAGAGATTTTGTCCTGAGATTTGGTGATTTTTCTATTTTGGTTTACAATTCTTTTGAAGTTTTTTTTTAATTATTAAATACAATTTATTGTCAAATTGGTTTTGACATTCTCCAACTTCAAGTTATGCTGAAGGGATTGTTTTCTGTGGATTTTTCTGTGGAAAAAAAAACAAAGATGAAAAGAAGAGGGAAAGAAAGGTATAGGATCACAAATGTAGATTTAAGGAACTCAGCAAATCCTTAAAGCATAACATTCATATTATAGGTACTCCCATAAAATGGAGAGAAAGGGGAAAAAGTTTATTCGAGCAAATTATAGCAAGAAACTTCTCCAATATGAGGAAGAAAACAGGTATCAAAATCCAAAAAGCACAGAGAGCTCCCATTAAATTAGAAAAAAAGTTAGCCATCACCTAGACATATCATAGTCAAATTCACAAAAATACATGGACAAGGAAAGAATTATGAAAGCCGTAAGGGGGGAAAAAAGTCCTTAACCTACAAGGGAAGATAGATTAGGTTCACAAAAGTTCTGTTCACAGACACTTGGCACATCAGAAGGGAATGGCAGGATATATTCAGCATGCTGAATGGGAAAAAAAATGCAGCCAAGAATACTTTATCCAGCAAAGCAGTATTTCAAAATGGAAGGTAATATAGAGTTTCCCAAAAAACAAAAAATAATGGAGTTTGTTATTACTAAACTAGTCCTGCAAAAAATATCCATCTTTGAGTGGGGGAAAAGAGCAACAAAGACTAGAAAAGAATACAAAACCTCACCAGACACACCAGTTTTACAGGTAACACAATGACATTAAATTCATATCTCTCAATAATCACTCTGAATGTAAACGCACTAATTCACTAATCAAAAGACACGGGGTGTCAGAATAGATTATAAAAAAAAAAGACTCATCTATATGCTGCCTACAAGAGAGTCATTTTAGACCTAGAGATACCTGCAAATTGAAAGTGAAGGGAGGCAGAACCACCTATCATGCAAATGGATGTGAAAAGAAAGCCAGAGTAGCTATACTTATATCAGAAAAACTAGAGTGTATTTTTTAAATGTCTCTTTATTTATTTTGAGAGAGAGATAGAGAGAAATCATGAGTGGGGAAGGGGCGAGAGAGGGAGAGATAGAATACCAAGCAGGCAGCACAGATCCCAGTATGGGGCTTGAACTCACAAACTGTAAGATCATGACCTGAAATGAAATCAAGAGTCAGATGCTTAAGTGATTGAGTCACCCAAACATCCTCTGCTTTTTTAAAGACAAACTACATTTTATTTTTTTTTAATTTTTTTTCAACGTTTTTTATTTATTTTTGGGACAGAGAGAAACAGAGCATGAACGGGGGAGGGGCAGAGAGAGAGGGAGACACAGCATCAGAAGCAGGCTCCAGGCTCCGAGCCATCAGCCCAGAGCCTGACGCGGGGTTCGAACTCACGGGCCGCGAGATCGTGACCTGGCTGAAGTCGGACGCTTAACTGACTGCGCCACCCAGGCACCCCAAGACAAACTACATTTTAAACCAAAGACTGTAACAAGAGATGAAGAAGGGCATTATATCATAATTAAGGGATCTATCCATCAAGAGCATCTAACAATTGTAAATATTTATGCCCCCAACTCAGTAAACCCAAAGATATAAGTAATTAATAACATACTTAAAGAAAGAGGGGAGGCTGGGTGGCTCATTGGGTTCAGCATCCAACTTTGGCTCAAGTCATAAGCTCATGGTTCATGAGTTCGAGCCCTGTGTTGAGCTCTGTGCTGACAGCTCAGAGCCTGGAGCCTGCTTTGGATTCTGTGTCTCCCTCTCTCTGTTCCCCCTCTGCTCAATCTCTCTCTCTCTCAAAAATAAATAAAGATTAAAAAAAATTGAAACTAATTGGTAATAATACAATAACAGTAGGAGACTTAAATACCCCACTAACAACAGTGGACAGATCAGAAAATCCAAGCAGAAAATCAAGAACGAGACGATGTCTTTGAAAGACACATTGGACCAGGTGAACTTAACAAATATATTCAGAACATTCCATCCTAAAGCAGAAGAAGACACATTCTTTTCAAGGAAAAGGGGATATTTTCCAGAATAGATCACATACTAGGGTCATCAATCAGCCCTCAAGAGATACAAAAAGATCGAGATCATAGCATGCATATTTTCAGATAACAAGACTATGAAACTTGAAGTCAACCACAAGAAAATATTTAGAAAGATCACAAAAACCTGGCAATTAAAGAACATCCTACTGAAGAATGAATGGGTTAAACTGGAAGTTAAACAAGCAATAAAATATACATTGAAGCAAATGAAAATGAAAACATAACATCCAAAATCTTTGGCCTGCAGCAAAAGCAGTCCTAAGAAGGAAGTATATTGCCATACAGTCTCAATTCAAGAAGCAAGAAAAATCTCAGATATACAACCTAACCTTACACTTTAAGGAGACAGAAAAGGAAGAGCAAATAAAGCCTAAAGCCAGCAGCAAAAGGGAAATAATAAAAATTAGAGCAAAAACAAAAACAAAAACAAAAACCAACCAACCAAACAAACAAAAAACGGTAGAACAGGACAACGAAACTAAGAGTTGGTTCTTCAAAAGAATTAATACAATTAATAAACATCTAGCCAGACTTATCAAAAAGAAAAGGAAAAGATGTGAATAAATAAAATTGTGAATGAAAAGGGAGAGATCACAACCAACATCACAGAAATATAAACTATTATAAGAGAATATTTTGAAAAATTATATGCCAACAAACCGGGCAATCTGGAAGAAATGGACAAATTCCTAGAAATTCACAAACTACCAAAACTGAAACAAGAAGAAATAGGAAATTTGAGCAAAGAAACTAGCAAAGAAACTGAATCGGTAATCAAAAATCTCCCAACAAACAAAAGTCCAAGGCCAGATAGCTTCGCAGGGGGAATTCTACCAGAAATTTAAAGAAGAGTTAGTACCTATTCTTCTCAAATTGTTCCAGAAAAAGAAATTGAAGGAAAATTTCTGAACTCATTCTACGAAGTCAGCATTACCTTGATTCAAACAGCAGATGAAGACCCCACTAAAAAGGAAAATTACAGACCAATATCCCTGATGACATGGATGCAAAAATTCTCAAGATACTAGAAAATTGAATTAAAGGGTACATTAAAAGAATTATTCAGCACAATGAAGTGGTATTTATTCCTGGGCTGAAGGGTTAGTTCAATATTCACACATCAATCAATGTGATACATGACATTAATAAAAGAAAGGATAAGAACCATATAATCTTGTCAATAGATGCAGAAAAAAAAACATTTGACAAAATACAGCATCCATTATTTTTAAAAACCCTCAACAAAGTAGGAATAGATGGAACATACATCAACATCATAAGGGCCATATACAAAAAACCCACAGTTAATATCATCCTCAATGGGGAAAAACTTAGAGTCTTTTCCCTCTAGTCAGGAACAAGACTAGGATGCTTGCTCTCACCATTATTATTCAGCACAGTCCTGGAAGTCTCAGGTCAGCAATCAGACAACACAAAGAAATGAAAGTCATCCAAATCAGCAAGGAAAAAAAATCAAACTTTCACTATTTACAGATGACATCATACTCTATGTAGAAAACCTGAAAAGACTACACCAAAGTTTTTCTTTTTTGTTTTAATTTTAATGCTTATTTTTGAGACAGAGAGACAGAGTGTGAGCAGGGGAGGGGCAGAGAGAGATGGAGATACAGAATGTGAAGCAGGCTCCAGGCTCTGAGCTGTCAGCACAGAGCCCAACATGGGGCTTGAACCCACAAACCGTGAGATCATGACCTGAGCCGAAGTCGGATGCTTAATCTACTGAGCCACCCAGGTGCACCTCCACCAAAAAATTTCTACAACTAGTATGCAAATTCAGCATAGTTGCAGGATATAAATCAATATGTAGAAATATGTTGCATTTCTATACACCAACAACAAAACAGGGGAAAAAGAAATCAAGAAATCGATCCCATTTGTAACTATACCAAAAAACACAAGATTCTTAGGAATAAAGCTAGCCAAAGAGGTAAAGATCTGTACTCTGAAAGCTATAAAACACTTATGAAAGATATCGAAGAGGACACACACAAAAAAAGGAAAAACATTCTATGCTCTTGGATTGGAAGAGAAAACCTTGTTAAAATGTTTATATTAGTCAAAGCAATCTAGACATTTCATGCAATCCCTATCAAAATACCAGAAGCAATTTTCACAGGGCTAGAAATAATTCTAAAATTTCTATGAAACCACAAAAGACCTTGAAAAAATGACAAAAGCAATCCTGAAAAAGAAAAGCAAAGCTGGAGGTATCATGATTCCAGACTTTAAGCTATATTACAAAGCTATAGCCATCAAGGTAGTATGATACTGGCGCAAAAACGGAAACACAGATCAATTGGAACAGAATGGAAAACCCAGAAATGGACCTACAATTGTATGGTCAACTCATCTTTGACAAAGCAAGAAAGAATATCCAATGCAAAAAGACAGTCTTCAGAAAATGGTGCTGGGAAAATTGGACAGCAACATACAGAAGAATAAACATGGACTACTTTGTTACAGCATACACTAACATAAACTCTAAGTGGATGAAAAACCTAAGTGAGAGACAGGAAACCCTAAAAACCCTAGAGGAGAACACAGGGAGCAACCTCTTTATCCCTGGCTGTAGCAACTTCTTCCTAGGCACATTACCAGAAGCAAGGGAAACAAAAGCAAACATGAACTAATGGGACTTCATTAAGATAAAAAACTTCTTCACGGCAAAGGAAACAATAAACAAAACTAAAAAATCACCCTATGGAGTTGGAGAAGATATATGCAAATAACATATCTGATAAAGGGTTAGCTTCCGAAATCTATAAAGAACTTATCAAACTCAACACTCAGAAAACAAATAATCCCGTTAAGAAATTTGCAGGAGACATTAATAGACATTTTTCCAAAGAAGACATCCAAATGGCAATAGATACATAAAAAGATGCTCTACCTCACTTATTAACAGGGAAGTACAAATCAAACCCACGATGAGATGCCACCTCACTCCTGTCAGAATGGCTAAAATTATCACCAGAAATCACAGATTTTGGTGAGGATGCAGAGAAGGAGGAACCCTCTTGCACTGCTGGTGGGAATGCAAACTGGTGCAGCCACTTTGGAAAACAGTATAGAGGTTCCTCAAAATTTTAAAAATAGAACTATCTTATGATTCAGTAATTGCATTGCTAGATATTTCCCCAAAGGATACAAAATTACAGATTCAAAGGGGTGCATGCACTCTGGTGTTATAGCAGCATTATCAACAATAGTCAAACTATGTAGAGAGCCCAAATGTCCATCAACTGATGAATGAATTAAATGTAATGCCCCCAATTTCGAATCCGAGAGACCACCAAGGAGCTGATACCGATGCAAACGCACGAGGGTTTATTTGCAAGCTCGAGCTTGGGCCCAAGTATACCCAACATAGCAGAGCAGGGACTTGGACCCCTAGGTTAAGAGGTGTAGCAGTTTTATAGGGGTCGTGGCCAATGAGATTGTAACACACACAGAAAGTTGCATAGTCATGTCAGTCCACACGCAGATGTCCAATTGAATTACAATTTACCCTATAGTAACTGTTTACTGTTTACTGATAGGCTAGTAACTAACCTATCACTCTCATCAGAATTGGCGCGCAAGTTTGGCAGGCAAAAGGCAGGGTTTAAGAATTGGTGCACAAGTTTGGCGGGCAAAAGTCGGGGTTTACATTCTTTGGCGGTTAGGGGTTCAGCATTCCTATATGAACCGGTTTCCAGTAAGGCTGTGCTCAGCGGCTTGACTAGGGTGGGGGAGTGTCTTAAGCAATAAGTAGGACATGTGGGGGTTATACATAAGATGGTGGGTGTAGCACAAAATGGAGTTAGTCTTGCTCTGCTTGTCCAGGGGTAGGGGATTTTTGTTAAATTCCTTGGGTCCCACATTAAAAAGATGTGGCATATATACACAAAAGAATATTATTCTGCTCTCAAAAAGAATGTAATCTTGCCATTTGCAATAATGTGGATGGAGCTAGAATGTATTATGCTCAGTAAAATAAGTGAGTCAGGAAAAGACAAATACCATAGGATTTCATTCATATGTGGAATTTAAGAAACAAAACATGAACATGTGGGAAGAGGGGAGAAAAGAGAGAGGGAAACCGTAAGAGTCTCTTAAAGATAGAGAACAAACTGAGGCTTGATGGAGGGATGTGGGTGGGGGATGGTCTAGATGGGTGATGGGTATTAAAGAGGGCACTTGTTATGATGAGCACTGGGTATTGTATGTAAGTAATGAATCACTAAATTCTACCCCTGAAGGCACTACTGCACTGTATGGTAACTAAATAGAATTTAAATACAAATTTGAAAAGAAAAAAATAAAATTAATGTGATTAAAAAAAAAACTTTTTATTTTGATGTAGCACCAATAGTTTATTTTTGCTTTTATTTCCCTTGACTATGGAGGTGTAGCTAGAAGAGGTAGTTTTGGCTGATGTCAAAGAAATTACTGCCTGTGTTCTCTTCTAGGATTTTTATGGTTTCAGTTCTTAAATTTAGGTCTTTAATCCATTTAGAATTTATGTTTGTGTATGCTGTAAGAAAGTGGTCCAGTTTTATTCCTTTGCATTTTGTTGTCTAGTTTTCCCAACACCATTTGCTAAAGAGACTATCTTTTTCTCATCGGATATTCATTCCTGCTTTGTCAAAGATTAATTGGCCATGTAATTGTGGGGTTACTTCTGGGTTTTCTATACTGTTTTATTGTTCTATATGCCTTCTTTTGTGCTGGTACTACTGTTTAAATTAGTACAACTTTGTAATATAGTACTACACCTTTGAAATTTGGAATTGTTATGCTCCCTTCAACTTTGGTCTTCTTTTTCAAGGTTTCCTGCGCATTAGTTTCATCCACGTTACTCCAAATGGCAAGACGTTTTCATTTTATTACTTTTTTTTTTGATGAGACAGCTTTTTATTAAATAGCAAAGCAAAACTGCAACACAATTTTAAATGTTTGTAAATTAGATCACAAAAGGAATGCAAAATGTTTGCAGCATAACTATTATATTCATAGAACTAAAGCTACATTGAACCTTATGCTAATACAAACATAAGATTATTCTGATTAAAAGCAGCCCAAATGTAGTAACCCAAACTACATTAGTGTATTTCTTTTCCTATTTAACATCTTAATGATACTTATGATACTAATTTTCTTACCAAATAGAGTCTACAAACTAAATTTTTAGAAACTATCAAAAAGTGACTACAACGGTCCAAAGCAAGTACTTAGGTGTACAGGCAATTCTGGGAGATGTAGTGAAATAAAATACTGAGAAAATATCAATTAGTATACGTATAAAACTCTCCTATTTTATTAATGATTCTGATACTAATACATTCTAAAGGAATTTTGCAAAAGTTGATCTGCTGGGTGTTAGGGTCAGGCGTAAGTCAGGGTAAAGATAGGAGTCAGAGGCTAACAAAATTTAGCAGTCAAAGGCTTTATTTGGGAACTAAGGTCTCGGGGGAGGTTCCGTGACTCAGGGGGAGGGAGAGAGAGAGAGAGAGAGAGAGAGAGAGAGAGAGAGAGAGAGAGAGAGAGAAGTCAGGGAAGTTGCCAAGTCGCCCTCGGTATGGTGGGGTAGGGTTTTTAAGCTGTAGTAGTTCCGGATTTAGGCTCCGGTGGGTCTTTCTCTCATGCGGGGCTCTCCATTGGGTTGTGCTGGAGCTCAGTGATTGGTTGCCCTTCAGTTTCTTCCGGCACGCTGGCAATGTTTCTTCTGGCGGGCTGGTGAGAGGGCCGTCCCCTTCCAGGGACATCCTAACACTGGGTACCACAAATAAACCTTGAGACTAAACTCTGTGTTTTCTTCTAGGTATAGTTTACATAAGGTTAGTCAAATTTAGACTACTTTCACATATATATTCCTGAAGATCTAGTCTGTTCCATATTTCACACAAATCTGGGATAAAAACATTTGGGAAGTACCTGAGTGGCTCAGTCAGTTAAGTGTCTTATTAATTTCAGCTCAGGTCACGATCTCATGGTTCATGAGTTCAAGCGCCACTGTGGGCTCTGCACTGACAGGGCAGAGCCTGGTTGGTATTCTCTCTTCCTCTTTCTGTCTGTGCCCCTTCTCCCTCAAAATAAATAAATAAACTTTAAAAAAAAGTTAAACAACATATGGAGTTGGTGACTACTGTTCGCCAGTACTTTCCCCATCCAATTTCTGTTTTTCTTAAAATTTTCTATTTCAAACATATAACCAGAGCTCATCTTTTCAGATACCAAGTGGGTTATTTTGTGCAAAACTTTTGCAAAGAAAAATCTTCATATGTAGAGCCTCTATGTGCAATTAATTAAAGAGAAACCAACAATTCTATTACTATGACAAGTCCTAACTGAGAAAGTATCTTATTTTGGTTAAGTTTCAAGAATTCAAACTGAGGTTACTCTCACAGATGATTAACTATTAAAATTACCTTTACTAGTGTGAAATCAAATTTTTCCTTAGGGGAGGGGAAAAGGGAAGGAAAAAGCAAATGGAGAAGAGGCACAACATGATGGACAGGATACATAAAGCTGTGTGTTCAGTGCATGATTTTGGTCACTTTCACAACACAGTGATTATTTTCTTGTATCTTTTATTATACCTGTAGTAAAAGACAATGCTAAACGTATAAATTAACAAAAATTTCATAAAACATTAATTTTCAAGTTTCATAAATGCATGCATTTCTAATTATAAAATCTCTACAATACATTTGCATGTTTTCATAGACTAACATATAATACACAAGTTCAAGGAAATCTTCTGTTATTCTCTTAATTTTACCTAGATCTGACATTATCTTCATAAATATTCAGTTAAGCCACAAACAAAAGTACTATAACTTTCTTGAATCTATCCATGTTTTAAAGAAAAAAAGATCAGCACCAATTCCATAAAACAAAGGGATGTTAATCCCTTACTTTTTTTTTTTTTTAATTTTTTTTGGGGGGTCAGTTTGAAATACACTAAAAGCTGACATGAAGTTTTCTATATATCGTTCAAGAACTTGGTTTTCTGATTTTAGCTTCAGATTTCTTCTTTAACTGCATCTATTCTTGCAGACATTTTCAAGTATGTATCGAAGTTTCAACACTTGCTTAATAAGTCATGTTTTTTCTTCCAGTTCCACCTGATTTTTTGCATCAACTGCATCCGTGTCAGCAATCATTTTGGATAAAAACTTATTGGCTTTGGATACAAAATCCTTGACAAATGGTCTGCCATTGTAGGTGTTGGGAGTGGCAGAGATTAGCCAAGATCTCATTCATTTTATGGCTGAGTCATATTCCATTGTATGCATATGCCACTTATTTATTTTCTATCAATGTACGCTTGGGTGGCTTCCATATTATAAAAAATGCAGCAATAAACATAGAGGTGCATATGTCTCTTCAAATTAGTGTTTTAGTTTTCTTTGGGTAAACATCCAATAGTAGAATTATTGGATCACACAGTAGTGCTTTTTGAATTTTTTTGAGGAACATATGGTTTTTGAGGAAAACATATGGTTTTCCACAGTGGATGTACCAATTTGCATTCTCACCATGAGTGCATGGGGATTCATTTTTCTCCAGTTCCTCATCGACACTTGTTATTTCTTGTTTTTGTTTTTGTTTTGTTTTTTGTTTTTTTAATTTAGCCATCTGACAGGTGTAAAGTGATATATTCTGGTTTTAATTTGGATTTACCTAATGATGTTGAGCATCTTTTCATGTGTCTGTTGGTCATCTTTATGTCTTCTTTGGAAAATGACTTTATGACTTCTTTGGAAGTCATCTTTATGACTTCTTTGGAAAAATGTCTATTCAGGTCCTCTGCCCATTTTTAATCAGATTATTAGGGGTTTTGCTTTGTTTTGTTTTGTTTTGGTGTTGAGTTGCATAAGCTCTTTATATACTTTAAATATTAATTCATTATCAAATATATCATTTGATAATGCTAATGATATCTTCCTCCCCTCAGTACGTTGCCTTTTCATTTTGTTCATGGTTTCCTTTGCTGTGCAAAAGGTTTTTATTTTGGTGTAGTCCCAATTCTTTCTTCTTTCTTTCTTTCTTTCTTTCTTCCTTTCTTTTTTCTTTTCTTTTTTTTTTTTTTTTGGAAGTGACATGTAGAAAAATGTTTCTATGGCCAATGTCAAAGAAATTACTGCTTATGTTTACTAGAAGTTTTATGGTTTCAGGTTTCACATTTAGGAGTTTGATCCATTTTGAGTTTATTTTTGTGGATGGCATAGGGTCCAGTTTCATTCTTTTACAAATAGCTTTCCAGTCATCCCACCACCATTTGTTGAAGTCTTTTTTCTCATTGTATATTCTTTCCTCCTATTTATTAGATTAATTGACCATATAACTGTGGGTTTATTTCTGGGCTCTCTATTGTGTTTCATTGATATATGTGTCTATTTTTGTGCCAGTACCATACTGTTTTGATTACTACAGCTTTATAATATATCTTAAAATTTGGAAATCTGATACCTTCAGCTTTGTTCTTCTTCAAGATTGCTGTGGCTATTCAGGGTCTTTTGTTGTTTCATTAAAATCTTAGGATTACTTGTTTTATTTTTGTGAAAAATATTGTTAATATTTTGATAGGAGTTGGATTAAATATGTAGATTGCTTTGGGAAGTATGTACATTTGAACAATACTTACTTTGCTCATTCACAAGCATAGAATATTTTTCCATTTGTTTGTGTCATCTTTAATTGTTTTTTTTAAGTTTTATAGCTTTCTGAGTACAGGTTTTTCACCTCCTTGATTATATTATTCCTAGGTATTTAATTCTTTTTGGTGCAGTTGTGAATAAATTGCTTTCTTATTTTTTCTTTCTGTTACTTGATTATTATGTTATGGAAACACAACACACTTTTATATATTAATTTTGTATCCCTCCAACTTTACTGAATTAATTTACGAGTTTTACTATTTTTTGGTGGAGTCATTTGGATTTTCTATATGCAATAGCATGTTATATGCATTTTGTGAAAGTTTTACTTCTTTTTCACCAAGTTGGATGTTTTTAATTTCTTTTTGTTGTCTTATTTTTGTGGCTAGGACTTCCAATACTACATTGAATAAAAGTGGTGATGGTGGACATCCTTGTCTTGTCCATGATCTTAGATGAAAAACTCTCAATTTTTCCCATTGAATATAATGTTAGCTGTGGGTTTTTCATACATAGCCTTTATTATGCTGAAGTGTGTTCTCTCTAAACATAGTTGTTGAGAAATTTTATCATGAATGATTGCTGTACTTTGTCAAATGCTTTTTTTTAATTATAAATCCAATTTCTTTTTTTTTAATATATGAAATTTATTGTCAAATTTGTTTCCATACAACATTAAGTGCTCATCGCAAAAGATGCCCTCTTCAATGCCCATCAACTACCCTCTCCTCCCTCCCACCCCCCATCAACCCTGTTTGTTCTCAGTTTTTACAAGTCTCTTATGCTTTGCCTCTCTCCCACTCTAACCTCTTTTTTTCCCTTCCCCTCCCCCATGGGTTTCTGTTAAGTTTCTCAGGATCCACATAAGAGTGAAAACGTATGGTATCTGTCTTTCTCTGTATGGCTTATTTCACTTAGCATCACACTCTCCAGTTCCATCCACGTTGCTACAAAGGGCCATATTTCCTTCTTTCTCATTGCCACATAGTACTCCATTGTATATATAAACCACAATTTCTTTACCCATTCATCAGTTGATGGACATTTAGGCTCTTTCCATAATTTGGCTATTGTTGAGAGTGCTGCTATAAACATTGGGGTACAAGTGCCCCTATGCATCAGTATTCCTGTATCCCTTGGGTAAATTCCTAGCAGTGCTACTGCTGGGTCATAGGGTAAGTCTATTTTTAATTTTCTGAGGAACCTCCACACTGCTTTCCAGAGTGGCTGCACCAATTTGCATTCCCACCAACAGTGCAAGAGGGTTCCCGTTTCTCCACATCCTCTCCAGCATCTATAGTCTCCTGATTTGTTCATTTTGGCCACTCTGACTGGCATGAGGTGATATCTGAGTGTGGTTTTGATTTGTATTTCCCTGATGAGGAGCGATGTTGAGCATCTTTTCATGTGCCTGTTGGCCATCCGGACGTCTTCTTTAGAGAAGTGTCTATTCATGTTTTCTGCCCATTTCTTCACTGGGTTATTTGTTTTTCGGGTGTGGAGTTTGGTGAGCTCTTTATAGATTTTGGATACTAGCCCTTTGTTCGATATGTCATTTGCCAATATCTTTTCCCATTCCGTTGGTTGCCTTTAGTTTTGTTGATTGTTTCCTTTGCAGTGCAGAAGCTTTTTATCTTCATGAGGTCCCAATAGTTCATTTTTGCTTTTAATTCCCTTGCCTTTGGGGATGTGTCGAGTAAGAGATTGCTACGGCTGAGGTCAGAGAGGTCTTTTCCTGCTTTCTCCTCTAGGGTTTTGATGGTTTCCTGTCTCACATTCAGGTCCTTTATCCATTTTGAGTTTATTTTTGTGAATGGTGTGAGAAAGTGGTCTAGTTTCATCCTTCTGCATGTTGCTGTCCGGTTCTCCCAGCACCATTTTTTAAAGAGACTGTCTTTTTTCCATTGGATATTCTTTCCTGCTTTGTCAAAAATGAGTTGACCATACTTTTGTGGGTCTAGTTCTGGGGTTTCTATTCTATTCCATTGGTCTATGTGTCTGTTTTTGTGCCATTACCATGCTGTCTTGATGCTTACATCTTTGTAGTAGACACTAAAGTCTGGGATTGTGATGCCTCCTGCTTGGTCTTCTTCAAAATTACGTTGGCTCTTCAGGGCCTTTTGTGGATCCATATGAATTTTAGGATTGCTTGTTCTAGTTTTGAGAAGAATGCTGGTGCAATTTTGATTGAGATTGCATTGAACGTGTAGATAGCTTTGGGTAGTATTGACATTTTAACAATATTTATTCTCCCAACCCATGAACGTGGAATGTTTTTCCATTTCTTTATATCTTCTTCAATTTCCTTCATAACCTTTCTATAGTTTTCAGCATACAGATCCTTTACATCTTTGGTTAGATTTATTCCTAGGTATTTTATGCTTCTTGGTGCAATTGTGAATGGGATCAGTTTCTTTATTTGTCTTTCTGTTGCTTCATTATTAGTGTATAAGAATGCAACTTATTTCTGTACATTGATTTTGTATCCTGCAACTTTGCTGAATTCATGTATCTGTTCTAGCAGACTTTTGGTGGAGTCTGTCGGAATTTCCATGTAAAATATCATGTCATCTGCAAAAAGCGAAAGCTTGACTTCATCTTTGCCAATTTTGATGCCTTTGATTTCCTTTTGTTGTGTGATTGCTGATGCTAGCACTTCCAACACTATGTTAAACAACATCGGTGAGGGTGGACATCCCTGTCGTGTTCCTGATTTCAGGGGGAAACTCTCAGTTTTTCCCCATTGAGGGTGATATTAGCTGTGGGCTTTTCATAAATGGCTTTTATGATGTTTAAGTATGTTCCTTCTATCCCGACTTTCTCGAGGGTTTTTATTAAGAAAGGATGCTGAATTTTGTCAAATGCTTTTTCAGCATCAATGGACAGGATCATATGGTTCTTATCTTTTATTTTATTAATGTGATGGATTGATCACATTGATCAATCACATGTGATCAAATCACATTGATTGATTTGCGAGTGTTGAATCAGCCCTGCAGCCCAGGAATGAATCCCACTTGATCATGGTGAATAATTCTTTTTATAAGCTGTTGAATTTGATTTGCTAGTATCTTATTGAGAATTTCTGCATCCATATTCATCAGGGATATTGGCCTGTAATTCTCTTTTTTTACTGGGTCTCTGTCTGGTTTAGGAATCAAAGTAATACTGGCTTCATAGTATGAGTCTGGAAGTTTTCATTCCCTTTCTATTTTTTGGAATAGCTTCAGAAGGATAGGTATTATCTCTGCTTTAAATGTCTGGTGGAAGTCCCCAGGGAAGTCACCTGGTCCTGGACTCTTATTTGTTGGGAGATTTTTAATAACTGATTCAATTTATTCGCTGGTTATGGGTCTGTTCAAGCTTTCTATTTCCTCCTGATTGAGTTTTGGAAGCGTGTGGATATTAGGAATTTTTCATTTCTTCCAGGTTGTCCAGATTGTTGGCATATGATTTTTTATAGCAATCCCTGATAATTGCTTGTATCTCTGAGGGACTGGTTGTCATAATTCCATTTTCATTCATGATTTTATCTATTTGGGTCATCTCCCTTTTCTTTTTGAGAAGCCTGGATAGAGGTTTATCAATTTTGTTTATTTTTTCAAAAAACCATCTCTTGGTTTCATTGATCTTCTCTACCATTTTTTTTTTTTAGATTCTCTATTGTTCATTTCTGCTCTGATCTTTATTATTTCTCTTCTTCTGCTGCATTTGGGGTGGCTTTGCTGCTCTGCTTCTATTTCCTTTAGGTGTGTTTTTAGATTTTATATTTGGGATTTTTCTTGTTTCTTGTGATTACCTAGATTGCAATGTATTTTCCTCTCAGGACTGCCTTTGCTACATCCCAAAGTGTTTGGATTGTTGTATTTTCATTTTCGTTTGTTTCCATATATTTTTAAATTTCTTCTCTAATTGCCTGGTTGACCCATTCATTCTTTAGTAGGATGTTCTTTAACCTCCATGCTTTTGGAGGTTTTCCAGACTTTTTCCTGTGGTTGATTTCAAGCTTCATGGCATTGTGGTCTGAAAGTATGCATAGTATGATCTCAATTCTTGTATACTTATTAAGGACTGTTTTGTGGCCCAGTATGTGATCTATCTTGGAGAATGTTGCATGTGCACTTGACAAGAAAGTATATTCTGTTGCTTTGGGATGCAGAGTTCTAAATATATCTGTCAAGTCCATCTGATCCAATGTATCACTCAGGGCCCTTGTTTCTTTATTGACCATGTGTCTAGATTATCTATCCATTGTTCTAAGTGGGGTATTAAAGTCCCCTGCAATTACCACATTCTTATCAATAAGGTTGCTTATGTTTATGAGTAATTGTTTTATGTATTTGGGGGCTCCCGTATTCGGTGCATAGACATTTATAATTGTTAGTTCTTCTTGATGGATAGACTCTGTAATTATTATATAATGCCCTTCTTTGTCTCTTGTTACAGGCTTTAATTTAAAGTCTTGTTTGTCTGATATAAGTATGGCTACTCCAGCTTTCTTTTGACTTCCAGTATCTTGATAAATAGTTCTCCATCCCCTCACTTTCAATCTGAAAGTGTCCTTATGTCTAAAATGAGTCTTTTGTAGACAGCAAATAGATGGGTCTTTTTTTTTTTTTAATCCATTCTGATACCCTATGCCTTTTGGTTGGTGCATTTAGTCCATTTACATTCAGTGTTATTATAGAAAGATATGGGTTTAGAGTCATTGTGATGTCTGTAGGTTTCATGTTTGTAGCGATGTCTCTGGTACTTTGTCTCACAGGATCCCCCTTAGGATCTCTTGTAGGGCTGGTTTAGTGGTGACAAATTCCTTCAGTTTTTGTTTGGGAAGACCTTTATCTCTCCTTCTATTCTAAATGTCAGATTTGCTGGATAGAGGATTCTTGGCTGCCTATTTTTCTGTTCATCACATTGAAGATTTCCTGCCATTCCTTTCTGGCCTGCCAAGTTTCAGTAGAAAGATCTGTGAAGAGTCTTATTGGTCTACCTTTATATGTTAGAGCATGTTGATCCCTAGCTTCTTTTAGAATTTTCTCTTTATCCTTGTATTTTGCCAGTTTCACTATGATATGTCGTGCAGAAGATTGATTCAAGTTACATCTGAAGGGAGTTCTCTTGGATTTCAATGCCTTTTTCCTTCCCCAGATCATGGGAGTTCTCAGCTATTATTTCTTCAAGTACACCTTCAGCACCTTTCCCTCTCTCTTCTTCCTCTGGAATACCAATTATGCGTAGATTATTTCTCTTTCGTGCATCACTTAGTTCTCTAATTTTCCCCTCATACTCCTGGATTTTTTTATCTCTCTTTTTCTCAGCTTCTTCTTTTTCCATAACTTTATCTTCTAGTTCACCTATTCTTTCCTCTGCCTCTTCAATCTGAGCTGTGGTTGTCTCCATTTTATTTTGCAGCTCATTAATAGCATTTTTTATCTCCTCCTGGCTGTTCCTTAGTCCCTTGATCTCTGTAGCAATAGATTCTCTGCTGTCCTTTATACTGTTTTCAAGCCCAGCAATTAATTTTATGACTATTATTCTAAATTCACTTTCTGTTATATTGTTTAAATCATTTTTGATCAGTTCGTTAGCTGTTGTTATTTCCTGGATTTTTTTTGAGGGGAATTCTTCCATTTCCTCATTTTGGATAGTCCCTGGAGTGGTGAGGAACTGCAGGGCATTTCCCTGTGCTGTCTTGAATACCTTGTGTTGGTGGGCGGGGCCGCAGTCAGACCTGATGTGTGCCCCCAGCTCACCGCTGGGGCCATAGTCAGACTGGTATGTACCTTCTCTTCCCCTCTCCTAGGGGGGGGATTCACTGTGGGGTGGTGTGCCCCATCTGGGCTACTTGCACACTTCCAGGCTTGTAGTGCTGGGGATCTGGCTTATTAGCTGGGGTGGATCGGCAATGTGTACAGGGGTGGGAGGGGCAGGCTCAGCTCACTTTTCCTTCAGAGATCTGCTCTGGGAGGGGCCCTGAGGCAATGGGAGGGAGTCAGAACCGCCAGAGGAATGGATCCACAGAAGCGCAGCCTTGGGTGTTTGCACGGTGCAAGCATATTCCCTGACAGGAACTGGTTCCCTTTGGGATTTTGGCTGGGGGATGGGCGAGGGAGATGGTGCTGGCAAGCGCCATTGTTCCCTGCAAACCTGTGCTCTGTTGTCCGGAGCTCAACAACTCTCCCTCCCGTTGTCCTCCAGCCCTCCCGTTCTCCAAGCAGATCTGTTAACTTACAACCTTCGAGATGTTAAGTCCCACTTGCTGTCAGAACACACTCCATCCGACCCCTCCGTTTTTGGAAGCCAGACTCGGGGGCTCTGCTTTGCTGGCGGGCTGCCCCTCCGCCCCGGCTCCCTCCCTCCAGTCTGTGTAGCACGCACCACCTCTCCACCCTTCCTACCCTCTTCCGTGGACCTCTTGTCTGTGCTTGGCTCTGGAGAATCCATTCTGCTAGTCTTCTGGCGATTTTCTGGGTTATTTAGGCAGGTGTGGTTGGAATCTAAGTGATCTGCAGGACGCAGTGAGCCCAGCGTCCTCCTATGCTGCCATCTTCCCCAAAACCTCTCCCTGTCAAATGCTTTTTTGGCATCTTGAGTTGATTAGATGGTTTTCATACTTTCTCTTGCTAATATGATGTATCATGTTGATTCATTTGTAGATAACACCACCACATTTGCATCTCTGGAATAAATCCCACTTGATTGAAGTGAATGATTTTTTTTTAATGTATTGCTGGATTCGGCCTGCTAATATTTTGTTGAAGAGTTTTTGCATCTATGCTATTCATAGATAACATAGTAGTTCTGTTCTTTCTCTGTAGTAGGTAACATAATTGTTCTCTGTAGTTCTCATTTTTGTTATTGTGTCTTTTTCTGTTTTTGTTTTTTTAAGTACGTTCCTTAACATTTTGTGTTGTTTTATCTGCATTAAAAAAAAATGATCTCCTCCACTGTTTACTGACTGGTTTCTGAAGAAAATTACCTTTCTTTAGTTCTGTTAGGGCTTATAGGGCTTTCTCAGATCTTTTCTGTGGATACATCTATAGACACTTTTTGTTTCATTTTATGATGACTCTCTTAAGATTTTATGCCTCCTCTTGATCCTGCAATACCCAGACAGTGCTGACAACCTTCCATTTGCTCACTTCCTAGGGTGGTGTTGAATTTTCAGGTTTTTGTCCTTTATCCAACACAGTTGTGTTGGCTTTCCATGTATGCCTACTAACTTTTGGCCAAGTTCTGCCCCTTAACCATCTGAGGCATGCACAAGAAATCAATCATAGAGTGAATGGACATGTAATGGAGGCACAGAGTGTGTTGGAGTGCTCATGGGCCAGTTGGAGGGATCCTCAGTAGCTTGTGGGCAGGCTTCTTTATGGAGTTTGGGTTAGTAGGATTTGCATTTCACTTGATACATTTTATTCCATGCCCTTCCTCTGTTTTTCCAGCTATTCATTGCCCACTATCTTTAAGTTTGTGACTCAGTATTCTGGATAGAGTAAGAAATAGTTGGGCCTCTTGGGCAGCATCTTCATAACTGGGGAAGCTAGGTACTCACTGACACACTGTCACATTCCCTGTGGTAGAAAGAACAGTTCTGTCATGGCACTGTGCCATTGGGAGATGGATGATGTGGGTAAAGTGAAACTGTTCTGAAACTGTTCTTGAGTGTGTGTGTGTGTGTGTTTAGATCTTTTTTTCACATTAAAAAAGTTCCAGTTAGCTAACATACCATGTTATATTAGTTTCAGATATACAATATAGTGATTCAACAGTTCTATACATCACTCAGTACTCATCACAAGTGCACTCCTTAATCCCCAAGGTGAAACTATTCTTCTTAACCCCTTCAAAGCATCTAATTGTAGATATTTTTGGCTCCAATTGTGTGCTGGAACTTCTCTTCTAGACTATCAGATTGTACAAAAGCATTCTTTTTGTGGGTGATTGTTAAAATCAGCATTCTTTGTGGGGAAAATAGAAACTCTCATTCTGCCATGGTGATGATGTCACTCCTCCTAAGCTTTGAATGTGGGTTCAGAGAATATATTGAGCCTTTTGGCTCAGAAATACCTTGGCAGTTCTCACTGCTCAAAATTAACTGAGAGTGGGTGGGCAAATAGGTAGACACAGCACAATTTCAATGAATCCCTTTGCTAATCTATGGCTTGAGTCTTCTATGGTTATATGCTCAGTCTTTTTTCTTTGGGTTTTGGTGGCACAGAACCTACAAATTCAAACTTGTCATGGGGATTAAAATGTGGTCTTGAGATTTGAAAAAGTCCAGTCTCTGCTTAAGGTATCCAGTGTCAATCTGGAGTTGTGTGGTGTAGCTTTACCACTACAGCAAGTCTTTGTGACATGAAATTTTATTTTTTTCAGGCATATTCCATTTAGCCTATTCTTTCTTTCATTGACTCTAGATTTTAGCTTATCCAGAACTTTTTTAAAATCCTAAGTTCTCTTTGAAGCTATTCTATTCTTTTTTTTTTTTTAATCTACCAATGTATTAGTTTGCTAGGGCTGCCATAGTAAAGTACCATAAACCAGAAATGTGAGATCAAAGAACTGATTGGACAGTTCCTTTCTTCTGAGACCGCTCTCCTTGTATCATCATATGATCTTCTCTCTGTCTATGACTGTGTCCTAATCTCTTCTTCTTATAAGGACACCAGTCATATTGAATTAGGGGCCTCACTAATGACCTCATTTTAACCTAATTATCCTTTTAAAGGCCCTATCTCCAAATATAGTCATATTTTGGGGTAATCAGCAATGAGTTTAGGTCTTCAGAATCTGATTTTTTAGAAAACATAATTCAGCCTATAACAACCAATAATGCTCACTCTCTACACTTCTGTTATTCTATTCTCATGTTTGAAAGTTGGATCCATGAGCTGCTGAATGCACTATGTCGATACAACAGTCAGGAAGGTTAGGAGATTTGAAAGTTCAAAAAATGACGACACCCATTTAGTGAAATTTTAGATTATATACCTGAAAATTTTGAATGGATATTTTGTTGAGATGAAAGACCACTGCTTGAGGAGACTTTGCAGAGCTGTTGCCTATTACTTTATATTTGGCAGAGTGGTAAAAAATAAAGGCGGAGTATATAATCACTTGCCTGGTCATATTTTTGGAGGCAGCAGATGCTCCAAGATTTGTAGATATGAGAAATGAAGGCTGATTCCGCATGATTTGTTCATCTTCTTGGTGTCTTTAACTGATATATATACTATGTTCACTGTAGGACATTGCCACATTAGTATTTGGGGGACATGTAATCATGCACTGATTTCTATTATAGTTTGGCTGTTAATGAAGGAGGAAGTGCTGGAGGTTCAAAGCCGGGTAAATGCTATTTTGAAGAAATATTTCTCAGTGGGGGTTTAAGTTTGATTTCAATTAGTTTTTTGAGGTTCTGTTGAAATATTCTGAATGCTATATTGGCTAATACATGATGACTGTGAGCTACCAGATGGATAAACTGTTGGTAGTTGTGGACTAGTGAGTTGGTGGCCTTGCTGCTCTGGCTGTTGGATTGCTGGGTTAGATGCAGGACAAGCCTGGAAAGTGGATGGGCTTGTTGAGGTGCATGAAATTAAACTGAAACACCAGCTAGAATGCTGCTAGATCTACACAGCTGTGCTGAATAGAGGTCAAATTACCTTGCAGACTGGTAATATAGATGGAGGGACACCATCTATGTACAAATATGTAGGGACATTATGGCTAGTTGAGATATTTGGGACTGAGGTTACTATAATGGGATTGAATCTGGAATTTCAAAGGCTAGATTCCTTACTTGCTTCAATGAAATCCAGATTATAGTACTGAACATTCTAAAAATATTAATGCATCAGAGAACTTGAAATGGTGTTGCCTATGGCTCATGTTGAGAAAAAAAAATTCACCACAGGACTGACCACTTTGTAGTTGTTTATCACTGATGTTGCACATTCAAGTTCTACTTCCATTTTTCTATTTCCTTCTCATCTATAGTGTTCAGCATTCTGGGACTACAAGTTCAGGTTAAGAGAATGTATGTGATTTTGTAGACCAGAAATTTCAAAGTCAATTGAGACATTTGGGTTTATTCCATAAATAGGTTACTCTCCTGAAGGGTATCTAGGATATGGTCACCTGTAACATGCTTCTGGCTACCACAACCTCAGGTGCTTTAGGACATTTTGTTTAGGACACATGAAACCTGAAAATTGACTTGGTGTTTTGGACCATTTACACCTTACCTGATTGGACCTATTCGTTCAGTGGGCAATACTAGCTTTGGTGGAAATATTTATGTTTTCAGACAAGCATTTTCCTTTTTCCCAATCACTTTGCTGGTGGTGTGGTCAAGAATGATAGTGAGGTGAGGTTGGTGATCCTGATATCTATTTCCTTCCCTCTGTTCCCACACCCCTTGCTCTCAACCCTCTGCTCCCATACTTCATCTCACCCTCTTTTCTATATATATATACATATATATACATGTATATACATATATACATATATATACATGTATATATATATTTACATATACATATATATGTATACATATATACATATTAAAATATATATATATTTAATATTAATATTAATATAATTAATATAATACTAATTTAATATTAAATATATAATATATTATATATATAAATTTATAAATATATATAAATATATAAATTTATAAATTTATAAATATAAAATATATTATATATATTATATATTATATTATATATTATATATATTATAAATATAAATTTATAAATATAAAATATATATTATATATTATATATTATATATTATATATTATATTACATATATTTTATATATTATATATATTATATATTATATTATATGTATATTATATATATTATATATTATATATATATTTATTTTATATATATTATATATTATATATATATATTTTTAATATTAAATATATATATATTTTTTAATATGTATATATGTATACATGTATATACATGTATACATATATGCATATATATACATATATATACATGTATATACATATATACATATATTTACATATATATATATTTTTTAATATGAAATTTATTTTCAAATTGGTTTCCATACAACACCCAGCGCTCATCCCAAAATGTGCCCTCCCTATATATATTTTTAACAATTTCTACACCTCATTATTGCTTTTGGCTTTTTTCTTATTTCATGAAGTTTTCCTGTTTCATAAGGCCCATTTGCCCTGACTTCCTCAAGTACTTCTCTCTATTTTATCTTCTAAATGTATATGAATATTTGAGTGTGAATGTGCCTGTGTGTGAATGCATGTGGAAGTGTGTGTTGCCTCTGCTTATTTATATCTCTGTGGAAGGAGGTCTTCCTATGCAGTATCTGAGGTTTTTTGGAGTCCATCAGGAATTGGGTGGCACCTGCTTGTTTAGATATTCCAGAATCCAAATAAAGGAGATTGATTTTATATTTGTGTGTTTGCTTCACCATATGAGAAACCTAGCTATCAGAGGTGTGGAAAGGTGTTTCCTGAGGAAGTTCAGGCTGGAGATGGCCATGGAGTACTTTGGAGCTGAGCAGCTCTGTGTTTATGATGCTGTCAGGTTAAGTGGAAGCCTGGGTCATGTCTACAGTGGGTGCAGCCCAGGTTCTAGTTAGTCAAAAGTCTACTTAGAATGCCAAAGAAGTAATATCAGCTCCTTTGATTCAGGATACTGATTGTATTTTATACTTCTTTTAGAGAAATATCAAAGTATATTAAAGCACAAAAAAAAGGGGGCTAAACTCAAGAAATGTGGCCCGCAAAGGTGAATTCTATCATCACATGTTGTTTCCCATACATTTTAAAAGTTATATAAGAGGTATGAAATATTTTCTTTAAAAAAAATGGTGTTCTTAGATCAAGAACAATCATTCACCTAGACACTTCTCCAAAGAAGACATCCAGATGGCCAATTGACACATGAAAAAATGCTCAACATCACTCATCATCAGGGAAATACAAATCTAAACCACAATGAGATACCACCTCACACCCGTCAGAATGGCTAACATTAACAACTCAGGCAACAAGAGACGTTGGCGAGGATGCAGAGAAAGAGGATGTCTTTTTCACTGCTGGTGGGAATGCAAACTGTGTAGCCACTCTGGCAAACAGTATGGAAGTTCCTCAAAAAATTGAAAATAGAACTACCCTACGACCCAGGAATTGCACTACTAGGTATTCATACAAGGGATACAGTTATGCTGTTTCAAAGGCGCACATACACCCCAATGTTTGTAGCAGCACTATCAACAATAGCCAAAGTATGGAAAGAGTAGAAAGAGCCCAAATGTCCAACAATAGATGAATGGATAAAGAAGATGTGGTATATATATATATATATATATACAATCAAAAAAGAATGAAATCTTGCCATTTGCAACTACATGGATGGAACTAGAGAGTATTATGCTAAGCAAAAGTAGTCAGTCAGAGAAAGACAAATATATGAGGACTTTAAGACACAGAACAGATAAACACAAGGAAAGGGAAGCAAAAATAATATAAAAACAAGGAGGGTGACAAAACATAAGAGACTCTTAAATATAGAGAAAAAACAGAGGGTTACTGGAGGGGTTGTGGGAGGGGAGATGGGCTAAATGAGCAAGGGGCATTAAGGAATCTACCCCTGAAATCATTGTTGCACTATATAGTAACTAACTTGGATGTAAATTTAAAAAAAAAATTAAAAATTAAAAAAAAAAAAGAACAATCATTCACCAACTAGGACTAGCTACTAGCATTAAAAGTGCTGAGAGCGCAAGAGTAAACAAAGTAGATGGAAATCCCACCACATGGAGCTCACAGAAAGGGAGGTACAAGATTTGTCTATGTAACAATTAAAACCCAAATAGTCTAGTGAAGGGGGAGAAGACATGAATAGACACTTTTCCAAAGAAGATATCCAGATGGCTAAGATACACATGAAAAGGTGCTCAACATCACTCTGCATCAGGGAAATACAAATCAAAACCACAATGAGATGCCAACTTACACCTGTCAGAATGGCTAAAGTTAACAATCCAAGAAACAACAGATGTTGGTGCAAATGTGGATAAAGGGAAACCATTGTACATTGTTGGTGGCAATGAAAACTAGTGCAGCCACTCTGGAAAACAGTATGGAGCTTCCTCAAAAATTTAGACATAGAAATCCTCTATGATCCAGCAATTGCACTACTAGGTAACTATACAAAGGATACAAAGGTGCTGATTCAAAGGGGGTAATGCACCCCAATGTTTATAGTAGCACTATCAACAATAGCCAAATTATGGAAAGAGCCTAAATATCCATCGACTGATGAATGGATAAAGAAAAAATGGTACATACATACAATGGAATATTACTCAGTGATCAAAAAGAATGAAATCTTTCCATTTGCAACACAGTGGATGGAATTTGAGTGTATTATGCTAAGTGAAATAAGTTAGTCAGAGAAAGACAAATATCATGTGATTTCACTCATATGTGGAATTTAAGAAATAAAACAGATGAACACAGGGGAAGAAAAGGAAAAAATAAAAACAGAGGGAGAGACAAACCATAAGAGGTTCTTAAATACAGAGAGCAAACTGAGGGTTGTTGGAGGGAAGTGGATGGGGGGATGGGCTAAATGGATGATGGGCATTAAGGAGGGCAATTGTTGGGATGCACACTGGGTGTTATATGAAAGTGATGAATCACTAAATTCTACTCCTGAAATCAATACTACACTATATGTTAACTAACTTGAAATTAAATTAAAAAAGTATTTTAATGAGAAAAAAAGTTCTCCCAAATTGAATGTTAAGCAATAAATGCTGAGCCATATAACAGTAATATGAAAAAAGATTCATATCTTTATATATGAAAAATATATATCATATATATGAAAAAATATATATATCTCACAAACTGTTAGGAAAAATATAAGTGTTAGTATTTACATGATCAAAGGGTTTGAACAAAAGTGAAACCCTTTAGAACTTGGTCTCTGCCTTGACCTGAATGTAACGTGTTAATACTTGGCTTTCAGTTTCTGAGGAGTAGAGGCCATTGTTTAGAACCTGCAGGTGAATCCCCCTATGCCTGAGTCATAAAAGGAGAGAAGGAAAAATGGTAGATGAGGGAGGACTGTGGAGATGGGGCAAAGCCTTTTGCAGACCACACTGTCCCCACAATGCTTCACCTGAGTCTGGCTCTGCCGTCTGCACTCTCTAAGCTCTTGCATCTGGCCCAAAGGTACCTCCATCCACAAGAGTCCCCACTTCAACCACTTCACCCAGATGAGGAAACCATAGATTTACATTCTGGATGATGAAGGTGACACTATCCCCTCCTGGGTTAACTCTGGCCTCCCCCAGAGGCTGTCTGGTCTCAGTGCTGCCTGCATCTCATCCTGGCCACTGGACATTCTTGGGCTCACAGTGGACAGAAACCTTCCTGGGTGCCTTCTTGATTCCTTTATGGTGGAGGGCCTCATTAGGCTTCATGGACCCCAGGTAAGGCTCACTCCTCCTTCCACCTGTGGGAAATTAATAGAGTTTCTGACTCAGGGGCCCTATATGCACATGCTTTATGCTGGTGCTGTCCCAGGAACATGGCACCTGAAAGCAGGAATTTGGTCCAGTTGGGTCCATGTCTCTCTCTGTCTCCCCCCCCCCCCCCCCCCCCAGAATGCACCAAGCTTAGCCAACCATGTGTAATGCTTGGGCTGGGTGAGCATTCTCATATCTAGGGGGCCTCTACACCTGTTCCCTGTACTTTATCTCTCTTACGTTCCCTCTTTGCAGATAAGGTCTGTGCCCATTCACTGTTGCCTAGAAATGCAGGCACACAGTTGATAATAAATGATAACAATGGCAGCAATTCTTGGTGAGAACTTCCTTGGGCCAGGCACTGTTTGCTCTAAGCGCTATATATATGTTAACTCATGAAAAACCTTACAAATACTCCATGTGATTACTCCCATCTTATCCTCATTTTATAACTGGGGAAACTGAGGAAGGAGAGTTTGAGTCACTAGACAAGGGTCATACAGCAGAACGAGGATGAAAGCCCATATTGGCCTTGGAAGCCTTTAGACCAGGGAGTAAGGTGGTCTCTGACCTCTCTCAATACTGTACTCCTCAGGGAGTGGTGAGGGATGAGTTACACCTGTACTTGGGCCTCCCATTCCTACCCTACTCATGACCAGCTGTGTGACCAGGAAATGGGCATTCTAACATCATGGCCAGCAGGCAGAGGTAGGGGTCCTAAGGACAGTCCTCTTGGCACCAAAAGAAACATAAGTGACAAAGTACCCTGGATGACTCCAGTAAGTACAAATAGGCCCCAGGTGGCAGTGCTAGACCTCTCTGTCCTCCACTCTCTGGCTGGAATGTTGACTGTGTGGAAACTTTCACCTTATCTCTTAGTAGGTGCCAGCTGCTCCACAAAGCTGGCCTCCTCTCTGAGCCTTTAATGCATTCTTTAGTTTTTTTTTTTTAATCAAGATAGCAGATGGCACCTTGGAGGTCCCCAAAAACTGAGAAAAGGAGAAGCCAGAGAATAAAAACTGAGAGTGAAGGCAGTAAAGGTGAGGAAGGGCAGGCCAGTGAGGAGATCATTCAGCGGCTGAGTGTTGTGTTTACATCTCATTTGACCATGACAATGGCCTCCCATGTATGGGATAATGGGTCTGACCTAGTTGCCATTTGCCCTGTGGCTCCTGCCAAGTTACTGCCATGAAAGCAGTGGGCATTTTTTTCTTCATTTCTGTGCCCACACCATGTCCATACTGCCTGACCAAATACAGTAGTCAGGGAGTAAAGTAGGCCTGGGTCCAGGGGGTAATTCTCCATAGAAGGTCACACACTGCAGCAAATAAACCTCTGAGGCATCACACGTTAAAATAGGATCAAGAGAGGTGAGGAGATGTCCTATGCCTTCTGGTTACATCCAATGTTCTCAAGTAGCGCAGAATACCTAGAAACAAGGAGCATGGACAGGATGTTTGCTTTGTCCTAAATCTGTTCCTTTTCCTGAAACAATGCCTACTCATTCTCCCTGTACCTTCTGTTGTCAGAAGCCCCATCCTTCTGTTGCTTCTGTCTCCACTTGCCCAGGGCATTTCTGACCCAAATCGCAAAGCCTTGACCAGGGACTGGGTGCTAGACCCTGGCTGAACAAAAAGGATGTTATTTTGGGCTCAGAAGATAGAGGGTCTCCCCAACCTGGATCAGCTGCTCTGACTAGGCTGGTCCACATTGCTCTGTTCCTTCTTCTACTCCTTTACAGCCCTCTATTGGGGTCCACTATTATGAATGAGGCATGGTAACTGTGCCCATTCCCTTTTTGAGTGCTCAGACTTATAAGGGAAGAGAGGCTCCCTCTATGAATTCTGTATGAACATTGGCACTTTACCCAGTCATCATGGGGCTCAGCCCTGGCTTCCTGGCATATTAGGTACTTCCTGTGATGGGCATACCACTGCCCCCAATTTAACTCAACCCACTGAAGACTCATGGATCAGGTGTCAGATTCCTCTGACCAGAGGAAGTCTCACAAGAGAAGGACTCCATTCCAAGAAGAGACTTCTTAGGGTTCATCCAAGATTTTCTTCTAGCCTAAAGTTGTCTCAGGACACAGGGCAAGACCACTGCATGTCTATAGAAAGGGGCTGCCACCTCTCCTGACTGGCCTTGTGAGAGGCTGCTCTATAGCCCAGTATCCAGCTGGTCTGGGTATGGAGTCTTTGATCCCTGGAACAGTCCAGAAACCTAGTTAGGAAGCAAATGCTCCATAAGGAATGCTACCTTATCTTCCAAAGTAAAGACATGAACACAGAGATGCTAGTTGGTGCTGATGTTAGAAGCTTTTCTCAGAGAGTATAGGTAGACTCACGTTACTCTCACAGAAAAGAAATCTATGAAGTGGGGTCAGTTCTTATCCCTACTTTACAGAGGGAGAATGGATAGCCAAAGAAGCCGGTGAGTGGTTCCCAGGTGTGTGTGCTTAGCCACAGTCCTCTCTATTCCCTTCCCATTGTCCCTCAGGCAATGTCAGGGAGAAAAAAGAGCGGGTTCTTCTCAGAACTGTGACCAGGAATTGGGCTGACGGGATGGGGATAATTCCTCATGACATGGCTTTTATTTCAGACATGGTACAGAATGTTGTTTCTGGTTACAAGAATAAGCAAAACTGATCTAAGAGAGTGGGGTCACTGCAAGGGGTTCTGTGGGGGAACTTCTGAAGATAGAAGGTGGGTGGGAGACATAACTAAAAGGCATAACCTCAGACACTCCCATGCTTTAGGTGTTCTCACTATGGACAGGAATGGTGTCCTCTGGGTGGCACTCTGGCAGCCTCCCTGTAGTAACCGCAGCCCTGAAGGGTTTACTGAGGACCTGCCCTGAGAAGCAGGAAGTTGGCACAGAGTTGGGTGGTCCCAGCCCCTATGTTAATGTTCTATACTCCATGTAGACGAGTGATGGCTTCACAGCTCTCCATCAGTGAAGACAAACCTGGCTCATTCCATCTGAACATTTCCTGAGCCTAACCTGCACTTCAAGTCCTAGACCATGCATGCCGTGAGTCAGGTGGGATGGATGACTAGTGTCATTATATGACAACAGATAGTTGGATTAGAGAACATCTTGACCAAGTCCACACTGTATGTTTGACCTCCTGGCCTCATACCCCTGCCAGAAACCACCTGTATCTCCAGCCACCTCAGCTGGTCAGGAGTTCATGGGCAGGTAGTACTAGGAGAAAGGGCTGAGAACTATAAATGTATAGCCTTGGGCTATACTTCCCTCATGGACCTGGAGACATGGATACAAAGTTCTGTTTCAGAGGAAGTTGGTGCTTTTGCTACTTACAGAAGTGGGGTGGCAACACTGGGTCCCATAATATGTGACCCAGGAAGGATGGTAGAACCTATGAACCCCTTCTCATGAGAAAAACCAAACCTTATAAAATTACAATTGTATTGAATACACTTAGAAAACTCCTCTAATGTACAGAATAGAACAGATGTGGTTCTTTATGAATGCATCAGTCACCAGGCCCTTGCAGGGGACTGATAAGGACATAATCTGAAAGTACTTGATGAGGGCAAAGAATATATCTGCAGATGTCACATGATGGGAAAACCTCAATAATTTCTAAGGGTTGGTGGGTTTTCTGTGGTTTGTGGACTCCATTTTTGGAAAGAAAAACTACATTTCAGTTACAGGATAGGGAAAGAAAGATGCAATGTTTCTTCCTATCCACACATGAGAGGACCCTGTATTGCACCTCTCAGACCCATAGTCTAAACCTCTGGGAGCTTTTGGGTGTCTGTTCATCTGTCAGATGTCTGGTGGGTTGAGATGGCAGAGGGAAAAACATGGAATGCACTTGTCTTATGATTTGGCTCTCAGACGTTCATATCCATATTGACATACATACAACATTTAAACAAGTCCACAGGCCCATTGTCTCTTGTTCTTTCAAATTCAAACAACACCTGCACATTTTTGTTTACACGTTTCTGATGTGGACAGAGGCAAAGTCCATTGTGTTTACACAGTGATGGTCATTTCACACTCTCCTTAAGCCTTCACTTCCACCCTGCAAAGCAGGCATCACTATTTCCCTGCAGAGTAGGAAACTGAGGCTCTGAATAGTGAAACCTTGTGCCCAGGTTCACACAACACTTGGCCACAGAGCTGGGAAATGCCTTGCTTCAAAACCTGTTGTCATTGTGTTAAGCCAGGCTCTCTGCAAAATAGCCCTTTTCATCTCTTCAAAGAAAGAAACACATAACATTTTAATCTTTCATCTTGAGGTTGTGACAAAGACCGAGCAGGAGAAACTTGGATTGAAGTTGAAGGTGATTCTTGGACAGGCTTCATTTATATGTTTTTGTCTCTGAGACAAAGTAGCTCATGGTTACTTATAGAAAATGAGACCTGGAATTCAGAGTGTGAAATTAGGTTTTGTCATTTCCTGAAAACCTGTTTTCAGGAAGGAAAAGGTAGGTGACCTCCAACCGCTCCCTAGTCTTTAATTTTTTTTTTCCAACGTTTATTTATTTTTGGGACAGAGAGAGACAGAGCATGAACAGGGGAGGGGCAGAGAGAGAGGGAGACACAGAATCGGAAACAGGCTCCAGGCTCTGAGCCATCAGCCCAGAGCCTGACGCGGGACTCGAACTCATGGACCGCGAGATCGTGACCTGGCTGAAGTCAGACGCTTAACCGACTGTGCCACCCAGGCACCCCTCCCTAGTCTTTAAATAGTGATCTTGCAGGCTTTTCCTCAGGCTCCTAGGAGGATAAATTTGAAGGTAGGTGGAATGTGGGGCAGGGAATTTGGATTTCCTTCCTAAATTGGCAAAATTCAAATGGGCTTTTGGAAAGGAGCATTGATGATGTAAGGTTAGAAAGAATGACAGGATCTGAAAATCCTGGCTCTGCCATTTTGGTAGAGAATCAAGGTGTCTTGGGCCTGGCAAGTAACAAATATAGTTGGATATGGCTCTTTGTAGGAAGGTGACTTTGGAATCAAGAAATCAGGGATCTTGGTTAAGGGGATATTTGCCTCAGAATATGGCAGGCTCAGAATTTTCTAGCACATGGAGAGCTGCTATCTGTGACTTCTGCATCTTGGCCAAATCCTCCTACTTCAGCTTTAGAAAGAGCTCCAATACCTTCCACATCCATGCAAAGAAAGAAATCCTCTTTGTGAATTCTTTCTAGGGAAGGGAGGCCCTTTGATAACAAAGACATCTTTTTCATCTTTGCATTCCAACAAGAGGCATATCTGTCATAAAACCAGGGTTTGACAAATTCTCACTTGCCAAATGAAGGAGTGGATAAATGAATGGGCAACTCTATCCAGGTCTTGGGTTGCTAGACAAGAGACCTGGGCTCCATGGTCCTGACATTTCTCCTCTCACTTAAGGCTTTTGCAGGGCTACCACATCTACATATTCAGCCCTGAAGAGTCTCCTTACCACCTGTGTCCTTGCTGCCTTGGTTTCTAGCATTGTGGGTAAGAATGAAAAAAATGGCCTCTTTCTCCCCAAAACTGGAAAAGTAAGGTAGACAATACAGAAAATAAACCAACTTGGGAGAGACAAGGTCCGGTTTCTCGAGTAGTGATGAGCTCTGCAAGGTTGGGAACCCTGATTAAGCATCTAGAGCAATGGGCAGTTGAAAGGGACTGAGCCTGAGCACTAAGGGGCAAGATGTGGCCATCAGGGAGGGACTATGGGCCAAGTGGGCCCATTAGGTTCCACATGGTATCATGGGTAACATGGGTATCGTGGGTAACATGGTATCTTGGCTCTCAGATATGTTTGGCTATTGGAAGCATAAACTATGATTTCTGACAGTTTTCATTCCTGAATTACTTTCTAAACAAATTTTATATCCATTTCACAGAGAGTTATAAATGTACAAGCTGCTCTCTTAATGCATGTAGTGCTGACATGGAGATGACTTGTGAAGCCTCTCAAAGCTGCTACAGATACAAGCAAGAATTAAGGACATAAGGTATGCTGTGCCAGGCCCCTCCCCATGCTGCTAGTCATGTGAGACAGAGAAGGTGCTTAGAGTGAGGGAGGTTGCTGCTTTTAGCAACTTGATGGAGTTTCTCACTTCCCTCTCACCTTCTATTTTACCCTGCTTCCTAATGTAGCATTCTACCCATATGGGGCTGGCATTATGGGGTGGTGGGAAGGGGCAGGGTGGGAGACTCTGGGAAAAAGTCTGGGCAATCACTCTTCTTCATCAGCCCCACTGAAATATGACATTCCCATTGTAACAAATGCTTGCAAACCATCCTTCCATTGGTTTATACCATGGACCAATGCAGAAGGACTTTTGAAGAAGGGGAAAGACTAAAGACAAAAGGATTTGAGGCAAGAATCCAATACTGGCAGCCCATTTAGGCATCACTCTGTATGGTTCAAAGGGGAAATTCCTTCTGGGGTTTGGTTCTGTGCAGGGGAACTCCTACAATATGTTGAAGAGAAAGGTTGTTCTTCAAGCAATTGTGTCCCAATGATGTTCTCAGCAACACTGGGGGATAATCAAACATTTGTGTACAATCACCAATGCTGCCAAGATGAGCTCTGTAACCAAGGGAACTTCCAAGGTGAGTGCCAACACATCTCTGCTCTCCCTCCCTTCCCATTTTTTATCCCAATCCATTTCAAGTCTCTGCCTTCTAAGTTCCTTCCTACGACCTGTCTCTGCTTCTGAGCTGCTTCCTACTGGTTTGGCTCAAGACCTGGACAGAGTTGCCCATTCATTTACCCACTCATTCATTTGGCAAGTGAGAATCAATGAGCGAAATCCCACCACAAGAAGGAAAGGCACAAGCCCTTCCTTAACATGGAAGACTGAATGACAACTGGATGGCTGGGATGTGTCCTGGATTTACTGAGTCTATAGGTTTAAATTATTTGCTTTTCCATTCCACTTGAAAAGTAGTTTGTTCTTGGCTATTTAATTCCTCACTCCCTTAACAGTATTTTTTAATTGAAGTATAAATTAATATACAGTGTTATATTAGTTTCAGGTATACAATATAATGGTTCAACAATTCTATACTTTGCTCGGTGCTCATAGTATAAGTGTATTCTTAATTCTTATTACCTATTTCACCCATCCCACCTATTTTCTGACAACCATTAGTTTATTTTATTTGTCTTTTTGTTTTTTTGCTTGTTTGTCTCTACTTTTACCTTTGTTTATTTGTTTTGTTTCTTAAATCCTACATGAGTGAAATTATATGGCATTTGTCTTTCTCTGACTTATTTCGCTGAGCATTTACTCTCTAGGTACCCATTCAGATTTTTCCAAATGTAAAGATCTCATTATTTTTTATGGCTTAGTAATATTCCCGTGTGTGTGTGTATGTGTGTGTGTGTGTGTGTGTGTGTGTGTATTACATTTTCTTTATCCGTTCATCAGTCCATGGACACTTGGGTTTCTTCCATTTCTTGACTATTGTAAATAAAGCTACAGTAAGCATAAGGGGGCATATATCTTTTCAAATTAGTGTTTTTATTTCCTTTGGGTAAATATCCAGTAATGAAATTACTACATCATATGGTAATTCCATTTTTAATTTTTTGAGGAGCCTCCATACTGTTTTCCATAGTGGCTGCATCAATTTAGATTCCCACTAACAGTGCATGAAGATGCCTTTTTCTCTGCATCCTCACCAATACGCGTTATTTATTTATTTATTTATTTTTAGCCATTCTGACAGGTATAAATCTCATTATGGTTTTAATTTGCATTTTCCTGATGTTAGCAGTGTTGAGCATCTTTTTATGTGTCTGTTGTTCATCTGTATCTTTTCTGGAAAAATGTCTATTCAGGTCCCCTGCTCATTTTTTAATTGGATTATTTGTGGATTTTTTGGTATTGACTTGTATAAGTTTTTTATATATTTTGAATATAAACCCCTTATTGGATATATAATACGCAAATATCTTCACTCATTTAGTAGGTTGCTTGTTTATTTTATTGATGCTTTTCTTTGTTGTGCAAAAGCTTTTAATTTTGGTGAGGTCCCAAGTTTATTTTAGCTTTTGTTTCCTTTGCTCAGGAGACATATATAGAAAATGTTTCTATAGCTGATGTCAAAGACATTATTTCCTATGTTTGCTCATGGACTGGAAGAAACCAATATTGTTAAAATGTCCATACTACCCAAAGCAATCTACAGATATGCAATCCCTATAAAAACACAACATCTTTGACAGAACTAGAGCAAATAATACTAAGATTTGTACCACAAAAGACTCTGAGTAGCCAAAGCAATCTTGAGAAGAAATAAAGCTGGAAATATCATAATCCCAGATTTCAAGATACACTACATAGCTGCAGTGATCAAAACAGTATGGTACTGGAAAAACAAAACAAAGCAAACAAACAGAAAAAAACCCAAAAAACAAAACAAAACAAAAATCCCAGACACATAGATCAATGGAACAGAATAGATAGCTGAGAAATAAGCCCACACTTATGTGGTCAATCTATGACAAAGAAGGCAAGAATTTACAATGGGGAAAAAGCAGTCTCTCAAAAAAATGTGCTGGGAAAACTGGACAGCTGCATGCAAAAGAATGAAACTGGATCACTCTTTTATACCATACAGAAAAATAAACTAAAAATATATTAAAGTCTTAAATGTGAAATCTGAAACCATATAATTCTTCAATAGTAGTTTTTAAATCACAAATTATCTTTTATTATGTAAGCATTTTTTTCTTCAGCCAGGGCAGAGAGGGCCATCTCATGAAAGAAGCAGATAAACCAGATTTCTGTAAGATTATTTTTGGCTATATATTCCCACTTAATACTCCCCCCCCCCCCCCCCCCCGCACCCTCCATGGTATCCTAATTTTAAGTCATTTTGATTTTGGGTAGAGGAATCCTGGAATAACCATGATCTTGGGTGGGTGGTAATAATGCTCTCAGCTCCTTTTTTCCTGTCCTTAAAATGAAAAGTTTCTTTCTTCATTTAGTGCCTCGGAAGTCCTCAAAACCCAATGGAATTAAATGTTCTGCCTGCTATAATGTGCATGACATTTCCTGTGACCCAGTTCTTCTTACCTGCACTGGTACAGAGACAAAGTGTGTGGAAGTTATTGGCATAGGTATGGATATATCCTCAGGGTTTTTGGTGTTCATTTTATCAAAGGGTATAGCTGTATTAGCTATCTATTGCTGCATCATTAGTCCAAAACTTGGCAGTTTAAAATAATTAATATGTATTATTTCATTGTGTCTGTGGGTCAGGAATCTGGGAGTGGCTTAGCTGAGTGTTTTTGACTCTCTCATGAAGTTGTAATCTAGCCATCAGCAGGGCCTGTGGTCATTTTGGACAGAAGACCTGCTCCAGGACAGAAGATCCTTTCTTGGAAGATCACCCATGTGGTTGTCAGGCTTGGTTCCTGTTGACATGGGTCTCTCTCTGGGCTGCCTGGATGTCCTCATGTATCAGGTAGCTTCCCCCAGAACAAGTGATGACAGAGAGAGGGAGAAGAGGAGGAGAAGGAAGGAGGAAGGAGATACTGCAGTTTTAAAGTAATCTAATCTCAGAAGTGACATTTCTTCACTTCTGTCATATCATCTTGGTTGCATAGATCAACTTTGGTACAACATGGGAGAAGACTACACAAGGATATAAATACTAGGAGATGGGAGCTATTTCAGGACATCCTAGAGACTGACCACCATGTACAGCAAAGGCTGATACAGGATCAAGTACTGGCTATCCCTACAAGGTTTAGAGGGAGCTATCTGTCAGGAGAAGAGAGAAGAGGGGAAGAAAGCACAGGAGAGGGAGGAGAAGAGTACACAACTTCTTCCTATAGCAGAATTTGAGACTTGGGAACATGTCATATCATGATCTGCTGGAATGGACCTTGAGCTATTGGCTATGAAGAGGATGGCCCCTCAGTTCTGGTTTTCATCATCACTACCATTATTGCTATTACCAAAACTCCATGATTAAGCACTTAATTTTTGAATTATGTGATTCTGAAATCTGCAGAAGGTTTTACCATTTTCCTGAGTAGGAGGAAAGTATATATTCGTAGTAAGAAGGACATGTACTATTCAGATAGAAATTGGGAAATTAACCTAGTATTGGACCATGCAGAAAGGGTATTGTCATTTCTTTACTGATCATGTAAAAGGTTTCATGAAATTAGTGGCATTTTAAAAGCTTATTAAATGGTGGGAGAGAGAGTATGTTGAGAATGGAAGTAGGTTATGCTTTTTTTTGAGAAGACTTTGAGATAGAGCCTGGGACTATCACATGAAGGGGCCCTTGCATAGGTGAACTGGAGATGAGTAAGGAAAATGGGATGTCATGAAGGATACAGGGGAACAATGGGGCTGCCGAAAGTGAGGCAGTCTCTCTACTCCAACTTGTCAAGGAAAGCACAGACAAGTGATGAGGTTCCACAGTGATAACAACTATTGAACTCATAGCCGTGGGGAAAAGGGACCTTATCTCAAAAGGGATCTGCATTGCTTCCTTCTGTTTTCCCCCAGGAAACAAAAGTAAGGAAAATAACTGCTACCACAGGCACTTTTTAGCTGAATACATGAGTTCTGATCTCAGCCTTCTTCCTTTCTTCCAGCCATCTCTTCCCTAGTCAGGACACAGGGGCTCCAGTCTCAGCCATGCATCTGAGACAGGTGGGGACCCTTTGGGATCCCTCTTAAATTGAGGAGATACTGGAGGCAGAGGGAAATAGGCTTGGTCCCTGGACAGAGATGGAACTGTGGTTGTTGCTTCTTTCACAGAAGACAAAAGGGGATTCTGGGGCATCCTGAGCATCCTTTTCTTCTCCAAGAGAGGCAGATAGGATAGGATGTAGTTGAAAAGGGGAGACAAGATGAGAAAAAAGACTGCTGGATTTTTCTTTTGGCAGATAACCCTATATTTTTGATTTTTGCCATGGGTTGTGCTACTGAAACTGCCTGCAACTGAAAGAATATAAGTATATTGAATAACATAAAAATCCGTACCTACTGTGTAGAACAAAGTGGTGGAGACCCCCGCTGATGTTCATCACCTTATCAATCTTGAATAATCCCTTCTTGTTCCAAGTCTTGCTTTGAAGTTTCCAGTGTTACCAAGCTCATAATCCTACAAACCTGAAAAGGTTGGAGTCCTCAGATGACTCCGCTCTCCAGCATTCCCAAGACAATGCAGAATTAAATTGTTGATACTTCCTTAAGTATGTGTGTAATCATTCGTTAGTACTTTAGGTTAAAAAAATCTTATTCATTCCTCTAATGGGTTCTTTCTTCACCCCAAGTAGCAAGTAAGGAAATTGAGACAGAATTTCTAAGAATTGTTATAATCTCATCTTTGTCACTCAACCATACCCTCACACTTGCTCCAGAACACACCTTTTTCCTAATATTCTCAGTTTCCACTGTTGACCCTTAATTGCCCACTGCTAAGGAAAATGCTTTCAAATAAACAATTTGGGCTCAGAAAGTTCCTTTCCCACAGCTTGTAAAATCCCAAGTATAATGGACTCTCTCTTACCTGGGAAACACAACATGTACTCAGGGTGAATGTGTCTGGGATGAAGGATACAGACAGATGTGATCTGTGAAGTTCATTCTAAATGCCAAAGAAGAGGTAGGCTTGTGTACCAGGAGTCCAGAGGGCTGTGTCCTCACAATTCAGGGGTAGTCACAGCCATAATTAATGTAATGCCAGGAAGAGCCCTTACAGGATCCAAACTGTATGATGTCTTTGTGGTGCTAAACACAACTGAGAGACCTGGTAGTCTGCTCAGATGTATCTCTTGATTCTCCAAATTCAGTTTCCTACAGGGTGCAGTAAGTTACATAAAAGAAAAGAATGCCCCACATACATCTTGGTGGCTCAGTTGGTTAAAAGTCTGGCTCTTGATTTTGGCTCATGGTTTGTGAGATGGAGTCCCATGTTGGGCTCCACAATGTCAGAGCAAAACCTGCTTGGAATTCTTTCTCTCTCCCTCTGTCTCTCTGCCCCTCTCCAGCTCATGTTCTCTTTCTCTCAAAATGAATAAACTTAAAAAAAAAAGCCCCACATGTAGTGATTACCTCTGGGAAGCAATCTGTTGTCTGCATGATGCTGCATCCCAGAACTCTATAAGGCTGTCTGCGCATGAAATCTATATTGATGGATTGTGGCCTTGACTTCTCCTTGGGATTCTCTCCAGAGAGTAAGGTACAGGCTCTTGAATCCTACTTCCACTTTCTATTTCCTAGGCTTTTGAGAACACAGGGAATAGGGTTTATCTGCCCAAGACTCACTATCCTCATATTTCATGTGCATTCCCACTGTGTGCTCAGCACAGTGATATAAACACAGGCCCCTCCCTCAGGGATAAGGAGCTAATCCATAGAGAACAATGACAGGGTTGCATGTAACTGCATGGGATTCTAAGCACAAACAATTAAAGAAAGCTTAGGGAGGAAAAAGGAGGTAGAGTCAATGCTGGTATATAAATATGGTAAACTGAGGCAAGTTTTGAAGAAGGAATGTGTATGCAAGTCAAGTCCCCATTTGGGAAATGGTAGGCTAGAAAATGGTTCAGCAGCAAAATACCAGAGAGGCAGTATATTAAGATAGAACTTGCACAAGAGACCTTTTGTAAGGAAACTCTTGGTGTAATAATGGGGAACTCTGTACTGATTCAACTCCTGAAGAGGTCATAGCAGCTCTAGTGGGCCAGTGTTACTGTTATCACCACATACAATTTATTGAGAAAAAGTGGCAACAGGATGGGAACTCCAACCCAAATGGTCAATTTGTAGACTGTGCCCTATTCTCTGTGCTGTAGTGCCTCTTAACTGATCACCATATCCTAGAAACAGTCAGCTTGGGCTGCCATAACAAACTAACACAAACATGGTGGCTTAAACAACACCAAAAAATATATTTTTTCACAGTTCTAGAAGCTAGAAGTCTGAAACCAAGGTGCCATCAGGGGTGTTTTATTCTGAGGTGTCTCTCTTTGGCTGTCTTTTCATTGTGTCTTCACAATGTATGTGTCTGCAACAGATTGGATGTTTGTGCACCATATTCCCAAATTCATAACTGAATTCTAACATCAAAGTAATCGTATTAGGAGGTAGCATTAGTGCCCTTATAAAAGAGGCTCCAGAGAGTTCCCTCATCCCTCCTACTATGTGAAGACACAGCAAGATGGCTGTCTATGAACCCGAAAGAGAATCCTCACCAGACATTGAATCATCTGGTCCTTTGGTCTCGGACATCAAGGCTCCAGAACTGTAGGAAATAAATATCTGTTGTTCATAAGCTACCATGTATGTGTTATTTTGTTATAGCAGTTCAGACAGACTAAGATAGTATCTGTGTCTTAATCTTCTCTTATGAGGGTACTAGTCCACTTTGACTGATTAGGGCCCACCCTAGTGACCTCATCCAAATAATCTCTGTCTCCAAATACAGCAACATTCTGAGGTACTAGAGGTCAGGACTTCAACATATGAATTTTGGTGGGGGACACAATTCAACCCATAACAAAGGGTTATAGAGTAAATGATTCTATGTATCAAGAAATGCTCTTCAGCTATGGTTCCAGTTGAAAATGGTTGGCATAGTGTCAGTACACAGTATATGCTTAATAGATACAACCTATTATTCTTTTTCTTCTCTGCATCCTTCTCATCTCTACCCACTATCTTCCCAATTCTTTTTTCCCATATTTTATTTTCATTCTTCAATTAATTATTTCCCAGTATTGCTAATATTTCCATGTACTTCTTTCTCTAAGAATAATAAGCAATATAGATAACCAATTATCATGTCTCCAAGAGAGCACAGCAGTTATAAGTGAGGCAGTCAATCGATCACCATATTCTAGGGGTAAGAATATGGGGCTAGAGAGCAGTCTCTGAATTCCAGGAGGAAGCCCCTGTGAGGTCAGGGCCTCCTGAAAGAACAGACTTATCCTTTGCTTCATGATAGAAAATGGGGAGAGGAGTTAAGATGGTGGAGTAGTATAAGGACCCTAGGCTTGCCTCATTCCTTGAACACAGCTAGATAAATATCAAATCATTTTGAATACCCAACAAGTTGATCTGAAGACTGACAGAAAAAACTGCCAGGAAGAAGGTAAAAGGTGCAGAGATAAGGATTGGGGAGAAATGGATTGTGGGTGCTGTGGAGGGGAAGGAGCCCTGGTCATGAAGAGGGACAAGAGAGAGGGGGCCGGGGACAAGTGCCCAGGGGATCATACAAGGAAAACACTTTCCCAAAACCACTGACTGGGAAAATGAGAGGGGCTGGTTTTTCTGAGTTTTACAATCAGAAGGTTCTAAGACTGGAGTTTTAGAGGTCTTTGGCATGGCTGGTGGGGATCCCTGAGAGTGCTCCTGTGGAGAGGAGTGCAAAAGACAACTCCAGAAGTGCAGGTGGCACCATCTGAGGATTACCTGACATATACTGGGAAAGATGGTTCCAACTTCTTATAAGAGCACATCTGGGAGAAGTGGCATTACCTCTCCTTGGACAAAAGACCTGGAGGGTACCATTTTCCTCCCCCACCTCCCAGCATAGGCACAGAAACACCAGTTGAGGGCAGCTAATCTGGACACTGACTCTTTGCTGCACTTTACTCCAAACTCCATGTCCCTGCAATTTGGTGCAAATGCCATTCTGAGGCAAATATATATCAGTCCCAGTACAGCAAGACACTCCCCCAGAGGACCACTGTAGGTCCTACCATGCCAGGTCCCTAAAGTTTGGAGTTTTAAAACTCAGCCTGCCTGGGAGAGACCCTAAGGTGCACTGCACTACCCAGAGGCCCAGACACAGACAGGGTGAAGGCAATGATGTGAGGGATGCCTAAGACACATGAGAGGAGATTGTTCAATCTTCTATGAGGATTTTCCAGACAGCAACAAGCATTAAATCCCCTCTCCAGGGATGAGAGAGGGGGCTGACATCAATTCTTTCCCCCATCCCTCAGATTAAACTAACTTCAGTAATCAGCACAATGCCAACAGTGGCATCAAACTCTGCTCCCCTGTGCTCTGCAGGGGCTGCATTTCTTAAGTGTGACTGAGAAGCAGGGCAGAGGGCCCATACACCAGAAGACAAGCACAAACTCCCAGTATGCACAAAGTGTACTAACCACGGAGTGCTGCAAAGCTTCAGCTCCTGTGAAAACAGCATCACATCTCTTTTAAGAAGCAGACCAAAGCACAGCTAGTTAAAACTTGACACATTCTGGCCAAGGTTCAACACTTCCCACTGCAGAGAAGGAGAAACTCTGCAGATTACTGACTTGAGGGAAAGAGCAACTAAAACACAGCAGCACATACTGTGCACATACCGTACAACAGGGACACTTCCTGAAATACCAGGCCCTGGAACTTATATGACCTCTTCCTTATAAAGCAATTACTCTCAGGAGGAGGAAACACAACAGGCTTTCCTAACACACAGAAGAAGACAGAGACCTAGATAAAATGCTGACAGAGGAATTCCCTCCAAAAGAAAGAACAAGAAAAAGTCATGACCAGGGGTCTAATAAAAACATTAAAGTAGTACACCTGACCCAGAATTTAAAACAACAATCATAAGGATACTAGCTGCACTTGAGAAAAGCATAGAAGACACCAGAGTGTCATTTACTGCAGAAATAAAAGATTGAAAAACTACTCAGGCCAAAATGAAAATGTAAGAACTGACATTCTAAAATGACTACCTGTAATGACCACTAGTATGGAATAAGCAGAGAAATGCATAAATGACATAGAAAATAAAATTATGGAAAAGAATGAAGATGAAAAGAAGAGAGAAAGAAAAATATTTGATTACAAATGTAGACTTAGGGAACTCAGCAACTCCATAAGGCATAATAACAATTGTATCATAGTAGTCCCAGAAAAGAAGAGAGGTAAAAGAGGGCAGAAGGTTTATTTGAGCAAATGATAGCTGAAATATTCCCTAATCTAGGGAAGGAAACAGACATCCAAATCTAAGAGGCACAGAGAACTCTCAACAAAATCAACAAAAGCAGGCAAACAGCAAGACATTCTGTAGTTACCTTGTAAAATATAGAGATAAGAAAAAAAATCCTAAATGCTACAAAACAAAAGAACTCCCTAACTTATAAGGGGAAACAAATAAGGTTAGCAGCAGATCAAGCCATGGGAATTAGGAAGTCCAGAAAAGAGTGACATAATACATTCAATGTGCTGAATGGGAAAAAAAAAATGCAGCCAAGAATAATTTATCTGGTTAAGCTGTCATCAGAATAAAGATAGTTTCCCAGACAACCAAAAACTAAAGCAGTTCATGACCACTAAACCAGTCCTTCAGGAAATTATAAAGAGAAATATTTGAGTGGGAAAGACCAAAGCAACAAAGACTAGAAAGGAAAAGAAAAATTGTCAGAAATAATGTCAAAACAAGTAATAAAATGGCACTAAATTCGTATCTATGAGTACTTACTATGAATGTAAATAGATTAATGCTCCAATAAAACACATAGAATTGGGACACCTGGGTGGCTCACTTGGTTAAGTGTCTGACTCTTGATTTTGGCTGAGGTCATGGTCTCATGGTCAAAGATAGAGCTCTACAATGACCTCTGTGATGGGCGTGGAGCCTGCTTAAGATTTGCTCTCTCCTCTCCCTCTGCCCCTTCCCCACTCATTCTCTCTCTCACTTCCTCAAAAAACAAAAGCACAAATAAACAAACCACCATAGGGTGTCAGAATGCATGAAAAAGATAAGACCAATCTATATGCTGCCTACAAGAGACTCATTTTAGATCTAAAGATACCTGTAGATTGAATTCAAATGAGGGAATTGAAAAATATTTATCATGCAAATGGTATCAAAAGAAAGCCAGAGTAGCCATACTTATATCAGACAAAACAAATTTTAAGACAAAAACTGTAACAAGAGATGAAAAAGGGCGCTACATCAGAATAAAGGGGTCTATCCATCAAGAAGATCTAAAAATAGTAAATAATTATGCTCCCAGCTTGAGAGAACCCAAATATCTAAAACAGTTAATAACAAACATAAAGGACCTCTCTGATAATAATACAGTAACAAAGGGGACTTTAACACCTCACACACATAAAGGGATAGATCATCTAAATAGAAAATCAGTAAGGAAACAATGACTTTGAATGACACACTGGACCAGATGGACTTAACAGATATATTCAGAACATTTAATCCAAAAGCAGCAGAATACACATATTTTTCAAGGGCACATGGGGCATTCCCCAGATTAGATCACATACTAGGGCACAAATCAGGACTCAACAAGTACAAGCAGAATGTCATACCATGCATATTTTGAAACTTGAAGTCAATCACAGAAAAAAAATTGGGAAGACCACAAAACATGGAGGTTAAAGAATATCCAACTGAGGAATTAATGGGTCAACCAGGAAATTAAAGAAGAAATTAAAAAGTACATGGAAACAAACAAAAATGAAAACACAACAGTACAAAACCCCTGGGATGCAGCAAAAGTGTTCATAAGAGGGAAGTATATACCAATACAGGTCTACCTCAGGAAGAAAATGAAAAAAAAAAAAAAAAGGAAAAAAGAAGACCAAAGCAACAAAGACTAGAAAGGACCAGACAACATCACCAGAAACAGCAACTCTACAGGTAACATAATGGAACTAAACACATGTCTTTCCATAATCACTCTAAATGTAAATGGACTAAATGTTCCAATCAGAAGACATAGGGTATCAGAATGGATCAAAAAAAAAATCCATCTATATTCTCCTTATAAGAGATGCATTTTAGATCTACAGACGCCTACAGATTGAAAGTGAGGGAATGGAGAACCATCTATCATGCTAAAGGATGTCAATAGAAAGCCAGAGTAGTCATACTTATATCAGACAAACCACTTTTTTTGTTTGTTTGTTTGTTTTTTATTTATTTTTGGGGCAGAGAGAGACAGAGCATGAAAGGGGGAGGGGCAGAGAGAGAGGGAGACATAGAATCGGAAACAGGCTCCAGGCTCCGAGCCATCAGCCCAGAGCCTGATGCGGGGCTCGAACTCACGGACCGCGAGATCGTGACCTGGCTGAAGTCCGACGCTTAACCAACTGTGCCACCCAGGCGCCCCAATACTGTAACAAGAGATGAAGAAGGGTATTATATCATAATTAAGGGGTCTATCCATCAAGGAGATGTACCAATTGTAAATATTTATGCCCTCAACTTGGTATAACCCAAATATATAAATCAACTAATATTAAACATAAAAAAAAACCCTCATTGATAACAATACGATAATAGTAGGGAATTTTAACACCCAATTTATATCAATGGACAGATCTTCTACAGTGAAAACCAACAAAGAAACAATGACTTTGGATGACACACCAGACCATATATACTCAATGGATATATTCAGAACATTTCACCCTGAAACAGCACAATACACATCCTTTTTGAGTGTACATGGAACAGTCTCCAGAATAGATCACATACAGGGTCACAAAACAGCTCTCAAGTACAAAAAGATTGAGATCAAACCATGCATATTTTCAGATCACAGCTCTATGAAACCTAAAGTCAACCACAAGAGAAAAATTTGTAAACCCCTCAAATACATGAAGGTTAAAGAACACCCAACTTAAATAATGAGTATGTTAACAAGGAAATTAAAGAAGAAAAATAAAATACATGGAAGCAAATGAAAATGAAAATATGACAGTCCAAACCCTTGGGAATGCAGCAAAGGCAGTACTAAGAGGAAAGTATATTGCCTATCTCAAGGCCTATCTCAAGAAGAAAAGTCCCCAATACACAACCTAACCTGACATCTAAAAGAGCTAGAAAAGGGTCAGCAAATAAACCCTAAAACCATCAAAAGAAGGGAAATAATAAAGATTAGAACAGCAATAAACAATATAGAAACAAACAAACAAACAAACAAAAAACAGTAAAACAGATGAATGAAACCAAGACCTGGTCCTTTGAAAGAATAAACAAAATTGAATAACCCCTAGCCAGACTTCTCAAAAGAAAAAGAGAAAGGACCCAAATAGATAAACTCACAAATGAAAGAGGGGATATCACAACCCGCACCACAGAAATAAAAAAATTACAAAAGAATACTAAGATAAATTATATGCCAACAAACTGGACACTCTGGAAGAAATGGACAAATTCATAGAAACTCACAAACCACCAAAACTGAAAAAGGAAGAAATAGAAAATTTGAAGAGATCCATAACTAGCAAAGAAATTTAATCAATAATCAAAAATCCCCCAACAAACAAGAGTCCTGGAAGCGAGATGGCTTCCCAAGGGAATTCTACCAATTAAGGAAGAGTTAACACCTATTCTTCTCAAACTGTTCCAAAAATAGAAATGGAAGGAAAGCTTCCAAATTCATTCTATGGAGCCAGTATTACCTTGATTCCAAAACCAAAGACACCACAAAAAAGGAGAATTACAGGCCAATATTCCTGATGAAGATGAATGCAAAAATTCTCAATAAAACACAAGCAAATAGAATTCAATAGTACATCAAAAGAATTATTCACTTTGCTCAGATGGGATTTATTCCTTTCATGCAGGGCTGATTCATTATTTGCAAATCAACCAACATGATACACCACATTAATAAAAGAAAGGATAAGAACCATATGCTCCTGTCAATAGATGCAGAAAAAGCATTTGACAAAATACAGCATACATTCTTGATAAAAACCTTCAACAAAGTAGGGATAGATGGAACATACCTCAACCTCATAAAAGCCATATAGGAAAGACCCACAGCTAATATCTTACTCAATGGGGAAACACTGGGAGCCTTTTCCCTAGTAAGGAACAAGACAAGGATATCTACTCTCACCCTTACTATTTAAGATAGTATTAGAAGTCTTAGGCTCAGTAATCAGACAACAAAAGTAATAAAGGGCATCCAAATTGGCAAGGAAGAAGTCAAACTTTCACTATTTTCAGATGACATGATACACTGTGTAGAAAACCTTAAAGAATCCACCACAAACTGCTAGAATATATGAATTTAGCAAAATCATAGGATATAAAATTAACATGAAATCTGTTGCATTTCTATACACCAATAATTAAGCAGCAGAAAAAGATACCAAGGAATCAATCCCATTTACAACTGCACCAAAAAACATAAGATATGTAGGAATAAACTTAACCAAAGAGGTAAAAGATCTGTTTTCTGAAAATTACAGAAAAATTATGAAACATATTGAAGAGGTCACAAAGAAATGGAAAAGAATTCCATGCTCATGGTTTGGAAGAACAAACCTTGTTAAAATGTCTATACTACCCAAAGCAATCTATACATTTAATTCAATCCCTATAAAAATACCACCAGCATTCTTCACAGAGCTAGAATAAATAATCCTAAAATTTGTATGGAACCACAAAGGAAAACCAAAGCAATACTAAAAAAAAAAAAAAAAAAACAAAACTGGAGACAAAACATATCTGGATTTCGAGGTTGCGGCAAGATGGCGGCTTAGGAGGACGCTGGGCTCACCGCACGTCCTGCTGATCACTTAGATTCCATCTACACCTGCCTAAATAACCCAGAAAACGGCCAGAGGATTAGCAGAACGGAGTGGCCGGAGCCAAACGCAGACGAGAGGCCCACGGAAGAGGGTAGGAAGGTCGGCGAGGCTGTGCGCGCTCCACGGACTGGCGGGAGGGAGCCGGGGCGGAGGGGCGGCTCGCCGGCCAAGCAGAGCCCCCGAGTCTGGCTTGCAAAAGCGGAGGGGCCTGACGGACTGTGTTCCCACAACAAGCGCGACTTAGCGTCTGGGAGGTCATAAGTCAACAGCTCTGCTCGGAAAGCGGGAAGGCTGGAGGACAAAGGGAGGGAGAGCTGCTGAGCCCCCTGACAACAGAGCTCAGTTTGGTGGGGAACAAAGGCGCTCGCCAGCGCCATCTCCCCCGCCCATCCCCCAGCCGAAATCCCAAAGGGAACTGGTTCCTGCCAGGGAACTTGCTCCCTCCGCGCAAACACCCAACTCTGTGCTTCTGCGGAGCCAAACCTCCGGCAGCGGATCTGACTCTCTCCCGCTGCCACAGGGCCCCTCCTGAAGTGGATCACCTAAGGAGAAGCGATCTAAGCCTGCCCCTCCTGCCCCCGAGCACCTTGCCTACCCACCCCAGCTAATACGCCAGATCCCCAGCATCACAAGCCTGGCAGGGTGCAAGTAGCCCAGACGAGCCACACCACCCCACAGTGAATCCTGCCCCTAGGAGAGGGGAAGAGAAGGCACACACCAGTCTGACTGTGGCCCCAGCGGTGGGCTGGGGGCAGACATCAGGTCTGACTGCGGCCCCGCCCACCAAATTCCAGTTATACACCACAGCACAGGGGAAGTGCCCTGCAGGTCCTCACCACGCCAGGGACTATCCAAAATGACCAAGCGGAAGAATTCCCCTCAGAAGAATCTCCAGGAAATAACAACAGCTAATGAGCTGATCAAAAAGGACTTAAATAACATAACAGAAAGTGAATTTAGAATAATAGTCATAAAATTAATCGCTGGGCTTGAAAACAGTATAGAGGACAGCAGAGAATCTCTTGCTACAGAGATCAAGGGACTAAGGAACAGTCACGAGGAGCTGAAAAACGCTTTAAACGAAATGCATAACAAAATGGAAACCACCACAGCTCGGCTTGAAGAGGCAGAGGAGAGAATAGGTGAACTAGAAGATAAAGTTATGGAAAAAGAGGAAGCTGAGAAAAAGAGAGATAAAAAAATCCAGGAGTATGAGGGGAAAATTAGAGAACTAAGTGATACACTAAAAAGAAATAATATACGCATAATTGGTATCCCAGAGGAGGAAGAGAGAGGGAAAGGTGCTGAAGGGGTACTTGAAGAAATAATAGCTGAGAACTTCCCTGAACTGGGGAAGGAAAAAGGCATTGAAATCCAAGAGGCACAGAGAACTCCCTTCAGACGTAACTTGAATCGACCTTCTGCACGACATATCATAGTGAAACTGGCAAAATACAAGGATAAAGAGAAAATTCTGAAAGCAGCAAGGGGTAAACGTGCCCTCACATATAAAGGGAGACCTATAAGACTTGTGACTGATCTCTCTTTTGAAACTTGGCAGGCCAGAAAGAATTGGCACGAGATTTTCAGTGTGCTAGACAGAAAAAATAGGCAGCCGAGAATCCTTTATCCAGCAAGTCTGTCATTTAGAATAGAAGGAGAGATAAAGGTCTTCCCAAACAAACAAAAACTGAAGGAATTCGTCACCACTAAACCAGCCCTACAAGAGATCCTAAGGGGGACCCTGTGAGACAAAGTCCCAGAGACAACACTACAAGCATAAAACATACAGACATCACAATGACTCTAAACCCATATCTTTCTATAATAACACTGAATGTAAATGGATTAAATGTGCCAACCAAAAGACATAGGGTATCAGAATGGATAAAAAAACAAGACCCATCGATTTGCTGTCTACAAGAGACTCATTTTAGACCTGAGGACACCTTTAGATTGAGAGTGAGGGGATGGAGAACTATTTATCATGCGACTGGAAGCCAAAAGAAAGCTGGAGTAGCCATACTTATATCAGACAAACTAGACTTTAAATTAAAGGCTGTAACAAGAGATGAAGAAGGACATTATATAATAGTTACAGGGTCTATCCATCAGGAAGAGCTAACAATTATCAATGTCTATGCACCGAATACCGGAGCCCCCAAATATATAAAACAATTACTCATCAACATAAGCAACCTTATTGATAAGAATGTGGTAATTGCAGGGGACTTTAATACACCACTTACAGAAATGGATAGATCATCTAGACACACGGTCAATAAAGAAACAAGGGCCCTGAATGAGACATTGGATCAGATGGACTTGACAGATCTATTTAGAACTCTGCATCCCAAAGCAACAGAATATACTTTCTTCTCGAGTGCACATGGAACATTCTCCAAGATAGATCATATACTGGGTCACAAAACAGCCCTTCATAAGTTTACAAGAATTGAAATTATACCATGCTTACTTTCAGACCACAATGCTATGAAGCTTGAAATCAACCACAGAAAAAAGTCTGGAAAACCTCCAAAAGCATGGAGGTTAAAGAACACCCTACTAACGAATGAGTGGGTCAACCAGACAATTAGAGAAGAAATTAAAAAATATATGGAAACAAACGAAAATGAAAATACAACAATCCAAACGCTTTGGGACGCAGCAAAGGCAGTCCTGAGAGGAAAATACATTGCCATCCAGGCCTATCTCAAGAAACAAGAAAAATCCCAAATACAAAATCTAACAGCACACCTAAAGGAACTAGAAGCAGAACAGCAAAGGCAGCCTAAACCCAGCAGAAGAAGAGAAATAATAAAGATCAGAGCAGAAATAAACAATACAGAAACTAAAAAAACTGTAGAGCAGATCAACGAAACCAAGAGTTGGTTTTTTGAAAAAATAAACAAAATTGACAAACCTCTAGCCAGGCTTCTCAAAAAGAAAAGGGAGATGACCCAAATAGATAAAATCATGAATGAAAATGGAATTATTACAACCAATCCCTCAGAGATACAAACAATTATCAGGGAATACTATGAAAAATTATATGCCAACAAATTGGACAACCTGGAAGAAATGGACAAATTCCTGAACACCCACACTCTTCCAAAACTCAATAAGGAGGAAATAGAAAGCTTGAACAGACCCATAACCAGTGAAGAAATTGAATCGGTTATCAAAAATCTCCCAACAAATAAGAGTCCAGGACCAGATGGCTTCCCAGGGGAGTTCTACCAGACGTTTAAAGCAGAGATAATACCTATCCTTCTCAAGCTATTCCAAGAAATAGAAAGGGAAGGAAAACTTCCAGACTCATTCTATGAAGCCAGTATTACTTTGATTCCTAAACCAGACAGAGACCCAGTAAAAAAAGAGAACTACAGGCCAATATCCTTGATGAATATGGATGCAAAAATTCTCAATAAGATACTAGCAAATCGAATTCAATAGCATATAAAAAGAATTATTCACCATGATCAAGTGGGATTCATTCCTGGGATGCAGGGCTGGTTCAACATTGGCAAATCAATCAACGTGATACATCACATTAACAAAAAAAAAGAGAAGAACCATTTGATCCTGTCAATCGATGCAGAAAAGGCCTTCGACAAAATCCAGCACCCTTTCTTAATAAAAACCCTTGAGAAAGTCGGGATAGAAGGAACATACTTAAAGATCATAAAAGCCATTTATGAAAAGCCCACAGCTAACATCATCCTCAACGGGGAAAAACTGAGAGCTTTTTCCCTGAGATCAGGAACACGACAGGGATGCCCACTCTCACCGCTGCTGTTTAACATAGTGCTGGAAGTTCTAGCACCAGCAATCAGACAACAAAAGGAAATCAAAGGCATCAAAATTGGCAAAGATGAAGTCAAGCTTTCACTTTTTGCAGATGACATGATATTATACATGGAAAATCCGATAGACCCCACCAAAAGTCTGCTAGAACTGATACATGAATTCAGCAAAGTTGCAGGATACAAAATCAATGTACAGAAATCAGTTGCATTCTTATACACTAACAATGAAGCAACAGAAAGACAAATAAAGAAACTGATCCCATTCACAATTGCACCAAGAAGCATAAAATACCTAGGAATAAATCTAACCAAAGATGTAAAGGATCTGTATGCTGAAAACTATAGAAAGCTTATGAAGGAAATTGAAGAAGATTTAAAGAAATGGAAAGACATTCCCTGCTCATGGATTGGAAAAATAAATATTGTCAAAATGTCAATACTACCCAAAGCTATCTACACATTCAATGCAATCCCAATCAAAATTGCACCAGCATTCTTCTCGAAACTAGAACAAGCAATCCTAAAATTCATATGGAACCACAAAAGGCCCCGAATAGCCAAAGGAATTTTGAAGAAGAAGACCAAAGCAGGAGGCATCACAATCCCAGACTTTAGCCTCTACTACAAAGCTGTCATCATCAAGATAGCATGGTATTGGCACCAAAACAGACACATAGACCAATGGAATAGAATAGAAACCCCAGAACTAGACCCACAAACGTATGGCCAACTCATCTTTGACAAAGCAGGAAAGAACATCCAATGGAAAAAAGACAGCCTCTTTAACAAATGGTACTGGGAGAACTGGACAGCAACATGCAGAAGGTTGAAACTAGACCACTTTCTCACACCATTCACAAAAATAAACTCAAAATGGATAAAGGACCTAAATGTGAGACAGGAAACCATCAAAACCTTAGAGGAGAAAGCAGGAAAAGACCTCTCTGACCTCAGCCATAGCAATCTCTTACTCGACACATCCCCAAAGGCAAGGGAATTAAAAGCAAAAGTGAATTACTGGGACCTTATGAAGATAAAAAGCTTCTGCACAGCAAAGGAAACAACCAACAAAACTAAAAGGCAACCAACGGAATGGGAAAAGATATTCGCAAATGACATATCGAACAAAGGGCTAGTATCCAAAATCTATAAAGAGCTCACCAAACTCCACACCCAAAAAACAAATAACCCAGTGAAGAAATGGGCAGAAAACATGAATAGACACTTCTCTAAAGAAGACATCTGGCTGGCCAACAGGCACATGAAAAGATGTTCAGCGTCGCTCCTTATCAGGGAAATACAAATCAAAACCACACTCAGGTATCACCTTACGCCAGTCAGAGTGGCCAAAATGAACAAATCAGGAGACTATAGATGCTGGAGAGGATGTGGAGAAACGGGAACCCTCTTGCACTGTTGGTGGGAATGCAAATTGGTGCAGCCGCTCTAGAAAGCAGTGTGGAGGTTCCTCAGAAAATTAAAAATAGACCTACCCTATGACCCAGCAATAGCACTGCTAGGAATTTATCCAAGGGATACAGGAGCACTGATGCATAGGGCCACGTGTACCCCAATGTTCATAGCAGCACTCTCAACAATAGCCATATTATGGAAAGAGCCTAAATGTCCACCAACTGAAGAATGGATAAAGAAATTGTGGTTTATATACACAATGGAATATTACGTGGCAATGAGAAAAAATGAAATATGGCCTTTTGTAGCAACGTGGATGGAACTGGAGAGTGTGATGCTAAGTGAAATAAGCCATACAGAGAAAGACAGATACCATATGGTTTCACTCTTATGTGGATCCTGAGAAACTTAACAGGAACCCATGGGGGAGGGGAAGGAAAAAAAAAAAAAAAAGAGGTTAGAATGGGAGAGAACCAAAGCATAAGAGACTGTTAAAAACTGAGAACAAACTGAGGGTTGATGGGGGGTGGAAGGGAGGAGAGGGTGGGTGATGGGTATTGAGGAGGGCACCTTTTGGGATGAGCACTGGGTGTTGTATGGAAACCAATTTGTCAATAAATTTCATAAAAAAAAAAAAATAAAAAAAATAAAAACTTGAAAAAAAAAAAGGCAGAACACAGGATTTTTAGAGCAGTGAAAATATACTGAATGGTGCTACAATGGTGGATATCTGAACCTCCCTCTGAGCCCGAGTATCTAGCACCTATGAGTGGTTCTGTCACTAACCTTTACTTTGCCACTCTGACTTTTAAAGCCTCTGTTGACAGCAGTCCACTGTTTTATGGCAAAAAAATTAAAAAAAATAAATTAAAAATGAAAGGATGAAAAAACAAACAAACAAACAAACAAACAAAAAAAACATATCTGGATTTCTAGCTATATTAGAAAGCTATAGTAATTAAGACAGTATGGTACTGGCACAAAAATAGAAATGGAATCAATCTGATTCTGGACCAATGGAACAGAACAGAAAACCCAGAGATGGACTCGCAACTGTATGGTCATGTGGAAAATCAAATAGCTATATCTTAGGTTAGGAGATTATAGGGAGCACATTGCAAAGCAGAAAACTGCTTTCTGTCCTTGCTGAAAACAGCGGCCATGCTTTGCTTATCTAGTGAATGTGTATGTAGGGGGCACACACTTAACTTACCCAGTTAATGTATATCTAGGTGTTAGGTCTGCCTATACTCATAAATTCCTTAGGCCATGTTATTACATGGAATATTTTACCCTGTTGTAACTTGTTTTTCTGCACATTATCTATATGCTCTTACTGATACATAGCCCACTGACATATAGCTCATTGTTTTCCTAAATGTATGCTCAACAATACAGGAGCTTGAGAGCAGCTCAGGGAGACTTCCCTTAGACTCCCTCTCACCTCTCTTGACTTGCATGGAATCTGGAGTAATCCTTTCTGCCATCCTTGGCTTTGCTGGACAAAGCCAAAAGCTGAACCCATATAGTCAACTCATCTTTGACAAAGCAGGAAAGAATATCCAATGGAAAATAAAGAGAGTCTCTTCAACAAATGGCATTAGGAAAACTGGATGGTGATATGCAGAAGCATAAAACTGGACAACTTTATTACACCATACATACACAAAAATAAATTCAAAATGGATGAAAGACCTAAATGTGAGACAGAGATTTAAGAATTCACACACACACACAAAAATTAAGAAAACTAAAAGACAGCCTATGAACTGGGAGAAGATATCTGAAAAGGGCAGACCAGATAAGGGTTAGTATCCAAAATCTATGAAGAATTTATCAAACTCAACACCCAAAAACAAACAACTCAGTTGAGAAATGGGCAGAAGACATGAATAGAAACTTTTTCAAAGAAGACATCCAGATGGCAATAGACACAGGAAAAGATGCTCTACCTCACTCATCACCAGGAAAATACAAATCAAAACCACAATGAGGTGGCATGTCACGCCTGCCAGAATCGCTAAAATTGACAACAGAAGAAAACATAGATGTTGGAAAGGATGAGGACAAAGGGAACCCTCTTGCATTTCTGATGAGATTGCAGACTGATGCAGCCACTCTGGAGAACATGATGCAAGTTCCTCGAAAAAGTAAATATAGAACTACCATACAATCCAGCAACTGCACTGTTAGGTATTTACCTAAAGGATAGAAAAATAAAGATTTGAAGGGATACATGCACCCCAATATTTATAACAGAATTATCAACAATAGTCAGTCATGGAGAGAGTCCAAATGTCCATTGACTGATGATCAAGATGTGATATACATCAAGAAGATGTGATATATCTATCTATATCTATATCTATCTATATCTATTAGTATTCAGCCATCAAAAAGAATGAAATCCTTCCATTTGTAATGATCATTATCAAAGACAAATACCATATGATTTCATTCATATACGGAATTTAAGAAATAAAACAGATAAACATACGGGAAGGGGAAAAAGAGATAAAAGAGGGAAATAAACCACAGAAGACTCTTAACCATAGAGAAGAAACTGAGGGTTGATGGAGGGAGGTGGGTGGCAGAGTGACTGAATGGGTGATGGGTATTAGAGAGCACTTAGTATTTTCATGAGCACTGGGTATTGTATGTAAGTGATGACTCACTGAAATCTACTCCTGAAAACATTATTATACTGTATGTTAACTAATTAAAATTAAAATAGAAAAAAAGAGTCAGAAGAGGAGAAGAAAATGACAGCTGAGTAGGAGGATCCTAGACTAGTCTCATCCCAGGAACTCAACTAGATCACTATCAAATCATCCTAAAACCCCAGAAATCTACCTGAGGACTGGCAAAACAGACTCCACAACTAAATGGAGACAAGTGGCCACACTGAGGAATGTGGAAATGATGGAGAACTCATCACAGCTGTTGCTGAGGGGAGTGAGCTGTGGTTTGAAGAAAGTGAGAAAGAAACACACAGGGGAATGCACAGGATAATGTTTTCCCAAAGCCATAGTCTTAGAATATGAGAGGGGTGAATTTCATGATTTCTTACAACCAGTGGGGCTTAAAGCCTGGAGTATTAAAGGTCAGTGGGCTTGGCTGGGATAGAGTCCTGAGGCACTGTGCTGTTCCTAGAGAGAAGGCAGACAACAACACAATGATAGCATGGAAACAGCAATCTGAAGAATGCCTGGGGAACACAATGGGGAGATTATTTGCTCTTCTCAGAGCGCATCTCTGAGAGGGAATTTTCAAGGAGACACCTCTCTGGGAACAAAACAGCTGGCTCGTACTATTTCCATCCCCCTGCTCCAGCATAAACACAGAGCTACCTGCAGGAAGCAGCCTTGTCCCCACATTGCCTAACACTCTTACAAAAAGCCCTGTAACCATGTGCTCTTGTAGGACTTCCCTTTTCAGTAAAGCTTGCCTTGGTCCCACTGTGGCAGACCCCTCTAACAGAAGACCCCCACAATCTCCTACCTATACCACATACCCTGACCAGAGAGTTCTGTCTCAGTTCTGGGTAGAAGTGGTATCAGGTTTCACTTCACAAGCCTACCAGAGCAATCTAGTTGAAAATGCATTCAGGGTAGGGAGCAAACACTGCCCACAGCAAATAAGGAGTGGCTTGAAGGACACAGCAGCCGAATTACAACATGAGCTTTTCTTCATAAGGTCATTATTTTCAGGAGAAGGACACATCAGTGGCTTTTCTAACACAAAGAAGAAGGCAGAGACTTAGACAAAATGCAAAACAGAGGAATTTATACCAAGTGAAGAACAAGATAATGCCAGGGCCAGAGCCAAGAGCAAAACAGATATAAGTAACATGCCTGATGGAGAATTTAAAGCAACAATCATAAGTATACTCACTGGGCTTGGGAAAAGAATAGAAGGCATCAGTGACACCCTTACCATAGAGATAAAAGAGTTAAAAGAGAATCAGAGATGAGGTGTGCAATAAACAAGATTGGAAACAGGCTTGATATAATGAATAGCAAACGTAAAGAAGCAGAGGAAATAATTACTGACATAAGACAAAGTAATGGAAAATTATTCAGTTGAACAAAAAAGAGAAAGGTTTGAGCAACACGAGAATGGACTTAGGAAACTCAATGAATCTATCAGATGTAATAACATTCATATGATAGGAGTCCAAAAGTAGAAGACAGAGAAAAGGGGGCAGAAATTTTATTTGAATAAAAGGTGAAACATTTTTCTAATCTGGAGGGAGAAACACACATCCAGATTCGGTACACACAGAGAACCCTCATAAAAATCATAAAAGCAAGTCAACACCAAAACATATTGTAATTAAATTTGCAAAATATACCAATAAAAAAATCTTAAAAGCAGCAAGACAAAAGAAGTCATTAACTGCTGGAGACCAGCTCCAGCAGGTCCAGGGGTTCCCAAAGGACGAACGGCATCTGTGAAAATAAAACTAAAATAAAAAACTGGGAAATAAAAAACTAAAATAAAAATGGACACAGACAACAGCAGAGTGTTGAACTGGCCGATTTATTGCAGTAAACATGGCATTATATATACTAGTGATTTCCTTATAGTATATGTCAACTATGTTTTTCTAACATTACCTAATTTTGAAAATGTTCCTATGTATAGACAACCTTTAAGAAATAACATGGTTATTTTCCCCTAACTTTCCCGCATACCCTTTGATTATAAATTAATTTCTTACATTATTCCATTATGCATCTGCGTTTATCTATAATATACAAAGCATTTGCTTTGCTGTTCTCATGAAAGGCCCTCCATTTCTCAACACCTCAAGTGGAACAGTTACAGGGACATGACCTCCTAACCACATGAGGCGAGAAGAACAATGTGTTTGCCACGGTCCGAGGTGCCAGAAAGGGGCTGAAAAAGCCTTAGAAACTTATGCCTCATACATTCTCAGAGAGACAATGCACCTAGGAACCAATGAGCCATTCTGTAGCTTAACCGACTAGGTTCAGTCATCATCTGGAATGCCTCCAGGGGCCAGGTGGGCCTAGGGGTTGAAGTCATCTGTGCCCAGAGGTACACTCCTTAGTTGCCAGAGTGGGGCTTTCAAATCCATATGTCTCTCCTTTATTGGCCTCCTTTGCTGACAAATGTATGAGGCTATCCTTCCTGTAAGTAGAGGAGTCTCCATAGAGGATGGCAAGCGCTAAATGTAAGGGTGCACAATTTCTTGTGGAACCTTATTTTCTTCCTTAATGGTTCTTTTCCCAGGGGCCCTGCCGAGAGCAATTCCCCAACAGACAATACCCCAGGTAGTTTCAAGGCTGAATTACCTAAAAGTGGGAGTACAAGAAGCTTCACTGTAGGTGGGCCGTCCTGCAGTCACCAATCCATCTACAGGCTGGGCCCTGCCACTCAGGCTGGGATAGCTTGGCTTCCAGCGATTAATTTACAAGGAAAAACCCTAAGGCTATCTGGAGATTCCTCAACAGATACTTGGCAAGCCATAAAGGAGTGGCATAATATATTCAAAGTGCTGAATGGGTAAAATCTGCAGGCATAAATACTCTATCCAGGAATGATATAATTCAGAATAGAAGGAGAGATAAAGAATTTCTAGACAAAAGCTAAGGATATTCATGACCACTAAACAGTCCTGTAAGAAATATTAAAGGAGATTCTTTGATGGAGAGGAAGACTAAAATTGAAAAGACAAGAAAGGATCAGAGAAATCTCCAGAAACAATGAGAAAACATTTTTAAAAAATGCAAGAAATACATATCAGCAATTACTTTGAATGTAAATGGACTAAACACACAAATCAAAATACACAGGGTGTGAGAATGGATTAAAACAAACAAACAAACAAACAAAAAAACCACAAGACGCAACCATTCAGTACATACAAGATACTTATTTTAGAGATAAAGACCCATGCACATTGAAAGTAGTGAGATGTAGAATATTTATCACACAAATAGATGTCAAAAGAAATCTGGAGTAGCAATACTTCTATTGGACAAACTAGACTTTTTATTTATTTATTAAATTCAAGTTAGTTAATATACACTGTAGTCTTGGCTTCAGGAATAGAACCTAGTGATTCATCTCTTACATGACACCCAGTGTTCATCCCAAAAAGTGCCCTCCTTAATGCCTGTCACCCATTTAACCCATTCCCCCACCCACTTCCCCTCCAGCAACCCACAGTTTTTTCTCTGTATTTACGAGTCTTTTATGGTTTGCCTCTCCCTCTGTTTTTATCTTACTTTTCCTTCACTTCTCCTACACTGAGTTTCTCAAATTCCACGCATGGGTGAAATCATGTGATATCTGTCTTTTTCTGATTGACTTATTTTTATTAGCATATATATATATTAGCATATATATATATATTAGCATATATATATAATATATATAATACTATATAGTATATAGTATTCCATTGTATATATTCCATATATATAATATATATGTGTATAATATATATAATATATATATACTATATAATATATATATAGTATACACATACACACATATACATATTATATATATATTACATACATATACACATATACATATTATATATACATTATATATATACACATATATATTATATATACACATATATACACATATACATATTATATACATATACACATATATATTATATATATATATATATATACACGTATATATATCAACTTTTTTCTATCCATTCATTAGTCGATAGACATTTGGGCTCTTTCCATAATTTGGCTATTGTTGACAGCACTTCCATAAACATTGGGGTGCATGTACCTCTGAATCAGCATTTTTGTATCTTTTGGGTAAGTACCTAGTAGTGCAATTGCTGGATCATAGGGTAGTTCTATTTTTAATTTTTTGAGGAACTTCCATACTGTTTTCCAGAGTGGCTGCACCAGTTTGCATTCCCACCAGCAGTGGCAAAAGGGTTCTCCTTTCTCTGCATCCTTGCCAACATCTGTTGTTTCCTGAGTTGTTAATCTTAATGATTCTGACAGGTGTGAGGTGGTATCTCTGTGGGGTTTTTATTTGTATTTCCCTAATGATGAGGGATGTTGAGCATCTTTTCATGTGTATCATAGCCATCTGGATGTCTTCTCTGGAAAAGTGTCTACTCATGTGCTCTGCTCATTTCTTAACAGGATTATTTATATTTTGGGTGTTGAGTTTGGTAAGTTCCTTTTAGATTTTGGATACTAACCCCTTATCTGATACATCATTTCAAATATCTTCTCCCATTCCATCAGTTGCTTTTTGGTTTTGTTGATTGCTGTGAAGAAGCTTTTTATCTTGATGAGATCCTAATAGTTCATTTTTGCTTTTATTTCCCTTGCCTCCAGAGACATATCTAGTAAGAAGTTGCTGCAGCCTAGGTCAAAGAGGTTGCTGCCTGTGTTCTCCTCTAGATTTTTTTGGTTTCCTGTCTCACATTTAGGTCTTTCATCTATTTTGAACTTATTTTTGTGTATAGTGTAAGAAAGTGGTCCAGTTTCATTTTTCTGCATGTCACTGTCCAGTTTTCCCATTACCATTTGCTGAACAGACTGTCCTTTTTCCATTGGATATTCTTTCCTGCTGATAAACTAAATTTTAAAACAAAGACTATAACAAGAGACAAAGAAGGGCACTGTAACTTAATAAAAGGGCCAATCCAACAAGAAGATCTAACAGTTGTAAATATATATGCACCCAACATGAAAGCAACCAAATATATAAAACAATTAATAACAAACATAAAGGAGCTATTTGATAATAATACAATAATAGTAGGGGACTTTAACACCTCACTTATATCAATGGTCAGATCTTCTAAATAGGAAGAACAGAAACATCAACAAGGAAACAATGGCTTTGAGTGACACATTAAAACAGATGGACTTAACAGATATGTTAATAACATTCCATTCCAGCAGAATACACATTCTTTTTAAGGGTACATGGCATAATATCCAGAATAGATTACATATTAGGTTACAATTTAGGCCTCAACAAATACAAAAGATTGCAATAATACCATGCATCTTTTTCTCACCACAATGCTATGAAACAAGAAATCAACCACAATAAAAATTTGAAAAGACCACAATACATGGAGGTTAAACAACATGCTACTAAAAGGTGAATGGGTCAACCAGAAAATAAAAAAAAAAAAAACAAATTAAAAAAATACATGAAAACATATGAACATGAAACACAAGCCTCCAAAACCTTTGGGATCCAGCCAAAGCAATCCTCAGAGAGATACGTATACCAATACAGCCCTAGTGAAGAAGGAAGAAATCTCAAATAAACAACCTAACCTAAAAATGAAGGAGTAGAAAAAGAACAACAAATGAAACCTAAAGCCAAGAGAAGGAACAAAATAATAAAGATTAGAACACAAATATATGATATAGAAATTGCAAAAACAATAGAACAGATCAGTAAAACTGGGAGCTTCTTTGAAAAAACTAGTAATTGATAAACCTCTAGTCAGACTTACAGAGAAGAGAAAGGACCCAAATAAATAAAGTCACAAACGAGAGACAGAAATAAAAACTGACACCACAGAAATATAAACTACAAGAGAATATTATGAAAAGCTATATGCCAACAAATTGGACCAATTCCAAGAAATAGATAAATTCCGAGAAACATATAAACTACAAAAGCTGAAACAAAAAGAAAACGAAAACTTGAACAGACTGATAACCAGTAAGGAAACTGAACCAGTGAAAAAACAAAACAAAAAACTCCCAACAAGCAGAAGTCCAGGGACAGATGGCTTCACAGGCAAATTCTACCAATGATTCTACCAATCATTTAAGAGGAGTTAATATCTATATTTCTCAAAGTATTCAAGAAAAAAAGAAGGAAAATTTCCAAATTATTTCTCTGAGGTTAGCATTACCCTGATACCAAAATCAAATGAAGACTCCACTAAAAAGAACTACAAGCCAATATCTTTGATGCACATGGATGTAGAAATTCTCAATAAAATACTAGCAACCCAAATCCAACAATACATAAAAAAAAAAAATCAGCCAGATAAAGTAAGATTTATTCCTGGCATGCAAGGGTAGTTAAATATTCACCAATAAGTCAATATGATACACCATATTAATAAAAGAAAGATAATACACCATCTATCATTTTAATAGATGAAGAAAATGCATTTGACAATCAGACAACAAAAAGAAATAAAAGTCATCCAAACTGCAAAGAAGTCAAACTTTCAATATTTGCACATGACATAATAATACATAGAAAACCAAAAAGACTTCACCAAATAATTGCTAGACCTGATAAAGGGCTTCAGTAAATTTGAAGGATAAAAAATTAAAATGGAGAAATTTGTTATATTTCTTTATACCAATAATGTAGCATCAGAACTAGAAATTAATAATTCAATCCCAGTTAGAATTACACCAAAAACAATAAGAGAGCTAAGAATAAACCTAACCAGAGAGGTAAAAGATTTGTATTCAGAAAACCAGAAACACTAATGAAAAAAATTGAAGAGGACACAAAGAAATGGAAAGACATTCCATGCTCAGCGATTGGATGAACAAATATTGTGAACATTTCTTTACTATCCAAAGCAAACTATACATCTAATGTAATCCCTATCAAAGTACCACTAGTATTTTTCACAGGCCTAGAATAAACAATCCTAAATTTGTGTACAGCCATAAAAAGCTGAAAAGCCAAAGCTACCTTGAAAAAGAAAAGTAAAGTGGGAAGCATCACAATCCCAGACTTCAATGCATATTACAAAGCTGTAGTGATAAAAACTAAATGGTACTGGCACAAAAATAGACACAAAGATCAACAGAACAGAGTAGAAAACCCACAAATGAACTCATAACTTTATGGTCAATTAATCTTCAACGAAGCAGGAAAGAATATCCATTGGGGAAAAGACAGTTTTTTCAACAAATGATGCTGAAAAAAATGGACAGCAACTTGTAAAACAATGAAACTGGATCACTTTCCTACATCATACACAAAAATAAACACAAAATGGTTTAAAGACCTAAATGTTAGACAAGAAACCATTAAAACCCTAAAATAGAACACAGGCAGTAACTTCTTTGACAACTTCTTTCTAGATATGTCTCTTGAGGCAAAGGAAACAAAAACAAAATGAACGTAGGAACTGTATCAAAATAAAAGGCAGTAAAGGAAATAACCAACAACAACAACAAAAACCTAAAAGGCAACCTAGAGAATGGGTGAAGATGTTTGCAAATGATATATCTAATATATTTTGGTTAGTATCCAAAATATATTAAAAAAACTTGTAACACTCAACACTTCTCCAAAAAAAGAAATTCAGATGGGCAACAGACACAAGAAATAAAGCTCATCATCAGTTACCATCAGGAAAATGCAAATCAAAACTACAATGTGAGGTATGACCTCACATTCGTCAGGATGGTTAAAATCAATAGCACAAGAAATAACAGGTGTTGGCAAGGAGGTGGAGAAAGGGGAACCCTCTTACAATGCTGGTGGGAATGCAAACTGGTGCAGCCCCTCTGGGAAACAGTATGCAAGTTCCTCAAAAAATTAAAAATACTACAACCTATGATTAGTAATCACACTTTTAGCTATTTATCCAAAAGAATACAAGAATACTAATTCAAAGGGATACATGCACCCCTATATTTTGAGCAGCATTATGTACAATAGCCAAGATATGGAAGCTTCCCAAGTGTCCATTGATAGATGAACGGATAAAGATGTGGTATATCTATAACAGAATACTATTCATCCATTAAAAAAAAGAATGGAATCTTGCCATTTGCAATTACACAGATGGAGGTAGAGAGTATAATAAGTGAAATAAATCAGTGAAATACAAATACCATACAATTTCATTCACATGTGGAATTTAAAAAACAAAACAAACAAGCAAATGGGAAAAATGAGACAGAGAAGGCAAGAAACATATTCTTAACTATAGAGAACAATTTGATGGTTCCCAGATGGGAGGGAAGCAGGGTGTGGTAATAGGTCAAACAGGTGATGCGGATTAAGGATGCACTTGTGATGAGCACAGGGTGATATGCAGAACTGTTGAATCACTATTATTGTACATCTGAAACTAAATAGTGTACATTAACAAGCAGATAAAAATTAAAAAAAAAAAATAAAGCTAGCAGGTGATTGTAATGAGCGGTCAGGGGTGAGAACTACAGACAGAACTAGACCATGTCTTCAGTGGACTGAGAGGAACAGCTTCTCATCATGGTGGGAGCAGGGCTGTGCTTAGTTCAATGAGTTTACTGTGTTCCACCTCTGTCACTCACAGAAAGAGGCTTTCAGCCAGATCCATATATTTACTGATACCTTCCTTTCCCCCACGCCCCCTATTGTTAAGCTTAGCTAATGAACTTTACCATCTGCCCACTCCCCCAACTCCATGCCCGAATGCACATTATCCCTGCTGTCAAATATTGCATATCTCCTCAAAATTCATCTAAAATCTTAACCTTTCCCTAGTAGAATCCATACTCTTCCACTTCTTCCTTGCCTCTAAAGCAAACACCTCAGGCTACGTGAGCAGAAGTATTACTCTTATTCTTGCTTCTTGTATTGTTTTTGAAGTACTTCACTTATGCAAGTCCTCATTCTCTAAATGTCCTGGGATCTTCTCAGATGCAGGGACCCAACAATGATTGACTCTGGGAAACTGGACACACCATACCTAAACCTTGCTGAGTAATTGGGCAACTGAATATACATATCAAGAAATGAATAGACATGAAAGAAGACATAAATCCAAAACCAAAAAACCACTCCACATTTATTTCATAAATGGAGATAGTTGGGCTCTTGCAGGAGCTCAGTGAAGCAGCTTCTTGAGAAAGAGAACAAAAAAGATGGGAGCTGGGGGTCTGACTCTGGCCCCATTTCTGGCTGATCTGCAGGTTTTACTCTCATTAGCAATTGGAAAACCCATATAAGTTATCATCTCTTTGCATAGGTCTGCTTGTATGCATTTCTTCATTTCAACAGCAATGTCTTTAAGACCTACAAAAAAACAAAAAGAAGACTGCCACTGCCTTCTTCCTTTCTTATACACCCCTTTTTACCCACTGAAACTGGACGTAAGTTGTAAGCCAGGCCATAATTGTGTATGAGTCATCCAATACAACTGTCTCTGGCAGAGACAGTGGGCTGGAATGGTGTCCTCCAAACACACAGCTGCCAGATGCCTAAACCCCCTCACAACATACCTCAATCAAATATTGTTATATTTTCCAAACCTTCTTTAAGTAAAAAATTTTCCAATTCACATTATCACTTAGGTATCTAGTATGTTTTATTGACATTTTATACAGATGGTAGTAAGAACTTGTTCTTAGTCCTTAGTTCTCATTAGTCTTCAAATGACTGTGAGGAGCTGCATGTATCTGAATTTCAGTTATGTATACTCTCCATGATGAGACATAAATCTAATCTCCTTTTACTCTCTGAGTTATTTTTAAAGAAATAACAATAGCCATAAAAAAGTTATTCTGCTTGTGTTCCCTGTCTTTCAGAGTGCTTTTAGATACATTCTTACACATGGCAGCCACATTGTGTTCTTGGTAATTTCATTTTGCCTCTTCTGGGTGCCATATCCAGTGACTGCTATTATAAAGCAAAGAATCACTCTGTTATGAAAATTACAGGAAGTAGAAACATAAGAATCCAAGAGACCAACTGACATGACTAGTCCCTTTAATTATCTGAGGATGAACTCCAACAAAGCTAAATTCCCAGAATCAGCAGGAAAAAGTGAGAAGGTAAAGAATAACTATGCAAACAACCCAACCCTCTTCATGTTACACAATACTACTGATTCTTTTTCTTTTTTAATTTTTTTTAACATTTATTTATTTTTGAGAGAAACAGAGAGACAGAGCACAAGCAGGGTAGGGGCAGAGAGAGAGGGAGATACAGAATCTGAAGCAGGCTTCAGGCTCCTAGCTGTCAACACAGAACCCGATGCGGGGCTTGAACCCACGAAAGGGCGAGCTCATGACCTGAGCCAAAGTTGGACTCTTAACCGACTGAGCCACCCAGGTGCCCCTACAATACTACTGCTTCTAATTCATTTCACATTTGTGTCTTCAATTTAGAGTTTTGTGTTGGATTTTCTCAAAGCAAGTAGAGTAAATTATGCTTTACAATCTCCTTTGAAGAAAGTTTAAATTTAGTCATTGCCTTTCTGCAAACCTTTTACTTTGAAAATTAACAACCCCAGTGGTGTTGGGGGGGGCAAAAATTACTCATGTTTTTAAAAAAAAAATTAGGGGTGCCTGCGTGGCTCAGTTGGTTAAGCTTCTGACTTCAGCACAGGTCATGATCTCATCGTTCATGAGCTCGAGCCTGGCATCAGGCTCTCTGCTGTCAGCGCATAGCCCTCTTCAGATTCTCTTTCTCCCTCTCTCTCTGCCCCTTCTCCACTTGTGCTGTCTCTAAAATAAACAGACATTTAAAAAAAATTCTAAGCAACAAAATATTATTTTTAAAAAAAGCTGAAGTTTGCAGAGGATGAAGGTTCATCCAATATGCCAAACCACCTTCCTCAAAGCTAGCAGATTTGTTTACAAAAGCATGTAAAATTTTATAAATCAATGAAAGAATGTGAGAAAGCCAATTAGACATATTTTCAGAGTGAGGCTATATACTTATTTCTAAGAAATCTGGGCAAAAGCTGCATTCTCCTCAACACTACCCTTAGGACACATGCCCCTAAGGTTATGAGAGAGTACTACTTGTACTGTGTATACACGATATTGCAAACAAGAAAAGTACCTGTGTTTATGACACCAGAAAACTCAACACACTTCATTTTATCTGCTGTGCACCACTTGAGCTCATTGTCACACTTTCTTCCCATCACTGCAAAGCATGTTGGGCACTTGAAGCCATTGGAGTTGAATTCATCAACATCCTTCTCATCTACATCATTCATCTTAATCTCCCAGGATGCTGTTAAAAACACACACACACACACACATACACACACAAACACTTGCTGGCTATTTGCCACTGGCAGGCAAATGTACCCATGCTCACAAAGCAGACTTAGGTCTGTCCCCTTCACCTTCCCCTATACTCCACTGTAGTATTCCACATATGACACTCAACAGAAGAGTTACCACAAAAATTCCTGCCCTCATAGAGCTTACTTTCTGATGGCAGAGGTAGACACAAAGAAAGAAGGAAGAAAAATACACAGTATGTAAGACAATGAAAAATACTAGAAAGAGAAACAGAAAGGATAGAAAATGTAGGGTATGGTTGCAATTCACAGGAACGGCTGCATTGAAGGGGTAACTTTTTTAATGGAAGCCTAAAACAGATTTACTTCCATGTGCTTATGCAGAATATAAATGAAGTCTTATAAATAAAGAGCACAGGATGTAGCATGTACAAGAGGTTTAAAGAAGAGGCCCCAGCTGACAAGAAGGAGCCTTAGCTCTCCTTGTATTCTCTGTCTTTGGGGCTCCATAACAATGTCCACTGACACTTTGCCTCCATCTCAGTGTCCTTAATACTATCCGCTGTTGAGGACAAAGACTGGACTTTGTTGCTGCAGATAAAAAAAAAAAAAAGTCCTGGAGCAGAGCAGAGAGTGGAGGGAAATACAGGTGAAGAGGCAGAAACCTGAGAAAAAGTAGGGCAAAAGGAAAACAGGAAGTAAAAGTCACACTATTTATCTGCAGAATTTACCTCCTCCTTCCAGCAGGACTTCTCCTAGCTTTCCTTTGGCTCTGCCAATTCCCACAAGGTGAGCAGCGTGTAATGTGTGATACCAAGGTAACAAACCAACTCAGAGCTTGCACACTCTCCCTCAACCGTGCCTGGTACCAAGAAACCTAGAATTTCTTGCTCAAACAGATCAAGCAGTGACAGGAGAGGGGAGCTTGGACTTGAGGACTGCTGTGTCCATGCACGTGATGGTGATGCCCTTCAAAGTGAAGGAAAAGTGAGGTGGGGAAAGGAGGTGGGCTGAGAAGCAGAGTGAAGATGTCTCAGTGTTGAAAATCTCTGGCAAGGAACTTGGAGGAGTATGAATATTCCAGGCCTTTTAGGTCCAGGTAAGGGAATAGAAGCTATTTTAACCATTATTTTAGCTTTTTAATATTGAGCCATATTACCCTGCAAATGTGAGGGCAGCAGGCCCTCGACCCTGGGCAGGAGCAGGAGTTGGGAAGGTTGGTTTCTGGGGGCTGGAAGCCATGTGCTATCATGATGACAAAAAGCAGCAGAATCCAGAGATGGCTGGAGCTCTCCACAGACTAAATACCTTAGAGATCCAGTGTTAACCTGGCCTGCTCTTTTCTAAAGAGTCTTGTTTGATGAAGCACAGTACAGAGTCAAAAGTAATAAAAAAAAAAAAAACCATAAAAAACAAATTCCAATCAATAACATTAAAAAGACTTCCCAATTCATAATTTCTTAGCAATGTGTCTCATATTTCCTTTTCTCTCCTTCCAAACTCTTTCACACCCCATTCTGCTTACAGCTATTCTGTCCAATTTGTCTATTTAATGTAATTAAAATTTGTTTTAAAAGTTCAGTTCCTCAGTTGTATCAGTCTTATTTCAAATGCCCAATTGCCCCACATGGTTAGTGGCCACTGTCCTGGACAGTACGAATACTGACATTTCACTCATTGCAGAACATTCTATTGGATAACATTGCTCTAGAGTATTTGTGGTAAGAGGAATACAAACTAAAACTAAATGTGTTGGTGAGAATATGGGAAACAGGCATTTTCCATCATTTCTGGTGGATAAATTAGTACAACTTCTCTAGATAGCAATTTGATAATATAGAATAAAAAGTCTAGATTGGACATACTCTTTGATCTAGCAATTCCTAGGTATTTTCCTACATATGTAATTGTATGTACAGTAGGTCATTCACTGCAGTGTTCTCTGGGATAATAAATGGTTAGAAATGACTGAAATGCTCATGGCTAGATGGACTTTAGCATATCCATGAAACAGATATATTTAGAATGTGTTATTCTACATGCATGGAAAACTCTTCAAAATGTATGTTTAAGGGAAAAAAAAAAGCAAGAGCTAGAACATCAGGGATGAAATGCTGCCATGGGAAGACAAAGATACATTTGGACATGTTTGTAAAGATCATAGATGATCTCTGGAAAGGAACTCAAGAAAGAGGTAACTGTGGTTGCCTCCAAAAAGCTGGGGGCTAAAGAGGGAGCATGATATACTCTCTACTACTTATCTTTGGCATTTTATACCATGGGCATATATTATTTACTTTGGGTACACATTTGTATATTTAGTACTTAAGAATCAGCATATATTTTTTACTTTAATATATACATTGTATACATTTAAAAAATGTATACAACTAAAAACAAATAAACAATAAATAAATAAATAAATAAATAAATAAATAAATAAAAACAAAGGGAAAGGACAGGAAAAATGTGTTCTAAAATTTGCTTTTGCCCTTGTGTGAGCGAGAGAGGAAGACCTGCAAAAATTGAATCAAAAAACAAGCAGAAAACCTAAATAGACATTTTTCCAAAGAAGTTATAAGAATGGTTTATGAAAAATGTCCAGTATCACTAATCATTAGGAAAATGCAAATCAAAACCACAATGAAATACCTCCTCAAATTCCATCAAAAAGACAAGAAATATCAAATGATGATGAGGATGTGGAGAAATGGAAACCACTGTATACTTTTGTTGGGATTGTAAACTGACACAGCCACTATGTAATACAGTATAAAGAATCCTCAAAAAATTAAAAATAGAACTACTGTTAAAAGGAAAACCACAGATTCCAGATGGAATCACTCACATGAAGGCTCCACATCAATAAACCAAGATTTTATACCTAACCTAACTGTAGTTTCAACCACCTCAGGAATGTAACCTCTAACTAGTCAAACTGGAATTTTCTGGTCAGCACTAGGAGGCCACCCCCTGAGAGACTCCTTTCCTTTTAGGAGGATGAATTTGTGTAAACAATACATCTCTTGCTAATATAATCCTTTTCGTAATGCCCTCTCTCTGACTTTAAAATCATATCCTTTCCTTTTTTGCAGCTCAGCAGAGCTCCCCTCTACTTATTAGATGGGATGCTGCCTGATTTATAAATTGTTTAGAGAAGTCAATTAGATCTTCAAATTTACTCAGCTGAATTTGTGTAGGTGCTTAACAGAGTTAGTGGCAGTGTTGGGATCAAAGCAAACTTCTGAAAGCACTCAGGGAACATGACAAACAGGCATGGCACCCTGTAAACTCTGTTTCGGTTGGTTACTGTCTTTATCACAGTTTCTGAGGGCCATTGGTAATCCCCTCTGTTTGACCTCTGCCTTCTTTGCATCAAGCTACTGATCTAATTGGTTTTCCAGTCCAGGGTTCAGATTGCTAAGAGGCACTAACAGAGAGCCAGTCTTTAGCCCTTGATTCAGTTATTTACTGGGGTTTGCTGATTTAAATCCTTCTCCAGTTCCAGTCTTTAGTCCCCATTTACTAAAGTCTGCTGATTTAGTTCACACTGAGAATTGCTGGTGGTACATTCAGGTTCTTCTATTGGCCAATTTGCCATTAACTCCTAAAGCAAGGGAGCTGCTGCAGTGTTTTGCTTGTTTGGAAACAGTCCACAGTTCCCATTCTTTGAGATATGCTGATTCGACCCTTTTTCCCCAGTCTCTAGTTCTTTAGTTACCGCCAGTATCCACACTTCTGTTTCCTCAGTACTACTGGTTTCTGTTAATGTGCACATGAGGTAAAGGCTTGGCTAAAAGAAAAATAACAAATAAATAATAAGAGAGTGGGATCCTTAAAATCCAGAGTTAAGTCTTCCATCTTCTCACACACCTGCTTATTTTGTATCCAAGAACTATGGTCCTGGAAGCTATGACAATCTATAAGCTTCTTTTGTGTTCTGAAGAACTTGACTTGGTAACTGTCAGGTTGGGGTATAAAAGCAAAGCAAAAATTGTCAAAAGCAAAAACCATCAGGTTGGGGCGCCTGGGTGGCTCAGCTGGTTAAGCATCCGACCTCAGCTCAGGTCATGATCTCCTGGTTCCTGAGTTCGACCCGCGTGTTGGGTGGGCTCTGTGCTGACAGCTCAGAGCCTGGAGCCTGTTTTGGATTCTGTGCCTCCCTCTCTCTCTGCCCCTCCCCTGCTCACACTCTGTCTCTGTCTCTTTCTTTCTCTCAAAAATAAATAAAAAACATTTTAAAAATTAAAAAAAAAGCAAAGGCTTCAAAATTCCAAAAATAGATTCATTGAAAGTTTCAAGACAAAAAAAAAAAAGATAATAAAATTAAGATATATGAGGTACCTAATAAAAAAGACTGTAAGATTGTTATAGTTCTTACTGCTTCCCTCTATCCCTGCTTTATTTCAATCCTCATTCTAGTCATCTTCTGAATTGTCTTTGCATGACCAAAAACAAGAGTCCACCAGACACCCCCTATCTGCCCTTCAAGGAGGGCACTTTATGAGTCCCTGCTAGAGTTGATATGACACTGAAGGATTTTCCGATAAACTTCTACATCATTCCTTTAAACAGTCAAGGGAAAACTAAAAGAAAAAAATTCAACATAGGTGGATGTATGTTAGTCCTTTAACATCACATCCAAGCTAGAACTCAATTTTTGAGTAATTAAAAGCAACTGTCCTTATCTTACAAACCTTTCCAAAACTAGAAGTGCAACTCTAGAAGCAATTCAAAGTCCACCTATTCCTTTACCAAACCCCGAATCTCCTCTGTTTATCTCAAAAGGTTTTTAAATTATTGGCCTTAGAAAACCAAAGTCCTTCATGGAGGAACTTGTATTCTTTGTCCCTTGATAAATCTTATCATGTCTGTAAAATATAAACACAGGCCACCTGAGACTAAAGAAAAGAAAAAGAAAGAAAGAAGTCATTTTAAAACTATAAACTGCTAAAGAGACTCACCCAAACTCTAGATCTCAGCCTCAATATTTCCTCCAGGGACAAATACAAATCTCAAAAACCTTCTCCACAAGTATTACTAACTATAAGGTCTCTGTATCTGTTTGTACATTGTGTTTATTTTGAATATATGGCATTTTCTACCTCTAAGGTATTGCTAAAATTACTTGGTAAAAGAATTCTACTTAACCAGCTTAAAGAAAACTAAGCACTTACATAATTTTAGTATTCATAAAAATTCTCAAAAATAGGAGCACCTGGCTGGTTCAGTGGGAAGAGCATGCAATTGTTAATCTTGGGGTCGTGAGTTCGAGATCCATGTTCGATGTACAAATTACTTAAATAAATAAAACTTTTTTTTTTTTAATTCTCAAAAATGGAATAAAAAGACCAAAGTGAATTTCAGGTTTATGTCATATGGGACAATATTTGGTAATAAAGCTAGTTTATCAGTTTACTTAAAACTGGATTGTCTTTAGAGTCATCAACATTAAATATAAAATACTTATTCTACCCAGGTTTACTAAAGTAAGCTCATGTTATCTCTGTTATAAAATTTGTCAATAAAAACTTGGTATAATAAAACTTACTTAAAAACAGCTTCCTAAATCTTTTTGGCAACTTGAAATTTTAAAGTTTTACTGAGTTAAGTGATGAGTTTAGTTAAATTTACTGAAAATCTACATCATTTCCAAATAAGATAATGAAGTATTAATTACTAAACACAGGTTTATTCACACAGAAATTAAGGATAAATTTAGATCTCTTAGCAGACATTTTTTTGTGCTTTATTGAAAGACTGTACTATAAGAAAGCACATTTTCAGAAATTATGACATGTATTCATAAATATGCCAATTAAAGATTTGTGGTGTAACAGGTCACAATTTCTTGCTACTTAGTTTTTGATAGAAATTAAAGTTTTTAAGAGTTAAGAATTATAATTAAAACTACTAAAAATAGTAAGGAAAACATCTCCATATGCAAGTAAAGGAGGAGATGCTTTCAGTAAAAGAAGGTATGAGAAATGGAAATGCATTTTGTGGGTGGTGATGAAAAAATAATTTTGTCCTAAAATAAAGCTGGTTATTTAAAGGAGGAAAAATTTCAGACAAAATCTGAATTAAAAAAAAAAAACACCTTAGGAAATTTCTGGAAAAGGATTCTTTAAAAAGGAATTTTGATATGTGGTTCAGCTGGCTAAGAATAAAATGAATTTATTGAAGAATGAATTTCAATATCAAAAGTACACTGGTGCAAAGTTAAAATGTTGTTTTCTCTTTCTAAAAGGACAGTTTTTTAAACTATTGGTTTGCTCTTGATAAAAGATCACAAACTTTTTAATTTGTTTTTTCCCTTTCAAAGTTATCTCTCTGGAAAACAAGCATTTTGTATTTTATCAAAATAATATTCTGTGCTTCATGATATCTTTATCATCAGTTCTTTAAGAAAACTAAGTCTTTTTAATATTAAAAAAGTGAAATTTTACTCACAATTATATAACATTCTACATTTGCCTCTGAAGTCTTTGTCACTTTGGTTAAACAGACAACCAACTATTGTTTCACAGCCACCTATTACCCTACTAGTCAAGTGTTCAAAACCTTTTGATATTTTTTTTTTACAAACTTCCCCAAATCGAATTTTAAAATGAAGTCTTTTGGCCACAAATTAATTTTGAAATTTCCAAAGGGTCACTGAACATTTCAAAGGATTGTTCTTTCTCATTATAAAAAGGAAGATGCTAACCTAATTAGGTTTATTTGTTATGTTAAATTATATGGGAAGCATTATCAAATAGGTGATACTAAATCTTACATTGTATAGGTAAATACTATTAATAAGTATTCTACAAATTTTGTAAAACATCTAAAACTGTGATATGTCCTGATATAATATTACCAGCCATTACTCTAGTTATTATCTTACGTTACACATCACAAAAATAACCAAATTCCATTGTCACCTGCATTGTAATGAGTTCTAATAAGACCTTTTTTTAAAAAAATAATGTTTATTTATTTTTGAGAGAGAGAGAGAGAGACAGAGTGTGAGTGGGGGAGGGGCAGAGAGAGAGGAAGACTCAGAAGCAGAAGCAGGTTTCAGGCTCTGAGTTGTAAGCACACAGACCGACATGAGATCTGTCTGTGAGATCATGACCTCCACTGAAGTCGGATGCTTAACCGACGGATTAGGTGCCCCTAATCAGACCTTTATGCCATATTTAAGTCTTTTATCATTTTCAGTTATTGTTTTACTCTGAAGTTTTTACAGAAGCTTTCTGCAAACGTATTTTATCTTCAGAGAAATTCATGAAAAACAATCTGATAAATACTCTAGAACATAGATTTCTGATAACTCCAGCTCATAAAACTGAACTGGGTAAAAATTTCTAAAACTAGTGGAAAAACTGGATTCAAACAGATTAAAAATTAATAACAGGGGACTAAATACACTGAAGAAGATAATTATAATGATCTTATTTTATGACTTATTATTTTATTTATTTTATTTTTTTATTTATTTTTGGGACAGAGAGAGACAGAGCATGAACGGGGGAGGGGCAGAGAGAGAGGGAGACACAGAATCGGAAACAGGCTCCAGGCTCCGAGCCATCAGCCCGGAGCCCAACGCGGGGCTCGAACTCATGGACCACGAGATCGTGACCTGGCTGAAGTCGGACGCTTAACCGACTGCGCCACCCAGGCGCCCCGATGACTTATTATTTTATGACTTGTTTAAAAATTGATGACTCTCTAATGTTTTGTTATTGCAGATTTTAGAAAATGTTTTTCTCTCTTCTCTTAAGCTATCAACAGTTTGGTAAGATATACTGTGTGAACAAAGATGAAACATTTACTTTTTTTCTCTCCCTTCTTGATTTCTCCAAAATTCAAAAACTTGACTATTCTTTTTATGGCAAGATAATTAGCTGTTTACGTAAGTTCAATGAGAATCTGTTCTCTTCATAACAGGACAAAACTTTGGAATATCATATTCAAAGGAGATGTATATAGGGGCGCCTGGTTGGCTCAGTGGGTTGAGTGTCCGACTTCAGCTCACATCAAGATCTCACAGTCTGTGAGTTTGAGCCCTGCGTTGGGCTCTGTGCTGACAGCTCAGAGCCTGGAGCCTGTTTCAGATTCTATTGTCTCCTCCTCTCTCTCTGTCCCTCCCCCACTCATGCTCTGTCTCTCTTGCTTTAAAAAATAAATAAAACATAAAAAAATTTTTTTAAACATTAGGGTGATTCTATTATTTAATTTTTTATTTTAGAGAGAGATAGCACATGAGCAAGGGAGGGGGCAGAGAAAGAGAGAGAGAATCAGAGAGAATCGTTAAGCAGGCTCCACCCTCATTGGAGAGCCCTACATAGAGCTGGATCTCAAGACCCTGGGATCATGACCTCAGCTGAAATCAAGAGTCAGATGTTGAATCAACTGAGCCATCCAGGTGCCCCAAAAATGAGGATAATTTTAAAGAAAAGAAATTATGTCTACTTCTTTATTTATATCAGATTTTAATCCTGTTAACTGTCTTTTGAAGTTCTGTTATATTCCTGTAAGTTGGATGGATCCTGAATTCTAGTTTTCTAAAAAATGCGGCTATAACTCTCCAAACCAATGTCTCCAATTCTCTCTTACCCTTCTTACTTGGAATTGCTACAAACAAAAACAGCCCCTGAATCTCTTGGAAGGGAGATCCACTACCCAGATGGCAGCCAAATTTCAGGGATTTATTAACTTAGATATGAATCTCACATATGAAAAAGGGTCCACATGACATCTGGTCTTATACAGGCATTGAAGACCTCCAAATCAAATTGGCTAGGTATAAATACTGAGGTAAACTACTTCTGTCCAAGGTGCTGGATCAAGAATTTATACTGTAACACAAAACCCTTCCTCTCTTTCTTTGCTTTACTCTGACACTGGACTGGTAAGATAATGTCATCATATATTATCTCCCAGGACATTCAAAGGGGGAAAACCTTTGCCTTTCAGACTGCTGGATCTGTCATTAGAAAACAAAACAAAACAAAACAAAACAAAACAAAACACCCTATCTGTCCATTAACAGTGTCACCTAGTGGAAGTGGCTTATGTCCTAAACCGGTTTGTCTTTTGCAGTGGTCATCATTCTCCTTTGGTCTATAAATGCCTAGATAGCTGGCACAGAGCCTGGCAATACCTCTTAGGTTATTTAACTGTGCTCCTAACTTTTTACAGGTGAAATAAGATACCTCATTGGTCAGCTCCCCTGGATTTACATCATCAAGTTGGAAGAGACTACCAGGAGGCACTTATGACTCACAATTTGCTTCCGTTGGCAGGACCAAACTTTCCTGGTTAAGAATAAATGTAAACAAGAAAATAATTTTTTAAAAAGACAAAAAAAAACCACGTCTCCTCAATTCTTAAAAACATTGCAGAATCTGTTGCTCAATGGCTAGTCAACAAAGGTCCTTAGATTCTCTGGCCAAAGTTGTTTTTGATAATAGAGTAGCTCTTTGATAAGGGAGCAAAAGGCAAGCTGAGGGCAAAGCACAAGCTAATACCAGGAACCCACCACCCCTCCAGGTGGGGTATGTGTGACATTCCTCAGGTACTCCTTGGCTGCCCAAGAACAAAGGAAAGTGAAAAACAAATGGCTAACTGATAGAGATTACAGTCATGCAGGACATGAGTCTCCATCTTGCAACTGTCTTAATGATTTATAAGAAAAAAGCAATCTTCAGAAACCTGTAGACTCAATTTTCTAGAGCGCTAATGTCACCTCCCCTCCAAAGGATAGAAAATATATAATCAGTAACTCTTCACAAACCCAGAGCAGCTCTTTCTGACCACAGTTCCTGTCCCTGTGCTATAATAAAAATACCTTTTTGCACCAAAAACATCTCAAGAATTCTTTCTTGGCCATTGGCTCTGAACCCCACTCCTTCAAACCACATCACTCTTAGTTGTCTTTTAACTAAGGAGGTGTCGATACTGTGGCCAACACAATTTGTTGTACTTGGATTGATGCTTTTAGGGAAATTGAAACTCAATTACATAAGATCACAGAACAAGCAACTTGACTTAAAAAAGAGAATTATTCCACAGAGTCTTTCTTTATCTTATTTGATTTTGGTTATTTGAGCCTTCGAGACCATGGCTCCAAAGTGCACTCTAAATACTGGGAATTATCTTGCTTACCATAATCATAAAAATCTCCCTTGTGCATTATATTCTCTCAAAAGCTTTCAAAGCATGTTTGTAGCCACTAAGCACCAACCAAATGATCTCCCTAGGACTGAATTGTCAGGAAAGGAAAAAAAAAAAAAAAAAGATGATGACTTAAAAATTGTGAGCATGAAGTAACCCGTGCATACCAAAGAAATTAAACAAAAATGTCATGACCTGTGAATACCATAAAAAGGATCAACCTAAGCTGTGAAAACTAAAAAGTGGTAGCTAAGAGTGGCATTAATGCCTTAAATTTTGGTCACATCTCTCAGCTAAGCATGGGATCAAAAGAAGAATTGTGAAAAAACCCCATAGGCCCCAAATGGAGTAACTTACTTTAAGGCTCCACATCAGTAAACCAAGATTTAATACATAATCTAACTATACAGTTTCAACCCTTCATAAATGTAACCTATAACTAGCCAAAAAATTTCCTGTTCAACTGTAGGAGGCAATTCCCTGAAACAGTCTTTCTTTTCCCTTTAGGAAGATGACCTTGCCTAAACAATACATTATTTGCTAATAAATTCCCTCATTTTTAAAAGTTTATTTATTTATTTATTGTTTGTTATTATTTACTGTTTATTATTTATTTATTTGTTGAGAGAGAGAGAGAGAGAGAGAGCACTCCTGCATGAGTGGGGTAGGGGAAGAGAGAGAGAGGAAGAGAAAGAATCCCAAACAGGCTCCATGTTGTCAGTGCAGAGCCCAACATGGGGCTTGATCTCATGAAGATGAGATATGACCTGAGCTGAAACCAAGAGTCAGAGTCAGACACGTAACCGACTGAGCCAACCAAGTGCCCCATATATTCCCTTTTTAAAATGCATTTTCACTGCTTTTAAAAACCTTTCCTTTTCTGCAGCTCAGTGGAGCTCCCAAGTGCTTCTTGGAATGAATGCTGACCAATTCATGAAACATTTAATAAAGCCAATTAGATCTTCAAATGTACTTTTTATATATATATATTTAAAAATACCGTATGATCCAGTGACTTCACTTCTGGGAATATATACAAAGGAAATCTGGGGCGCCTGAGTGGCTCAGTCAGTCAAGCATCAATTTCGGCTCAGGTCATGATCTTGCAGCTTGTGGGTTTGAGCCCCACATCAGACTCTGTGCTGACAGCTGAGCCTGGAGCCTGTTTCGGATTCTGTGTCTCCCTCTTTATCTGCCCCTCCCCTGCTCACATTCTGTCTCTCAAAAATAAACAAACATTAAAAACAATAAAAAAATACAAAGGAAACCTAAATAGCAACTTGAAAAGACATCTGCACCCCCATATTCACAGCAGTATTTTTATAATAGCCAAGACACGGAAATAACCTAAGTGTACATCAATACATGAGTGGATAAAGAAATTGTGGTATATACATACACAATGGAATATTATTTAGACATTTAAAAAAGAACAACAATAACCACAAGGATATTTTTCCATTTGTGACAACATGGATTGACTTTGAGGCCATTACACTAAGTGAAGTAAGTTACTGTAGGAAAGCAAAATTTGCCACTCCAAAATATGACTGGCTGGCTCAGTCAGTAGAGCACGTGACTCTTGATTTGGGATCATGAGTTTGAGCCTTATGTTGGGTGTGGAGTTTACTTGAAAAAAAAAGTCTCTTCTGTATAAAGACTATTTTAGGTTATTTTTGTAGAAACTGCAAACATAGGAGAAGCTCTGAAAACCAAGTAGAAGTTACTCTTCTGTAAGAGACATCTATATGGGAAATACGTAAATTGTATTTATAAGGGAAATCTCCTTATGAGACACCCTTGTAAGGGGTCACTGGGTGGCCCAGTCCATTAAGCATCTGATTTCTGCTCCGGTCATGATACCACGGATCATGGGTTCAAGCTTTGCATCGGGCTCTGTGCTGACAGTTCAGAGCCTAGAACCTGCTTCAGATCCTATGTCTCCCTTTCTGCCCCTCTCCCGCTCATGCTGTCTCTGTCTCTCTCTCTCTCTCTCAAAAATAAATAAACAGTAAGAAAAAAAAAGACACCCTTGTAAGGGTGTCTCCCACCTACCAGAAAGGAGATGACTCCAGATCTGTAGAAATTCTTATCAATGGATAAGAAGATGACTTAAATCTGCATAACAACCCTATCCTTGTTTACTGTGCTTTTTCCTGAGAACATCCCATAACTGATAAACTTAAAAATATTTTACGGCACTAACTGAATGACTCCTGCCCACTAACTGATGCAGGATACAGAACATCCTGCATCTGGTGAATAATCAAGGGTACTTAGTGGCTGTTCATACAGTATCTGTTCATACAGTATCTGACAATTCCACAGGGCCCATGATTTGCGTTTTAGTGGTGAACATTTTCTCTTCTCCTTTCCCCCAATATGAGGTGATGTCTGGAGAAAAACAGACAAAAAGCTATCCTTTAACAAAAGCTAATTAAGTGCCAACACTTCACTATGTACATATTGCTCACAACTCCAAGAATAGGGAACCAATTTTCCCTGTTCTCGCATAAGAATACATGAGACAAGGATGCGCTCGATGTTTGCCCAACTGAGTAAATCAAGACTCTGTGCCCAGTACTAGTCAGGAGACTGTAAGAGCTATGAGGGCAGGAACCACGTCTGCTCGTTCACTTTGGATGCCATGCAGAGCAGGCCTTGGCAAAGAAAATGTCACTGAAGGTCTATGGAACCTAATTCAGAATGGAGCAATGCGGGAATGCAAGGCGGAATGCGGGAATACGGGAGGGGTGGAGGGGAGGTGGGGGGGGAGGCGAGGGGGGTGGAGGGTGTAGTAATTTGGGCAGGAACAATGGGGGAATGGCCAGGGCCCACCCCTTCTCTCACCTGCAAACAATGGTGCCAATGCTAGGCTGCAGGCCAAGAAGAGACTGCTTGAAGCTGCTGGGCTCATGGCTGAGGCCACGATCTGTTCTCTGTGAAAAACGAGAGCCAGTCAGTCAAGGTCTGTGGGAAGGTATAGCCGGGACACCCAGGCTCGCTGTTCACCCAAAGGGCCCTTCTGGCACCTGTGAAGCCTTTTCAGCCCCTTAGAGCCAGGTGGACTGCCACGAGATTGGGTTTTGGAGGTACCTGTGACTCTGAAATGGCCTATCCTTGCAAGCCTGAGGCAGATACTGGCCTATGCCAGTTTCCACGGAATGCAGGTTGGCTGTGTAGCCAGGCAAACCAGCACACAGGTACCCCACACCCACACCCGCTGCGGCGATCTAGGACACAGCTCTTCCTGTGATCAGCCAAAGGGCACTACGCATGCGTGTGAGCACAGCCTCCACTTCCCACTTGGCCCATCCCCATTGGTCTCTCCTGTTCTTCCCGCCCACCCAGATTCCTGGCCAATGAGATGCTGATACTTGAGGTCCCACATGACAGGAAAATGTCTGATAGACGGTTCCGCAGTTCAAACAATTGGGAAAACCCAGAAAGACTGGAATACTTGTTTTCCTGGTTCTGTGGTGTTCAAGCACCTTCCTTACCTACTCTAAAAAACTCTGAGGAGAAGGTATCTAGATGCTTAAATCTCTGACCAGGGCTGCCAACCTCCCCTCCAAGTGATCAATGCATCTGGAGTGATTCTGGCACCTCAGAACATTTTCTAACCCGTGCCAAACCTCCTTGACAGTGAAACCCTGTTCTGAGCACTTTGAGTGTCAGAGATTTTGTGCACATGTGTGATTCACTGTATCTTGACTCCCTAGCACTGCATCTAGGACATAAATGCACTGTCAGTATGTGTTGAATAACTGTTTTGAGAATAACTATGCTGTTCTCTCATCTATGTTTTCAGGACTTGCTTTTGCAGCAGCTGCAGAAACCCAACTTCTTGGTGGGAGCAACCTAAATGCTCACTGAAGGATGAATAGGTAAGCAAAATTTGGTATACACACACACAATGGAATATTATGCAGCCTTAAAAAAGAAATTCTGTCACAAAAAGATAAATACAGCTTGACTCCATTTATATGAGGTACTGAAGTGGTCAGACTCTTAGGAACAAAGTAAAATGGTGATTGACAGTGGCTAGGAGAGATGAGAAAGAGGAGTTATTCAAGAGGTATAGAATTTCAATTTTGAAAGATAAAAAAGTTCTGGGGATCTGTTGTATAAGTATGTGCATATAATTAACAGGGCTGTACACACACTTAAAAATGATTAAGTTGGAAAATTTTATGTGTTTATTTATTTTTTTACTATAATTAAAATACTCACATTCCTTCGACATTTGCCTCTACTGCCTTAATTCTTTGTGACAGATTCACCAGCTACTGGGTTACTTCTGACAATTTATCAAGTGTTTTGACTCTTGATTCATAACTCTCCTCTAACTCTCCTCCTGTGAAAAATAAATTTCTTCAATGATGAAAATGTTATATATTTGTGCCAATACATATTATAATGGGTTGAATTGTGGCCCCAAAGATATGTCCACATACAAATCTCCAGAACCTGTGAAGACTACTTTATATGGCAAAAGATGTAAATAAGTTAAAGATCTTGAAGAGGAATATTATCTAGATTATCTGGGTGGGCCTAAATCCAATCACGTGTATCTTTATACAGAGAAGCAGAGAGAGTTTTGAGACAAACAAAAGAGAAGACAGAAAAATGGAGGCTATGAGACCATGGAACCAGAGGTTGTAGTAATATCCCCACAAGCCAAGTAATGTCCCCACAACCAACCTAGTTGTCTGACAGCAACTAGAAGCTGGAAGAGGCAAGAAACAGATTCTCTCCTACAGCCTGCCAAAACCAATTTCACACTGCTGGCCCCCAGAACTATGAGAGAGTACATTTCCATTGTTTTAAGTAACTCAGGCTCTGGTACTTTGTTACAGTAGCCCTAGAAAAATAATACAAGTAACCCACTTGGTTCTTGAAGTAATCAAGTAATCGCATACTTGGAATGTGGCTAGTTAGAATGGGAAACTGAACATTTAATTTTAATTAATTTAAACTTAAATAGCCCAGAGGCGCCTGGCTGGCTCAGTCAGTTAAGCATCCCACTTCGTCTCAGGTCATGATCTCATGGTTTGTGGGTTCGAGCCCTGCATCGGGTTCTGTGCTGACATCTCAGAGCCTGGAGCCTGCTTCGTATTCTGTGTCTCGCTCTCTCTCTGTCCCTCCCCTGCTTATGTTCTGTCTCTCTCTGTCTCAAAAATAAATAAAACATTAAAAAATAAACTTAAATAGCCCAAATTCTGGAGCTATCATATTGATTTGATCTACTGTGCCTTTGCCTGCACTCTAGTTTCACACAATCACACAATCAAATTCCTAACTCCCAGACAGCGGTCCCTGAATAGGATTTGCCATTACTAATGCTTTAACTCTCACTCCAGGTCTCTCCAACATTTTCACTCCTGTTTCCCATCAGACTATGTTTGAGCACTTGGACCACTTCTTGTTTCTTCTCTTTAGTAAGAAAGGAGAGCTTTTAACTTTATTTTCAAAAAAGAAATTTTTTTTTGTTTATTTATTTTAAATATGAAATTTATTGTCAAATTGGTTTCCATACAACACCCAGTGCTCATTCCAACAGGTGCCCTCTCAATACCCATAAAAAAATTTTTTTTAAGAGTGACGATACATAAAATATTAAGTGAAGCAGTAGATACCACCTTACAAGGGAGAAAATATAAAATTTCTAAGGTAAATATCTCACTGGACTTTTGGTAATCTAGACCAGCAGGGTCTGATGGAAATACAATGTAAGCCACACTTGTATGTTAAAATTTTCCAGTAGCTTCACTAAGAAAAGTAAAAAGAAACAAGTGAAATTAACTTTAATAATATATTTTATTTAACCCTATATGTCCAAAATATTACCATTTCAATATGTGATCAAATATAAAATACTAGTGAAATAGTTTAAACTTCTTTCCTTTTGTGCTAAGTCTTCAAAGTTCAGTATTTTACACATAGAAAACATTTCATTTTCATGGGAGCATTTAATTTTCAGGGGAAATCCTTAATCTGTATTTTGATCTTGTAAAATTTATGGTTGAAAGGGAGATTCACATGCTGAAGATGCTTGAAACATACTAAAAATTTTCCCAGTCACTGAGTAAAGTGTTCATTTTTAAATTTAAACTAAATAAATAAAATAAAAAATCAGGTCCTTAGAAGCACTTGTCACATATGGTTAATAGCTACTGTAAAGAGCCTCTTTAGCATTTTATGAGTAGAAACTCTATGTGTCATAAATGAAGAGAGGAAATACAAAAAATTCAGGTGAGACTACCTAGTAAGACTGGAATCAAATGATTTATTGAGACTGACAGATCATCATAGGGTAATGAGGACATAGGAGGGTCAGTGCCAGTCCAGACTCCAAGTCTAGTTGAGGCCTGCTGGATTCATTCTCATATCAAGAGACCGGGCACTGCCTCATCCCAACTTGGTATCTGACCATTACATTGACTGTGATTAAAGAGTTTGATAGTTGGCTCCACTTGTCCCATTGGTTGTGTCTTCACTTCACTTTGTTATTGTCCTAACTTCTTTCTGTTCCAATCCCCCAAGAAACCTGTGATTAACTCTAAATTGGATTTTAGTGTCTATGATCTCCATACCTCACCATTTTCATAGGTCTGGCTTTACTCAGATAAGTCCCCAGGTATTCTGGGCACAGTTTTCCAATACACATGTAATAAAGTGGAAAATTGCCCACCTGTCAGGTTATTAGGGGAAAACCACTTGAAGAAAAAAAACAGAGTTTTTGAAAATGGACTGCACTATGACTTGCAAAGCAGATACACTGTCTCAAAACATCATGACTGTCAGTGAGTATCCAAGCTCAAGGTCTTTTTAACACCACTGAGTTCAGATCCATGTATTTCAAGATAACACAAACAAATCTAGCAGTAACTGTATACAGGTGTTCTAAAGATATGATTGTTTACGGTGTCAGCAATTCTCTGGTTTCCAAACTCAGATCAATCTACTGTCCTATGACTAACTCCTACAAATAACTCTATTAATACTCTATCCCTAATTCATCCTTTGTGAGACTTCCTATGGTTCCTTATGGTGACTGTGTTCCTTGTTGCAGAAAGTAATAAATAAACCTACCCTTGTTGGCTACAAATGTGTTCCTGGCGATCTTTGTTAGGCATCAAAGCATATTTCCAACATTGCCAACATTTGTCATGTCCCCCCTGAGATCCTCCTCTCAGCATACTTTTTCTGGACCCTTAATAATCCCAACAGCCATTTGATATTTAAACATCCTTATCTACATTCAATCCAAGAACTACAACATCTAATGATTCCTATTATATTATAGGTAACATGTACTACATACATATTCAAGGATGTTTATTTCTTTTAAAAGATGACCAAGAAGGATTAGTGAATATCTCTATTGGTGAGTCAGAGAACATAGCAAATAAGGAGAATGGAGACTGTTTCCTTCCAGATAGAAGTCTATCATGAGTTCAAATTTCCAGCCCTTTTTTTTGTTTTCACCCATCACAAAACTCTTAGGAGCTAAACTGAACCAGGTTAATCTCTTATGACAAATATGGAATACTTAAAATGTGCCTAATTTGGAACTAATTTGTGTCCCTTGGATCTGATAATTACTGGTAATTACAGCAATAATAATTTCAGTGGCCTGGTGCTTCTCAAACAGTGTACTAAAAATGGGTTACAGATAAGGGGGGATACCAATCCTCTCCTTCTCTCACTGCCCCAAATCTGGGTTTACTCAGAATCAAACTTGATTTATCAGACTCACTTGAAGAGCTTGTTAAACACAGACTGTTGGGCCCTGATTCCAGAGTTTTACTAAACAATTCCAGAATAGGACCCCAGATTTTGCATTTTTAACAAGTTTCCAGGTGATGCTGATGCTTCTTATTAAGGAAACACACATGGAGGACCACTGCCAGGGATGTGTGGTACACTTAAACAAGTCATCTCCACCTATAAGCAGCCTCACAAATTTACCTCAGTATGGCAAATATGTGCTACAATTTTATGTACATATATTCCATAATGGGAATATGTTGACTCTAGGTTGTCCCAAATTTAGAAATCTTGACTGTGTCTTAAATAAAGGGAGGAAACTGGATGGAGAATTGGGATTTAAGGAATTTGTGTTAAACTAAGACAGATGAGGGCATGTTTAAGTATTTGTCTGAGAAAGCCTGTAAGGAGTATGAGAAGTGTGCCTTTTATTTAAATAGGATATGGGACAGAGGAGGAAAAGTGAAAGTTGAAAGTAAGTGGAAATAAGTTAAACAACAACAACAAAAAAGATTCCTTTGGCTGGTTTGTGCTCCTATAAAGTAGAAGTTAAGTCTTCTGTACTAGTTTTCTATTGCTGTTTAGAAATCATTTCAAGTTTAGTGGCCTAAAACAATATACATTTATTATCTCACAGTTTCTGTAAGCAAGAGTCCAGCACCAGTTAGCTGGGTCCTTACTGGGGTGAAATCAAGGTACTGATCAGGTTGCAGTTTCATCCGAGGTTTGGGGTCCTTTTCCAAGCTAACTCCGGTTGTTGGCAGAATTTGGTTTCTTGCTAGGACTGAGGTCTCTGTTTTCTTTTTGCCTGATGGTTAAGGGTTACTCTTAGTTCTTGGAAGACACCCTTATGTCCTAGGTATGTGACAGTCTCAAACATGCCAATGACTTCTTCAAAGCCTCAGGAAAATCTCTAGTCTGCTATGATGAAGTCATGTACAACATCACATAATCATGGGAGTGACTATATAATCACCTTGCTTAATACCTAATTAGAGTGTTGATAATCTCATCAAACTCACAGGCTTTGTTGACCCTCATATGGAGGATGTTATGCAGTGTGTATATATGAGTAATCAAGAATCTTGGGTACAATCTAACAGGAACTGGGAAATGGTAGGATTGGAAGTTGGAACTGGGTAATGCTTTTTTAGAATGGGAGACAAAATCTTCAAGACTAGGAAAATCTACAAGGAAATCTACACGACTTCTAACTAGGAAAATCTACAAGACTTATGAAGAAGGAATGTTAGCCTCCCACTTGAAGCTTTATGTGATGGCTATTTAAATGTTCCAGTATTGGCTAAAAGACTACGTGACTTTTCCCTAGTGGAGTTTGGTAGCCAGGTATGGTTGGGAGAAAGTTAGAACACTGTTTAGTGCAGGGTTGGAGTTTTTTTGTTTGTTTGTTTGTTTGTTTGTTTTTGTTTTTTAGATGAGTATAGCTTAAATAGCACAGAACAAAGTTGTTTATAGCAGTACCTAGCTATCTTGTGGGAAAAATTGGCTTAAGAGTCTAACTGCAGTAAGTAGAAACATGAGATAAGCAGGAACTTATGATAGTGAGGAGGAAGAACAGTCCTGAAAACACCATGTATTTGGAAAGACAGGTGGTTTTATTTGAACATACTGTACACAAGGTTAGTTAAGAAAATGGATGCTCCCAGTGATTTTATTTGAGGTGTCTGAAGGAAAGATTTCAGAAGGAAATTATCCTTGGTCATGGCATAATCTTTAGTATGACCATGGAAGGCAATGACTGAAGTGAATTATAAAGATCACTTGAGACTGGGATATTTGGTGGAAAACTCATAAGGATCCTAAATCAGATATCCAGAATCACTGTAGGACTTTGGGTGGGAAGAAAGATTGTAAGTAGTTACTATAATACTCGCTATATCAATCAGCTCAATAGCTGATGTTGACAAGGGCATGCAGAGGGTGGATTAGCCAACGGTTGGATCCTCAAAAAGAATAGAGTTTTCCACAAGAGATAGGAGGAGTTATGGTCAAAGAGTAGCCCTGGGAAGCAAGATAGAAACATATATATAACATATACAACCAAAACATAAAGCGACTCATATGACTGTCCTATGTTGTAAGGTATTTACTGTGGATCGGTTCAAAAAAAGTTTGAAAAACCCTAATCTTTGAGATGGGACATAGATGCTCACCACAGGCTACCTGAACGTATAAGATGAGTGGAAAATAAAATTTGATTACTTTCAGAACATATAAACCAAAGAATGAAACACACTCACACAAACACACACACATACACAGACACACGCACTGTAAGGGAATGATTAAAAAAAAACACAACATGGACACCTGGGTGGCCCAGTCAGCTAAGCGTGGGACTCTTGATCTCAGCTCAGTTCTTGGTCTCAGAGTTGTGAGTTCAAGTCCCACACTGGGCTCTGCACTGGGCATGAAACCTACTTCAGAAATCTCAGGGCTGGGATGGATGGTTCTGTGATGCACTCTGAATGTAAGAATGGCCTGCACACCTTCATCACCACTGTAAAGGGGTAACCTCTTATGTCTTGGAAAAGTTCTTCACCATCTTTTTTGGCATCACATCACTGTAAGTAAAAACACTTCTGAGAGTTTTCCTACCTAACAAGTCCTCTTCTCTAAGGTAGAGTTTCTATGAAAGTATACCCAGAACCTCCCAGGGGAAGAGCAGGTAATGCTTTTTTGCCAGAGTGAAGCCTTATGTGTAAAATATTTGGAGTGCCTTAAAAACTCCACGTGGCTCTAGAAACCCTGCTATCTATCTCAATACTTCTTGGGCCTGCTTGAGGAATATGCATAATTTAGGTTTAAAACTACCCTTTCTAATAAGTAAGGAGAACTCCCAGGTTAAGAGTTCTGGGATTTGCTAAATAATGGGTGAATGGGTCATGGTTTCTAACTGTCAAGGACAAGGAAGGACCAGGACTGGCAGGTTTAGCCAGCAAAGAAATGGCCCTTTTTACATTCAATTTATGACTTACATAGCAAAAAGATCAGCCAAAGGTGTCAGCTCCCTGTGGCCCTTCCAAGGATGACAAGGAAACAATAGGAGCCTAATCACCGCAACTTGAATAACAAGGCACTCTGCTGCTGAGGGGCCCATGCCAATCTGCAGATGTACCCTAAAGAGGGTGTTACTGGAGACCTTGGACCATTTCAAAAATGGAAAAGTAATGAGAAACCATCTTGTGACAACCTCCCAGGGAAAGTGGGGAGGTGGTTGAGAGACCACCTCAAAGCAGCTTCCCATAGGACTCCCACATTCTCTTGCTATAGGAGGGTCATGAGATGTTCTGCTAAGACTCATCTCAGACACACTGTATGGACTGGATACATGAAAGGTTGCCAGGTTGCCATGGTGGAGCAGCTGCCCTACACTCACCAAGTGTTTTCTCAGTATTCCTCATGATGTTCCTCTGTCTGGTTTCTTCTGCGTGATAACCACAATTCTGTATGCACATCACCTCTATCCTTACCTCACTGGAAATATAAGCCAAATCCAGCAATATCAAATCCCAATCTACAATTCTCCTGTTACATTCAACCCGTGGTGCAGAAGTGGAGAGCTTTCATCAATAGAGAAAAAAAAAATACTACATCTGAATGCTTTGAAAATGAAGAATACATCTAGGAATATAAGGCAACAATGTTTGAAGAAACATCCTATGATGATGTTTCATCAAACATGATGATGAAACATCTCAGTATTGAACATTAAGAGATAAGGATTTTAATCCACTTACTCAGTGGATACGCTGGAAAGTCATTGACTTTTTTCAGCCAGTTTCCTAATTGTAAACAAAAGGATGAAGCTAGCTTCCACATGTGAAATCCCTTGCTATTATAAATTTTCTCTAACCACAATTGAAAAAATTTTTTTTTTCAACGTTTTATTTTATTTTTGGGACAGAGAGAGACAGAGCATGAACAGGGGAGGGGCAGAGAGAGAGGGAGACACAGAATCGGAAACAGGCTCCAGGCTCTGAGCCATCAGCCCAGAGCCCGACGCGGGGCTCGAACTCGCGGACCACGAGATCGTGACCTGGCTGAAGTCGGACGCTCAACCGACTGGGCCACCCAGGCGCCCCATCTAACCACAATTTTTAGCAAGTTTGGCACAAGCAGGGAGAATAAAACAAAGAACTTAGTTGCCTAAGAATAATTTCTGGATCATTATTTCCTGCAGACAAAGCCTTTTAAATCAATGAAATCCCAGGGCACCTATGTGGCTCAGTCAGTTAAGTGTCTGACTCTTGATTTCAGCTCAGGTCATGATCTCACAGTTTGTGAATTTGAGCCCCATACTGGGAGCGCGGGGACAGGTAATTGAATTTTTTGTTCCCTCTCTCTCTGCTCCTCCCCTGGTCTCTCTCTCTCTCTCTCTCTCTCTCTCTCTCTCTCAAATGTAAATAAATAAACATTAAAAAAATGAATCAATGAAATCCTTATAAAAATCACAATGGCATTTTTTTTGTAGAAATAGAAAAACCCATCAAAACCCATCCCCAAATCCACATGAAACCCAAAGTATTCCATAAACAATCTTGATAAAGATCAAAGGTGAAACTCTCACACTTTTTATTTTGAAACTTACTAGAAAGCTATAATAATCGAAATAGTTTTGTACTGGCATAACGACAGACATATAGAACATTGGAATAGAATAGAGAGTTGAGAAATATACCCTCCAGTACGTAATCAATTTATTTTTAACAAGCGTGTCAAGACTCATTGAATGAGAAAAGGATAGTTTTTTCTACAAATAATATTAAAAAAAATAGATATCCACATGTAACAAAATGAAGTTGGACTCTCCTTTTTTTATTTTTTTTAATTTTTTATAAGTTTATTTATTAATGAGAGCTAGAGACAACATGAGTGGGGGAGGGGCAGAGAGAGAGGGAGACAGAATCCGAAGCAGGCTCTGAGCTTTCAGCACATAGCTCGATGCAGTCTCAAACTCACAAACTGTGAAATCATGACATAGGCCAAAGTCAGATGCTTAACCGACTGAGCCATTCAGGCACCCCCGGACTCTTTCCTTACGCTGTATGCAAAAATTATGTCAATATGGATTAAGGACCATGCTAAAACTATAAATCTCATAGAAGAAAACATAGAGGGAAATCTTAATGATATTGGATTTGGCAATGATTTCTTGGTTATGATATAAAAACCATAGGCAACAAGAGAAAAAGTAGATATGTTGGACTTTATAAAAACTAAGCACACTTAGTGCATTAAAAGCACTCTATCAACAGAGTAAAAAGGCAACCCTTGGAAAGGGAGAAAGTGTTTGCCAATCACATATGTGATAAGGTATTAACATCCAGAATATATAAAGAATTCTCATTACTCAACAATAGTAACATAGAAACTACAACAGAAACCAACCTTATTTAAAAATGGGCACAGGGTCTGGAGATTTCGCTAAAGATGTACATATGGCCAGTAAGTACATGAAAGGATGCTCAACATCACCAGTTATTAAAGAAGTGCAAGCCGAAGTCACAATGAGATGCCACTTTGCATCCATTAAGATGACTATTATGAAGAGAAAATAGCAAGTGTTGGTAAGAACATGAAAAAGTTGGGGCACCTTGGTGGCTCAGTTGAGTGCTTGACTTTTGATTTGGGCTCAGGTCATGATCCCAGGGCCATGGGTTCAAGCCTATGTTGGGCTCTACACTGAGCATGGAGTCTGCTTGAGATTCTCTCTCTCTCTCTCTCTCTCTCTCTCTCTCTCTCTCTCTTTGTCCTTTCCCTCACTTTCTCTCTCTCTTAAAAAAAATAAAATGAAATGTTTTTTTTAAAAAGAATGAGAAAAAATTGGAACCCTTTGTGCCTTGCTGGTGGAAATGTAAAATGGTGTAGCCCCTGTGGAAACCAGTTTGACAGTTACCATATAATCCAGAAATTCCAGTTCTGAGTATATACCCAAAAGAATTGAAAGCAGGCGCTCAGATATGTGTATGTAAATGTTCATAGCATTGTTATTCACAATAGTCCAAAGGTGGAAACAGCTTAAAGGTCCATCAAAAGATGAAAGGATAAACAAAACATGGTAAATACATACAATGGATATTATTTATCCTTGAAAAGGAATGAAACTCTGATACATGTTACAAAACGGATGAACCCTGAAAACATTATACTAAGCGAAATAAACCAGGCACAAAAGGACAACTATTCTATGATTCCATTTACATAAACTATCTAGAGTGGTCAAATTCATAGAGACAGACAGTAGAATGGTGATTGCCAGAAGCTAGGAAAATGGAAGAATTAGAAGTTATTGCTTAATGGTATAGTTTCTGTTTGAGGTGATGAAAAAATTATGTAAATGGATAGTAGTGATAGTTGCACAATATTGTAAATATACTTAATTCCACTCAATTGTATAGGATAATGATTAAAACTGGTTAAGGGGTAAATTTTATGACAATTAAAAAAAAACCTTAAAGGCCTGACAGAGGAGTTTTGTCATAATTTGATAGAGACAGATCTGTAATCCATATATCTGAAATCTGCAAATATTTAAAATTCTCACATAGAGAAATGTGGTCTAAAGATTGGAGTAATGTAGACCTTCTACTCTGAAAAGTTCTCAACCCTACTGCAAAAAAAGATGCCCCCAGTTGCTACACTAATACTGATCAAAAGCCTCCTGTGCATCTTGCCATGACATAGAACTCAGACTGTACCATTTATTTTTCATTCCTGATGATGTTTGATTCCCATCCACACAGAATTGAGAGAAAAAAAAAGCCTGAATTTTTCCTCACTACCATTCACTGAAATAATATAGAAGAAGATCAGCTTTCTCAACTAAACCAAGAGGAAACTGATATTCACTGTTTGCAAAAAGGAAAGTAAAATAAGCTTCCATGGTTGAACTGACCAATCTATTGGAGCTCAGGAAGCCTCTGCAAACCTCACTTAGCAGAGAAAAGCAAATGCATACAACCACATAATCATTTAGTATAATTTAAAATTCTGGCTTTAGTGCTTGCAGGGATATGGCAGAACCAGACTGGTACAATCTGGTGATGGGAATATTAATCATGAAGTCTCACTCTGGAATGTGTAGCCTAGAGAATTTCTCCCACAAATGCATCAGGAGACAAGTATGCCAATTTTCCTGGAGGAGCCTTGATGCCCATCATTCAGGGGAAGGAGAAGTCAAGGGTGATAAATGTTACCACAGTAAGAAATGGTGAACTAGATTTACACACAGAAGCGTATACAGATCTCGGATGTAGCACTGAGTAAGAAACTAAAAAAACAATGATATTTTGACAAATTAAAAATGCACACAACGCTAAATATCATTCAAGGAAAATTTAAGTTACTGTGTGGAAGGTTGATTGTAAGGATCTATATTAAATACACTAAGAAAGATGAATATGGATGGAGAAAAAAGGAAGGGAGATGAAGGGTGATAAGAGAATAAAACTAAAAGGGGTCTTACCTAGTTTTGCCTTGAATTGAGTAAGTCACACAGCTTTTGTGCTATAGAGATTCAAAATAGAAAGAAGGGGAAAAAAGCAGCCAGTGGTTCCAATGGGACAATGTATGGAGAGAATATTTTGCAACCTGTTCAAGGCTAAGGTGGGAATGGGTATTCAGATGATTATTCTTTGCCTTTTTGTTCCTGCTTCAAGCAGGCTTCACTCTCTAAACACTGTTTCTATCCTGGTCTTGGACTGGGATCTAGAAGATGTGGAGAAGGGACAGTAGGTTGCAACAGCTCAGCAAGACATGCTGAAAGACAGCCCAGGGCCATAATGACCCCAGTCTAGGGTGTAGGCACAATGAAAAAACTTCCTGCAGAGTGAGTAAAATAAACTGCCTATGATTTTCCCAGAGCCTGCACTTGTAACACTGGACCTTTTTTTCTTCAGATCTGTTAGTGTGGAGTTACTGGTCCACGAGATGAAACCTACCAGCATTGTCAGTATTGGTCCTGGGCTCCCTGCTCTGGTTGAAAAGGTCCCACTAGAAGTAAAACCCACAGCCTCAGGCCTTGTCTTTGCCATCTCCCACCCACATGATCGTGGGAAGGTCTCTAGGCTCTCTGCACCTTAGTCTCTTCATTTGAAAAATAAGATGAATATTACTGTCTAGGACTCAAAGAAAGCTGGGGTCAGGAGGGCTGGGGTGAACGTGTTGCCATTGTGCTTAACTAGGAGAAGCTTCAGTGGAGAGCCAGAGGGGACAGGCAGACAATGTTCTCTAGAGTTCTACTGGTCTCCTATTGGGAAGCATATTAACCTAAAGAACCTAGTAGGAATCTGAGCTGTAGCAGACACTGGAGATCCTGCCTCTCTTTTATGTATGACACACTCTAACACCAGAAAATAGAGTGGACACCCAAAAAGATTCCGAATGTGTGACTGGGGAGTGGCACTGACAGGTACTCCAGCCTCACCTAGGACCAGAGGACCTTGCACCTCAAACACCTCCCCTCCCCCCAGCCCAGGACGGCTTTCATGTGGGACGATGAGGGTGGGGATGAAGACCAGGACCCAGTGGCTCTGCAGCAGCTCATGGTCTCTGACATTTTGTCTGAGGTTGCTGTGGAGGAAAGAGCTGAGGCTGAAACGGAAAACACTTCCTGCCTTGGTGAGGCTATAAGTGGGCAGAAAGGGTTCTTAGAGTGACCCCCATGATCTGCCCACATTATCCCAGATGGGTTTTTCAGGGACAAGCTGGTGGTGCCACAGTGCAGTGTGACCAGCAGAGACCCTCCTGTGATCTTTCCCACACCAACGGAGGACCTCCAGGCCAGCACAAATATACAGTGTATAGGCACAGCTCAGACCCTCATTGTTCAGGGTAGCCTTCTGGCACTGACAGGATCAGAGGGCAGAAGCAGATTGTGGGAATTTTTGCAGACCTTGTTTCAGGGGGGGAGGGGGCACCAATGGCCAGTGCTGCAATGGCTGCTGCTTGTACGAAAGGCTGCCACCTGTGTTCCCCACACCAGGGTCCACCCTGCCTCTACTGTTTGTCCCCCCAGGGCCTGCCCTCATTTCACCCCTGTCCTCTTGTAGACCTGTCCCTGCATGCCCCTCTGTGTCTCCTTGGTTTCCTGAGCACCGCACTCCCACTTTCCCTGAAAGGTCAGCTCTTCTCCTCTCTACTGCCTCCCATGTGTGTGTTACATGAGTCTCAGCTGTCAAAACTGTATGACTTCCTATTTTTCTTTTTATTTAAAATAGAACAATAATTTCTTTTTTTTTTTTTTTTTTTTTTAAATTTTTTTTTTCAACGTTTATTTATTTTTGGGACAGAGAGAGACAGAGCATGAACGGGGGAGGGGCAGAGAGAGAGGGAGACACAGAATCGGAAACAGGCTCCAGGCTCTGAGCTGTCAGCCCAGAGCCTGACGCGGGGCTCGAACCCAGGGACCGCGAGATCGTGACCTGGCTGAAGTCGGACGCTTAACCGACTGCGCCACCCAGGCGCCCCGAACAATAATTTCTTAATATCAAACATTTAGGCTTCCAATGTTCCCATTATAAATATATACATATACATATACATATATATATATATATGCATGTATACTGCATATACTGTAATATATATAGTATATTTATTATGTTTGTAATATTATATATTACAATTTTAAGCAAAAGTATTATGTTTGAAGTGCTTATTCTAAGCACTGGAGATATAGTAGTTAGTGAAACTATTCCCAACATAGATCTTATTTTCTTTAAAAAAATTTTTTTAATGTTTATTTATTTTTAAGAGAGAGAGAGAGAGACAGACAGACAGAGAGACAGAGCATGAGCAGGAGAAGGGCAGAGAAAGAGGGAGACACAGAATGTGAAAAAGCAGGATCCAGGCTCTGAGCTGACAGCACAGAGCCTGACGTGGGGCTCGAACTCATGAATGGCGAGATCACAGTCTGAGCTGAAGTCACACCCTTAACTGACTAAGCCACCCAGGCACCCCAATAGACCTAATTTTCTTATAGGAGTGAGAGACAATGAACAAAAGACCAAGGAAATATATGGTGCTTATGAAGATGATTTGTGCTAGGGAAGAAAAGAAAGAAATCAGGGCAAGGTGTTTAGAGTTCCAATCAGGGAGAATTCTGCCCCATCATGTGTCAGATCAAAGAAGCCTCACTGAGTGGGGACTAAGGACAGGAGGAATATATGGCAGTATTTAGGGAGGAGCCTCTAGGCAGAGAGACCAATGAATGCCAACACCCCAAGTGGAGACTGTGCCTGGCATGGCTGCAGAAGAGCCAGTAGTATAAAGTTAGATGGTGGAAACATAATTGGAAGAGAATGGGTAACATGGCCAAGCAGGTGTGGAAGGGCCCCTTGGGCCATTGGGAAGACTTTGGATGGTCCTCTGAAGAATGTAGGAAGCTGCTAGAGGATTTTAAACAAAATAAGGTAACAACATGGGCATTTCTATAAAACAGCTGCCCATACAACTCTTCCCCCACCTTTCATTAAAGAGCAAAACAATTACATGGACATGTATGTTTCACTTAAGATCATATAATGTGGGAATATATAAGTTGGTTTTCACACCCAAAAAAATGACAATTTCCGATTTTTTAAGCAGAAGTAATTATTTACTTCATAAAGTGTCTGCATTCATTAGAGTCCCTTATACTCCAACCTCTTCCACCATATTTGTGATAATTTCCTATATTGAATGAACTTTCAGGAACACACTGTAGCCTATGAAAAAGTGCTATTTGCACTGAATTTAGGAGTCACTCACTATTTTTCTTGACCAAAAAATCTTGGCTAAGTGAATGCTTTGTTCAGATGCTGTGCTGGGTATCTTTGGAAGATACAGAGGTAAAGAAGCTGTCCTACCTTAATGAGATTGAAGACAGCTTCCCACCTGAATCATGAGCGACAGGTAGCATGAGTGATTTTCAAATAAGAAGTAGCCAGGGTGTTAAGACTTCTTAGGGGTGATGGATATTTGGGGAGGGGCCATTCCTGATGATGGTGACTGCCCACTGTGCTCCAGGCTGATCCTAAATGCTATACCTAAAAAGGCAGGAGATGTGTTGGGTTTCACTAAATGCTGGCATAAGGAGCTTGGACTTGATTGGTTAGCAAGATTTTTTTTTCTTTTAAACTTTATTCTTATGATAACCCTAAGGGATATGCACAAATATGTATTTATTCCCTTTACTGCTTCTTCAATGTGTCAGCTCTCAATTTATTCTTTTTTTAAAAAATTTTTTAATGTTTTAATATATTTTTGAAAGAGAGAGAGAGAGTATGAGCAGGGAAGGAGCAGAGAGAGAGGGAGACATAGAATTTGAAGCAGGCTCCAGGCTCTAAGCTGTCAGCACAGAGCCCAATGTGGGGCTCGAACTCACAAACTGTGAGATCATGACCTGAGCCGAAGTCAGACAACCGACTGAGCCACCCAGGCGCCCTCAATTTATTCTTTAATACATGCTTTGTGACGGTGGATGTATTCTTTTAATTATTTCTCCTTTGAGAGTGAGTGTGATGTTAACCTTTCTCAGCACAGGGTGCTGGAGGGCCCTCTAGAAGGAAGGTTTCAGTGGTGTGTATGGGAGAACATCTGGTGGTCCCCTAGTCACTTTATAACCCAGTCTGGTGATTGCCTTTTGGAAGTCCTCCCAATATAGACACCACATGCTCCAGGCCCCAACACCCCCTGCATGTCCATGTTCTGTCAACCAGCAGCAGCTCACCTGTGTCCCAGTTGCTACCTACTTTCCTGGTGACTGCAGACTAGCTCAGGCCTGGGAAAAACAGTGAACTTTTTTTGCTCTCCAGTGGGTAACTGCATCTTCCCCAATGAGGCCTGAACTCCAGCCTTGAAAAGAGCTATTCTTCTAAGTGTGTTCTTTCTTAAATTCTCTCCTCAGCCCTTGGATACCATATAGCATCTTTGTATATGACCTATTTTTAAAACCTTCCTTACTACTTTCTCAAGGACTTATAATAACAAGTCACTGAATATGTAAACAATGGCTAGACTATATATAAAATAAAAGTCTGCAGAATATCAGTCCAGGAAGCCAAAGCACAACCTCTGTAGAATTAAAGACCCAAATAAGACTTGGTCAATAGCTGAGAGCTTCCCTAATTTTTGTTCTTGTTTTCAACTTAGGACCAACCAGAGAAAGCCAAATCACATAGGACACATGTCTAGTTATCCTGCCTCAAGCTTCCCTCATGTCAACAAGATCCAACCAGGGCATATCTGAAACCTTCCCTTTTTTCTATTGTAAATCTCTTCCACTCTTCTGCCTGCCTTTGAGACCTGCCAAAATATAAGTGATGCTGGCAAACTCCCTTGCTATAGCAAGCTCTAAATAAATAACTTTTGTCTGTTCTCATTTTGGTCATCTTCATTTATTAACACAATGATATCCCTATTTTACACATGAGTATTAATATCCATATTTTTTGAATGAGGAATATGAGGCATAGAGATGTTAAATAATTTTCCTGTTGTCACACAGCTAGTCAGGGCAAAGTTGGGATCTAGCCCAAGAAATCTGGGTCTAAAGCAGGGTCTCTCAGTCTTGGCACTGTTGATGTTTTAGACAAGATCTTTGTTGTGGGAGGTTTTCCTGTACATGGTTAGATGTTTAGCAGCTTCTCTGGCATCTATCTGCTAGATGCCAGTAGTATCCACTCTAAGTTATTACAGTGAAAAATGTCTCAGGCAGTGCCAAACGTCCCTGGGTGCAAAACTGCACCCTGGTTGAGAACCATTGATCTAGAACCTACTTCCCTCACCACTTGCACAAAGTTTTTTGACTTATCATATTGATTTAACATTTATCATTTCTTCTGATTTGTGCAGGATCCTGGGGAATAGGAGGGGAGAATTTATTTTTCTAAAATCACTGATGTGGAAATGATATAAGAGGTATAAAGATGTGGTGAAGGTTATAGGGGGAACAGGCCAGGAGTCCTTGAGAGAACACTGCTTTGCCTGTTTTCCCAGATGGACAGCAAGTAACGGAGGGACACATGGCTCCATCAGCCCTCTGTCTCCCTGTTCTAAACATCTGCTCTCCTCTACTACGAGTCTTGGAGGTTGTCCATAGGCACACTACTTAAATGATCAAGGAGAGTGACAGTCTCTGTGAGAAGACAGTTGAAAAAAAAAAAGCCCTTCAAGAGGGTATGGACTATGTCCCTGGGACTGGGCAGATTAAGGATGAAGTATATAAAGGCCACCAATCCACCTGCCTCTTGGGTGCAGTCCTCCTGGTTCTCTTCCAGGTATGAAGTAGGTGGGAATCTCAAAAATAAAGGGAAAAATAATAGGCAGGAGAGGATTTTTGGAAGAAATGCCTCAAATGGAGTTAACAGAACTTCAATTATGTACAGGATTTCAGCTCAAACTTCAGGGCTGTTGCTGCTGCTAGGTAGAATAGTGAGGACAGCTGCTGAGGTCAGATCCTCACATTGACTGCTGAGGATGAGAAAATGCCAGCTGGTAAGGAATTGAGGGATCTTTATGTCTAAACTTTTTTTAAGGAAGTATGGGGCCCACTCAGGACCACAAAATTGGTATGAAGGTTTTTTTAAGCTGAAGAGATTTGATATTCATAAATTCAACAGAAAGAAGCCTTTTCAGAGCTTCCTTTGTATGACTAAAAGCAGCAACTTCTGGGAAATCAGTCTGCCAACACTCCCCTCTTTGGGGAGGAACTACACCTGGGAAGATGATTGAGAGTAAACCTATCATAAATTCTTTTTCCAGAGGAGTATCACAGAAGATGAAGAAGATGGAAAGACCATTTGCACCTGTGCAAACAAACATCATCATAAAACTAAAAATAGAACTGCCATATGATCCAGCATTCTCAATTCTGGGTATATACTGAAAGGAAATGTAATCAGTATCTCAAAGAGATACATACACCCTCATGTTCATTGCAACATTATTCACAATAGCCAAGATATGAAAATCACCTAAGTGTCCATCAATGGATGAATGGATAAAGAAAATGTGATATCATATATCTATTATCTATCATTTAGTTATCAATATATACATGTGATATATCTATATGATACATATATGTGTATCTAGATAGAGATCTACCTAAATATGTCTAGTATGTATGTGTGTATGTATCATTTATCATTTATCAATATATATGTGATATATTTATATGATAAATTTATAGCTATATTTAGATATAGATCTATATCTATCTAGATATCTATCTCCATCTCTATTGTGTATATATGTATGTTCTATCTGTCATCTATCATCATCTAATCTAGCATCTACTTACCATCTGTCTATCCAGATCTCGATATGTGATATATCCATAGATTTATCATCTACATGTCAAGGGATCTATATCTATCTAAATAGCTGTATCTATCTCATTATTCCTTTTCTTCTCCTTACTTTAGATTTAATTTGTTTTTCTTTTTCTATTTTACTAACATGCATGCTTATATTATAGATTTTAGATCTTTCTTATTGTCTAATATATGCATTTAGTTATATAAAATTTTCCTTTAAGATCTGTTTTTTCATGGGGCGCCTGGGTGGCTCAGTCAGATAAGCATCCTACTCTTGATTTCAGCTCAGGTCATGATCTCATGGTTTGTGGATTTGAGCCCTTGGGATCCATGCCAGCAGTGTGGAGCCTGCTTGAGATTCTCTCTCTCCCTGCCCCTCTCCTGCTTGTGCATGCTCTCTCTCTCTTTCTCAAAATAAATAAATATACTTAAAAAAAATTAAGGGGCGTCTAGGTGGCTCAGTCAGTTATAAATCCTTCTTCTGCTCAGGTCATGATCTCACAGTTTGTGAGTCTGAGCCCCACATCGGACTCTGTGCTGACAGCTTGAACCCTGGAGCCTGCTTTAGATTCTGTGTCTCCCTCTCTTTGTGCTCCTCCCCCATTTGCACTGTGTCTCTCTCTCAAAAATAAACATAAAAAAATAAAAAAAGTAAAAAGACCTGCTTTTTCTGCATCCCACAAATTTTAACAAATTGTTACATTTTCATTTAGTTCTAATTTCTTTTTTTAAAATTTCTCTTGAGATTCCTTCTTTGACAATTAGAAGTGTGTTTTTTAATCTCCATGTATTTTGGGATTTGTCAGTTGTGTTTCTGTTACTGATTTCTAGTTTAACTTCATTGTAGTCTGGAAGCAGATAGTGTATGATTTATTTTCCTTTAAATTTAAGGTGTGTTTTATAGTCAAGAATGTGGTCTATCTTGGTGAGTGTTCTGTGTGAACTTGAGAAGAATGTGTATTCTGCTGTTGTTGGAGAAAGTAGTTTGTAGATGTCAGTTATATCCAGTTGGCTGATGGTGTTGTTGAGTTCAACCATGTCCTTACTGATTTATGCCTCAGTCTATTTCTGAGAGACTAGTTTTAAAGTCTTCAATTATAATGTGGATTCATTTATTTATCTATGCTGTTATATTACTTTTGCTTATGTATTTTGATGCTGGGTTGTTAGATACATACATGTTAAGGATTGTCATGTCTGCTTGGAGAATTGGCTCCTTTATTATTATGTAATGCCCTCTTTATTCCTGACAAGTCTCCTTGCTATGAAGTCTGCTCTTTCTGAAATTAATTTGTCTACTTCTATTTTCTTTGATTAGTTTTAGCATGAGATTATATATATATATATATATATAATTTCTTGTCCGTGTCCTTTTAATTTATATATGTTTTCATGTTTAAAGTCACTTTCTTGCAAATGGCACATAATTGGGTCTTGAATTTGATTCACTCTGACATTTTTTATTTTTTATTTATTTATTTATTTATTAAAAAAATTTTTTTTTCAACATTTATTTATTTTTGGGACAGAGAGAGACAGAGCATGAACGGGCAAGGGGCAGAGAGAGAGGGAGACACAGAATCGGAAACAGGCTCCAGGCTCCGAGCCATCAGCCCAGAGCCCAACGCGGTGCTCGAACTCACGGACCGCGAGATCGTGACCTGGCTGAAGTCGGACGCTTAACCGACTGCGCCACCCAGGCGCCCCTACTCTGACATTTTTTAGTTTCAGGTGTACAATTTAATGATTCAACACTTCCATACCACACCCGGTAATCATCAAAACAAGTCCACTCCTTAATCTCCATCAACTATTTAACCCATCCCCCCACCCACCATCCCTCTGGTAACCATCAGCTTGTTCTCTATAGTTAAGGGTCTGTTTCTTGTATTGCTTCTCTATCAGTCCCTATGATCAATTTTTTTGCTTCTTAAATTTCACATATGAGTGAAATCATATGGTATTTGTTTTTCTCTGATTTATTTCACTTAGCATGATACTCTGTAGTTCCACCCATGTTGTTGCAAATGGCAAGATTTAATTCTTTTTTTATGGATGAGTAATATTTCACTTTATATTTATATTCTCTATCTATTCATTACTTGATGGACATTTAGGCTCTTTCTATAATTTGGCTATTGTAAATAATGTAAACAAACATCAGGGTGCATGTATCCCTTTGAATCCTTGTTTTTGTATCCTTTGGGTAAATACCTAGTAGTGCAATTGCTAGATTGTAGGGTAGTTCTATTTTTAACTTTGTGAGGAATCTCCATACTGTTTTAAACAGTGGCTACACCAGTTTGAAAACCTACTAACAGTGTAAGAGGGTCCTCTTTCACTACATCCTTGCCAACATCTGTCATTTCCTGTGTTGTTAACTTTAGCCATTTGGACTGGTGTGAGGTGATAGCCCATTGTAGTTTTGATTTGTATTTCCCTGATGATGAGTGATGTTGAGCATCTTCTCATATGTCTGTTGGCTATTTGTATATATTTGGAAAAATGTCTGTACATGTCTTCTGCCCATTTCTTCACTGGATTGTTTGTTTTTTGGGTGTTGGGTTTGATAAGTTCTTTAAATGTTTTGAATGTTAACCCTTTATCAAATATGTTGTTTGCAAATATCTTCTTCCATTCCATAGGCTGCTGTTTAGTTTTGTTGGTTATTTCCTTCACTGTGAAGAAGCTTTATGTTTTCATGAAGCTCCAATATTTTATTTTTGCCTTTGTTTCCCTTGCCTCAGTGGACATATCTAGAAAGAAGTTCCTATAGCTGATATCAAAGAGGTTAGTGCCTATGTTCTCCTCTAAGACTTTGGTGGTTTCCTGTCTCACATTTAGGTTTTTCAACCATTTTGAGTTTATTTTTGTGTATGGTGTAAAAGAGTGGTCCAATTTCATCCTTTTGCACATTGTTGTACAATTTTCCTATCATTTGTTGAGGAGACTTTTTTTCCATTGGATATTCTTTCCTGCTTTGTTGAAGATTAGTTTATCATATAGTTGACAGTCCATTTCTGGGTTTTCTATTCTGTTCCATTGAGCTATGTGTCTCTTTTAGTAGTGTCTCTTCTTGAGACTTTGATCTATGTGTCTCTTTTTGTAGTGTCTTGATCACCACAACTTTGCAATATGACTTGAAGTCCAGAACTGTGATTGTGTACAACTTTGTTTTTCTTTTCTTTTTTTAATGTTTATTTGTTTTTGAGACAATGTGAAAGACAGAGTGAGAGCAGGGGAGGGGCGGAGAGAGAGGGAGACACAGAATCAGAAGCAGGCTCCAGGCTCTGAGCTCTCAGTACAGAGCCCAATGCGGGGCTCGTACTCATGGACAGTGAGATCAGGACCTGAGCCAAGTCAGATGCTTAAGTGATTGAGCTACATAGGCGCCCCAATGTTTTTCCTTTTCAAGATTGCTTTGGCTATTCAGGGTGTTTTGTGGTTCCATGCAAATTTTAAGAGACAGTCTCCATTTTTTTTAAGTTCATTTATTTATTTTGAGAAAAAGAGCATGCAAGTAGACGAGGGGCAGAGAGAGAGGAAGAGAATCCCAAGCAGTCTCCATGCTGTCAGTGCAGACCCTGATGCAAAGCTTGATCCCACCAACTGTGAGATTGTGACCTGAGCCAAAATCAAGAGTCAGACACAACTGACTGAGCCACCCAGTGCCATGACATCCATTTTTTTAAATGTTTATTTTTAAGTGAGAGGGCATGTGCTTATGCATGTGAGAGCATGGTGGGGAAGAGAGAGAGGGAGACGGAGGATCCAACATGAGGATCCAAAGTGAGCTCTGCACTGACAGCACACAGCCTGATGCGGGGCTCAAAGTCATGAACCACGAGATCATGACTTGAGCCAAAGTTGGACGTTTAACCTACTGAGCCACCCAAGTGCCCCTAATTGGCATATTTAAACCATTGACATTAAAGTGATTACTGATATAGTTGTATTAATATCTAACATTGTGGTGACTGCTTTGTATTCTTTTTGCTTTAGTTCTTTGTTTCTATTTTTGTTTTCCACTGTTTTTTCTGCATTTTGTAATTTTAAGTATTTTATAGGTTTCCATTTTCTTCCTTCTTATCATATTAGTTATAAATATTCTTACTTTTTAAACAGATTGTTTTAGAGTGTTCAATATACCTTTACATAATATTTACATATGAAATATGTAAAGTTCACTTCAAATAAAACTGTGACACTTCATGGGTAGTGAAAGTACTTTATAATAAGCAAACATTTCTGATTCCTCCATAGTCCTTTTTATCATTTCTGCATTCATTTTACTTATACATAACCATGCATAAACATATATTGATATATATAACACATACATGATCAAATACATTGTTATATTATTTTGAAGAAATCCTTATTTGTTAGATCAATTAAGAATAAGAGATACACAAACTTTAATTTTACCTTTACTTGTTTATTCTCTGATGCTCTTGCTTGTTTTGTGTAGATCTGTTTCTAACTTAAATAATATTCCTTTTCTTTTAAGAACTTCTTTAAGCATTTCTTGCAAGACAGGTCTAGTAGCAACAAATTCCTACAATTTTTGTTTACCTATAAAAGTCTTTATTTCTCCTTCAATTTTGAAGGATAATTTCACATGTACAGAATTCTAGATTAGTATTTTTTCCCTCTCAACACTCTGTTACTTTTTTGCTTGCATTGTTTCTAAAGAGAAGACAGATGTAATTATTTTCTCCTTTATAGGTAGTGTTTTTTACTCTCTTTTTTCTTCTTCTTTTTTTAATTTAAATTTTATTTAGTTAACATACAGTGCAGTTGGTTTCAGGAGTAGAATCCAGTGATTCTTCATTTACATACAACACCTAGCATTCACCACAACATATGCCCTCCTTAATACCCATCACCCATCTAGTCCATCTCCAACCCACCTCCTTCCATCGACCCTTAGTTTATTCTCTATCATTAAGAGTCTGTTGTGGTTTGCTTCCTTCTCTCCTCTTTTCCCCCCTTTCCATATGTTCATCTGTTTTGTTTCTTAAATTCCACATATGAGTGAAGTCATATGGAATTTGTCTTTCTCTGACTTATTTCACTCAGTATAATATGTTCTAGCTCCATTCATGTCAATGCAAATGGCAAGGTGACATTCTTTACAAGGGCTAATATTCCATTGTGTATATGTGTGTGTGTGTATATATATATATATATATATACACACACACACATATATATATGTGTGTGCGTGTGTGTATATATATATATATATATATATATATCACATCTTCTTTATCCCTTCATCAGTTGATGGACATTTGGACTCTTTCCATGATTTAGCTATTGTTGATAATGCTGCTATAAACATTGGGTGCATGTACCCCTTTGAGTCTACATTTTTGTATCCTTTGGGTAAATATCTAATAGTGCAATTGCTGGATCCTAGGAGAGTTCTATTTTTAATTTCTTGAGGAACCTCCATACTTTTCTCCAGAGTGGCTGAACCAGTCTGCATTCCCACCAGCAGTACAAGAGGGTTCCTTTTTCTCTGCATCCTCACCAAGACCTCTTATTTCTTGTGTTGTAAATTTTAGCCATTCTGACAGGTGTGAGGTCATATCACATCATGGTTTTGATTTGTATTTCCCTGATAATGAGTGACGTTGAGCATCCTTTCATGTGTCTGTTAGCCATCTGGAAATCTTCTTTGGAAAAGTGTCTATCCATATCTTTTGCCCATTTATTAGCTGGGTTATTATTATTTTTTTAGGGGGTGTTGAGTTTGGTAAGTTCTTTATAGATTTTGGATACTAACCCTTTATCAGATATGCCATTTGCAAATATCTTCTCCTACTCCATAGGCTGCCCCTTAGTTTTGCTGATTGTTTCCTTCACTGTGCAGAAGCTTTTTATCTTGGTAAAGTCTTAGTAGTTCATGTTTGCTTTTGTTTCCCTTGCCTTCAGTGATGTGTCTAGTAAGAAATTGCTCTGGCCGAGGTCAAGAGTTTGCTGCTTGTGTTCTCTTTTAGGATTTTGATGGTTTCTTGTCTCTTGTTTAGGTCTTTCATCCATTTTGAATTTATTTTTGTATATGGTGTAAGAAAAGTGGTCTAGTTTTATTCTTCCTCTCTGTCTTCTAAGATTTTTTTCTTTACCTGTCATTTTCTATAGTTTGAAAATAAAATGATAATGTTTATGGCATTTATCATGCTTGATGTTTTCAGGTCTTCCTGGTTCTGTGGTTTGGGGTCTAACAATAATTTAGAAAAATTATCAGTTACTATTGTTTCATATTGTTTAGTGTTGTTATTAGGCACATACATGTTAAGAATTATTTCTTCTTGGAAAATTGACCATTGTATCATTATGTAATGTCCTTTATTTATCATTGATAAGTTTCTTTGCTTTGGACTACTGTAGGCTTTACACAGGTAAATAATACAATTATGTATGATTTTCAAAATTGTACAATTCTGTAACTCCAAGGGGTGATGAAATATAGATATAAATATGGATATAAATATAGATATTGATATGGATATAGATAAATGCACAGAGTATAAGATTTATTCATTTTATAATTTACTTGGGTATGCTTAGAGGAGAGATTAAATAACATACTAGGAAAATGAGATTATAGACATATCTGTACTTTCACACAGTATGTATTTCACAATATAGGCCTTATGATGAAAGATTCTGGGAGGTAGAATGTTGCCTTTTATGTGATATTTATATATTGAGTGGCAGGCTCTCAAAGATAGAAAAGGAAAAGGAGAACATGTATAGTCAGGCAATAATGGAGGTATTTAAGGTGGTACAGTGATATGTCTACTTGGAGTGGAAGGCAAATGCTGGCAGAGCATCGGTGAGAAGCTAGTCAGATGAGAAGGGCTGTAAACACCAGACTAAGATGTCATCTCCAGATGGCAGAGTCAGCATGAGATCTTGAGAAGGAATGAGGTGATAAATAGTGGCCTGGTTGTGGTGGCCCTCATTTTAGTCCAAAGATTAGTGCTCCATGTTGGAGTCATCATTTGGACAAGGTGGAAGTTTTATGGGTTTTGTAGTCAGAGATCAGGACATCAGCCCTGGATGTGAGGATTAAATAAATCAGTGCCTTATTTTTATTGTGGTAAAATACACATAACATAAAATTTACCATTTCAACCATCTTAAAGTACACACCAGTGGCATTAGTAAACACACAGTGTTGTGCAACCAGTACCACTACCTAGTCCCAGTACTTTTTCATCACCCCAAAAGGAAACTCTATATTGATTAAGCAGTCACACCTCATTCTCCTGCCCTTCCAACCTCTAGCAGTTATCTATGTCTCTATGAATTTTCTCTATCTATCTTTATTTTGGACATTTAATAAAAAGGAATCCTACAATATGTGGTCTGGCTTCTCTCATGTAGCTAAATATTTTCAAGTTTCATCCTTGAAAGCTGTTGTAGCATGTATCAACACTTCATTCTTTTTCATCATTGAATAATATTTCATTGTATCAGTATACCACATTTTGTTTACCCATTCATCAATTGATAGACGTGTTCCTTCCACATTTTGGCTACTGTGTATAATACTGCCTTGAGCATTCATGTACAATAGTTTTTTTGAACACACTTTTTCAGTTACCTTGGATGTATACCCAAGAATGTATACCTTTTTGAGGAACCACCAAACTTTTTTACATAGGAGCAAAGTGATTTCAAACTGTATATTTATAAAAAAAAGTATTATCTTCCAGTTTATAATTAAGAATTTGCTCCAATATTGTCTTTAAAAAAGGTAAAAAAAAAACTGGCCAGACAGATAATTTAAACTAATTAAATAGCTACTTATTTATTACTTCCTATGAGCCAGGATGATATAAAAATTGAGGCTAATCAATGAAAAAACAGAGCCTACAGCCCTAGGTAGGTGTTGCCTTATTAAATGCATTTAGAAAACCTGTTGTAAAGAGAATGTGTGCAAACAACTTGTATTTGTCTCATTGTCTCATCAACTGGACTCACAAATCCAGAAGTATATTTCCAAGGAGGATGGGAAACTCACACAGGGAGCTCAAATGAAAGACATTGATAAGGATAGAGTTAAATGATGGGAAAGTTTGTAATGTGTTAGTTGAATGTAATTTGCTTTGGGAAGGGTTTGGTAATTAAGTACTTTTGTCACTTCTCCTGAGTTGTTACTATCCTTCCTCCATTTTCTCCTCAGGCAAAAGTATTTGCCCCAGGTCTCCCCTTATTGTTCCCAAAATTTACCCCCAAGCTTCTCCACTTCATTTTGGTAGCTTCACCATGTCACTTGACAAATATCCCCTGATAACTCAGCTTTCAAATCTTTCCATTTTTGCATTTTCAGGTTCTAATAAAAGGAGGAAAAAAGATAGTGGCCTACATCATAAACTGGAAATTATGAGATATGTATGTTCTTAAGTAAGTTCAAGGTCTAATTGGAGCTTGCCATTTTTTCCAGGTGGAGATCAAATTTTCACAGCTACTGATCTTCTTTTTTTTTTTTTTTAAATTTTTTTTTTTCAACGTTTATTTATTTTTGGGACAGAGAGAGACAGAGCATGAACGGGGGAGGGGCAGAGAGAGAGGGAGACACAGAATCGGAAACAGGCTCCAGGCTCTGAGCCATCAGCCCAGAGCCTGACGCGGGGCTCGAACTCCCGGACCGCGAGATCGTGACCTGGCTGAAGTCGGACGCTTAACCGACTGCGCCACCCAGGCGCCCCTAACAGCTACTGATCTTCTGATAGTCCCTGAGTTGCATTCTGATGTGTGCTTCCTGGTATGCCTCCTAGTGTACTTGAACCTACTTTTCAGCAAGCTTTTTCTTTCCATTCCATTTTGGGGCCAACATACTAATTCCTTCTGTGCCACAAAAAGTGTCTGCTCTCTCCCTGTCACTGGTCTATCCATCAGGAAAAGCTAACAATTATAAATGTCTATGTGCCAAATATGGGAGCCCCCAAATATATAAAACAATTAATCACAAACATAAGCAAACTTATGGATAAGAATGTGGTAATTGCAGGGACTTTAATACCCCACTTACAACAATGGATAGATCATCTAGACAATCTATAAAGATCAATAAAGGATCAATATATAGATCAATCTATAAGGATCAATAAAGAAACAAGGGTCCTGAGTGATACATTGGATCAGATGGACTTGACAGATATATTTAGAACTCTGCATCCCAAAGCAACAGAATATACTTTCTTCTCGACTGCACATGGAACATTCTCCAAGATAGATCACATACTGGGTCGCAAAACAGCCCTCAATAAAGACAAAAGTATTAAGATCATACCATGCACACTTTCAGACCACAATGCTATGAAACTTGAAATCAACCACAGGAAAAAGTCTGGAAAACCTCCAAAAGCATGGAGGTTAAAGAACACCCTATTAAAGAATGAGTGGGTCAATCAGGCAATTAGACAAGAAATTTAAATATATATATATATATATATATATATATATATATATATATATGTATGTATATATATATGGAAACAAATGAACATGAAAATATAACAATCCAAATGCTGTGGGATGCAGCAAAGGCAGTCCTGAGAGGAAAATGCATTGAAATCCAGGTCATCTCAAGAAACAAGAAAAATCCCAAATACAAAATCCCAAATACAAATAAAAAATACTAAAGGAAATAGAAGCAGAAGAGTAAAGATACCCCAAACCCAGCAGAAGAAGAGAAATAATAAAGATCAGAGCAGAAATAAACAATATAGAATTTTAAAAAACTGTAGAACAGATCAATGAAACCAAGAGTTGTTTTTTTGAAAAAATAAACAAAATTGATAAACCTCTAGCCAGGCTTCTCAAAAAGAAAAGGGAGATGACCCAAACACATAAAATCATGAATGAAAATGGAATCATTACAACCAATCCCTCAGAAACACAAAGAATTATCAGGGAATACTATGAAAAATTATATGCCAACAAATTGGACAACCTGGAAGAAATGGACAAATTCCTAAACACCCACACGCTTCCAACACTCAAACAGGAAGAAATAAAAAACTTGAACAGACCCATAACCAGCGAGGAAATTGAATCAGTTATCAAAAATCTCCCAAGAAATAAGACTCCGGGACCAGACAGCTTCCCTGGGGAATCCTACCAGACATTTAAAGCAGAGATAATACCTATCTTTCTCAAGCTGTTCCAAAAAATAGAAAGGGAAGAAAAACTTCCAGACTCATTCTGTGAAGCCAGTATTACTTTGATTCCTAAACCAGATAGAGACCCAGTAAAAAAAGAGAACTACAGGCCAATTACCCCTGATGAATATGGATGCAAAAATTCTCAATAAGATACTAGCAAAGCGAATTCAACAGCATATAAAAAGAATTATACACTATGATCAAGTGGCAGTCATTCCTGGGATGCAGGGCTGGTTCAACATTCGCAAATCCATCAATGTGATACATAACATTAATAAAGGAAAAGAAGAACCATATGATCCTGTCAATTGGTGCAGAAAAAGCGTTTGACAAAATTCAGCATCCTTTCTTAATAAAAACCCTTGAGAAAGTCGGGATAGAGGGAACACACTTAAACATCATAAAAGCCATTTATAAAAAGCCCACAGCTAATATCATTCTCAATGGGGAAAAACTGAGAGCTTTCCCCCTGAGATCAGGAACATGACAGGGATGTCCACTCTCACTGATGTTGTTTAACATAGTGTTGGAAGTTGTAGCATCAGCAATCAGACAACAAAAGGAAATCAAATGCGTCAAAATTGGCAAAGATGAAGTAAAGCTTTCACTTTTTGCAGATTACATGGTATTATACGTGGAAAACCCGATAGACTCCACCAAAAGTCTGCTAGAACTGATACATGAATTCAGCAAAGTTGCAGGATACAAAATCAATGTACAGAAATAAGTTGCATTCTTATACACTAATAATGAAACAACAGAAAGAACTGATCCTATTCACAATTGCACCAAGAGTTATAAAATGCCAATAATAAACCTAACCAAAGATGTAAAAGATTTGTATGCTGAAAACTATAGAAAGCTTAGGAAGGAAATTGAAGACGATATAAAGAAATGGAAAAGCATTCCATGCTCATGGATTGGAAGAATAAATCTTGCAAAAATGCCAATACTACCCAAAGCAATCTACACATTCAATGCAATCCCAATCAAAATTGCACCAGCATTCTTGAAGCTAGAACAAGCAATCCTAAAATTTGTATGGCGCCACAAAAGACCCCGAACAGCCAAAGTAATATTGAAGAAGAAGACCAAAGCAGGAGGTATCACAATCCCAGACTTAGCCTCTACTACAAAGCTGTAACCATTAAGACAGTATGGTATTGGCACAAAAACAGACACATAGACCAAGGGAATAGAATACAGACTCCAGAATTGGACCCACAAAAGTATGGCTAACTAATCTGTGACAAGGCAGTAAAGAGTATCTAATGGAAAAAAGACAATCTCTTTAACAAATGGTGTTGAGAGAACTGGACAGAAGGATGAAACTAGACCACTTTCTTACACCATTCACAAAAATAAATTCAAAATGGATGAAGGAGCTGAATGTGAGACAGGAAACCATCAAAACCATAGAGGAGAAAGCAGGAAAAAAACCTCTCTGACCTCAGCCACAGTAATTTCTTACTTGACACATCTCCAAAGGCAAGGGAATTAAAAGCAAAAAGGAACTATTGGGACCTCATAAAGATAAAAAGCTTCTGCACTGCAAAGGAAACAATCAACAAAACTAAAAGGCCACTGATGGAAGGGGAAAAGGTACTTGCAAATACATATCAGACAAAGGGCTAGTATCTAAAATCTAGAAAGAACTCACCAAACTCCACACCCAAAAAACAAATAATCCAGTGAAGAAATGGGCAGAAGACATGAATAGACACTTCTGTAAAGAAGATATCCAGAATGCCAACAGGCGCCTGAAAAGATGCTCAACATCAGTCCTCATCAGGGAAATACAAATCAAAACCACACTCAGATACTACCTCATGCCAGTCAGAATAGCTAAAATGAACAAATCAGGAGAGTATAGGTGCTGGAGAGGATGTGGAGAAATGGGAACTCTCTTGCACTGTTGGTGGGGAATGCAAACTGGTGCAGCTGCTTTGGAAATCAGTGTGGAGGTTCCTCAAAAAAATTAAAAATAGATCTACCCTATGACCCAGCAATAGCACTGCTAGGAATTTACCCAAGGGATACAGGAGTGCTGATGCATAGGGGCACTTGTACCCCAATGTTTATAGCAGCACTTTCAACAATAGCCAAATTATGGAAAGAGCCTTAATGTCCATCATTTGATGAATGGATAAAGAAGTTGTGGTTTATATATATAATGGAATACTACTTGTCAATGAGAAAGAATGAAAGATGACCTTTTGTAGCAACATGTATGGAACTCGAGAGTGTTATCCTAAGTGAAATAAGTCATACAGAGAAAGACAGATACTAAATGTTTTCACTCTTATGTGGATGTTGAGGAACTTAACAGAAGACCATGGGGAAGGGGAAGGGGAAAAAAAGTTAGAGAGGGAGGGAGGCAAACCATAAGAGACTCTTAAAAACAGAAAATAAACTGACGGTTGATGGAGGGTGTGGGAGGGAGGAGAAAGTGGGTGTTGGGCATTGAGGAGGGCACCTGTTGGGATGAGCACTGGGTGTTGTATGGAAACCAATTTGACAATAAATTTCATATTAAAAAAAAGACAAAAAATAAAAATCACAGAATACTTGTTTAACTCTATGTTTTCAATAACTATGTTTCCATTTATGTTGTTAATTTGCCATTCTCATTTCCTTGCTGCTGCCTCTTGTACAAGCTGTCCGCTGAAGCCCTAGTTGTCATGATACCATGTCATCCAATAAGAAAGAGTGGTGAAGTAAAGAGTTTGATCCCACCCTGATGTCTAAAGACATTACTGGAAGGCACATACATTTATATTTACTGGCCACTGGCCACAGCTTGTGTACATAGCCATACCCACCTGTATTGGCGACTGGAAAATATATTTATTTCAGGCAGTGCATTCTCAGTTAAAGTTGGGGTTATTTTTAAAGAAAGTAAAACTATATATTAAGAAACAACTCACTCCCTGTATCACAGGAAGGGGTAAGCATGACCTCCTACATGTCATTTTTCAAAGCTTGCCCACTTGTTTAATGGACATGAGGTAAGATGTATGACTAAAGGCAAATTATGGCTTTCTTCTTTATTTGGGTAAGTGCTAAGGAGTCAAAGGATGTGTAAGGTCATGCATATGAAACATGAGGTCGGGGACTGTGGTGGTGAAGGAATCCTGTTCTGGAATCAGATGGTGGGTATGTATCTATACAGTCTTGGCCACATAACTCCTTGTAATAGAAATATTTCAGGAATAGAAATATTTCTCCCCTGAGTAAATGTCTTCTTTGAAGAGAAAATGTGGTAGAAGTGTTCAAGTGGAAATGCAGTTCTCTATTCTGTTCTTGATTTTTATGAAGAGTCAATTTAGAAAAAATTAATCCAACTGCAGTAAAAGGGATGTAGATTGAACTTTAAGGATGACTTCTGGTCTCTGAAGACTTTTAGGGATGTCTTAAAACAAGAAGTTATTTTGGCATCTCTTATGAAGATTACTTTATATAATAAAGACTTGGGATGATAAAGTATGGTCTAGCTGGAATGTACAAGACTGCAATCAGGAACGGTCCTTTCCTCTTTCCCTGCCTTCCTGTTGCCTTCCTTCTATGTTAGATGGTGATACATGTAAAAGGAATAAGAATTTCTAAAGGTATTTAAGGGGAAATTAAGGATTGGAGTTGGTGGCATGTGAATAGATTTGTGTTTAGAGATTCTTTTGGCTCTCTTGGAAAACAAGTTGTATATGTGGGGTGGGTGAGAAAGAGAGCAAGGAGACCTGTTTGGAAGTTCGTGCATCATCCCAGTCAAGATTGACTGTCTCTTTTGACTCTGGTGTTGGTAGTTGCAACACCGAGGATTGCATCTCATCAAAAGGTAAGCAGTGATGGTCAAATGGACAGGATTTGGTGAGGGATTAGGCATGGGCGGTGACAGAGTCCTGCTGACCTTGTGGAGCATTCACTCAGTTACCAGCCCTAGAGGAGATATCATGATTTTTTTTGTTGATATGATGAATTTGAGGTGCCTCTGGAACATCCAGTGTGGATATTGAGCTTGGAGGAGACATCTGGCTGGCCTATAATATGTATGACAGACTTTGGTGTTAGGTGGTAACTGAAACCATCGCCATGAATGAGAGTGACCTGAGAGACTGTGGACTGAGAAGAGAAGGGTCTACCACCATGTTTTAAGTCATTTGTAACTTAATGGGAAGGCATGGGCCAAAGTAGGAAAAAAAAACAAAAACAGAAATGTGGTATCACTACCAAAGGAAAAAAGATTTTCAAGGAGGAACTAGCAACAGTGCCAACACTTTTGGGATTAGGTAAGAAATGTTCATTGGGTTTATCCATTTATTCAGCAAATGTTTATTGATGGACTGTGTGCCAGGCACTCTTCGGGGAGATGAGGGTACAACACTATAAATCAAAACCTCAACTCCCCTGAACTGCACATTCTAAAGGGAAAAAGAAACATTGAATACACAAATTAAGTTAGAAAGAGATGGTGGAATGGGATAGGGATACCATCTTGGACAGTGTGGCCAGTACAGGCATCTCTGATATAATCATATTTGAGAAGTTCCTCATGCAAACATGCAAAAGTGTGGAGGAAAGCACCCAGGCATCAGGAACTCTGTGTTGAAGGACCACAAGCTGGGATTGTGCTTAGGAATTCTGATCAATAAGGCAGCCAGTGTGGCTGGAGGACAGGGATGAAGGAGAAATTTGGGGAAATAGAGAAGAAGGGCTTTGGGGGCCCTTTGGGGAGAAGAGATGCTTTTGGACATTTAGTGACAGAGGCGATGAAATAGTGCCCTTTGGACAAGGGATGGCTGGAACAGAAACCAGACTGGAGTTTGTTGAGGTGAGGTAGGGGAGTGAAAAGTGGACACTGACAATCTGGACAACTCTTTGAAGAGAAAGGCAGTGGATGGAGGGGAATAAGGGGTTGCCTTTTCACTTCCATTTATGTGGATTTGGGACTCCACTTCTCTTCTCAGGAGGAAATCCTAGAATGGGCTCCTGAAGCCACAGAGATGTCCTAGAGGTGGAAGGCTCCCTCTCCTGAGTGTTAAGCAATCTTACCCATCCCACACTTCCCTATGACATTCTTCATTGCTCCTGTCACTTCCTTGTTCCTGAGACTGTAGATGACAGGATTCAGCATGGGTGTGAGGACTGTATAGAAGATGGACACTACATCATCCTGGCCAGGAGAGTGGTAGGATGCAGGTAACATATAGGTATAGACGAGGGGTCCATAGAAGAGGTTGACAACTGTTAAGTGGGAGGAGCAGGTGGCTAGGGCCTTCCGACGCCCCTCCACAGAGTGCATCCCAAGCACTGCTGCCAAGATGAGGGCATAGGACATAGTGATAAAGGCAATGGGCAGCAGAAGGACTACCACACCTGTCACAAAAAGAACGTGCTCGTAGGAGGCTGTGTCAGCACAAACCAGCCTCAGCAGTGAAGGCACCTCGCAGAAAAAGTGTGCAATCTTCCTCGAGCCACAATAGGGGAACTGCAGGGTCAGTGCAGTCTGGATGGAGGCATTGAGAGACCCTCCCAGCCAGGAGGCAGCCACCATGAGCAGACAGGTCTGATGACTCATGAGTGATGAGTAGCGCAGAGGGTTGCAGATGGCCACGTAACGGTCATAGGCCATGAGGGCCAGCAGGAGGCACTCTGTGGCCCCAAAGAACATGAAGAAAAACATTTGTGCTCCACAGCCCACAAATGAGATGCTAGTCCAGCCAAAGAGGAAGCCTGCTATCATCTTGGGGATGGTGACTGAGGTGAAGAAGATGTCCAGAAAAGACAGCTGGCTGAGGAGGAAATACATGGGTGTGTGGAGCCGGACATCTGCCCAGATCAGGAAAACCATGGCAGTGTTGCCAGCCATGGCAAGTGTGTAGACTACCACAACCATGCTGAAGAGGAACAGGTGCATTGGGCTCTCATTAAAAAGGCTTGTGAGGACAAAGCCGCCGGTGGAGGACTGGTTCCAGGGCCCTCTGCCTGCCTCTTGCCAAGCCTTGCTGTGGGGAAGAAGTAAACCAACTCATCATGGGCTGTAAAGTATCCACTCTGAGTCGGAGAGTGGAGTGATGGATGAAAACAGCAGACGGCGACAATTAAGTGAGCTGACAGAGGGGCTGTGGGAGTTCTTCCTAATATTTTTTAAAGTTTTTGTAGGTTTGGCATTATTTCATGATGAAAAAGTACTATAAAAAAACATGTCATGCAGCCAAAGCAGTGCTTAGATGAGACTTTTTTCCCATTTTTTTTAGTGTTTATTTATTTTTGAGAGAGACAGAATGCAAGCAGGGGAGGGGCAAAGAGAGAGGGAGACACAGAATCCAAAGTAGGCTCCAGGTTCTGAGCTGTCAGCAGAGAGCCTGAGCAGGGCTTGAACCCATGGAACTGTGTGTCATGATATGAGCAAAAGTCAGATGTTTAACTGACTGAGTCACCCAGGCGCCTTGAGAGGAGAACTTGTAATGTAAAAGTATGTGTTAAAAAAGAGGAAAGACTAAAAACTGATGATCAAAGTTTCCATTGTAAAAAGCCAGAAAAAGAACCACAATACATTAGAACACTCCATGTTTTGGGGCATCTGGGTGGCTCAGTCAGTTAAACATCTAACTCTTGAACTTGGCTCAGGTCATGATCTCATGGTTTGTGGCTTAAAGCTTGGTATTGGGCTCTGTACTGACAGTGTGGAGCCTGCTTGGGATTCTCTCTCTCTCTCTCTCTCTCTCTCTCTCTCTCTGTCTCTCTCTCTCTCTCCCCTGTTTGCCCCATCCCCTGCTCTCTATAAAAAATAAATAAACATGAAAAAAAATTAGAACGCCCATGTTTTGTGAAATATACATAGTTAGCAATATTTCTAATAATACACAAATGAGTAAATATGCACACAAGAAAAAAAATTTTTAAATAAAACATTTACTTTCATGCCTAATCTAAGAACTAGATCTACGAATATATGAATTATATATTTCAAAATTCTTATTTACATGAGGATCCATGTGACGAATTTTTCTTAGAAATAGGTGAGATCTTTTGCTATGGCTGACAGGTGCATTTTATCAGCTAGCAAAGTTGTGCCATGCCATCTTTCCCTTGTCGCCTTGACTCCCAGGAGTCCTAAACATGCCCTTTGTGCTCAGATGTAGGAATTGCTCTTAAGTAGATTTCTGGAAGTCCGTTGTCCTCATCCCCCGTACTGTTACCTCATGTGAAGAAGTTTATAAACTTGTTTGATAGAGAATGGGACTCATTATAAATCTGTGAACTTCATAATAGGAGTAGGTAAACCAGTTTCAGTAGTTGCTTTTGGAAGTTTCAGAGGCCCTTAAAATTCTCCCTTATCAAATTACTTTTCTTCAAGTAAAGTCAATCTCTGTGAATGTCAAATTAAGCTATGATGAGAAAGAAGTCAGTCAAAGGCAGTTTTAGAAGATGTGGATGAGGGACAAACTCAGACCACACATTCCATGGTAAGACAGCTGGCAGAGAACTTCCCACTACTCAAAATCCCCGAGACTTCATGGCCTTTTGCCTTTCTTGGTTCCAGTACCCAAAATCCTAGGGAATGTTTTGAATTCTAGCTTATATTTTTGGGCTTGTGTATGATAACAAATGGCTTAAATGAAAGATAAATAAAATGAACTTCCCAGAATTCTATAATGAGTTGAGAATATGAGAGAATGTTGGGACTGGCTGATACCATTGGGTCACTGAGAAAGGACTGGAGGGGCAGCAAAGTGTTTTGGAGGTACAACATGTCAGAGATGTGATAGACTGTGGCCCTAATCTGCATATCCTTTAAAATCACCAGCAGAGCTTTGCAATCTTTCGGTCATCTGTTTACGGTTTCCCTGAATCTAATTCTTGGCAGTGATCCCTGAGCACCTCTGCTTCTTAAGGCTCCCAGGCTAGTCTGATATGTGATCTGAGCTGAGATCCAGTGCCCGGAACTTTTGGGATGAAAGTATAACTTTTGGTTGAAAGTATATAGGAGCTTAGAATCCAGGTTTTTTCCTAGGTCTCACACAGCTAGATCTCAGTATGCTTTGCCAGGAAAAGGTTTTCCACAGTGCTCATCCTGGCATTTCTTGCTATGCATAGGGCCTTAAACATCACTGTTTCCAGGATGCTCATGCCACACATACAGATTGCTTAGAAATGAATCAAATGTGTTCAGACTATAGCAGGGCCCATCCCAAAGCTTGTCTCCAGAGCTGAGCACAAGAAGTTAATAGTGTTAAACCTAAACATTCAACATGAGCTTTTAGTGAAGATATAATATACTGCATATGTTTTCTATATTTATGATGCTCTGACATCTTGAGGCCTTGCAGACCCTGCAAGGGACTGCCCCTCTCAGATTTGCTAATTCATAGACATAGTGAACAACTTACAAGAATTAATGTCTTTGGTGTTAAAACCAACAAATCCTGAGTACATACCGCCCCCCCCCATCTGCCTCTCTTTATCAGTGTGGGACACTATCCCTCTGCTGTAATCACCCCAGGGACAGATTCCAGACAACTAGTGACAACCTCATAGCTCAAAGCCTACTAAAATTATTCAAACTACTCAATCCTAAACGTGCTCAGCTGTGCCTAACCCAGTCCTTCCCACAAAAAATACAGTAAAATTTTTACCTATGTTTTCCCCTCACTAATTCTGCCTCCTTACCAACCCTTATGCTTCCTTCCCCCTGTGGCCCTGTATGATGTGGCATGCCCCCTCCTTTTGCAAACTGTAGATTACCTTCTTAATGGTAATAATAACCACAACCTGACATAAAGCAAGATTCCAGGTGCATTTGAAAACATTCCTCTGAAGAGAATTTTCTCATGTTTTCCCTGTTTTGTCACCTTGTAGGCAAACTTTGTGTTGTTTGGTATCTCAAAAGTCTCATAACCATGAGATTTTATAGGTGGAGGAAACCTAAGCCATCGTCCCAATTTTATCCATAAGCAGCATGAGCCTCGATCAACAAATTTTTGAACTTCCAGGCAAGATCCAAAATCCTCCTAATTGTTCTAGAGAAGGCTTTCTCAAGCCTGGCATAATGGACATTTTACTGTGGATAATTTTTTGCTATGAAAGACTACCCTGTAAACTGCAGTACATTTAGCAGCATCTCTGAACTCTCCCATTAGATGCCAATAGCCTTCCCTACAGTTGTGACAAACAAACAAACAAAATGTCTGCAGACTGCCAAATATTCCCTGCTGGGCAAAATTACCCCTGATTGAAGACCTGTTCCCTAGAGCTCTATTATCAGTTACCTTTCTTTTCCTCCTTTCTTCTCCACAAAAGCAAAAGGAACTCACAATAGGAACTCACATGTTCAGAATCTGTAATAATTTGACCCAGAGTCAGCTGAATGTTCTTTGCAGATTTCACCAAGTTTAAGCCATTGTGAGAAAGGACCTAGTCTCTGGAGTCAGGTTGCTTGGGTTCAAGACCCAGCTCCACCAGCTCTGCAACTTAGGCTACTCAGCTTCAGGTTCCTTGTCTCAAAATTGTTGGATCTGTTGGGAGTAATAGTGGTTAATACAGGTAGAGTGCTTGCAGCACAGTCAGACAGGAAGAATATGCTGTTTGTCACCTGCTATTAACAACACAACTCTTACCACTTTTATAGCCCTGAGCTGCTGCTTATCTCTCTATATAAAATGGAGTCATGATACTCACTTCTCAGGGTTGTTATGAGTATTGAATAAGAAAAATGTTGAGGTTATGCTTTTGCATGATAGGTATTCAGTAAATGTTATAACAGTTCTCTTCCTCACTTAAGCAAATTAATTCTGCAAAATAATCATATAATCAATAATTGTACCCACCTGCAAAGAACTCCTAATGCCTCTCGCTTGGAAATTTCCCTTCCACAGATTTTGTTCTCATAAACCTTGGAAGGGGTTGTGTTTATTGTGATGGGAAGAGCTCCTCCCATGCACACTGGATCTCTCCATCTACACTGGGTATTACTTGTGACTAAGGACTCTGGCCACAGAGTATATTTCTCCACAGAAGGCAGCTCATATGGCCCCGGATGTGTGATTGCCCACATACACACTATTACCTCTATGGCTGTCTTTTGGTATGGCCAGTTGAATTTAACACCCCCTTTGTGGAGCTGTGCATAAGCAATTATTCTTAGAAATTATTCTTTGTTCTGACATTATTGATTTTTCATGGCAGTTTTTTCAATATTAACACACATACCCATCTGCATTGCAGTGTATAAAGTGCATGTGTGTGCACATGTGTGTCTCAGAATAAATTTTTAGGATGGTTCCTTTTCTTTTAGACTGTTCCCAGGAGGAAGAGGATATGTTTTTCTATTCCTGCCACCTCTAGCTTACTTAGATGTGAACTAGTACCCAGTAGGCATAGGAAAACCACTAGAATGAACAAAAAAGAAATCTTCGATGTAAACAACACATTTTGTGTTGTTGGGTATATCTAGACCTAGTCTTCATTCTCTCTCCCTATGACTTTTCTTACTGGTATGTTTTTTTTTTTTTTTCTACTCCCCTACAGTTTAACTGCTTTTTTAAAAAAAAAAAAGTTTATTTATTTATTTTTGAGAGAGAGAGACAGAGGGAGAGAGAGAGAGAGAGCACAAGCCGGGGAGAGGTAGAGAGGGAGAGGGCGACACAGGCTCCAGGCTCTGAGTGGTTAGCACAGAGCCCAGAATGGGGCTCGAACTTACAAACTGTGAGATCATGACCTGAGCTGAAGTCAGATGCTTCACCAACTGAACCACACAGTCCCCCACTTTTTTTCTTTTAAAGTAGAGCACACAATGATTTTTACAATTTAAGACATCTCATTTATGGAGAAATATAGTGTTGAAAAACAAAAACAAAAATCAAACAACTTTCAGATTGTCAGAGATTTTAAATGCTGGAAAATTTGACAGAAGACAAGTTGTGGAATTGCCCGTTGTCAATTGTGGGGCTGCATAAATGGGGGTGAAGATTTTAAATTACTTCCCTATCTCTCGACCTCTCATCTTTCTCTCACTCACCTCACATTGTCCCAATGTGCAGTCTCCATTAGAAGGCTCAGTCTCTTGGGGCGCCTGGGTGGCGCAGTCGGTTAAGCGTCCGACTTCAGCCAGGTCACGATCTCGCGGTCCGTGAGTTCGAGCCCCGCGTCGGGCTCTGGGCTGATGGCTCAGAGCCTGGAGCCTGTTTCCGATTCTGTGTCTCCCTCTCTCTCTGCCCCTCCCCTGTTCATGCTCTGTCTCTCTCTGTCCCAAAAATTAAAAAAAAAAAAAAAGAAGGCTCAGTCTCTTATTGACTTTTCTCCTTCTTCATGTCCTTCCTGGGCTTGAGCTTGTGGCTCAGAAACTGAAACAGACCCTTGGGGAGTCCATATAGAAAGCTGTGAAATCTGAGGCCATAATCCATCTCCATTCAACAAGGCACCCCTAATAGCTTCTCATTTCCCCCTAGAGTCCTGTTTTCTACAGCGTGACTTAGCCACAGTTACAATAATTAGGGTGAGCTGCAGCCATAAGCTACTTAGCCCCAAAACTTCAAATCACAGATGAGGTAATGGCATTTATATTTGGTCCCCAAATCTGCACATCGGAATTATCTAAGGAGCTTCAAAAATGTTGATGTATGTGCCCCATCTTCTGAATTAGTGATTTAATTGGTCTGGGTTATGGCTAGGTCTTTGGAAGGTTTAAAGGTTTCCAGGTGATTCTAATCAGACAAATCTGGAAACCATTGAATAAGGATTTCACAGGCAGAGGAATAACAAATATGCCAATGGCTAACACCTAGGTCTCCTTAGAGAAAAATGGATCAGCCACCTTTTCAAAATGCAAATTCTCAGGCCTCACACAGACCTATCAAATCAGAAACTCTGGGTGGTGGCTCAGAACTCTATTTTAACAAGGCCTCCAATTGGTCCAATGTTTGCTCAAGTTTGAGAACCACTATTCTGTAGCACAGAGGTTCTCGACCAGAGTGATTTCCCCCTTACCCATGGGATATTTGTCAGTGGCTGAAGACATTTTTGGTTGTCACAACTCAGAAGTAGGGATGGCATATAGTGGGAAGAAGCCAGGAATACTTCTAGACATCCTATAGTGTACAGGATAGCCCCCAAACAGAAAATTAACCAGCCCAAAACGTCCATAGTGCCAAGATTGGAAAAGTTTGCTCCTAACTGTGTTGGCTTCCTAGGCAATTATGGCCTAAATTTATGTTACCTGAGGGTATTTTTATTCTGTACCACATGGAGCAGTAAGATGAATAGTGCATATTGTGGCAGCTGCATGAGGTTGTTGAATGATTAAGTGAATGAACAAGACTCATGATAGAAGTGAAGGGAAAAGCCAAAGCTCATACAATTGACTAAAGGAGGAGCTTTTGATGTAGTGAAAATTCACGTTTATTTAGAGCATTAAAACAATCTTAAGCTGGGTTTTATAGGAGCCAAACAGACATGGTCAGGTGTTTCCTAAACAATGGACAAACTTGGCACAGTCAATTCTTCTGATGAGTATTTAGATTTGCGAGATATACACAGAAGCGCTGGTGGGTGTTTTTCTTTTATAACACAGGGGTGGTGGTGGCTCCTGGATGTGGCTCAGACTCTATGAAGGAAAAACTGCCACTCTGTGGTCTCTTGCTATTGGACTATTTTATTGATGAAACTTCCAAAGTTCTGCAGACTTGTTTGATGTTCATGGCTAAAATATGGACTCAGTGCAAGGGAGACAATGAGAGTGACTGACCTGCGAGCAGTTTTGTCAGCTGTTAAAACAGGCCAGGGAGGAGCGGTTGGGGAGAGGTAAAAATCTCTTTGTTCCACCGCTTAACACAGCATTGGGATTTCATCTAGATATACAAATGGCTTTAATATTTCTACCCACTATTTTACTATGTGCCAGGATTGTGTTCAGTGTGCTAAATGCATGTGTTCTAGGTATTATTATCTTCATTTTACAGAGTAAAAAGCCAAGATTCAGAGATAACAAATACAAGACTGAAGGGTTCAAATTCAGTCTGACCAGAAGCCACTACTTGTTGTGCCATGTCATTTTGTTTTGACAACATTCTTATAGTTCTCTGAAATCCCACCTTTTCAACAGTGCTGTGCAACTGGCCACCAAATGCCAGTGTAACTCAACTAATTAATTGTAGAAATGCCAGTTAGTAGACCTACTTTAACTACAATCCAAGTAATTTATACACTCTGCTCAAATAAAATTTAGAGGGAAACATCTAAAGAAACTTCTTATATACGATCAAGAGAAAAGAAGGTGAAGGGCAATTAACCACACTTCTTAGTTCTCCCCCACTAGCACTTTAACAAAGTCCCTATGATTAATGAATATAAAATGAGATGGGTTACAGGAAGGATGTCCTAGCAGAGAAGGTTTGTTTTCTTCTAAAATAGCTGATTGATGAAGATTGTGGCTCTTCGTTCTTTGATATTCTTTACAAATAGGGGAACAAGCTCCTTACCTGTGTGGACACTTGAGGTCCTGAAGTGGGATAGGATGTTTCCCAAAACTGAGAGCCAGTGATTCTCTCCTTGCGGGCTCCTAAATATTTCTTAGGAAATTGTGTAGGCAATTAAATGGCTTCAAAAAGGAGATATGATATAGACTGAAAAGAATTCCAAATAAGCACAAGTATCAAGGTCTGAGGTAAAGTTCTTGGTTTCTGGACAAGTGATGGCTTCTATGGAAAAACACATGAATACTTCCTCAGCCATAATGCTATGTCTTCAGGAGCTCCAGGGCCCCCACACTATTATTTCAAAGCCTGTATACAAAGGGTATTTGTGAGAGGCCTTAGATATCATTGGTTAGATCAACATAACGTCACCTCTGTGTCTAGGGGAAACTGCTCCCCAGTCAGCAGTTAGAGATGTGGAGAAGCATCCTTCCTTCCTCCCTTCCTTCCTTCATTCCTCTCTTCCTTCCTCCCTTCCTTCCTTGCTTCCTTCCCTTCTTTCTCCCTCCTTCCCTACTGTCTTCCCTTCCTTCAAAATATCTACTGAAGTTAATTTTAGTTATAGTTATTTTGTGTCCTATGGCAATAGGTTTTTATTCCTCAATTCTAAGAGTAATCAGAGTGGGAATCAAACTAATATTTTTTTATCTCTCATTTTGCATTAAACACTTAACACATTATCTCATTTTATCCTTATATAATAAAAGAGATACTAAATCATTATTTTACACATAAAAAATAGAAGTTCAGGAGGTTAACCAGCTTAGTGTTGAAGATCATCTTGGGGTGTGATCCCAAGTCTGTGTCATAGTGAAGCCTGTGACCTCCATGGTCTACCATGTGGCCAGCAAGTACTATGTGCATTCTGCTAGCCCTAGATATATATGTGGGAATTTAGGTCATGTTAATATGCACAGACCCCCACAACATGACTGTTTGGTGTTTGTGTCTACACAAGCCTAATGAATTGATATTTTGGATTTAGTTGAGTGAAAACAATGAAATTGGTTTATTTCTCAAAAAAAATAATCAGATATCTGTGTTCTAAACAATAAATGAGAACCTATCTCTGAATAGTATAAAAAATATTACAAAATACGGTCCACATACAATATCTCATTCCCTGATTACTTCAGTTTTTTCTTTAGGCAATTGTACATCAGATTGTACATCAATTGAATATGCACAGATTATAGAGACTGTTGTGCTCTCAGAATTTATAATTTCAATTAATACAACAACAAAGTAGGGTGAATATTATTATTCCATTTTGCAGATATAGAAATTGAGACTTCAAAAGAAAAGCATCTTGCTCAGGAGCACTGAGTTTATATTCAGTAAAGGCTCCCAAATCTGACAACTTTATTTTTGAACCAGACCTAAACCTATATTGTTGCTGAGGAATTTTTATTCATTAATTCTTGCTTTTACTCATTCAAAACATACTTATTTACCACTGATCATGTCCTGATGCATTATTGGTCTTCTGACTCTTAAAGATGGAAGTTACTTATGGAACATTCTACTTTTGATCCTAAGAGATCTAATAGCAACTATTGTGTTTCTTTTTTTATCATTTATATATTGAGGTCTTACCTGTACCAAGGTTCCAAGTGCTAAAATAGTCCTGGAGAGTGTGTAAGCTAAGGACCATAGATAAAGAATCTTTTTTCTTCATCAAGCATAGGCCTTGCCAGGCTATTTTCTGTGATTTTCTGACCACTGCTGTATTGTTCTAACAGTAGAGATAATAATATGGAATAATAATATTCACTTTACTTTGTTGTTGTATTAATTAAAATTATAAATTGTGAGAGCACAATAGTCTTTGTAATCTGTGCATATTCAACTGGCAGCAGTAAACAGTTGACTCTCTGATGTACAGTTGACTAAAGAAAAAATGAAGTAATCAGGTAATGAGATATTGGATGTGGACTGTATTTTGTAATATATTTTATACTATTCAGAGATAGGTTCTCATTTATTGTTTAGGACACAGAAAAAGTACAACCAGCAACTGTTGTATCTATGCACACTGATGTCACCATGAATTTTGAGTGGGAAATGAAATAATATGAGTTTATTTTCCAAAAGTTCATGATCTTTTTGTCTGCCTCATTGTCAAACTTCCCTTCATATTTAAAGTGCTGTCGGCATCACCATAGCTAAGATCATGAAGTCAGCTTTTCATTGGTACGTTTTCTCTATTCCCTCATATTTCTTTCTACTTTATTGTGGTTCTTCTATCCTCAGCCTCAGCTATCCTCAGTCTCCATTATCATGATGTAACCCGAGATCAAAGGAACTATAAGTGAGATAACAGTGATTAACAGGCTTCATGCATGCTGCTCTCTATCCACTGAATAATCCCACTGAATAACCTACATGTACATGACTTATGTTTAAGACTAGTCTACAACTAAATCAGGGAAGTCTGTTTGTTGCTTTTCACATGGTATCTCTGTTTTTCATATGTGATCCTACTCTTTTTTTTTTTTTTTATCCAACAATGCTTACTAGTATCTCCAAGAGTGGGTTTATATTGTGGGAGTTGTGGACTATATCTTTGAGCTGTTCTAGTCTGGGAGGAATCATGAGACAATATACCACAAAATCATATGATTCAGTTCTCTGCACGTGGAAACCCAAGCTACCTTAAGAGGGGGCTGTTTTGGTGCATTCCAGAGTCTCCTTTGGCTGTTATGTCCAGCCACAGTCTTTTCAAAATTTATTATATTATTTAAGGTGCACAACTTGATTATTTGATGTATGTGTACATTGTGAAATAATCACCACAATCAAGCTAATTAGCCAGGTAACAGTATTGTTATCTATAGTGACCATGTTACACATTAGAACTCCAGAATTTATTAATCATGAATAACCAAAATCTTGTGCCCCATCTCTCCATTCATACTCCCAGCTCCTATGACCCAGCAATACCATTTTTAGGTATTTATGCAAAGGAATTGAAGTTAGAATCTCAAACAGATGCTTGCACTCTGTGTTAATTGCAGTGTTTTTCACAATAGCAAACATATGAAAACAACCTGAGTGTCCATTGAATGAAAGTGTTGCAGGATTTTTTACCTCTAGCCCCTGGGGTTCATAGTCTCACCACTTTGACAATGAAGTGGTGGACACAGAATGAGCAGCAGACAGAAGTTTATTAGAGTATAAGATCAGAAAGGAAGAATAGTAGGAAAGCTCTCTTTACAGAGAGGGGACATTCAAAAGTGAAGTCCTGAAGACTATAGTAAAAGGTCCTTGCTTTATAAGGTTATGGTCAGACCTCCTTACCCCTTGTTCTTTCTCAGGTTCTACCCTTACTGGCTGGATAGCCCTAGGTGCTGGGTTGTCCATTCCTGATTGGCTCGACTCCATTGTGTGAGGAGTCAGACTGGTCATACTGTCCCTCACATAGCACAAGTTTTATGGTTTACTTTTTTTTAAATTTAAATTTTAATTTTTTAAATTTTATGTACAAATTAGTTAGCATATAGTGAAACAATGATTTAAGGAGTAGATTCCTTAATGACCCTTATCCATTTAGCCCTTCCCCCCTCCCACAACCCCTCCAGCAACCCTCAGTTTATTCTCCATATTTATGAGTCTCTTCTGTTTTGTATGTTTTACTTTTTTAATGGTATTTTGACTGTCAAATTCCTGAGAGGAACCTGAGGAGGAGTAGGTGATGTCTGTTACATTCTTTTTTTTTTAATTTTTATTTTTTTAAATTTACATTTATTTATTTTTGAGAGACAATGAGACAGAGCATGAATGGCAGAGAGAGGAGACACCAAATCTGAAGCAGGCTCCAGGCTCTGAGAAAGCACTCAGCACAGAGCCCGATGCGGGGCTCCAACCCATGAACTGCGAGATCATGACCTGAGCCGAAGTCGGACACTTAAGAGATTGAACCACCCAGGTACCCCAGATGTCTGGTACATTTTTAAGAGGAATCTTAAGCCTGAGAGATTTTTCTGTGTGGGACCTCCCAAAATTATTACAAATATGTGTTTTTCCCCACGCAGGGACCTCATCCTTTCCCTTTCCCTCAGGTCCTATCCTTTCCCTTTCTTCCTTTTGAATACTATCTTTTCCTATCATAAAAGGATTAAAAAAACAGTTTATATATACAGTGGAATATTATCCAGCCATAGTCTTGCTTTCTCTATTACTTTTATATTCCCTGGTTTGTTCTTAATAGGACAGATCAGCTTAGGAGGGAGTAACAAAGTCAGCTTCTGTCTTCTGACATTGAACACCAATACATTTTAAACCTTGTCTTTGCAAGCCTGTTTTCCATTGCCCTTCAACACATTCCTACTCACCTCAATAAACCTTAATTTCTTTATAATATCTGTATGTTTTGGTTGCCTAAATTAAACACAATGCCTAAATCATTTTTGATGTTGAGAGAAACAATGGTGACTTCTGCACTTTTGAATTTCAAGTTTTTTGTTTTTGTTTTTAATTCTTCCATTGCATAATTTGGCTTATTTAGCTTATGGTAGCCTATATATGTCCCTGATTATTTGCTTTATTACTTGTACTTATTCCAATTGTCCTTATCTCATTTTTGCATTGCCAGGTTTCTGAACCTATGTTTACACTCTTACATTAATTACTACTGGATTTCTTCATAGGTGAGTAACTGAACATTCCTATATAAAATACAGTGATTCTCATATATTTTTTATACACATTGAAATATTTTTGTCACCATGATATTTTAAAATATACATTATAAACCTTTTGATCACTTCTATTATTATTCTGGACGCCAATAATATTAATAACTACCATTTGTTGTGCACTTCAGTCACAGTCATTGTCATTGTCAGTCATTGAGCCATGTGTCAGTCATTGAGCCATGATTTTTACATGCTTACACCAACCATAAAGAAGTATGGATTATTACATCTGTGGGTAACATGGAGGCCTGGAAAGTTTAAGCAACTTTCTCAAGCCTGCACTATCAGCAGGAGGCAGAGCCAGGATTTTAAGCAAGGAATGTCGTCCCCAAAGCCTCATTTAGTTAGAGGTGTGTTTTCCACTAACTGACTCTAGAATGTCTTGGGGATTTATCACTGGGTTTGCATTTCCAAATCAAATCAGAAAACACACATTTTACCACTACATCACCACCAACAATGAAAACCACTTACTCAACTGATTAGTGAAGAATTGAGAGTTTTCAAGAGTAATCATTTCATTCTGACTTCAGCTGACTAGTTTAAGAGCTGGAATGTTCAGGTCCATCAAACCCATCAAAACAGTAGACAGCTGGAACAGTCCTGATCTTTCAAATAAGCCTGCAGATGGAACAACCCCCAAGTACTGTTTTTTAAATATCTAAGCCAACATTGTACACACATAAATTTTGTGTACACATTCAAATTTTGCTTGTAGCTGTGTAAATTAACACAACATTCACAAAACATTTTGATCCATTAGTTTCATTTCTGGAAATTTATGCTAAATAAATTATTAATAAGGATGGTAAAGTTATGTGCATAAATATAGTCCATATAGCTTAGCCTAAATTAGTACAAAATGGATAAAACAAATGCCTAGCTATAGGGAAATAAGTAAACAAATTTTGTTAGGTTCACCCCATGGAGTATCATTAATCATTTGAAAATGACATGTACTTAAAATATCTAGCAATGTGAAAGGAATCTTATGAAAATAATGAAACCATAAAGCAGAATATGAAACTATAATTGCAATGATAAAAATTCCATATTTTATACAGAAAAGATATGGAAGAGGATTTAAATCTTGAGATGATGAGTGATGGATTATTCTTTCACCTTTTATTTCCATTATTACCATAATACTTATTAAATAGTAAATATAATAATGTAAATTGATTATTTTCATTCATTCAATCATTAATAATATTTAAAATGTCAGTCTGTTTACCTGGACTTAACTCTAGTTATAATCTGCCACAAAAGGTGTTTTGGCTTTATCTCATCCCTAAGGAATTGAGGAAAACTTAAAGCTGATTTTCACACTGTCTTATTGGAGAGAGTTCAGATAATTATTTTTATTTGTATGAAATTGCTCTCCGGACTTTGAATTAATGGTGAGAGGACTAAATCCCAGAAAAGTGAATTTTCCATGGTGGTTCAGGCTGTGTCTACAGAGAACTGACAGAACCTGTCACTTCTGTCTGGTCTTTGATAAAATGAATGAGGGAAGTTGAATCATAATGCACACAGACCCATGGACATGTCCAGCTGCTCTGAACCGTGTGCTTTTTGGAGAAGTCATGAGGTGACTTCAGAGCACTCCCTCCCAGCCCGTGCTGTTGGACTACACCTGGAGGGTGGCTCTGAGACACAGAAATGTTCCCTGAGTAGGCAGCACAAATTCAAGATAATCAGCTTCCACTGAGAATCATGGTGTGGAGGGCATTATTAGAGCATGCCCCTGGGAGCCAGCACCACTGAGGACTTGAGGAACTGAACACACAATTCCAAGGCCCTCCTGGGGCACCTGTATAATCAGGAAACTCAATATATATTGATGCTTTCATATGGATAATCAAGTGATTTAAAAAAAAATGAAGTATAATTAACATGTAGTGTCATATTAGTCTTAAGTGTACAGTATAATGATTCAACAATTCTATGCATTTCTCAGTGCTCATCTATTTTGCCATCCCCACCCTTCTTCCCCTCTGACAACCACAATGTGTTCTCTACATTTAAGAGTGGTTTTTTTTTTACCTCTTTTTTCTTTTTTTTTTTTTTTAATTGTTTTGTTTAATTCCATATAAGAGTGAAATCACATGGTTTGTCTTTCTCGGACTGATTTTTTTCGCTTAGCATTACATCCTCCATGGACCTGCTAAGTCCATCTATGTTGTTGCAAATAGGAAGGTTTCATTATTTTTTATGCCTGGGTAATACTCCATTGTGTGTTGTATGTATATGTACATCTCACATCTTTGTCCATTCATATATTTATGGATGCTTGAATTGTTCCATATTTTGGCTACTGTAAATAATGCTGCAAAACACACAGAGGTTCATATATATTTTTGAATTAATGTTTTCACTTTTGGAGGGTGAATACCTAATAATGGAATTACTGGATCATATGGTAGTTCTATTTTTAATTTTTAAAGGAAATTCTATTTTTTTGTATTTGAGAGAGAGAGAGAGAGAGAGAGAGAATGTGAGCAGGGGAGAGGGGAAAAGGGAGAGAGAGAGAAAATCTTAAGCAGACTCCACACTCAGTGTAGAGCCTGATGTGGGGCTTGATCTTACAACTGTGAGATCATTACCTGAGCTGAAATCAAGAGTCGGACGCCTAACCAACCAAGCCACCCAGGTGCCCCCAAATTTTAAGGGTTTTCTATACTCTTGCATAATGGCTGTACCAATTTACATTTCCACCAAAGTACATAAGGGTTCTTTTTTCTACAAATTCTCACCAACACCTGTTATTTCTTTTTTAAAAATGTATATTTAATTATGTGGTTATTATCTTCTCTCTTTTTAAAGGTTTACTTATTATTTTTGAGAAAGAGAGAGAGAATGAGAAAGCAGGGAAGGGCGGGGGGGGGAGGGTGAGAGAGAGAGCATCTCAAGCAGGGATTCACTGTCAGCATGGAGCCCAATGAAGGGGCTCAATCTCATGAACCATGAGATCATGACCTGAGCCGAAATCAAGAGTTGGATGCTTAACTGAGTCACACAGGGACCCTATCTTCTCTCTTTATAAGTACCTAAGCACCTGATAGAGAATTCATCTCTCTTATTTTCTTTCTCTCAAAAAAGCCTCACCATTTATTTTATTCAAGTATAATTAATATACTGTTATATTAGTTTCAGGAATGAAATATAAAGATTTCACAATTCTATATATTTCTCAGTGCTTATGGAGATAAGTGTACTCTGAATCCTTTTTTGATTGTACATTTTATTTAACAACTTACTGCAATCAATGTGATACATCATTTAACAAAAGGAAAGATAAGAATCATATGATCATTATGATGCAGAAAAAAGCATTTGACAAAGTTCAGCATCCATTCATGATAAAAACACTCAACAAAGTGGGTTTAGAAGAACTCTATCTCACCATAACAAAGGCTATATAGATAAATCTACATCTAACCTACTCAATGAAGAAAAGCTAAGAACTATTCCTTTAAGATCAGAAACAGGGCAAAGATATCCACTCCTACCACTTCTATTCAATATAGTATTTAAAGACCTAACCACAGCAATAAGACAAACAAAAGAAGTAAAATGTATCAAAAAGGTAAAGAAGTTAAATTGTCATTATTTGCAGATGATATGATACCACACTAGAAAATCCTAAAGATTCCACCAAAATACTACTAGAACAAACAAATAAATTCAGTAAGTTGTAGGGAAAAAAAATAATATGTAAAATCTGTTGCATTTCTATATGCTAATAACAAAGTAACAAAGAGTAAAATTTACAAAAATACAATTTGCAGTTTTACCAAAAGGAATAAAATACTTGGGAATAAATTTAACAAAGAAGATGAAAGACCTATGCTCTGAAAACTATAAAATATTGATAAAATAAATTGAGGGGCGCCTGGGTGGTGCAGTCAGTTAAGCGTCCGACTTCAGCCAGGTCACGATCTCGCGGTCCGTGAGTTCGAGCCCCACGTCCCGCTCTGGGCTGATGGCTCAGAGCCTGGAGCCTGTTTCCGATTCTGGGTCTCCCTCTCTCTCTGCCCCTCCCCCATTCATGCTCTGTCTCTCTCTGTCCCAAAAATAAATAAACGTTAAAAAAAAATAAATTGAAGATGACACAAATGGAAAGATTCAATGCTCATAGAATGGAAGAATTAATATATATATATATATATATATATATATATATATATATCCTGTTCACAGTTAGATACATAAGTGCTCAAGAATTACTAAACATAATGCCACTAGAGACTGACATAAGATACAGTGCGACTTGTTATAATATTTTTAATGTAGTAAAATATATATAACATAAAATTGTCATTTTAACCATATTAAAATGCACAATTCAGTGGCATTAATTACATTCACAATGTTTTGAAATCATTACTACCATTTCCAAATATTTTCATCATCCCATGTGAAAACTGCAATAACTCCCAATTTTTCCCTCATCTTGGTCCCTCTATAAACATTGTTCTACTTTCTGTCTCTATGAATTTGCCTATTCTAGATGCTTTATAAAAACAAAATCATACAATATGTGTCCTTCTATGCCTAGCTTATTACACTTTGCTTGTTTTCAAGTTTCATCCATGTTGTAGTATGTATTAGAATTTCATCCTTTTTAAAGGCAAATAATACTCCACCACATTTTTATATGTCTGTACCACATTTTGTTTTTCTAGTCATCTGTTGATGGACTCTCAGGTCCTTTCAATCTTCTGACTACTGAATAACGTTGCTATAAACAAAGGCATAGAAGTATCTGAGTTCTTATTTTCAGTTCTTTTGGGTATATATCTAAGACTGCAATTGCTGGATCATTTGGTAATTTTATGTTTAACATTTGAGAAATACCAAACAATTTTCCACGGCAGCTGCAACATTTTATATTACCACCAGAAATATAAGAGGACCCCCATTTTTTTTAATGTGAAGAGAACATGAGATTTTTTTTTAATAAATGAGAACGTTTTTAAATGAATTTTTCCAGGTTTATTGCAGTATTATTGACAAACAAAAATAGTGCATATTTAAGTTGTACAACTTGATGACTTCACATATGTATACATTGTTAAATAAACACCACAATCAAGTTGATTAATATAATCATAAATTAACATGGTTCCCATTTTTTTGTGAGTATGAAAAGAATACTTAAGATCTACCCTTTAGCAAATTTCAAGTACATAATACAGTTTGTTAACTCATGTTGTAATTGCTGTACATTAGATCTCCAGAACTTATTCATCTTGCATAATTGAAACTTTGTACCCTTTGATAAACATCTCCCCACTTCACCCTTCTCCCAGACCCTGGAACCATCATTAAACCCTCTGCTTCTATGAGTTTTACTATTTTTAGATTGTACATATAAATGAAATTATGCATATTTGTCTTTGTGTATCTGGTTTATTTTCTTAGTATAATGTCCTATTGTGTATTCATGTCGTTGCAAATTGCAGGATTTACTTAATTTTTAAGATTGAATAATAAACACCTTATGACATTTTTTTCTTTGTTCATCTGTAATGAATACTTAAGATGTTTCCATATCTTGGTTATTGTGAATAATGCTTCAGTGAACATGGGAGTGTACATATCTCTGAACCAAATTTCATTTCCTTTAGCTACCCAGAAGTGGGATAGCACTATTTTAAATTTATTAGCAAATTCCAATTAGTTAACATATGGTGTTATATTAGTTTCAGGTCTACAATATAGGAATTCAAACTTTGATACAACACCTAGTGTCATCACAACAAGTGTATCCCTTAATTCCCATCACCTATTTAACCCATCTCTCCACCCACCTCCTCTCTGGTAAGTATCAGTTGATTCTCTATAGCTGTTTCTTGGTTTGCCTCTCTCTCTCTTTCCTTTTACTCCCTTGTGTTGTTTTTTGAATTCCACATATAAGTGAAATAATATGGTATTTGTCTTTCTCTGACTGAAATCACTTAGCAAAATATTTTTTAGCTGCATCCATGTCATTGCAAATGGCAACAACATTCTTTTTAATGTACATATATGTATATATATATATATTCTTTATCTGTTAATCAGCCAATGGGCACTTGTGCTGTTTCCATAATTTGGCTATTGCATAAAATGCTTCTAAAAACATCAGTGCCTATATGCCTTTAAATTAGCATTTTTTTCTGTTTTTGGGGTAAATACCTAGTAGTGCAATTGCTCGTTTGTAGGGTAGTTCTGTTATTAACTTTTTGCAGAATCTCCATACTGTTTTCCACAGTGAATACACAAGTTTGCATTCATCAATAGTGCAAGAGGGTTCCCTTTTCTCTGTATCCTTGCCAACACATGTAGTTTTTTGTGTTATTGATTTTATCCATCCTGACAGATGTGAGATGATATCTCATTGTAGTTCTAATTTGTATTTCCCTGTTTATGAGTGATGTTGAGAATCTTTTCATGTGTCTGTTGGCCATCTGGATGTCTTCTTTGGAAATATATCTATTCATGTCTTCTGCCCATTTTTAAATTAGATTATGTGTCTTTTGGGTGTTGAGTTTTATAAGTTCTTCAAAAAATTTGGATACTAATCATTTATTAGATATTTCATTTGCAAATATACTCCCCGATGCCATAGGTTCCTTTTGGCTTTAATTGTTTCCTTCACTGTGCAGATTTTTTTTTTAAATTAAGTCCCAATAGCTTGTTTATGTTTTTGTTTCCCTTGCCTTAGGGGACATAACTAGAAAAAAAAATTGCTGTGGTTGATGTCAAGAGGTTACTGTCTGCGTTGTCTTCTCAGCTTTTTATATTTCATGTCTCACTTTTAGGTCTTTAATCCATTTTGAATTTATATTTGTGTATGGTGTAAGAAAGCGGCCCAGTTTCATTCTTTTGCATGTTGCTGTTCGGTTTTCCCAACGCTATTTTTGAAGAGTGTTTTTCCTATTGGAAATTATTTCCTGCTTTGTTGAAGATTAATTGACTATATGGTTGTGGATTAATTTGTAGGTATTTAATTCTTTTTCATTGATCTATGTGTCATTTTTGTGCCAGGATCATACTGTTTTTATTACTACAGCTTTTTAATATAACCTGAAGTCCAGAATTGTGATGCTTCTGGATTTTCTTTTCTTTTTTGAGATTGTTCTGGCTATTCAGAGTCTTTTGTGGTACTGTACCAATTTAGGATTGTTTGTTCTTTCTGTGTCCAAAATGCTGCTGGTATTTTGATACAGATTGCATTAATTGTGTAGGTGACTGTGGTCAGTATAGACATTTTCACAATATTTGTTACTTCAATCCATGAGTAAAGAATGCCTTTCCATTTTTTGTGTGTCATCTTCGTTCCTTTCATCAATGTTTTATAGTTTTCAGAGTACAGATCTTTCATATCTTTGGTTAGGTTTATTCCCAGGGGTCTTACGGTTTTTGATGCAATTGTAAATGGGGTTGATATCTTAATTTCTCTTTCTGCTGCTTCATTATTTGTGTATATAAATGCAAAATATTTCTGTACATTGATTTTGTATCCTGCAACTTTATTACATTTGTATATCAGTTCTAGCAGTTTATTGGTGGAGAGTCATGTCATCTGGGAAGAGTGAAAGTTTGACTTCTTCCTTGACTTCTTCCTTGACAAGAGATTCCTTTTATCTCTTTTTGTTGTCTGATTCCATGGCTTAGGATATGCAGTACTATGTTAAATAACAGTGGAGATAATTAACATCTCTGTCTTGTTCTTGACCATAGAGTCAAAGCTCTCAGGTTTTCTTCATTTACGATGATATTAACTGTGGGTTTTTCATGGATGGCCTTTATTATGTTGAGTTATGTTCCCTCTAAACCTAATTTGTTGAGATGTTTTATCATGAAGGGATGTTGTACTTTGTCAAATGCTTTGTCTGCATCTATTGAAAAGATCCTTTCTCTTATTGAAGTGATGTATCATGTTCATTGATTTGCAAATATTGAACCACCCATGCAGCTCAGGAATAAAGCCTACTTTTTAATGTATTGTTGAATACAGTTTGCTAGTATTTTGTTGAGGATTTAAAAAAAATTTTTTTTTCAACATTTTTATTTATTTTTGGGACAGAGAGAGACAGAGCATGAATGGGGGAGGGGCAGAGAGAGAGGGAGACCCAGAATCGGAAACAGGCTCCAGGCTCTGAGCCATCAGCCCAGAGCCTGACGCAGGGCTCGAACTCCCAGACCGTGAGATCGTGACCTGGCTGAAGTCGGACGCTTAACCGACTGCGCCACCCAGGCGCCCCAAGGATTTTTGCATCTATATTCATCAGGGATATCAGCCTGTAGTTTTTTTTATAGGAATCTTTTTCTGGCTTTGGTCTCAGGGTAATGCTCGCCTCATTGAATGAGTTTGGAAGTTTTCCTTCCTTTTATACGTTTTGGAATCGTTTGAGAAGAATAGATATCTCTTTAAATGTTTGATAGAGGGGCGGCTGGGTGGCTCAGTCAGTTAAGTATTCTACTCTTGATTTCAGCTGCTGCCATGATCTCACAATTCGTGGGTTCAAACCCTGGATTGGGCTCAGTGCTCTCAGCACAGAGCCTGCTAAGGATTCAATTTCTCTCTTTCTCTCTGACCCTCCCCTGCTCTCTTTCTCTCAAAAATAAATAAATAAACATAAAAAAGATGTTTGGTAAAATCTACCTGGGAAGACATCTGGCCCTGGACTACAGTTTGTTGGCAGATTTTTGATTACTGATCCAATTTCTTTGCTAGTTATCAGTATGTTCAAAATTTCTATTTCTTTATTTTTCATTTTTGGTACATTATATGTTCTTGAAATTCATCCATTTCCTCCCGTTTTTACAACTTGTTGGCGTATAGCTTTTTTCATAATATTCTCTTATAATTGTGTTTTTGTGGTGTTAGTGGATTTTTCTTGTCTCTCCTTGTGATTTTATTTATTTGAGTACTTTCTCTTATTTTTTTGTTATGTTTTTGTTTTTGTTTTGTTTTGTTTTAGAGAAAGAGAGTGCATGTGACTGGGGGTAGAGGGTCAGGCTCCATGCTCAGCCTGGAGCCCAATGTGGAACTCGATCCCATGACCAGACCTGAAATCAAGAATCAGACACTCAACACACTGAGCCACCCAGACCCCATCTCCTTATTCTTTTTTGTTTTGATAATTCTAGCTAAAGGTTTATATATTGCATTAATTTGTTCAAAGAACCAGCTACTGGTTTCATTGATCTGTTCTGGTGTTTTATTAGTTTCCAGATAATTTATTTCTTCTATAGTATTAATTGTTTTCTTCCTTTTGCTGTCTTAGGCTTTGGCTGTTCTTTCCCTAACTCCTTTAGGTTAAGATTAGGTTGTCTATTTGACATTTTTCTTGCTTCTTGAACATAATTCTGTATTCTTATATACTTTTGTTTTAAGATTGTTTTTGCTGCATCTCAAAGGTTCTCAACAATTGTGTTTGCATTTTATTTCCATGTACTTCTAAATTTCTTGTTTGATTTACTGATGACCCATTCATTGTTTAGTAGCATGTAATTTAGCCCTATGTATTTGTGGTCTTTCTAGATTTTTTCTTGTTGTTGACTTCAAGTTTCATCACATTATGATCAGAAAATGTGTGTGGTCTGACTTCAAACTTCTTGAATTTGTTGAATCTTGTTTTGTGACCTAATATGTGGTCTATTCTGGAAAATATCCAGTGTGCACTTGAAAAGAATGTGTATTACGCTATTTTAGGATGGAATGTTGTGAATGTATCTGTTAAATCCATATGTTACAGTGTATCATTCAAACCTATTGTTTCCTTGTTGATTTTCTCACTAGACAATACATCCTTTGATATAAGTGTAATGTTAAAGTCTCCTATTATTATTGTATTATTATCATCAACTAGTTCCTTTATGTTTGTTATTAACTGTTTTATGTATTTGGTTTCTCTCATGTTGGGTGCATAAATATTTACAATTGTCATATTTTCTTGTTGGATTGTCCTTTTTATTATTACATGGTATTCTTTGTCTCTTGTTAAAGTCTTTGTTTCAAATCTATTTTGTCTGATATGACTATTGCTACTCCAGCTTCCTTTTGACATCCATTTGCATGATAAATGTTTCTCCATCCTCTCACTTTCATTTTGCAGATTTTAGGTCTAAAATGAGTCTCCTGCAGGCAATGTATAAATGGGTCTTGTCTTTTTATCCATTCTATCACTCTGTGGTTTTTGATTTGAACATTTACTCCATTATTTTCAAAGAAATTGTTGGTAGATGTGTATTTATTTCTAGTTTGTTACTAGTTTTGTGGTTTTTTTTCCTGTGCTTTTTCCCAAATTCTTTTTCCTCTTGCTTTCTTTAATACTTTGCTAGTTTACTTTATGGGTATAGTGGATTCCTTTATCTATATTCTTTGCCTATTTATTAGTGATTTTTGATTTGTGGTTACATTAGGTTTGTATATAATATCCGCATATGGCAGTTTATATTAAGCTGATGGTCATTTATGTTTGAACCCATAGAGTTCAAAGAGTAAAAACTCTTTTCCTCCCCACATTTTAGGTAAATGGTGTTATATTTTATATCCTTTTATTTTTCAGTTTCTTAACAGATATTGTACAGAAATATTCATTTTTTTTCTGCTTTTGTGTTTCCTACATTCATATTGTCACTTATAGTCTTTTCTTTCACCCAAATAGTCTGTTTTTATATTTCCTGCAGGGCTGGTTTAGTGGTAATGAACTCCTTTAGTTTTTGTTTGTATGTGAAACTCTTTATGTCTTCCTCCATTATGGATGATAGCCCTTCTGGAGAGAGTATTGTGGGCTACAGATTTTTCCCATTCAGCACTTTGAATATATCATGTCACTACCTTCTGGCTTGGTAAATCTCACCCTGATAACATTACAAGAATTCCCTTGTATGTTACTCTTTTCTTTGCCTTGCTGTTTTTTTATATGAAATTTATTGTCAAATTGGTTTCCATACAACATCCAGTGCTCATCCCAACAAGTCCCCTCCTCAATATCCATCACCCTCCCTCCCCTCCCTCCCACCCCCCATCAACCCTCAGATTGTTCTCAGTTTTTAAGAGTCTTTTATAGTTTGACTTCCTCCCTGTCTAACTTTTTTTTCCTTTCCCTCCCCCATGGTCTTCTGTTAAGTTTCTCAGGATCCACATAAGAGTGAAACCATATGGTATCTGTCTTTCTCTGTATGGCTTATTTCACTTAGCATAACACTCTCCAGTTCCATCCATGTTGCTACAAAAGGCCGTATTTCATTCTTTCTCATTGCCAAGTAGTATTCCATTGTGCATACAAACCACAATTTCTTTATCCATTCATCAGTTGATGGACATTTAGACTCTTTCCATAATTTGGCTATTGTTGAGAGTGCTGCTATAAACATTGGGGTACAAGTGCCCCTATGCATCAGTACTCCTGTATCCCTTGGGTAAATTCCTAGTAGTGCTATTGCTGGATCATAGGGTAGGTCTATTTTTTATTTTTTTTAGGAACCTCCACACTGATTTCCAGAGTGGCTGCACCAGTTTGCATTCCCCACCAACAGTGCAAGAGGGTTCCCATTTCTCCACATCCTCTCCAGCATCTATAGTCTCCTGATTTGTTCATTTTGGCCTCTCTGACTGGCATAAGGTGGTATCTGAGTGTGGTTTTGATTTGTATTTCCCTGATGAAGAGCGACATTGAGCATCTTTTCATGTGCCTGTTGGCCATCTGGATGACTTCATTAGAGAAGTGTCTATTCATGTTTTCTGTCCATTTCTTCACTGGATTATTTGTTTTTTGGGTGTGGAGTTTGGTGAGCTCTTTATAGATTTTGGATACTAGCCCTTTGTCCAATATGTCATTTGCAAATATGTTTTCCCATTCCATTGGTTGCCTTTTCATTTTGTTGATCGTTTCCTTTGCAGTGCAGAAGCTTTCCTTCCACAGATTAAGGAAGTTTTCAGCTATTATTTATCATATATATTCTCTGCCTGCTTTTCTCTTCTTCTTTTTTTTTTTCTGGGATTCCTTTAATACAACTGTTATTACATATGATGGAGTCACTGAGGTCACTAAGTCTATTCTGATTTTCTATAGTTATTTTCTCTCTTTTGTTCAACTTGATCCTTTATATGTCACTGATTTGTTTCTTGGATTCTTCCAGCCTGCTGTTCATTCTATCAAGCATGTTTCTTTTTTTTTATTTTTTTTTTTATTTATTGAGTCAATTATCTCAGCTATGTTATTCCTTACCTCTGTGTTTAGGCTCTCCTTCATGTCTTCCACCTTTTCATTATGTCTAGAGAGTATCATTGTGATAATTACTTTACTTTATTATGTATATTACATATGTGTAGATATTATTTTTTATTTTTATTTATTTTTAAAAATATTTTGATTTATGTAATTACATCCAAGTTAGCATATAGTGCAACAATGATTTCAGGGGTAGATTCCTTAATTCTCTTTACCTATTTAATCCACCCCCCCCACAACCCCTCCAGTAACCCTGTTTGTTCTCCATATTTAAATGTCTCTTATGTATTGTACCCCTCCCTCCTTTTATATTATTTTTGCTTTCCTTCCCTTGTGTTCTTCTTTTCTGTATCTTAAAGTCCTCATATGAGTGAAGTCATATGAGATTTCTCTTTCTCTGACTGACTAATTTCGCTTAGCATAATACCCTCTAGTTCCATCCACGTAGTTGCAAAAGACAAGATTTCATTCTTTTTGATTTCTGAGTAATACTCCATTATATATATATATATATATATATATATATATATATATATAAAATACTCCATTATAGATCCCTATATATATTTATATACATATAAATTTATTTATAAATATATATAATTTATACTTATATATATTTATAAATAAATTTATTATAATGTAAATATATATATAAATTTATTATAATATAAATATTTATATATAAATTTATTTTTATATAAATATAATCTTCGTTATCCATTCATCCATTGACTGACATTTGGGCTCTTTCCATACTTTGGCTATTGTTGATAGAAGTGCTATAAACAATAACATTGGGGTGCATGTGCCCCTTTGAAAGAGCATACCTGTATCCCTTGGATAAATATCTAGTAGTTCAACTGCTGGGTTGTAGGGTACTTCTATTTTCAATTTTTTGTGGAACATCCATACTGTTTTCTGGAGTGGCTGCACCACCTTGCATTCCCACCAACAATGCAAAAGAGATCCTCTTTCTCCACATCCTTGCCAACATCTGTTGTTTCCCGAGTTGTTAATGTTAGCCATTCTGACAGGTGGGAGATGATATCTCATTGGGGTTTTGATTTGTATTTCCCTGATGATAAGTGATGTTGAACATTTTTTCATGTGTCAGTTAGCCATCCGGATGTCTTCCTTGGAGAAGTGTCTCTTTATGTCATTGGTCCATTTCTTCACTGGATTATTTGTTTTTTGGGTGTTGAGTTTGATAAGTTCTTTACAGATTTTGGATACTAACCCTTTATCTGATATGTCACTTGCAAATATCTTCTCCCATTCTGTTGGTTGCCTTTTAGTTTTGCTGATTGTTTCCTTCACTGTGCAGAAGATTTTTATTTTTATGAGGTCCTAGTGGTTCATTTTTGGTTTTGTTTCCCTTGCCTCTGGAAATGTGTTGAGGAAGAAGTTGCTGTGACCAAGATCAAAGAGTTTTTGCCTGCTTTCTCCGCGAGGATTTTGATGGCTTCCTGTCTTACATTGAGGTCTTTCATCCATTTTGAGTTTACTTTTGTGTATGGTGTAAGAAAGTGGTCCAGGTTCATTCTTCTGCATGTCACTGTCCAGTTTTCCCAGCACCACTTGCTGAAGAGATTGTCTTTATTCCATTGGATATTCTTTCCTGATTTGTCAAACATTAGTTGGCCATATGTTTGTGGGTCCATTTCTGTGTTCTCTATTCTGTTGCATTGATCTGAGTGTCTGTTCTTGTGCCAGTACCATTCTGTCTTGATGATTACAGCTTTGTAGTATAGTTTGATGTCTGGGATTGTGATGCCTCCTGCTTTGGTTTTCTTCTTCAAGATTGCTTTGGCTATTCGGGGTCTTTTCTGGTTCCATAAAAATTTTAGTATTATTTTTTCTAGCTCTGTGAGGAATGCTGGTGTTACTTTGATAAGGATTGCATTAAATATGTAGATTGCTTTGGGTAGTATCGACATCTTAACAATACTTGTTCTTCCTATCCAGGAGCATGGAATCTTTTTCCATTTTTTGTGTCTTCTTTGATTTCCAAAAAGTCTTATTTTAGACCTAAAACACCTGTAGGTTGAAATTAAGAGATGGAGAACCATCTATCAAGCCAATGGACATCCAAAGAAAGTTGGAGTAGCCACAATTATTTCATACAAACTAGATTTTAAAATAAAGACTGCAACAAGAAGGAAGAATGGCATTATATAATAAGGTGTCTATCCACCAAGAAGATTTAACAATTATAAATATTTATGCCCCCAACATGTGACACCCAAATATATAAATCAATTAATCACAAACATAAACACATTGATAATAATACCATTATATTACGGGAATTCAACACCCCATTTACAGCAATGGACAGAAAGTAGAAAATCAAGAAAGTAATGGCTTTGAATGTCACACACAGATGGACTAATAGATATATTCAGAAAATATCATCCTATGGCATCTGAATACACATTCTTCTCAAGTACACATGGAACAATCTACAGAATGGATCACATACTCGGTCACAAATCAGCCCTCAACAAAGTACAAAAAAATCAAGACCATACCTTGCATATTTTCCGTCCACAATACTATGAAACCTGAAGTCAACTACAACGAAAAAAAAATAAAGACTGTGAATACTTGGAGATTTGAGAACATCCTACTAAAGAATGAATGGGTTTACCAAGAAATTAAAAAGTACATGGAAGACAATGAAAATAAAACACAACAGCCCCAAACCTCTGGGATGCAGCAAAGGTGGTCTTAAGAGGGAAGTATATAACAATCCAGGCTTTGCTAAAAAAAGAAGGAAATTCTCATACACACAACCTAACTTTACACTTAAACAAGCCCAAAACCAGCAGAAGGGAAATAATAAAGATTAGAGCAGAAATCAATGATATCATTAAAAAAAACACAAACAAACAAACAAACAAACAGTAGAACAGATCAAAGAAACCAGGAGCTGGTTCTTTTAAAGAATTAACAAAATATATAGGGGCATCTGGCTGGATAGTCGGTTATAAGTCCGACTTTGGTTTAGGTCATGATGCATGGTCTGTGAGTTTGAGCCCCGCATTGGGCTCTGTGCTGACAGCTCAGAGCCTGAAGCCTGCTTCAGATTCTGTGTCTCCCTCTCTCTCTGCCCCTCCCCCACTCACACTCTGTCTCTATCTCTCAAAAAAATAATCATTAAAACAATTAAAAACAAAAACAAAACAAACTTTATAAATCCCTAGCCAGATTTATCAAAAAGAAAAAGAACCCAAATAAAGGAAATAAAATGAAAGAGGAGAGATCACAACCAACACCACAGAAATAAAAATAATAATAAGAGAATACTATATGCAATTATATGGCAACAAGTTGGGCAATCTGGAGGAAATTAGACAAATCCTAGAAATATATAAACTACCAAAACTGGAACAGGAAGAAATAGAAAATTTGAGCAGACCCATAGCCAGTGAAGAAATTGAATCAGGAATCAAAAATTTCCCAAGAAACAAGAGTCCAGGGCCAGATGGCTTTCCACAGGAATTCTACCAAACATTTAATTTTTTTTAATTTATTTATTTTGAGAGAGACAGAGACATCATGAGTGGGAAAGGGGAAGCTAGAGAGAGAGAGAGAGACAGAGACAGAGAGAGAGAGAGACAGAGAGAGAATCTTAAGCAGACTCTGCACTGCCAGCACAGAGCCCAATGTGGGGCTCAAACCCACAAGGCCATGAGGTCATGACCTGAGCCAAAACCAAGAGTCAAATGTTTAACCCACTGAGCCACCCAGTGGCCCCAAGAAACTGACTCAACTATTGAGAAAAAAAAGATTGTTATTAGAGGGGAGATAGGTGATGGGTATTTAAGGAGTGCTCTTGTGATGAGCACAAGATGTTGTAATGGAAGTGTTGAATCACTAGATTGTAGTCCTGAAACTAAAATCACACTAAATGTTAAATTAACTGGATTTAAATTAAAAAATATAAAAAATCCTACTTCAGACATACATCAATATTGCAATAAAATATAGAAATTTTATTTCTATATAGTTCCTATCCACTTACACAGTTTTGACATTATTGTCACACACACAGATGTGGTGTGTGTGTAGTAGAAAAGCAACAATGTATAACAAGTATAAATTTATGGAGTTCCTTTTATAACTTTCTTATTTACCACTTCTGACTTTCTTCACTTCTTTATGGATTCATTTTGTCTTCTATTATTTCCTCCTTCTATAAAACTTTCCTCCTATCCACCTACTTTTGGTGTTACTGATAAATATGTTAAATTTTTATGTAAGCTTTAAAATAGCATTATATTATAGATTTTTAAATATATATTGGACATTTTCAAACCCTTATTCCTGAAGGTATCTCAGTGTCCAGTTTTTCCTCTCAGCTATTTTGATGACTCTATTGTTTTCCCCAAGTTATAAATTTTGCTTCAAGTGGTAGAAAGTCATTCATTTGTTTTTGACAAAGCTACTGCAACAAGTTTCATCAAATACTGTTTTTTTCTCCTGAGAGAATTTCATGTGTTGATACTTCAAGGAGACTAGACTCCAGACAGACCAAAACACAAAAACACAATGTCTTGCGAATAAAGTCCACTTAGTTCCCTCTTGAATCAGGACTTCAGACTAAGAACATAGCCTGCCATCTTCAAGACTGCTGCTGAGTTCTGGGGAGGAGAATGGGGATAGGGTAAGTTAAGACACTACAAATCCTTGACATAGAGATCCAGTCACCTTCATCTTGATGAAGCATTTGCTTGGTTGTTGTAAACCATTGACTGTTTTCCCATATTCCAGCAGGTTTTTTTTTTTTAACCAGTTTTTTCAGTGTTCTGTAGAAGGACAGGCCATTGGAGCTTCTTCTTGTACTATTCTTGCTGATATCACCTCCTAGACCATTCTTTCTTGATTTGAAGTTTTGTTCACACTGATAGAAAGAGCAGATACTTCCTGGAAGTACCACAACACGACCAGATGTGAATACCAGCCACAACAATTTTGGCATTGTACTTGGACATTGGTATTAGTCACACCTAATACTGGCTATTAGGCACAACTCTTTTCTATGTTTCCTATATGCCATTATGCCATTTGGTAATTGAGTGTTGCATAAGCAGTCTGTATTGGGACACATTTTATGTAGGGTAGATAAATTGATCTAATTACTTGTCAGGAGGTTCCCCTATTTAATTCGTTTGTGGTAGTCATTTCCAGAAAACATGTCTTTGTTACAACCTTTCCTTATTTCTTTTTGTTTTGTTTTGTGTTTTGTTTTGTTTTGTTTTCAATATATGAAGTTTATTGTCAAATTGGTTTCCATACAACACCCAGTGCTCATCCCAAAATGTGCCCTCCTCAATACCCATCACCCACCCTCCCCTCCCTCCCACCCCCCATCAACCCTCAGTTTGTTCTCAGTTTTTAAGAGTCTCTTATGCTTTGGCTCTCTTCCACTCTAATCTCCTTTTTTTTTCCTACCCCTCCCCCATGGGTTTCTGTTAAGTTTCTCAGGATCCACATAAGAGTGAAACCATATGGTATCTGTCTTTCTCTGTATGGCTTATTTCACTTAGCGTCACACTTTCCAGTTCCATCCACATTGCTATAAAGGGCCATATTTCCTTCTTTCTCATTGCCACGTAGTACTCCATTGTGTATATAAACCACAATTTCTTTATCCATTCATCAGCTGATGGACATTTAGGCTCTTTCCATAATTTGGCTATTGTTGAGAGTGCTGCTATAAACATTGGGGTACAAGTACCCCTATGCATCAGTACTCCTGTATCCCTTGGGTAAATTCCTAGCAGTGCTATTGCTGGTCATAGAGTAGGTCTATTTTCAATTTTCTGAGGAACCTCCACACTGTTTTCCAGAGTGGCTGCACCAATTTGCATTCCCACCAACAGTGTAAGAGGGTTCCCGTTTCTCCACAACCTCACCAGCATCAGTAGTCTCCTGATGTGTTCATTTTGGCCACTCTGACTGGCGTGAGGTGATATCTGAGTGTGGTTTTGATTTGTATTTTCCTGATAAGGAGCGACATTGAGCATCTTTTCATGTGCCTGTTGGCCATCCGGATGTCTTCTTTAGAGAAGTGTCTATTCGTGTTTTCTTCCCATTTCTTCACTGGATTATTTGTTTTTCGGGTGTGGAGTTTGGTGAGCTCTTTATAGATTTTGGATACTAGCCCTTTGTTCGATATGTCATTTGCAAATATGTTTTCCCATTCCATTAGTTGCCTTTTAGTTTTGTTGGTTGTTTCCTTTGCTGTGCAGAAGTTTTTTACCTTCATGAGGTCCTAGTAGTTCATTTTTGCTTTTAATTCCCTTGCCTTTGGGGATGTGTCAAGTAAGAAATTGCTGTGGCTGAGGTCAGAGAGGTCTTTTCCTGCTTTCTCCTCTAGGGTTTTGATGGTTTCCTGTCTCACATTCAGGTCCTTTATCCATTTTGAGTTTATTTTTGTGAATGGTGTGAGAAAGTGGTCTAGTTTCATTCTTCTGCATGTTGCTGTCCAGTTCTCCCAGCACCATTCATTAAAGAGACTGCCTTTTTTCCATTGGATATTCTTTCCTGCTTTGTCAAAGATGAGTTGGACATACTTTTGTGGGTCTAGTTCTGGGGTTTCTATTCTATTCCATTGGTCTATGTGTCTGTTTTTGTGCCAATACCATGCTGCCTTGATGATAACAGCTTTGTAGTCGAGGCTAAAGTCTGGGATTGTGATGCCTCCTGCTTTAGTCTTCTTCTTCAAAATTACTTTGGCTATTCGGGACCTTTTGTGGTTCCATATGAATTTTAGGATTGCTTGCTCTAGTTTTGAGAAGAATACTGGTGCAATTTTGATTGGGATTGCATTGAGTGTGTAGATAGCTTTGGGTAGTATTGATATTTTGACAATATTTATTCTTCCAATCCATGAGCACGGAATGTTTTTCCATTTCTTTGTATCTTCTTCAATTTCCTTCATAAGCTTTCTATAGTTTTCAGCATACAGATCTTTTACATCTTTGGTTAGATTTATTCCTAGGTATTTTATGCTTCTTGGTGCAATTGTGAATGGGATCAGTTTCTTTATTTGTCTTTCTGTTGCTTCATTGTTAGTGTATAAGACTGCAACTGATTTCTGAACATTGATTTTGTATCCTGCAACTTTGCTGAATTCATGCATCCGTTCTAGCAGACTTTTGGTGGAGTCTATCAGATTTTCCATGTATCATATCATGTCATCTGCAAAAAGCGAAAGCTTGACTTCATCTTTGCCAATTTTGATGCCTTTGATTTCCTTTTGTTGTCTGATTGCTAATGCTAGAACTTCCAACACTATGTTAAACAACATTGGTGAGAGTGGACATCGCTGTCATGTTCCTGATCTCAGGGAAAAAGCTCTCAGTTTTTCCCCATTGAGGATGATGTTAGCTGTGGGCTTTTCATAAATGGCTTATGATCTTTAAGTATGTTCCTTCTATCCCGACTTTCTTGAGAGTTTTTATTAAGAAAGGGTGCTGGATTTTGTCAAAGGCCTTTTCTGCATCGATTGACAGGATCATATGGTTCTTATTTTCTGTTATTAATGTGATGTATCACGTTGATGGATTTGCGAATGTTGAACCAGCCCTGCATCCCAGGAATGAATCCCAGTTGATCATGGTGATAATTCTTTTTATATGCTGTTGAATTCAATTTGCTAGTATCTTGTTGAGAATTTTTGCATCCATATTCATCAGGGATATTGGCCTGTAGTTCTCTTTTTTTACTGGGTCTCTATCTGGTTTAGGAATCAAAGTAATACTGGCTTCACAGAATGAGTCTGGAAGTTTTCCTTCCCTTTCTATGTTTTGGAATAGCTTGAGAAGGATAAGTATTATCTCTGCCTTAGACGTCTGGTAGAACTCCCCTGGGAAGCCATCTGGTCCTGAACTCTTATTTGTTGGGAGATTTTTGATAACTGATTCAATTTCTTTGCTGGTTATGGGTCTGTTCAAGCTTCCTATTTCCTCCTGATTGAGTTTTGGAAGCGTGTGGGTGCTTAGGAATTTGTGCATTTCTTCCAGGTTGTCCAGTTTGTTGGCATATAATTTTTCATAGTATTCGCTGAAAATTGCTTGTATATATGAGGGATTGGTTGTGATGATTCCATTTTAATTCGGGATATTATCTATTTGGGTCATCTCCCTTTTCTTTTTGAGAAGCCTGGCTAGAGGTTTATCAATTTTGTTTATTTTTTCAAAAAACCAACTCTTGGTTTCATTGATCTGCTCTACAGTTTTTTTAGATTATATACTGTTTATTTCTGCTCTATATTTATTATTTATCTTCTTCTGCTGGGTTTAGGCTGTCTTTGCTGTTCTGCTTCTATTTCCTTTAGGTGTGCTGTTAGATTTTGTATTTGGGATTTTTCTTGTTTCTTGAGATAGGCTTGGACTGCAAAGTATTTTCCTCTCAGGACTGCCTTCGCTGCATCCCAAAGTGTTTGGATTGTTGTATTTTCATTTTCATTTGCTTCCATATGTTTTTTAATTTCTTATCTAAATGCCTGGTTGACCCATTCTTTCTTTAGTAGGGTGTTCTTTAACCTCCATGCTTTTGGAGGTTTTCCAGACTTTTTCCTGTGGTTGATTTCTAGCTTCATAGCATTGTGGTCTGAAAGTATGCATGGTATGATTTCAATTCTTGTATATTTATGAAAGGCTGATTTGTGACCCAGCATGTGATCTATCTTGGAGAATGTTCCATGTGCACTCTGGAAGAAAGTATATTCTGTTGCTTTGGGATGCAGAGTTCTAAATATATCTGTCAAGTTCATCTGATCCAATGTATCATTCAGAGCCCTTGTTTCTTTATTGACCATGTGTCTAGATGATCTATCCATTTCTGTAAGTGGAGTGTTAAAGTCCCCTGCAATTACCACATCTTATCAATAAGGTTGCTTATGTTTGTGAGTAATTGTTTTATATATTTGGGGGGTCCTATGTTCGGCACATAGACATTTATAATTGTTATCTCTTCCTGATGGATAGACCCTGTGATTATTATATAATACCCTTCTTCATCTCTTGTTACAGCCTTTAATTTAAAGCCTAGTTTGTCTGATATAAGTATGGCTACTCCAGCTTTCTTTTGACTTCTAGTGGCATGATAAATAGTTCTCCATGTCCTCACACTCAATCTGAAGGTGTCCTCAAGTCTAAAATGAGTTCTTGTAGACAGCAAATAGATGGGTCTTGTTTTTTATCCATTCTGATACCCTATGTCTTTTGGTTGGCACATTTAGTCCATTTATATTCAGTGTTATTATAGAAAGATATGGGTTTAGAGTCATTGTGATGTCCGTAGGTTTCATGCTTGTAGCGATGTCTCTGGTACTTTGTCTCACAGGATCCCTCTTAAGATCTCTTGTAGGGCTGGTTTAGTGGTGAGGAATTCCTTCAGTTTTTGTTTGTTTGGGAAGACCTTTATCTCTCCTTCTATTCTAAATGACAGACTTGCAGGATAAAGGATTCTCGGCTGCATATTTTTTCTCTTCATCACATTGAAGATCTCCTGCCATTCCTTTCTGGCCTGCCAAGTTTCAGTAGAGAGATCAGTCACAAGTCTTATAGGTCTCCATTTATATGTTAGAGCATGTTTATGTCTAGCTGCTTTCGGAATGTTCTCTTTATCCTTGTATTTTGCCAGTTTCACTATGATACGTTGTGTAGAAGATCCATTCAAGTTACATTTGAAGGGAGTTCTCTGTGCCTCTTGGATTTCCATGCCTTTTTCCTTCCCCAGATCTGGGAAGTTCTCAGCTATGATTTCTTCAAGTACCCCTTCAGCACCTTTCCCTCTCTCTTCCTCCTCTGGAATACCAATTATGCATAGATTATTTCTCTTTCGTGCATCACTTAGTTCTCTAATTTTCCCCTCATACTCCTGGATTTTTTTATATCTCTTTTTTCAGCTTCTTCTTTTTCCGTAATTTTATCTTCTAGTTCACCTATTCTCTCCTCTTCCTCTTCAATCTGAGCTGTGGTTGTCTCCATTTTATTTTGCAGCTCGTTGATAGCTTTTTTTTAGCTTCTGCCTGTTCCTTAGTCCCTTGATCTCTGTAGCAAGAGATTCTCTGCTGTCCTTTATACTGTTTTCAAGCCCAGCAATTAATTTTATGACTATTATTCTAAATTCACTTTCTGTTATATTGTTTAAATCGTTTTTGATCAGTTCCTTAGCTGTTGTTATTTCCTGGACATTTTTCTGAGGGGAATTCTTCCATTTCATCATTTTGGATAATCCCTTGAGTGGTGTGGGACTTTGGGGCACTTCCCCTGTGCTGTCTTGACTAACTTGCGTTGGTGGGCAGGGCCGCAGTCAGACCTGATGTGTGCTCCCAGCCCACCGCTGGGGCCATAGTCAGACTGGTGTGTACCTTCTCTTCCCCTCTTCTAGGGGCGGGATTCACTGTGGGGTGGTGTGACCCGTCTGGGCTACTTGCACACTGCCAGGCTTGTGGTGCTGGGGATCTGGCTTGTTAGCTGGGGTGGATCGGCAAGGTGTACAGGGGTGGGAGGGGTAGGCTCAGCTCACTTTTCCTTCAGAGATCCACTTTGTGAGGGGCCCTGTGGCACCTGGAGGGAGTCAGACCCACCAGAGGGACAGGTCTGCAGAAGCACAGCGTTGGGTGTTTGTGAGGTGCAAGCAAGTTCCCTGGCAGGAACTGGTTCCCTTTGGGATTTGGGCTGGGGGATGGGTGAGGGAGATGGTGCTGGTGAGTGCCTTTGTTCCGGCCAAGCTGAGCTCTGTTGTCCAGGGCTCAACAACTCTCCCTCCCGTTGTCCTCCAGCCCTCCCATTCTCAGAGCAGAGCTGTTAGCTTTTAACCTTCCAGATGTCATGTCCCTCTTGCCGTCAGCACACAATCTGTCTGGCCCCTCCGCTTTTGCAAGCCAGACTCGGGGCTCTGCTTGGCCAGCGGGTCCCTCCAGCCAGTGTGTGTAGCGTGCGCTGCCTTGCCGCCTTTCCTACCCTCTTCTGTGGGCCTCTCGTCTGCGCTTGGCTCCGGAGACTCTGTTCTGCTAGTCTTCTGGCGGTTTTCTGGGTTATTTAGGCAGGTGTAGGTGGAATCTAAGTGATCAGCAGGACGCGGTGAGCCCAGCGTCTTCCTATGCCGCCACATTCCCCAGCCTAGTGGAACCTTTCCTTATTTCTTAGAATACCTTCTATGTTTCTCCTCTCTATATTTACCAGGGGTCAACAAGACCCCTAATTTCTGGAAGTACAACACATGGAACTGTTCAAGATGATTCCTTTAGTGTCTTTGCAACTTTTAGATGGTCTGTATGTACATGATCCAGAGGCAAGCCACAGAGAGACAATGAAAGCCAACTGTGGGGAGTGGGTGGGCACCAACTCCCTGTAGGCTGAGATGATCACTACTCCACATCCATCTGTAAGCAAACATCTCCATCATTTACAGGAAAGGAAAAGTCTTATCTCCAATTCCCCTGTCTCCAAGTGGCCATCAGCTTCTTTCCAAACTTGCATGATCTTTGATTTCCCTTCTGTATAAACCTAAAGATCCCTGTAGCTCACCCAGACACCAAATTTGCCATCATGTAGGCAACAGTTATTGCATTAACAAACACTGCTGCCTTGTTTCTAACTACCCAATGAAGTTATTTTTTCTTTATATTTCTCTTTCTAAGAACCCCCTTTTTAAACAATGCATAATTGTGGTTGACATATTTACCATGTAAATTTTGGAGCACAAGAACCCCATCGAAAATTGGCTCAGCAGAAATGACACATGTAAATACATGTAGTTCAGCCAACATTTACTTATTTAAGATAAAGGATGTAACAGGTAGGGAAAGGATCTGGGCTCCCCAGAACTTTCCTTTTATCCAAACTGCTAGGAACTGTATGCCTAACACTTTCATTTCCTATCAACTCAGACAGTGGTTTTATCAATGTCCTAACCTCAGTCTCTCAACCACACAATAAACTGTCTTCTTATGACTTGGATGATACCTACCTTCTGGGATATGTGTGAGATTTCCAACTGTGCCATAGGACCAAGGGCTGTAGAATAGGGGTTATCCTACTGTACTACACCATTTTACCTCAGGGGTTTCTGAACTCCAGGTTGGCTGTAAATATCCAGGGCTCACCACATGTTCTCTCAAGGCACAACTGCTCTGATCCAGAGGGACACCTGATCTGGTGGCTACACCAATCCTAGACTGAGGTAAGCTATAACAGCTCAATCATCTAATAAATTCCCTCCACATCCATGTCCATAACTGCAATGGGGAGTCTCTTGCTGTCACAGCATCTTGTTGTTGCTGACCTACCTACCTTAGGAACATTGGGCTCCCTTTCTAAAGGACTGTCAAAACAACAAGTGCATCATTCCCAGGTTTAAAGACATGACATGCTCTCCCATCTCTTCTATGCACATTCTGTGTTTTTATCTTTATTCTGTGAGAGCCTTGGTGAGTGGGCATTCCTAGGAATCCTGATGGGCAGGTGGGCAAGAAACTTTAGTGAACATCCTTGTATGAAGGAGGGAAGAGGGTAAAGACATAGGTCTATGTTTAAAGGGAGCCAGTCCTGGGGAGCCTGGGTGGCTGAGTTGATTAAGCTCAGGCCATGATCTTGTGGTTCCTGGGTTCATGTCCCGCATCAGGCTCTGCACTGATAGCTTGGAGCCTGGAGCCTGCTTCTGATTCTGTGTCTCCCTCTCTCTGCCCCTCCCTGGCTCACAATCTCACTCTCTCTCTCTCTCTCAAAACATTAAACATTAAAGATAATGATAATAATAAATAAAGGGAGCCAATCCTAAGGTGTAATTGGAAGTGTTGCATGTCCCTGTTTGGCACTTCTCCTGATCATTTCTGTCCCCTGTTTCCTCAGGTGCAGCACTAAAGGCATGATCACTGTTTTCCTCTCACATGATTAGACAGTCACGCTGAAATCTGGAAGAAATTCAAGCAACTAACAGAAAACAGAATTAATTAATGTCTGGGGAAAAATACCCAAAGGACAAATGTCACAGGGCCCCCACATCAGCTACATAACTGAAGACAGTTTTCATCAGACATTTCCCTTGCCTGACGCACACTGTTGTATTTATTCTTTATTTCCTGGAGAGTCACAGCCCAGTTATAATGTGGCATCCATCAGTCAGGCTGTTTTCTTCCATGAATATTATGTAAATCACAGGGTATGTTTTCCACAAAGTATAGGCCTGATTCCTATAAGGAGGCTACTTTTTCTGAGGTAATACTTAATGAGCATAAGCATGTTTATAAACTGGCTGTTATCTTGGGACTGATAATCTGGTCTTTGCCCAGCATGAAGTGAAGTTCACATTCAGATCAGGAGTTAGCTGTACTTTCTTCAGCATTTTACATGGTTTTCGTTTCCATAGCCCCTGAAGATTCAATTAGGGGATCCCAGACCTGTAATCTGAACAAAGTATTGGTTCTTTATGGAGACAGTAAACAGGAGTCGGGACTAGAGACCTCATCTGTAGGTTGGGCCTCGGCTGGAAGACAGGCATTGGGGCAAACAGGGAGCAAAGACCACCAAGCCATGTCCATCCCACATGCCGCACATTTACTCCTTCCACATCATCTCATATGCTACATTCCTAACTTGATTCTCAGTCAAGGTGAGAAAGGGTAGTATGATTGTAGGTGTAGGTGGTCCTGGATGCAATGTGAGCTGGAGGGGTCAGAAAGGCTGGGTGAGAGGGACAAAGAGGAAATCATAGCTATGTTGGTCTATTACAGGTAGGTTATAGCACATGGACTCTGGGAGTTACTGGTCCAAACGGAACTCGGTGCTTGTCATCTATCTGATCTTAGGCACATGAGGTAACCTCTGTGCTGGAGTCTTCCATCTGCAAAATAACACCTACACACTATTTATGAGAGTAATTAGTATGTGCAAAGTACTTAAAACAATGACCTCCTCTTAAGTTAACTATCTTGTAGTTAACATATAACTATAAGTTAACTGTAAGTTAACTAACTATAAGTATAGTTAACTATCACTATTTCAGCTCTTATCTGTCCTAGAGATTGGATCTTGGTTTTGTGCAGAAATTTATTTGAAATTTAAAAATTAATTATTCTTTGCCACTCAAATTTTGGTGAAAAATAGTGTAATTCTGTTATCATCTTGTTCAAGAAGAGAACCAGGCAGAATCAAACCTAAACCATCCAAATAAAATAAAAATTAGCCTCCAGAGAAGATTAGATAATAGATCTTCATGCATTTTAGCATCTATCAATCCTGGCTCATTTAAGACCAATTTATGGTTATGTTCTGGGAAAATCAAGAGTTATTTTCCCCATAAGTGGACTTAAGAAATACCACAATTATAACTCACAGGTTAGTGTTTAAGATAGTTTTTCTGGGATTCTTAGGAGAGAACCCTAATGGGTTTGCTTCCTCCCTTTTTTACACTATATATCCTCCTCTCTCTCTTCCCACTCCCCTCCCTGTTCAGTATTATTGTGTTTCAGCCGCTATTTATTAGCACTGAGATTAAAAGATGAATAAATCAGTCAAATTTCTCTTAGTCTGGGCTCAGGAGATGAGATAGTGAACAAATGACATAAATGACTATTACCTATGTATACTTAGGTTCTATGAGAGTCTAGATGGAGACTAATACCTTGTATAGTTATTTTGGGCTGCCCATCCACCTAAGAATATGTAATTACAAAACCAGTCAGTATTTTTGGTCAAAACTAGTGTTTCTTAAAAGTTAAAGACATCCTGTAGAATACTTCCAAAGGGTTTTTCCATATTAGCATGTAATATTATTTGAAAATGGAACTGATCTTGGAGGAAATACCTCATAAGCTCTTTCTTTAGAGAGATAACTGTATAATCCAGACTCTAAGACCAGAGAGGCAGAGCAAGAGTGAAAAGAGTCCTACAAAAGACACAGGACAGCCAGCAGAGTTAGAAGGGTTTCTTGTCAACACAGGATACAAAGGAGAAAGGACAACAGAGGCCAGATACTTACATCCCTATCTCATCATCCCAATTTTGGGAAGGAGGCCAAATTCTATTTCATCTATATTAGCACTAGAAGTCTCTACAATTACAACTAGGGTCATAAGAGCATACTGATACTCATCCAAATGGTTAACATTACCCATGTGTGGGCTTCCATGTGGTCAAAATTTATCCAAATTAACTTCACATGTTTCCTATTCATTTGGATATGTTGAAATAGTGTATATCATGAAATAAATTCATGTATCTTCATGGATCAGACAGAATTAAGAAAAAAAGAAGTGATATAGTCAGTGGGGATCATTATAGAGTATGGAGGCTGCAGTAAATGGGAGAGTAAGAAACCTTTTTTTAAAAAAAATTGTATGTCAATTATATTTCAATTTTTTGTCTACCATAGCCAAACTACAGAAACAGGCCAAGTGTCCATCAATAGATGAATAGATTAAAAAAAAGAGGTCCTAGAGATTGGACCTTGTTTTTGTGCAGAAATTTATTTGAAATTTAAAAATTAATTATTCTTTGCCACTCAAATTTTGGTGAAAAACAGTGTAATTTTATTATCATCTTGTTCAAGAAGAGAACCAGGCAGAATCAAACCTAAACCCCACTGTTAAGCTATCTGGTCCTGGACTTTTGTTTGTTAGTAGTTTTTTTGAGTATCAGGTTTACAACATGATCATTCAACAATTCTATACATTGATCATGTTCACCATGTAAGGGTAGTCACCATACATTGTTATTACAATCTTATTGACTACCTTCCCTAAGGTGTACTTTTAATATCATGACTTATTTATTTTATAACTGGAAGTTTGTGCCTAAGTATATCTTTATTTGCTCATCCCCTTACTTCACTGGCAACAATCAGTTTGTTCTCTGTAATTGAAAGTCTGCTTTTGTTTTTTTCCCTAGATTTTACATATAAGTGAAATCATATGGTAATTGTCTTTCTCTATCTCACTTATTTCACTTAGCATAATATCCTCCATCCATATTGTTGCAAATGGGAAGATCTCTTCCTTCCTTCCTTCCTTCCTTCCTTCCTCTTTCTTTCTTTCTTTCTTTCTTTCTTTCTTTCTTCTTTCTCTTTCTTATTTATTTCTGGCTTTGTAATATTCCATTGTAGCTATATATTACATCTTCTGTAGAATTCATCTACCAGTAAACATTTGGGTTACTTCCAAATTTTGGTTATTGCAAATAATGTGGCAATAAACATTAAATAAATATTTAAAAATAAATAAACATAAAATAAATATTTAGCGTTTGATTTTCTGTAATAAATACCCAGTAGTAGAGCTACTAGATCATATAGTATTTCCAATTTTAACTTTTTGGAGAACATCCATTCTGTTTTCCACAAGTTGTACCAGTTTACATTTTCACCAAGAGAGCAAATATTTTTATTTTCTTCATATCCTTACTACTTTGTTATTTCTTGTGTTCAATTTTAGCCTTTCATACAGGTGGGAGGTGATACCTCATTTTGGTTTTGATTTGCACTTTCCTGAAGATTAGTGATATTCAGTTTTCTTTCCATGTTTCTGTTGGCCATCTGAATGTCTTCTTTGACATAAAGAATGCTTATTCAGGTCCTATGCCCATTTTATATTCAGGTTGTTGTATTGGTGCTGAGTTGTATAGTTATTTTTAAACTTTGGATATTAATCCCTTATTGTGTATGCCATTTGCAAATAACACCTCCCATTTATTACATTGCTTTTTTGCTTGTTGATGATTTCCTTTGCCAAGCAAAAGCTTTTTAAAAAAATATTTTATTTTATTATTTTTTTATTTTTTTGTTTTTTATTAAAAAAAATTTTTTTTTTAATTTTTTTTTCAACGTTTATTTATTTTTGGGACAGAGAGAGACAGAGCATGAATGGGGGAGGGGCAGAGAGAGAGGGAGACACAGAATCGGAAACAGGCTCCAGGCTCTGAGCCATCAGCCCAGAGCCTGACGTGGGGCTCGAACTCACGGACCGTGAGATGGTGACCTGGCTGAAGTCGGACGCTTAACCGACTGCGCCACCCAGGCGCCCCTAAAAAAATTTTTTTTTCACGTTTATTTATATTTGAGACAGAGAGAGAGCATGAACGGGGGAGGGTCACAGAGAGAGGAAGACACAGATTCTGAAACAGCCTCCAGGCTCTGAGCTGTCAGCACAGAGCCTGACGCGGGGCTCGAACCCACAGACCATGAGATCATGAGCTGAGCCAAGGTCGGACGCTTAACCGACCGAGCCACCCAGGTGCCCCAAAATATTTTATTTTAATTCTAATATAGTTAACATACAGTGTTACATTAGTTTTATATAGGCAATAAAGTGATTCTGCAAGTCCATACATGACCTGGTGCACATCAAAACAAGTGTACTCCTTAGTCCCCATTACTTATTTCACTTATCCCCCACCAACCTCCCCCTCTGGTAACCATCAGTTTTTTTCTCTATAGTTAAGAATATGTTTCCTGGTTTGTATCTCTCTCTTTTATTTTTCCTTTGCTTGTTTTGTTTCTTAGATTCCACATATGAGCAAAATCATACCATATTTGTCTTTCTCTTATTTTGCTTAGCAGTATATTCTCTAGCTTCATCTATGTCATTGCAAATGGCAAGATGTCCTTTTTTTAATGCCAGAACAATAATCCATGGTACATATATATGTTACTTCTTTTTTTTTAACGTTTATTTATTTTTGAGAGAAAGATACAGAGTGTGAGGGGGAGAGGGACAGAGAGAGAGGGAGACACAGAATCGGAAGCAGGCTCCAGGCTCTGAGCTGTCAGCACAGAACTCGACGCGGGGCTCAAACTCATGAACCATGAGATCATGATGTGAGCTGAAGTTGGATGCTGAACCAACTGAGCCACCCAGGCGCCCCAGTTTTTGAGGTGACAAAGATGTTCCAGAACTACATAAGGGTGAAAAAAAGAGAAAGGACTTAATTTTTAATAACAAAAATCATTAAAAAAATCAATACCACCGAAATACAAGCAATTATAATAATATATCATAAAATTTGTATGTCAACAGATTAGACAATCTAGAAGAAATAAATTTCTAGAAACATGCAATATTCCAAAAATGAAACAGATCAATTACTATTAATGCTATTCAATTGAAACTCAAAAAAACTACCAACAAACAAAAGTCCAGGACCAGATAGCTTAACAGTGGGGTTTAGGTTTGATTCTGCCTGGTTCTCTTCTTGAACAAGATGATAATAAAATTAACTATTTTTCACCAAAATTTGAGTGGCAAAGAATAATTAATTTTTAAATTTCAAATAAATTTCTGCACAAAAACAAGGTCCAATCTCTAGGACCTCTTTTTTTTTTTTATCTATTCATCTATTGATAGACACTTGGCCTGTTTCTGTAGATTGGCTATGGTAGACAATGCTGCTATAAACATTAGGGTGCATGTATCCCTTTGAATTAGTGGTTTTGTATTTTGGGGGTAAATATCCAGTAGTGCAATTACTGGATCATAGGCTACTTCTATTTTTAACTTTTTGAGGAAACTCCATACTGTTTTCCAGAGTGCCTGCATCACTTTATATTCACAACAATAGTGAAAGAGGGTTCCTTTTTCTCCACATACTCACAAATACCTGTTGTTTCTTTTGTTGTTGATTTTAACCATTCTAACAGGTGTAGGTGACATCTCATGGCAGTTTTGATTTGCATTTCCCTGATGATGAGTGATTTTGAACACCTTTTCAAGTGTCTGTTGGCCATATGGATGTCTTCTCTGAAGAAATATGCGTTGTCTTCTGCCCATTTTTAGTTGGATTATTTATTTTGGGGGGTTTGGAGTTGCATCAGTTCTTTATGCATTTTGGATACCAACTCTTTATTGGATATGTCATTTGCAAATATCTTCTCCCAATCTGTAGGTTGCCTTTTAATTTTTTTTGACTGTTTCTTTTGCTGTGCAGAAGCTTTTTATTTTGATGTAGTCCAGTTTGTTTTCTAAATATTTATTTATTTATTTATCTGTTTTTTTAAGTTTTTATTTAAATTCCAGTTAGTTGACATATAGTGTAATATTAGTTTCAGGTGTACAATTTAATTATTCAACACTTAAATACAATAGCCAGTGCTCATTGCAAGTGCATCCCATCACTTATGTATGTATTTATTTAATTTAGATTCCAGTTAACTTACAGTGTAATATTAGTTTCAGGTGTTCAATTTAGTGACTTAACACTTAGATACAACGCTGGTGCTCATTACAAGTGTACTCTTTAATCCTCATCATGCATGTATGTATGCCTGAAATGACTTGTCCATAAATATGTTGCAAGGCCAATGTTCAACAGATTGTCATCTATGTTTTCTTTGAGGATATTTACGATTTCAGGTCTCACATTTGGGAGTTTAATACATTTTGAGTTCATTTTTGTGTATGCTGTAAGAGTATGGTCAACTTTTGTTTGTTTTTTTTTTTTTTCATGTGTTTGTTTCATTGTACTAACACGATTTATTGTAGAGACTGTCTTTCCCCCGTTGTATATTTGGTTTCCTTTGTCATAAATTAATTGACCATATAGGTGTGGGTTTATTTCTGGGTTCTCTATTGTGTCCCACTTATCTGTGTCTATTTTTGTTATAATACTATAATGCGTTGATTACTATAGCTTTACAATATTTCTTGAAATGTGAGATTGTTATACTTTCAGTTTTTTTCTTCCTTATGAAGATTTCTTTGGCTTTGGAAAACTTTTGTGGTTCCATACAAATTTCAGGATTGTTTGTTCTGTTCTCTTAAAAATATTATTGGTATTTTTTTTTTATGAAATTTATTGACAAATTGGTTTCCATACAACACCCAGTGCTCATCCCAAAAGGTGCCCTCCTCAATACCCATCACCCACCCTCTCCTCCCTCCCACCTCCCATCAACCCTCAGTTTGTTCTGTTTTTAACAGTCTCTTATGCTTTGGCTCTCTCCCATTCTAACCTCTTTTTTTTTTTTTCCCTTCCCCTCCCCCATGGGTTCCTGTTAAGTTTCTCAGGATCCACATAAGAGTGAAACCATATGGTATCTGTCTTTCTCTGTATGGCTTATTTCACTTAACATCACACTCTCCAGTTCCATCCACGTTGCTACAAAAGGCCATATTTCATTTTTTCTCATTGCCACATAATATTCCATTGTGTATATAAACCACAATTTCTTTATCCATTCATCAGTGGATGGACATTTAGGCTCTTTCCATAATTTGGCTATTGTTGAGAGTGCTGCTATGAACATTGGGGTACAAGTGGCCCTATGCATCAGTACTCCTGTATCCCTTGGGTAAATTCCTAGCAGTGCTATTGCTGGATCATAGGGTAGGTCTATTTTTAATTTTCTGAGGAACCTCCACACTGCTTTCCAGAGCGGCTGCACCAATTTGCATTCCCACCAACAGTGCAAGAGGGTTCCCGTTTCTCCACATCCTCGCCAGCACCTATAGTCTCCTGATGTGTTCATTTTGGCCACTCTGACTGGCGTAAGGTGATACCTGAGTGTGGTTTTGATTTGTATTTCCCTGATAAGGAGCGACGCTGAACATCTTTTCATGTGCCTGTTGGCCATCCGGATGTCTTCTTTAGAGAAGTGTCTATTCATGTTTTCTGCCCATTTCTTCACTGGGTTATTTGTTTTTTGGGTGTGGAGTTTGGTGAGCTCTTTATAGATTTTGGACACTAGCCCTTTGTCCGATATGTCATTTGCGAATATCTTTTCCCATTCCGTTGGTTGCCTTTTAGTTTTGTTGGTTGTTTCCTTTGCTGTGCAGAAGCTTTTTATCTTCATAAGATCCCAGTAATTCACTTTTGCTTTTAATTCCCTTGCCTTTGGGGACGTGTCGAGTAAGAGATTGCTACGGCTGAGGTCAGAGAGGTATTTTCCTGCTTTCTCCTCTAAGGTTTTGATGGTTTCCTGTCTCACATTTAGGTCCTTTATCCATTTTGAGTTTATTTTTGTGAATGGTGTGAGAAAGTGGTCTAGTTTCAACCTTCTGCATGTTGCTGTCCAGTTCTCCCAGCACCATTTGTTAAAGAGACTGTCTTTTTTCCATTGGATGTTCTTTCCTGCTTTGTCAAAGATGAGTTGGACATACGTTTGTGGGTCTAGTTCTGGGGTTTCTATTCTATTCCATTGGTCTATGTGTCTGTTTTGGTGCCAATACCATGCTGTCTTGATGATGACAGCTTTGTAGTAGAGGCTAAAGTCTGGGATTGTGATGCCTCCTGCTTTGGTCTCCTTCTTCAAAATTCCTTTGGCTATTCAGGGCCTTTTGTGGTTCCATATGAATTTTAGGATTGCTTGTTCTAGTTTCGAGAAGAATGCTGGTGCAATTTTGATTGGGATTGCATTGAATGTGTAGATACCTTTGGGTAGTATTGACATTTTGACAATATTTATTCTTCCAATCCATGAGCAGGGAATGTCTTTCCATTTCTTTAAATCTTCTTCAATTTCCTTCATAAGCTTTCTATAGTTTTCAGCATACAGATCTTTTACATCTTTGGTTAGATTTATTCCTAGGTATTTTATGCTTCTTGGTGCAATTGTGAATGGGATCAGTTTCTTTATTTGTCTTTCTGTTGCTTCATTGTTAGTGTATAAGAATGCAACTGATTTCTGTACATTGATTTTGTATCCTGCAACTTTGCTGAATTCCTGTATCAGTTCTAGCAGACTTTTGGTAGAGTCTATCGGATGTTCCATGTATAATATCATGTCATCTGCAAAAAGCGAAAGCTTGACTTCATCTTTGCCAATTTTGATGCCTTTGATTTCCTTTTGTTGTCTGATTGCTGATGCTAGAACTTCCAGCACTATGTTAAACAGCAGCGGTGAGAGTGGGCATCCCTGTCGTGTTCCTGATCTCAGGGAAAAAGCTCTCAGTTTTTCCCCGTTGAGGATGATGTTAGCTGTGGGCTTTTCATAAATGGCTTTTATGATCTTTAAGTATGTTCCTTCTATCCCGACTTTCTCAAGGGTTTTTATTAAGAAAGGGTGCTGGATTTTGTCGAAGGCCTTTTCTGCATCGATTGACAGGATCATATGGTTCTTCTCTTTTTTTTTGTTAATGTGATGTATCACGTTGATTGATTTGCGAATGTTGAACCAGCCCTGCATCCCAGGAATGAATCCCACTTGATCATGGTGAATAATTCTTTTTATATGCTATTGAATTCGATTTGCTAGTATCTTATTGAGAATTTTTGCATCCATATTCATCAGGGATATTGGTCTGTAGTTCTCTTTTTTTACTGGGTCTCTGTCTGGTTTAGGAATCAAAGTAACACTGGCTTCATAGAATGAGTCTGGAAGTTTTCCTTCCCTTTCTATTTCGTGGAATAGCTTGAGAAGGATAGGTATTATGTCTGCTTTAAACGTCTGGTAGAACTCCCCTGGGAAGCCATCTGGTCCTGGACTCTTATTTGTTGGGAGATTTTTGATAACCGATTCAATTTCTTCACTGGTTATGGGTCTGTTCAAGCTTTCTATTTCCTCCTGATTGAGTTTTGGAAGCGTGTGGGTGTTCAGGAATTTGTCCATTTCTTCCAGGTTGTCCAATTTGTTGGCATATAATTTTTCATAGTATTCCCTGATAATTGTTTGTATCTCTGAGGGATTGGTTGTAATAATTCCATTTTCATTCATGATTTTACCTATTTGGGTCATCTCCCTTTTCTTTTTGAGAAGCCTGGCTAGAGGTTTGTCAATTTTGTTTATTTTTTCAAAAAACCAACTCTTGGTTTCGTTGATCTGCTCTACAGTTTTTTTAGATTCTATATTGTTTATTTCTGCTCTGATCTTTATTATTTCTCTTCTTCTGCTGGGTAGGCTGCCTTTGCTGTTCTGCTTCTAGTTCCTTTAGGTGTGCTGTTAGATTTTGTATTTGGGATTTTTCTTGTTTCTTGAGATAGGCCTGGATTGCAATGTATTTTCCTCTCAGGACTGCCTTCACTGTGTCCCAAAGCGTTTGGATTGTTGTATTTTCATTTTTGTTTGTTTCCATATATTTTTTAATTTCTTCTCTAATTGCCTGGTTGACCCACTCATTCGTTATATGGGTGTTATTTAACCTCCATGCTTTTGGAGGTTTTCCAGACTTTTTTCTGTGGTTGATTTCAAGCTTCATAGCATTGTGGTCTGAAAGTAAGCATGGTATAATTTCAATTCTTGTAAACTTATGAAGGGCTGTTTTGTAACCCAGTATATGATCTATCTTGGAGAATGTTCCATGTGCACTCGAGAAGAAAGTATATTCTGTTGCTTTGGGATGCAGAGTTCTAAATAGATCTGTCAAGTCCATCTGATCCAATGTCTCATTCAGGGCCCTTGTGTCTTTATTGACCATGTGTCTAGATGATCTATCCATTTCTGTAAGTGGGGTGTTAAAGTCCCCTGCAATTACCACATTCTTATCAATAAGGTTGCTTATGTTTATGAGTAATTGTTTTATATATTTGGGGGCTCCGGTATTCGGTGCATAGACATTTATAATTGTTAGCTCTTCCTGATGGATAGACCCTGTAACTATTATATAATGTCCTTCTTCATCTCTTGTTACAGCCTTTAATTTAAAGTCTAGTTTGTCTGATATAAGTATGGCTACTCCAGCTTTCTTTTGGCTTCCAGTCGCATGATAAATAGTTCTCCATCCCCTCACTCTCAATCTAAAGGTGTCCTCAGGTCTAAAATGAGTCTCTTGTAGACAGCAAATAGATGGGTCTTGTTTTTTTATCCATTCTGATACCCTATGTCTTTTGGTTGGCCCGTTTAATCCATTTACATTCAGTGTTATTATAGAAAGATACGGGTTTAGAGTCATTGTTATGTCTGTATGTTTTATGCTTGTAGTGATGCCTCCGGTACTTTGTCTCACAGGGTCCCCCTTAGGATCTCTTGTAGGGCTGGTTTAGTGGTGACAAATTCCTTCAGTTTTTGTTTGTTTGGGAAGACCTTTATCTCTCCTTCTATTCTAAATGACAGACTTGCTGGATAAAGGATTCTTGGCTGCATATTTTTTCTGTCTAGCACCCTGAAAATCTCGTGCCAATTCTTTCTGGCCTGCCAAGTTTCAAAAGAGAGATCAGTCACGAGTCTTATAGGTCTCCCTTTATATGTGAGGGCATGTTTACCCCTTGCTGCCTTCAGAATTTTCTCTTTATCCTTGTATTTTGCCAGTTTCACTATGATATGTCGTGCAGAAGGTCGATTCAAGTTACGTCTGAAGGGAGTTCTCTGTGCCTCTTGGATTTCCATGCCTTTTTCCTTCCCCAGTTCAGGGAAGTTCTCAGCTATTATTTCTTCAAGTACCCCTTCAGCACCTTTCCCTCTCTCTTCCTCTCTGGGATACCAATTATGCATGTATTATTTCTTTTTAGTGTATCACTTTGTTCTCTAATTTTCCCCTCATACTCCTGGATTTTTTTCTCTCTCTTTTTCTCAGCTTCCTCTTTTTCCATAACTTTATCTTCTAGTTCACCTATTCTCTCCTCTGCCTCTTCAATCCGAGCCGTGGTGGTTTCCATTTTGTTTTGCATTTCATTTAAAGCGTTTTTCAGCTCCTGGTGACTGTTCCTTAGGCCCTTGATGTCTGTAGCAAGAGATTCTCTGCTGTCCTGTATACTGTTCTCAAGGCCAGCGATTAATTTTATGACTATTATTCTAAATTCACTTTCTGTTATGTTATTTAAATCCTTTTTGATCAGCTCATTAGCTGTTGTTATTTCCTGGAGATTCTTCTGAGGGGAATTCTTCCGCTTGGTCATTTTGGATAGTCCCTGGCATGGTGAGGACCTGCAGGGCATTTCCCCTGTGCTGTGGCGTATAACTGGAGTTGGTGGGCGGGGCTGCAGTCAGACCTGATGTCTGCCCCCAGCCCACCGCTGGGGCCACAGTCAGACTGGTGTGTGCCTTCTCGTCCCCTCTCCTACGGGCGGGATTCACTGTGGGGTGGCGTAGCCCGTCTGGGCTACTTGCACACTGCCAGGCTTGTGATGCTGGGGATCTGGCGTATTAGCTGGGGTGGGTAGGCAAGTTGCACAGGGGCAGGAGGGGCAGGCTTAAATCGTTCCTCCTTAGGTGATCCACTTCAGGAGTGGCCCTGTGACAGCGGGAGGGAGTCAGATCTGCCTCCGGAAGTTTGGCTCCGCAGAAGCACAGAGTTGGGTTTTTGCGCGGAGTGAGCAAGTTCCCTGGCAGGGACTGGTTCCCTTTGGGATTCTGGCTGGGGGATGGGCGGTGGAGATGGCGCTGGCCAGCGCCTTTGTTCCCTGCCAAACTGAGCTCTGTTGTCAGGGGGCTCAGCAGCTCTCCCTCCCTTTGTCCTCCAGCCTTCCCGTTTTCCGAGCAGAGCTGCTAACTTATGACCTCCCAGAGGCTAAGTCGCGCTTGCTGTCGGAACACAGTCCGCCTGGCCCCTCTGCTTTTGCAAGCCAGACTCAGGGGCTCTGCTCGGCCAGTGAGCCGCCCCTCTGCCCCGGCTCCCTCCCACCAGTCCGTGGAGCGCGCACCGCCTCGCCGCCCTTCCTACCCTCTTCCGTGGGCCTCTCGTCTGCGCTTGGCTCCGGCGACTCCGTTCTGCTAATCCTCTGGCGTTTTTCTGGGTTATTTAGGCAGGTGTAGGTGGAATCTAAGTGATCATCAGGACGCGCGGTGAGCCCAGCGTCCTCCTACGCCGCCATCTTGCCTAATCCCTTCACTTTTTCAAATTTTCAAACTATTTCCTTTTTTTCTTTTTTTAACCTTTTTTGTTTCTTTTCTTTAATACAGAAAAAAATCATATTTATTTTTAATTTTTATTAAAATATTTTTCTTTATCTTTTTTCTACTGTATTCTTTACTTTTGTGTATATTTCTTCAAATTCTTTTTTACTCCCATCATCTTATTTTAGTCTACTTCAGTGTATTCATTTTTTTTCAAATTATCAAATGATTTCCCTCCCCCCCCCCCACTTTTTTTCTCTAATATGTCAAACCACTTTCAACACCCAGACCAAAACACACCTAGGATCGAGCATCATTTATTCGATTTTTGTATGGTATGTGTGTGTTTAACTTTTAAATTTTAGTATTTTTTTAAGTTTCATATTTTTTAATTTTAATTTTTCTACCTCATTAATTCCTTTTCTCCCTTCAAAATGGCAAAACGAAGGAATTCACCACAAAAGAAAGAGTACAAAGAAATGACAGCTGGGATTTAACCAACACAGATACAAACAAGATGTATGAACCAGAATTTAGAATCACGATAATAAGAATACTAGCTGGAGTCAAAAATAGATTAGAATCCCTTTCTACAGAGATAAAAGAAGTAAAAATCCAGAATGAAATGAAAAATGCTATAACTGAGCTACAATCATGGATGGATGCAGCAGCAGCAAGGATGGATGAGGCAGAACAGAGTACCAGTGATATAGAGGACAAAATTATAGAGAATAATGAAGCAGGATATAAGAGGGATATTAAGGCAAAAGAGCATGATTTAAAAATTAGAGAAATCAGTGACTCATTAAAAAAGAACATCAGAATCATAGGGGTCCCAGAAGAGGAAGAGAGAGAAATAGAAGAAGGTTATGTGAGAAAATCATAGCAGAAAATTTTCCTAACCTGGGGAAAGACACAGACATCAAAATCCAGAAAACACAGAGGACCCCCATTTGATCCAACAAAAACCGACCATCAACAAGGCATATCATACTCAAATTCACAAAATACTTAGGCAAGGAGAGAATCATGAAAGCAGCAAGGGGGAAAAAAAAAGTCCCTAACCTACAAGGGAAGACAGATCAGGTTTGCAGCAGACCTGTCCTCAGAAACTTGGCAGGCCATGAAGGAGTGGTGGGATATATTCAGTGTGCTGAATCAGAAACATATGCAGCCAAGAATTCTTTATCCAGCGAGGGTGTCATTCAAAATGGAGAGATAAAAAGTTTCCCAAACAAAAATTAAAGGAGTTTGTGACCACTAAACCACTCCTGCAAGAAATTTTAAGCAGGAGTCTCTGAAAGGAGAAAAGATGAATATATACATATATATATATATATATATATATATTAAAAGCAACAAAGATTAGAAAGGACCAGAGAACACCACCAGAAACTCCAACTCTACAAGCATCATAATGGCTATAAATTCATAACTTTCAGTACTCACTCTAAATGTCAATGGACTCAATGCCCAATCAAAAGACATAGGGTAACAGAACGGATAAGAAAACAAGATCCACCTATATGCAGTTTACAATAGACCCACTTTAGACTTAAAGACACCTTCAGATTGAAAATAAGGGAATGGAGAACCATCTATCATGCTAATGGTCCACAAAAGAAAGCCAGAGTAGCCATACTTATATCAGACAATCTAGACTTTAAAATAAACACTGTATCAAGAGATGCAGAAGGGCATTATATCATAATCAAGGGGTGTATCAACCAAGAAGACCTAACCATTTTAAACATTTATGCGCCAAATGTGAGAGCACCCAAACAATATAAATCAATTAATCACAAACATAAATAACTCATCAATAGTAATATAATAGTAGGAGACTTCAACATCCCAATTCACAGCAATGGACAGATCATTTACTCAAGAAATCAACAAGGAAACAATGGCTTTGAATGAAACACTGGACCAGATGGACTTAACAGATACATTCAGAACATTTCATCCTAAAGCAGCAGAATATACATTCTTCGCCAGTGCACATGGAATGTTCAGAATAGACCATATACTGGGACACAAATCAGCCCTAAGTAAGTACAAAAAGATTGAGATCATACCGTGCATATTTTCAGACCACAACGCTATAAAACTCGAAATCAACAACAAGAACAAATTTGGAAAGGTAACAAATACTTGGAGACTGAAGAACATCCTACTAAAGTATGAATGGGCTAACCAAGAAGTTAAAGAGGAAATTAAAAAGTATGTGGAAGTCAATGAAAATCATAACACCACAACCCAAAACCTCTGGGATGCAGCAAAGGTGGTCAAAAGAGGAAGTATAGCAATCCAGGCTTTCCTAAAGAAGGAAGAAAGGTCTCAGATACACAACCTAACCTTATGCCCTAACCTTATGGAAAAAGATTCCATGCTCCTGGATAAGGAGAACAACAACAACAACAACAACAACAACAAATAAACCCAAAACCAGCAGAAGACAGGAAATAATAAAGATTAGAGCAGAAATTAATGCTATCGAAACCAAAAACCTAAACAAAACAAAACAAGAACAAAAAAACAATGTAGAACAGACCAATGAAACCAGAAGCTGGTTCTCTGAAAGAATTAACAAAATTGATAAACCACTAGTCAGTTTGATCAAGAAGAAAAAGGAAAGGACCCAAATAAATAAAATCAGGAATGAAAGAGGAGAGACCACAACCAACACAGCAGAAATAAAAACAATAGTAAGAGAATAGTATGAGAAATACATGCCAATAAAATGGGTAATCTGGAAGAAATTGACAAATTCCTAGAAACATATACACTATTAGACCTGAAACAGGAAGAAATAGAAAATTTGAAGAGACCCATAACCAGGAAGGAAATCAAATTAGTAATCAAAAATCTGCCAAAATACAAGAGTCCAGGGCCAGATGGCATTCCGGGGGAATTCTACCAAACATTTAAGGAAGAGGTAACAATGATTCTCTTGAACCAGTTCCAAAAAATAGAAATGGAAGGAAAACTTCCAAACTCTTTCTATGAAGCCAGCATGACATTGATCCCCAAAACCAGAGAGAGATTCCACTAAAAAGGCAAACTATAGACCAATTTCCCTGATGAGCATGGATGCAAAAATCCTCAACAAAATATTAGCCAATCGGATCCAACAATACATTAAAAAAACTATTCACCATGACCAAGTGGGATTTATACCTGGGATGCTGGGCTGGTTCAATATCCGCAAAACAATTGATGTGATTCCTCACATCAATAAAAGAAAGGACAAGAAATATATGATCCTCTCAATAGATGCAGAAAAAGCATTTGACAAAATACACCATCCTTTCTTGATAAAAACCCTCAAGAAAGTAGGGATGGAAGGAGTATACCTGGAGATGATAAAAGCTGTATATGAATGACCCAACGCTAATATCATCCTCAATGGGGAAAAACTGAGAGCTTTCCTCCTAAGGTCAGAAACAAGACAGGGATGTCCACTCTCACCACTGTTATTCAACATAGTATTGGAAGTCGTAGCCTCTGCAATCAGACAACACAATGAAATAATAGTCATCCAAATGGCTAAGAGGAGGTCAAACTTTCACTCTTTGCAGATGACATGATACTGTATATGGAAAACCCAAATGATTCCACCAAAAACTGCTAGAATTGATTCATGAATTCAGAAAAGTGCAGGATATGAAATCAATGCACAGAAATTGGTTGCATTCTGATACACCAACAATGAAGTGACAGAAAGAGAAATCAAGGAATTGATCCCATTTACAGTTGCACAAAAAAACATAAAACACCTAGGAATAAATCTAACCAAAGAGGTGGAAAACTATACGCTGAAAGCTATAGAAAGCTTATGAAACAAATTGAAGAAGACACACAAAAAAAAAATGGAAAAAGATTCCATACTCCTGGATAAGGAGAACAAATATTGTTAAAATGTCGATACTACCCAAAGTAATCTACATATTCAATGCGATCCCTATCAGGGTAACACCGGCATTCTTCACAGAGATAGAACAAAGAATCCCAAAATTTGTATGGAACCAGAAAAGACCCTGAGCAGCCAAAGCAATCTTGGAAAAGAAAACCAAAGCAGGAGGCATCACAATCCTAGACTTCAAGCTATACTACAAAGCTGTAATTATCAAGACAGAATGGTACTGGCACAAGAACAGACACTCAGATCAATGCAACAGAATAGAGAAACCAGAAATGGACCCACAAATGTATGGACAGCTAATGTTGGACAAAGCAGGAAAGAATATCCAATGGAATAAAGACAGTCTCTTCAGCAAGTGGTGCTGTGAAAACTGGACAGAGACATGCAGAAGAATGAACCTCGACCACTTTCTTACACCATACACAAAAATAAACTCAAAATGGATGAAAGACCTCAATGTAAGATAGGAAGCCATCAAAATCTTTGAGGAGAAAGCAGGCAAAAACCTCTTTGATCTTGGCCACAGCAACTTCTTAACACGTCCAAAACCAAAAATGAACCACTAGGACCTCATAAAAATAAAAATCTTCTGCACAGTGAAGGAAACAGTTAGCAAAACTAAAAGGCAGCCAACAGAATGGGAGAAGATATTTGCAAATGACATATCAGATAAAGGGTTAGTATCCAAATATATAAAGAACTATCAAACTCAACACCCAAAAAACAAATAATCCAGTGAATAAATAGGCCAATGACATGAAGAGACACTTCTCCAAGGAAGACATCCAGATGGCCAACTGACACATGAAAAAATGCTCAACATCACTCATCATCAGGGAAATCTAAATCAAAACCACAATGAGCTACCACCTTACACCTGTCAGAATGGCTAACATTAACAACTCAGGCAACAACAGATATTGGCAAGGATGTGGAGACAGAGGATCTCTTTTGCATTGTTGGTGGGAATGCAAGCTGATGCAGCCACTCTGGAAAACAGTATGGAGGTTCCTCAAAAAACTAAAAATAGAACTACCCTACGACCCAGCAATTGCACTACTAGGCATTTATCTATGGGATACAGGTGTGCTCTTTTGAAGGGACACATTCATCCCCATGTTTATAGCAGCACTATCAACAATAGCTAAAGAATGGAAAGAGCCCAATGTCCATCGATGGATGAATGGATAAATAAGATGTGGTATCTATATACAATGGAGTATTACTCGGAATCAAAAAGAATGAAATCTTGCCATTTGCAACTACGTGGATGGAACTGGAGGGTATTATGCTTAGTGAAATTATTCAGTCAGAGAAAGACAAAAATCATATGACTTCACTCATAGGAGGACTTTAAGAGATGAAAAAGATGAACATAAGGGAAGGGAAACAAAAATAATATAAAAACAGAGAGGGAGACAAAACAGAATAGACTCATAAATATGGAGAAGAAACTGAGGGTTACTGGAGGGGTTGTGGGAGGGGTGATGGGTTAAATGGGTAAGGGGCATTAAGGAATCTACTCCTGAAATCTTTGTTGCAGTATGCTAACTAATTTGGATGTAAAATTTTAAAAATTAAAAATAAAATTTAAAAAAAGAAAAATGCTTCAGCTATACAACAGTCTAGGAACAAGAAAAATAAGTGTTTATTTTCATATGTCACTGAGATTTGGGAAGTTGTTTGTTGCATCACATTAATGCAACAATAGTGAATCAATAATAAAAAAAATGACAATGCTTTTGACATTTTACTTATTTTAATTTTCCTTAACTTTTTTGGTTCAGCCAGTCATGTCAGTCAAAGATATGGACAAAAGAAAAGAAACTTTAATAGCAGATTTTATTCTCTTCTGATTCTTCCCCAATATGAAGTATGTCAGTATCCTTATCTACAGTATCATCCTGATCTACCTAACTGCACTCACTGGGAACTTTATCCTGCTCCTCTGGATATGGATGTACTTAAGGCTCCACACCCTGATGTATTCTGTGATCAGCCAGTTTTCTGTTTTAAACTTGACCCTAATAAGCAGCACTGTTCCAAATATGGCAATCAACTTTTTCTCTGGAAGGAAGACTATCTCATGTTTTGCCTGCAGAACTCAGATATTTTTCTTCTTTAGGGGGTGCTGAAAGCATTCTCTTGACCCTAATGGCCTATGACTGTTATGTGACTGTGTGCAACCTTTTGAGGTATACAGTCATTATGAACCACAGGGACTGTATGCAAATGGTTACAGTTGTTATAGACTCTAAATATCATGTTCTGTTTTGGCCAGCAAGAGAGTGGATGCAGAAGTAAAAATGAGAGATGGCTAATGTCTGGGAAAAGACAAGAGCCCAGAATAAGGGTCCTTGTCCAATTTGTTAGTATCAGAAAGATTACAAACATGGTGATGGACATGCACAAAGAGGCAATAAATCTGTTAACATTAACTCATGGACATGAGGCAAAGGGGTTCTTGAAGATATTCAGGGTTAGGGGTTTGGGTTAATACAAAACAAAATCCTGGTGCTGGACAGTTGGGCGGAAAGTTGTTTACAACAGACATGAGGCACCAACTCTGTTTATCTTAGCTAGCCTAGGGGATGAGACAGAGAAAATAACCTCAGGGTTAATAAGGCACCTTTTCTTTGCTAAGCAGCTCTGCTCTGGGCAGCTTCACCCACAGCACAGTGGTCTATAGTTCTATTCACCTGTTTACCTAATTTGGTCCTTCCTTCCTATGAAAACAGCTTTCTGCTATAGTACTAAGTTGGGGAGCACTTCCGCCCTGAATACCTAATCTTGTTTATTTCATATACCTATGTTCTCTATGGGAGCCTCTGCCCCCCGTGGGACCCAAGGAATTTAACAAAAATCCCTTACCCCTGGACAAGCAGAGCAAGACTAACTCCATTTTGTGCTACACCCACCATCTCATGTATAACCCCCACATGACCTACTTATTGCTTAAGACACTCCCCCCTCTAGTCAAGCCGCTGAGCACACCCTTACTGGAAACCGGCTTGTATAGGAATGCGGAACCCCTAACCGCCAAAGAATGTAAACCCCGCCTTTTGCCCGCCAAACTTGTGTGCCAATTCTTAAACGCCGCCTTTTGCCTGCCAAACTTGCGTGCCAATTCTGACCAGAGTGATAGGCTAGTTCAAACAGCTACTATAGGGTAAATTGTAATTCAATTGGCCACCTGCGTGTGGACTGACATGACTATGCAACTTTCTGTGTGTGTTACAATCTCATTGGCCACTGGCCCCTATAAAACTGCTATGACTTTTAACCTAGGGGTCCAAGTCCCTGCTCCACTGTGTCAGGTATACTTGGGTCCAAGCTCGAGTTTGCAAATAAACCCTCGTGCGTTTGCATCGGTATCAGCTCCTTGGTGGTCTCTCGGATTCGAAATTGGGGGCATTACACCCCACCTTCTCTATACTTATTTACCTAATCTTGTTTACCCCAAACGTGGGTGTGAGCATCCTATGACTTTGTACTTTTTATGCCTTGTTAACCCATTGGTGTAAGCCAGGGAATTTCTAAGCTTATTCCTCACATACAGTGTCTTGGATTGGGGACATTTTAGCTTCTATAACTTACACATCTTATACCATGAGTCTGCCAATCTGTGGCTCCAGAGAAATACACCATTTCTACTGTGAGATACCAGGAATCATGAAGTTCTCATGCAAAGACACTTCCACCTATAAGCTAGTGGCCTTTGTGATGGGAATTGCATTTATGATTATCCCCTTTGGATTTATCATGGCTTCCTATACCCTCATTTAGAGGGTATATGGCCTTCATATGAAATCTCCCCAAGGCAGGAACAAAGACTTGGCCACCTATTCCTCCCATCTTATGTTGGTAAGTTGTTTTCTAGGACCATATGTTTATATGTATATGACACCTGATTCTTCCCACACCCTGGAACAGGAGCAGGCTGTGTCTGTATTTTGCAGTGTTCTCACTCCCATGCTAAATTCCCTCATCTATAGTCTGAGAAACAAGAATGTGGTTGAGGCTCTTTAGATAGTCCTGGGAAATATTCAGTCTCTAAACAGAACATACGGAAAATTATGCGGAAAATTATGTAGAGGGTCAAGAGGCAAAGACCCCAGAAGTCTCCACAGTCACTTTTTCTGGCATGAAGAACTTTATTCTATCCCTCTTGAAGCACCATGTGGTTAGATTCGATCTTTAATATTAACTCAATCAAAAAGCTTAAGGACGTTAGTTTCTAATGAGTTGTTTCCAAGTGGCTAAACTCAACTGTCATTATTCTTGAAATCAGCTGATAACTTAAAAAAATTTTTCAGTTTTCTCTTCATACACCTGCTGATGTGGGCTGAATGTTTGTGTCTCTCTCAAATTTATATCTTGAAGTCCTAACTTCTAATATGATGGTATTAGGAGATGGGTCTCTGTTCCCATGGTCATAGATGAATTTCATACCCTTATAAAAGAGACCCCAGAGAGCTCCCTTTTCCCTTCTGTTATGTGTGTACACAGTAAGATGGCCAACTGTAAATTAGGAAATGGGCCTTCATCAGACACTGAATCTTCCAGTACTTTGATATTGGATTTTCCATTCTCCAGAACTATGAAAAGTGAATTTGTGTTATGTCACCTAGTCCATGATAATCTCTTATAGCAGCCTAAAGGGACAAAAACACCTTCTGTAAACATTTCTCACTGTCCTTTGGGGCTCAACTTTGTTAATTATCATTGGAAATCTGGATATTGTTAATTTTCATTGTGGGAAAAAACAACCTTTTAGGAAAGTCAAATGTTACTGGTACATAAAGTGTTTCTTGTCAAAGAAATTGACAAGCCACGGCAAATATTCAACAGACTTTCTTGGCTCAGATCATGTTCAGAGGTAAGTCTTCATTCTCATGGGGTAATTTGTGTCCTTATAAAACTATAATTCATCTATATAAAGATACCAATAAGTCATTATGGATGTGTAGAGATTAAACTGACGGGAACTTGGGTTGGGGGAGGTTAACAGCCAATGTAAAACAGTCATAAGGTTCACCATAGAAGAGAACAAATTGAGGAAAATAGAGAGCCATGAGTAAGGTTTATGTGACCAACAGAAATGAGTAAAATTTAACAGCTGGTTATGTAAGTATTAGAGAGGTATTGTGTTGGCGTTCTTAGGAGAAGATTTGTGACTGCATGTGGAAACACACACAAACACAGGTTGCTGCATGAAACCAAAGAGAAAAATGCTTTCACCACTCTCAAAAAAAAAAAAAAAAAAAAACAACACAGGTGGGAAAGCTGACCAGCTGTTCCTGAGATCAAGCGCTGTGAGGTGCATCAGGAGAGGCTTGTTTCTGTGACTTTGTGATAATTCCATCTTGGACAATCTCATTTTTCTCATGACAAAAGAGAATAAAGCCTTGTTGAAATTGTGACTCCAATGCTAGGAACCTAGTCAAGATCCTCTTAATTGAGAAAGATTTTCTTTAGTTATTTGTGGCAAAGAAAATGGTTCAGGGATGTTAGCCCACATAAATCACAATAACACTTTACAACTGATATAACACTGTATCCACTGTTAACAACAATCAGTTGTGGCCCCACAGAAAAGATAAACTAAAGTACAGTATATATTATTTATTATCTGATTACCCATCAAAACCAAAAATCACTCAAAAATCTATTGGTGCATAGAATATATGGAAAATGGCACTCTGTGTATTGCTGGAAGAAATGTGCAATGTTATGGCTTTCTCTACTTAAATGAAATGCTTGCTTGCTTTTCAGGAATTCTGCTTATAACTTTTCAATAAAAATGTTATTGCATAATAATGTAGTGCCTGTTCTTTTTGTTTGTTTATTTAAATTGTTTCTTTTCAGGGGCGCCTGGGTGGCGCAGTCGGTTAAGCGTCCGACTTCAGCCAGGTCACGATCTCGCCGTCCGTGAGTTCGAGCCCCGCATCGGGCTCTGGGCTGATGGCTCAGAGCCTGGAGCCTGTTTCCGATTCTGTGTCTCCCTCTCTCTCTGCTCCTCCCCCATTCATGCTCTGTCTCTCTGTCCCAAAAATAAATAAGCGTTGAAAAAATAAATAAATAAAAATAAATTGTTTCTTTTCAGAATGGCAACAACCAGGGTAATAAGGGCTGGATAAATTGTGGTGTATTTATAATAGGGATGTACAAAACCACTATAAAGAATGAATGAAAACTATGCCAGATACTCAGAAGGAACTGCAAAATTTTTGAGAAACAAGAATTATGGAGAAATGTATATAATGTGTCCCTTTTAAATAAAATAAACAGCAACTCAAAGCTTATTTCTTATTTATTTATTTATTTATTTTCAAGTATACTTAACAGTGTTACATTAGTTTAAGATTTGCAATATAATGATTCAACAATTCTATACCTTGCTCTGTGCTTGTTAAGATAATTGTATCCCAATACTTTTCATCTATTTCCCCCATCCCCTCTTCAACTCCCTTCTGGCAACCACCATTTTGTTTTCTGTTTTTAAGTCTGTTTTTTGTTTGTCGTTTTTTCTTTATTTGTTTTTTGTTTGTTTGTTTCTGAAATTCCACACCTGAGTGAAATCATGTGGTATATATGTCTTTCTCTGGCTGACTTATTTCACTTAGCATCATACCTTCTAAGTGCATCGATACTACAAATTCTAAGATTTCATACACACACACACACACACACACAGAGTACATCTTCTTTATCCATTTATAGAAATCAAAACCACAAGAAATAACAAGTGTTGGCAAAGTTGTTGGTAAAAAGGAACAGTTGTGCGCTATTGGTTGGAATGCAAATTGGCGTGGTCACTGTGGAAAACAGTATGAAGGTTCCTGAAAAAATTAAAAATATAAATACCTATGATCCAGTAATTCCACTACTGAGTATTTAACCAAAGAAAACAAAACCACTAATTTATCCCTGTATTTATTGTAGTATTATTTACAAAAAGTTTGTTTTATGTGTGTACATTTGTATGTAACTATATACCTGTAGAAGATTTATTGTGGAAAGTAACTAGATTGCTTTCATGATTTTCTGGGAATTTGGAGGCCTGGAATGTATGTGATTCTGTATCAGTTACATGTGTGTGTGTGTGAGAGAGAGAGACAGAGAGAGAGGGAGAGAATAAGGTACATTAAAGGATGTTATCCTCTAGTTATCTATAGGTAACAAGAACAAGATATTTTCAAAAATTTTCTATAAATTTATGCCACTTCAATATTTGAATAGAACCTTTGTTTTGTATAGAGTTTGAGAAAATATACTTTTTATATTCATCGTGTGAAATAAAATGAAAATACAGGCACTTGGGCAATTGTTTGATAATGCTTATATAAACATTGGATTGCATGTATCCCTTTGAATAAGTATTTTTGTATCCTTTGGGTAAATATCTAGTAGTGAAACTTCTGGATCAGCGGGTAGTCCTATTTTTAACTTTTCGAGGAAAATCCATACTGTTTTTGAGGGTGGCTGCACCAGTTTGTATTCCAAAAACAGTTCAGGAGTGTTCCCCTTTCTTCACATCCTCACCAACATCTCGTTTCTAGTGTTGTTAATTTTATCCATTCAGACTGGTGTGAGGTGGTATCTCATTGTAGTTTTGATTTATATTTCCCTATGAGTGATGGCGAGCATTTATTCTTGTGTATGTAAGTCATCTCTTTGTCTTCTTTGGAAGAGTCTCTACTCACGTCTTCTCCCCATTTTTCAACTGGATTATTCATCTCTTGGGTGTTGAGTTTTCTAAGTTCTTTGTATTTTTTGTATACTAACCCTTTATCAGATATGACATTTGAAGTATTTTTTCCGGTTGTGTATGTTTCCTTTTATTTTTGTTGATTGTTTCCCTTGCTGTAAATAGGCTTTTTATTTTGAGAAAGTCCCAGTAGTTTATTTTGCTTTTGTTTCCCTTGCCTAAGGAGACATCTAGAAAGAAGCTTCCACAACCAATGTCAAAGAGGTTACTGTCTGTGTTCTCCTGTAGAATTTTTATGGTTCCCTGTCTCACATTTTGGTCTTTATTTCTTTTGAATTTATTTTTGTGTAGGGTGTAAGTAAAAAAGTGGTCCAGTTTCATTCTTTTGCATGTCGTTGTCCAGTTTTTCCAAAACCATTTTTTGAAGACTTTTTCCCAATAGATATTCTTTTCTGCTTTGTTGAAGATTAGTGGACTGTACAGTGGTGGCTTCATTTCTGGGTCTTCTATTCTGTTGCCTTGATCTAAGTGTTCCTTTTTGTGCCACTACCACAGCCTTCATCACTACGGTTTTGTAATATAACTTGAAGTTCAGAATTGTGATGTCCAGATTTGCATTTATTTTTCAGGTTGGTTTGGCTATTTATGGTCTTTTGTGGTTCCATAGAAATTTTAAGATTGCTCTTACTAGCTCTGTGAAAAATGTTGGTGGTATTTTGATAGGGATTGTATTGAATGTATAGATTGCTTTGGGTAGTATAGACAATTTAACAATATTGGTTCTTCCAATATTGAGCATGGAATGTTTTTCTATTTCTTTTGTCATCTTCAATTTCTTCCTTAAGTGTTCTATAGTTTCCAGAATACAAATCTTTTACCTTTTGGTTACATTTATTTCAAGGTCTCTGTTTTTGATGCAATTGTAAATGGGATGATACCTTGATTTCTCTTTATGCACTTTCATTATTGGTGTATAGAAATGTAACCAATTTCTGTACATGGATTTTGATATCCTGTGACTTTGGGTTTTATATGTAGAGTATCATATTATCTGCAAACAGTGAAAGTTTGACTTCTTCCTTGCCAATTCAGATGCCTTTATTTCTTTTTATTGCCTGATTGCTGAGGCTAGGACTACCAGTACTATGCTAAATAATGGTGATGACAGAGGACATCCCTGTCTTGTCTCTGACATCACAAGAAAAGCACACAGTTTTTTCCCCATTGAGAATGATATTAGAGGTGGATTTTTCATATATGGTCTTTATGATGTTTATGTTTGTTCCCTGTAACCCTACACTGTTGAGGTTTTTTATCAAGAATGGATGTTGTACTTTGCCAAATGATTTTTCTGCTATTATTGAAATGATTATAAGGTTCTTATCCTTCCTTTTATTAATGTGTATCACACTGGTTGATTTGTGAATACTTAACCATCCTTGCAGCCAAGGAACAAATCCCAGCTGATTGAGGTGAGTGATTCTTTTAATGTACTGTTGGATTAAGTTTGCTATTTTTTTTTTCTTGAGAATTTTTGCATCCATGTGCATTAGGGATATGGGACTATAGTTGCCTTTTAAATGTTGTCTTCATCTGGTTTTGGTATTATGGTAATGCAGGCCTTATGGGATGGGTTTGGAAGTGTTCCTGTATTTTCTACTTTTTGATATAGTTTGAGAAAAGTGGATATTAACTCTTCTTTAAGAAGAGTTTGGAAGAGTTTACATGTGAAGCCATCTGGCCGTGGACTTTTGTTTGTTAGATTTCAAATTACTGGTTCAATTTCTTGACTGTGTATAGTTGTGTTCAAGTTTTCTTTGTCTTTCTCTTTAAACTTTGGTAGTTTATATGTTGCTAAGCATTTACCCATTTCTTCCAGGTTGTTCAATATGTTGGAATATAGTTTTTCATATTATTCTCTTATAATTGTTTGTTTGTTTTTTTTAAATATGAAACTTATTGTCAAATTGGTTTCCATACAACACCCAGTGCTCATTCCAACAGGTGCCCTCTTCAATATCCATCACCCACCCTCCCCCCTCCCACCCCCCATCAAACCTCAGTTTGTTCTCAGTTTTTAAGAGTCTCTTGTGTATGGGCTCCCTCCCTCTCTAACCTTTTTTTCCTTCCCCTCCCCCATGGTCTTCTGTTAAGTTTCTCAGGATCCTCATAAGAGTGAAAACATATGACATCTGTCTTTCTCTGTATGACTTATTTCACATAGCATCACACTCTCCAGTTCCATCCACGTTGCTACAAAAGGCCATATTTCATTATTTCTCATTGCCACGTAGTATTCCATTATGTATATAAACCACAATCTCACAAGTGTGAGGTAATGTCTCATTGTAGTTTTGATATTTCTATCCCTGATGATGAATGATGTTGAGCATCTTTTCATGTGTCTAGAAGCCATCTGTATGTTCTTTGGAAACATGCCTATTCATGAACTTTTTTAATGGTATTATTTGTTTTTTGGAATTTGAGTTTTATAAGTTCTTTATATATTTTGAATACTAGCCCATTATCAAATATGCCATTTGTAAATATCTTCTCCCATTCCATAGGGTACCCTTTAGTTTGGTTGATTGTTTTCTTCACTGTGCAGAAGATTTTTTTATCTTGATGAAGTTGTGATAGTTCATTTATGCTTTTGTTTCCTTCTTCAGGAAACATATCTAGAAAGAAGTTGCTACAGCTAATGTCGTCACTGCCTGTGTTCTTCTTGAGGATTTAGATGGTTTCCTGTTATACATTTAGGTATTTAATCCATTTGAATTTATATTTGTGTGTGGTGTAAGAATGTGACCCAGCTTTCATTGTTTTGCATTGTTTGCAGCTTCATTGTGTTGCATGTTGCAGTTTTCCCAACACCATTTGTTAAAGACACTGTCTTTTTCTTTTTTTTTAATTTTTTTTTAACGTTTATTTATTTTTGAGACAGAGAGAGACAGAGCATAAACGGGGGAGGGTCAGAAGAGAGGGAGACACAGAATCTGAAACAGGCTCTAGGCTCTGAGCAGTCAGCACAGAGCCTGACGTGGGGCTCGAACTCACGGACCGTGAGATCATGACTTGAGCAGAAGTCAGATGCTTAACCGACTGAGCCACCCAGGCACCCCAAAGACATTGTATTTTTCTATTGGATATTATTTCCTGCTTTGTTGAAGACTAATTGCCCATATAGTTATGGTTTCAATTCTGGTATTTCCATTCTGTTCCATTGATATACGTGTGTATTTTTGTGCCAGTACATACTGTCTTAATCATTATAGCTTTATAATATAACTTCAACTCCGCAATTGTGATTCTTCCAGCTTTGACTTTCTTTTTGAAGATTGCTTTGTTTATTTGGGGTCTTTTGTGGTTCCATACAGATTTTAGGATTGCTTGTTGTAGCTCTGTGAAAAATGTTGGCATTTTGATGTGGAATGTATTAACTGTGGAGGTTGCTTTTGGTAATAGAGGCATTTTAGTAATATTTGTTCCACCAATCTATGAGCATGGAATGTCTTTCCATTTATTTGTTTTCTCTTCAATTTTTTTCATAAGTATCCTATAGTTTTCAGAGAACAAATCTTGTGCCTATTTGGTCAGGTTTGTTCTCAGGCATCTTATTGTTTTTTTGTGCAGTTGTAAATGGGATTCATTCCTTGATTTCTCTTTCTGCTTTTTTTAAGTATACATTATTGGTGTATAGAAATGCAACGGATTTCTATATGTTGATGATTATATCATGTGACTGTACTGAATTCATGTATCCGTTCTCATAAATTTTTGGTGGAGTCTTTCAGATTTTCTATATAGAGTATCATGTTATCTACAAATAATGAAAGTTTGACTTCTTCCTTTCTGATTTGGATGCCGTTTATTTCATTTTGTTGTGGGATTGCTGTGGTTAGAACTTCGAGATCTGTTAAATAGCAGTGGTGAGGGTGGACATCTCTGTGTTATTCCTGATCATAAACAAAAAGCATTCAGTTGTTCCCCATTGAGGATGATAGTAGCTGTGGGTTTTTCACATATGGCCTTTATTATGTTGAAGTATGTTCCCTGTATCCCTACTATGTTGAGGGTTTTTATTATGAATGGATGCTGTGCTTTGCCATATGCTTTTTCTGCATCTGTTGAAAGGATCGTATGGTTCTTATCCTTTCTTTTATTAATGTGGGGTATTGAGTTGATTGTTTTATGAACATTTAACCACCCTTTCAGCACAAAACTAAATCCCACTTGACCATGGTGAATGATTCTCAAAGCCATTGTTTCTTGGTTGATTTCCTGTTAGATGATCTTTCCATTGATGTAATAGGGTGTTGAAGTCCCCTACAATTATTGTATTATTAGGAATGATTTTTTCTTAATCTTTGCTGTTAATAATTTTATGTATTTGGGTGTTTTCATGGTGGGGGGCATAAATATGTAGATCTTCTTTGATAGTTCCCTTTAATATAAGTGCCCTTCTTCATCTCTTTTTACAGTTTGGTTTGTTTGTGTATGTATGTATGTATGTATTTAGAATGAGAGACAGCACGAGTTGGGGAGGGTCAGAGAGAGAGGGAGAGAGAGAATCCCAAGCAGACTCCACACTGATAGTGCAGAGCCCAATGTGGGGTTCAAACTCATGAACCATGACATCATAACTTGTACTGAAGTCAGACGCTTAACTGAGGCATCCATGAACCCCTACAGTCTTTGGTTTAATATCTACTTTTTAAGCTATAAGTATTGCTACTTTGGATTTCTTTTGAATCCCATGTTTCTCCATCCCTTCCCCTTAAATCTGCAGGTGATTTTACATCTAAAATGAGGTTTTTTAAGGCTGTATATAGGTGAGTTTTGTTGTTTTATCCACTTTGACTTTATCCTATGTCTTAGATTGGAGTGTTCATTCCATTCATGTTTGGAATAATTATGGATAAACATTGTTTTTTTTTGTATCTTATTACTTATTTTGTCATTGTTTCTGGAGATTTTCTCTGTTCTTTTGTCGTCTTTGTCACTTTTGGTCTTTCGTTTCCATTCAAAGAGTCTACTTTAATATTTCTTATAGGGCTCATTTATTGGTCATACACTCCTTTAGTTTTTGTTTTTCTGGGAAAGTTTTATTTTTCCTTCTATTCTGAATGATGGTCTTGCTGGATAGAACATTTTGTGTGGAGATTTCTCCAAGTTGAATATATCATGTCACTTCCTTCTGGCTTGCAAAGTTTCTGTTGAGAACTCTTCAGGTAGCCTTATGGGTCTCCCCTCGTAAGTTAAGGACTTCTTTTGTGTTGCTGTTTTTAAGAATTCTTCTGTACCACTATATTTTGCAAATTCAATTACAATATGTCTTGGTGTTTGCCTTCTTTTGTTGATGTTAATGGCAGTTCTCTGTGTACCTTGGATCTGTATGTCTGCTTCCTTTCCCACATTAGGGAGGTTTTCAGTTATATTTCCTTAAGTAAATTTTCTGTCCCCCTTTTTTCTTCTTCTTCTGGACTCCTATAAAAGTGTTATTATGTTAGATGGAATCACTGAGTTCCCTCAGTCTGGTCACATGTTTCATTATTCTTCTTTCTCTTTTTTGTTCAGCTTCATTATTTTCCATATTGTGTCTTGTACATTACTTATTCATCCCTCTGCTTCTTCAATCCTGCTGCTCATTGCATTAGGTCTGCTTCCAATCTCAGTTTGCATTGCCCATTCCTGACTGCTTCTTTTTTAACTGTTTGATCTCTCAGGTAAAGTTCTCCATGATGTCTTCCTTTTTTTTTTTTCAGCCCATCTAGTATCCTTATGATTGTGCTTTAAATTCTCTATCAGGCATCCTACTTATATTTGTTTCATTTAGATCTTTGGCCCAGACTTTATCTTGTTCTTTCATTTGGGATAAATTCTTATGTCCTAGCATTTTGCCTAAGTGTCTGCCTTCTTCTCTATGTTAGCAAAGCCTGTTATATTTCTTGTTCCTGAGAGTGAGGGCTTTATGAAGAAGAGGTTATATACTGTCCAGGACCTTACATTTCAGGGAGTATCTTTGGTGTATGTTTCATGCACTATACTGTTGTATTTGGCTGCTCTTTCCTTTGGGCCAGTCATCTACAGAAGCTCTCTTTGCCCACAATGGGCAGTGTTTGGTCCTTGGTCAGAATGCAGTGTGTTTTATGTTCTTGTCTGCTTGTTAAATTATACCTGATACTGCTATCACCAGACTTGAAACCCTACAGAATACTCTGGTGGGGAAATGTGGTGGGGGCAAGAATTTCTCCTGGTGTTCTAGGGGAGGGGCCCACTGCACTGGGACTAAGGCAAAATTGACATAGAAAGGCAGTTGCATCAGAACACAGGGGTGTGGGTCTTGGTGTAAGCAAGATAGATAGCCTATGTCAGCGCTGAACTTATGAAGGTGGGCCTGTGTTTATGCTGAGGGATGGGGAGGGAAATGGAGCCAGCCAGCTTCTTTGTCCCTGAAGAAATGTCTGTGAACACTGCCTCTCAATGTTCAGCTCTGTGACGAGCAAATAACCTCCCCACTGTGCACTCCAGGCATTTTCCAGATCACTGTTTACATTCTGTGTTCCCACATATTGTTTGCCTGTCTTTTTTCCAGGAATGGGGCAGTGAACCCATGGCTCTATCTCAGCCAATCTCCTTGATCTTTAAAACGCCAGGCTATATGTTTTGGATATTATCCTTTTATTTGATATGTCGTTTGCAAATATCTTTTCCCATTCTGTCAGTTGCCTTTTAGTTTTGTTGATTGTTTCCTTTGCACTACAGAAGATTTTTAGCAACACTTTCAACAATAGCCAAATTATGGAAAAAGCCTAAATATCCATCAACTGATGAATGGATAAGAGAATGTGGTTTATATATTCCATGGACTACTACTTAGCAATGAGAAAGAATGAATTCATGCCCTTTTCAGCAATGTGGATGGAACTGAAAGATATTATGCTGAGTGAGATAAATCATTCAGAGAAGAACAGATATCATATGTTTTCACTTATACGTGGATCTTGAGAAACTGAACAGAAGACCATGGGGGAAGGGAAGGGGAAAAATAGATACAAACAGAGAGGGAGAGAGGCAAACCACGAGAGACTATTAAGTACAGAGAAGAAACTAAGGGTGGGTGGGGGAGGGGTCGAGGAGAGGGAAAATGGGTGATGGGCATTGAGGAGGGCACTTGTTGGCATGATCACTGAGTATTGTATATAAGTCAATTTGACAACAATTACATTCATTAAAACAAAACAAAACAACACTCCAGGTTAAACCCCACTGGAAACAAAACTCATTAAAATCAGTCCTTTTCTTTTTCCTTGTGTATTCCCCTGTGTGCCCCCCTCTCTTTTGCCTTTCTCCGCAATCTTGGCTCCCTCCCACCTGTGATTCCTTTCTCCCCTAAATCATGTCTCTGCATTTCTCACGCTCTTGATGTGGCTTCTTTACCTTTAGTTGTGGGGTTTGTTCTATCATTCTTCAGGTTGATTTCTGGGATATTTATAATGACTTGGTAGTTATCTTGTGTTCATGGAAAGAGATGACCTTAGAGTCCTCCTATTCCACTGCCATCTTCTTGAACCTGTCTTCTTTAAAAAAATGTATTTATTTAAGTTAAATTTAAATTATTTAAAAAATTTTAAGTTAACACACTGTTATATTAGTCTCAGGTGTGTAATATCATTATTCAACAATTCTACACATTACTCAGGGCTCATCACTGTAAGTGTATTCTTAATCCCTTTCACCTATTTCAGCCATCCTCCATACATTTTGCCTCTGGTAACCCCTACTTTCTCCTCTATATTTAAGATGTTGTTTTTTGGTTTGTTTGTTTGTCTCTTTATTTTGTTGTTTATTTTTGTTTCTTAAATCTACATATGAGTAAGTTATATATTTGCAATCATTTGCAAATATCTTCTCCCATTCATTACGTTCTCTTTTGCTTTTGTTGATGGCTTCTTTTTGTGTGCAAAAACTTTTAATCTTATTTGGTATTTTCTAACTATTTTATCCCAATAGTTTAATTTTGCTTTTGTTGTCCTTGACTGATGAGACATATTTAGAAAGATGTTTCTATGGTTCATGTCAAAGAGATTATTGCCTATGTTTTCTTATAAGAATTTTATGGTTTCTGGTCCCAAATTTAGGTCTTCAATTCATTTTGATTTTTTTGTATGTCTGAATTATAACTTTATTTTCTGTAACTGGTCACTTTTTTTTCTAGGCCTTATTATTCCCTCTGATGGTAGAAAAATTGAATCTAGTAAATTCAAGGTAAATGCTAACACATTATGTTTTGTTTTTATCTAATATATTATTTATTTTATTTTATTTTATTTTATTTTATTTTATTTTATTTCCAGTATAGTTAATATTCAGTATTGTATTAGTTTCAAGTGTACACTATAGTGATTCAACAATTCCATACATCACCCAGTGCTTATCACAAGTGCATTTTCACTTAATTCTGTGTGGTGTAAAAAGGGGCCCAGTTTCATTCTTTTCATATAACTTTTCAATTTTCCCAACACCATTTGGTGAAGAGACTGTCTTTTTCCCTGGTGTATTCTTTCTTTCTTTCTTTCTTTCTTTCTTTCTTTTTTGTTTTTTGTTTTTTGTTATGGATTAATTGGATATATAATTATGGACTTATCTATGGGCCCTCTATATGTCCATTTTTATGTTAGGGAAAAGAGTCATTTTAGAGCAGTGTTGGCCACTCCTACAGCTCTTTGTACAATGAGATACTCGTGATGCTGCTTAAATAGAATCCTTTCAGGTGGGTGTGTTGGGTAGTCTTGTCCATAAGAGAATTTGGAGGCAAGACACATGGTATTCACAATGTATGTGCCAGGCTGCTTGCATGATGGGACCTGGAGCTTCTTTGGAAGAACTTTTGAATAGGGCAGGTTGGATGTGGCAGTCTGCAGGCGAATGTGGAGTCAAGGTGCATTGTGTTAGCACACTAGTTGGTGAATGTTCATGCTGGAGTCACATGTGTCTGGATATTCTGGCTGGGAGGCAGGAAAAAGCAATAGTGTCACCAGCTCTTTTGCTACTGGGGAAGCCTCCTAAAGATCTCTGCCTTTCCAGTGCATATTCTGAGATTACTAAATAAATTCTCCTATATACCTCATGTGCTTTTCAAACTGCTGCTTCTATGCTGCATCTCCTGAAGATTATTTTTGTGTGTGTACTGTCTCTTTAAGGGTAGGAACTGTTTCCTGTCACCTTCTTGCTCCCCCACAGCCAAGTCTGTAGGTTCTCAGTGTTAAGACCCACTGACTGTCAAAACTGGTGATATTTTTTTTTTTTTAAGTTTAATGTTTTTAATATCAAAGAATGCCAATAAAAACATCAAAAATACTCCTTACAACTATAAAGTGGGAAATCTTAAGCAGAAATTTGTAAAATTATGATCTTAACCAAGAGAAGTATTCAGGAAAGCTGCTTTTGTAATTAACTGGTTTCTGGATTTGGATACATAAAATAATACTTCTAACTAAACAATGAAATACTATTAAAATAATAAATACCATTCATTTTTTAACTGTAACCATAATACAAGCTTTTTGTGGAAAATTTTCAAATATGAAAAAATATGAACACTAATGTTAAAATTACCTTAAGTTCTATCTTCCACACATATCCATTATTAATAGTGTGTGGTGTCTCTCAAGTCAGTAATTCATTTATATATATGATTGTGGATCCTATTCTGTTCTCATCTAATATATTTTGTTCCTTTTCCCCATTTTCTGAGATACTCTTTTAAAATATATTATTGATTATTATAAAGTAGTTGCTCATTGTGTGTGTGTGTGTATAATTAAACCATTATTATGCTTATAATGCTTATAATGGTTTAATTAGTTATTACCATTAACCATTAGAGGTTTCCAATTTTTGTTAAAAATAAGTAATAATGCAATAAATATGCCTATAGATTATTGCTTGTATACATCTCTATTTGCTTGCATTTCTGGAAGTCAAATGGTTGTGTCAAAGATCATGAATATTTTTAAGATTTTTGATTGCCCCTGGATTCCCTCTAGGATTAACATACCAACTCATACTCCTTCTTGTCTATCAGTAAAAGAGTACAAAAGCTTATCTAGTTTCTCCATCCATATTTCCCATGACTATTTCTGTGATCATACTTCAATGTGATAACGCTAAAAATTATCATTTAAAATTTCCTGCAAAATAATTTCCCCCTTAATAGATGAAAAATAGTATATTTTCATGTTTAAGTTGGATTTTTTTTTTTTTTTCGTGAGGGTGAATATTTTTTTTTTTCTGAAATTTATTGACAAATTGGTTTCCATACAACACCCAGTGCTCATCCCAAAAGGTGCCCTCCTCAATACCCATCACCCACCCTCTCCTCCCTCCCACCCCCCATCAACCCTCAGTTTGTTCTCAGTTTTTAACAGTCTCTTATGCTTTGGCTCTCTCCCATTCTAACCTCTTTTTTTTTTTTTTCCCTTCCCCTCCCCCATGGGTTCCTGTTAAGTTTCTCAGGATCCACATAAGAGTGAGACCATATGGTATCTGTCTTTCTCTGTATGGCTTATTTCACTTAGCATCACACTCTCCAGTTCCATCCACGTTGCTACAAAAGGCCATATTTCATTTTTTCTCATTGCCATGTAATATTCCATTGTGTATATAAACCACAATTTCTTTATCCATTCATCAGTTGATGGACATTTAGGCTCTTTCCATAATTTGGCTATTGTTGAGAGTGCTGCTATGAACATTGGGGTACAAGTGGCCCTATGCATCAGTGCTCCTGTATCCCTTGGATAAATTCCTAGCAGTGCTATTGCTGGGTCATAGGGTAGGTCTATTTTTAATTTTCTGAGGAACCTCCACACTGCTTTCCAGAGCGGCTGAACCAATTTGCATTCCCACCAACAGTGCAAGAGGGTTCCCGTTTCTCCACATCCTCTCCAGCATCTATAGTCTCCTGATTTGTTCATTTTGGCCACTCTGACTGGCGTGAGGTGATACCTGAGTGTGGTTTTGATTTGTATTTCCCTGATAAGGAGCGACGCTGAACATCTTTTCATGTGTCTGTTGGCCATCCGGATGTCTTCTTTAGAGAAGTGTCTATTCATGTTTTCTGCCCATTTCTTCACTGGGTTATTTGTTTTTCGGGTGTGGAGTTTGGTGAGCTCTTTATAGATTTTGGATACTAGCCCTTTGTCCGATATGTCATTTGCAAATATCTTTTCCCATTCCGTTGGTTGCCTTTTAGTTTTGTTGGTTGTTTCCTTTGCTGTGCAGAAGCTTTTTATCTTCATAAGGTCCCAGTAATTCACTTTTGCTTTTAATTCCCTTGCCTTTGGGGATGTGTCGAGTAAGAGATTGCTACGGCTGAGGTCAGAGAGGTCTTTTCCTGCTTTCTCCTCTAAGGTTTTGATGGTTTCCTGTCTCACATTTAGGTCCTTTATCCATTTTGAGTTTATTTTTGTGAATGGTGTGAGAAAGTGGTCTAGTTTCAACCTTCTGCATGTTGCTGTCCAGTTCTCCCAGCACCATTTGTTAAAGAGGCTGTCTTTTTTCCATTGGATGTTCTTTCCTGCTTTGTCAAAGATGAGTTGGCCATACGTTTGTGGGTCTAGTTCTGGGGTTTCTATTCTATTCCATTGGTCTATGTGTCTGTTTTGGTGCCAATACCATGCTGTCTTGATGATGACAGCTTTGTAGTAGAGGCTAAAGTCTGGGATTGTGATGCCTCCTGCTTTGGTCTTCTTCTTCAAAATTCCTTTGGCTATTCGGGGCCTTTTGTGGTTCCATATGAATTTTAGGATTGCTTGTTCTAGTTTCGAGAAGAATGCTGGTGCAATTTTGATTGGGATTGCATTGAATGTGTAGATAGCTTTGGGTAGTATTGACATTTTGACAATATTTATTTTTCCAATCCATGAGCAGGGAATGTCTTTCCATTTCTTTAAATCTTCTTCAATTTCCTTCAGAAGCTTTCTATAGTTTTCAGCATACAGATCCTTTACATCTTTGGTTAGATTTATTCCTAGGTATTTTATGCTTCTTGGTGCAATTGTGAATGGGATCAGCTTCTTTATTTGTCTTTCTGTTGCTTCATTGTTAGTGTATAAGAATGCAACTGATTTCTGTACATTGATTTTGTAGCCTGCAACTTTGCTGAATTCCTGTATCAGTTCTAGCAGACTTTTGGTGGAGTCTATCGGATTTTCCATGTATAATATCATGTCATCTGCAAAAAGCGAAAGCTTGACTTCATCTTTGCCAATTTTGATGCCTTTGATTTCCTTTTGTTGTCTGATTGCTGATGCTAGAACTTCCAGCACTATGTTAAACAGCAGCGGTGAGAGTGGGCATCCTTGTCGTGTTCCTGATCTCAGGGAAAAAGCTTTCAGTTTTTCCCCGTTGAGGATGATGTTAGCTGTGGGCTTTTCATAAATGGCTTTTATGATCTTTAAGTATGTTCCTTCTATCCCGACTTTCTCAAGGGTTTTTATTAAGAAAGGGTGCTGGATTTTGTCGAAGGCCTTTTCTGCATCGATTGACAGGATCATATGGTTCTTCTCTTTTTTTTTGTTAATGTGATGTATCACGTTGATTGATTTGCGAATGTTGAACCAGCCCTGCATCCCAGGAATGAATCCCACTTGATCATGGTGAATAATTCTTTTTATATGCCGTTGAATTCGATTTGCTAGTATCTTATTGAGAATATTTGCATCCATATTCATCAGGGATATTGGCCTGTAGTTCTCTTTTTTTACTGGGTCTCTGTCTGGTTTAGGAATAAAAGTAATACTGGCTTCATAGAATGAGTCTGGAAGTTTTCCTTCCCTTTCTATTTCGTGGAATAGCTTGAGAAGGATAGGTATTATCTCTGCTTTAAACGTCTGGTAGAACTCCCCTGGGAAGCCATCTGGTCCTGGACTCTTATTTGTTGGGAGATTTTTGATAACCGATTCAATTTCTTCGCTGGTTATGGGTCTGTTCAAGCTTTCTATTTCCTCCTGATTGAGTTTTGGAAGCGTGTGGGTGTTCAGGAATTCGTCCATTTCTTCCAGGTTGTCCAATTTGTTGGCATATAAGTTTTCATAGTATTCCCTGATAATTGTTTGTATCTCTGAGGGATTGGTTGTAATAGTTCCATTTTCATTCATGATTTTATCTATTTGGGTCATCTCCCTTTTCTTTTTGAGAAGCCTGGCTAGAGGTTTGTCAATTTTGTTTATTTTTTCAAAAAACCAACTCTTGGTTTCGTTGATCTGCTCTACAGTTTTTTTAGTTTCTATATTGTTTATTTCTGCTCTGATCTTTATTATTTCTCTTCTTCTGCTGGGCTTAGGCTGCCTTTGCTGTTCTGCTTCTAGTTCCTTTAGGTGTGCTGTTAGATTTTGTATTTGGGATTTTTCTTGTTTCTTGAGATAGGCCTGGATTGCAATGTATTTTCCTCACAGGACTGCCTTTGCTGCGTCCCAAAGCGTTTGGATTGTTGTATTTTCATTTTCGTTTGTTTCCATATATTTTTTAATTTCTTCTCTAATTGCCTGGTTGACCCACTCATTCGTTAGTAGGGTGTTCTTTAACCTCCATGCTTTTGGAGGTTTTCCAGACTTTTTCCTGTGGTTGATTTCAAGCTTCATGGCATTGTGGTCTGAAAGTAAGCATGGTATAATTTCAATTCTTGTAAACTTATGAAGGGCTGTTTTGTGACCCAGTATATGATCTATCTTGGAGAATGTTCCATGTGCACTCGAGAAGAAAGTATATTCTGTTGCTTTGGGATGCAGAGTTCTAAATATATCTGTCAAGTCCATCTCATCCAATGTCTCATTCAGGGCCCTTGTTTCTTTATTGACCGTGTGTCTAGTTGATCTATCCATTTCTGTAAGTGGTGTATTAAAGTCCCCTGCAATTACCACATGCTTATCAATAAGGTTGCTTATGTTTATGAGTAATTGTTTTATATATTTGGGGGCTCCGGTATTCGGTGCATAGACATTGATAATTGTTAGCTCTTCCTGATGGATAGACCCTGTAACTATTATATAATGTCCTTCTTCATCTCTTGTTACAGCCTTTAATTTAAAGTCTAGTTTGTCTGATATAAGTATGGCTACTCCAGCTTTCTTTTGGCTTCCAGTCGCATGATAAATAGTTCTCCATCCCCTCACTCTCAATCTAAAGGTGTCCTCAGGTCTAAAATGAGTCTCTTGTAGACAGCAAATAGATGGGTCTTGTTTTTTTATCCATTCTGATACCCTATGTCTTTTGGTTGGCGCATTTAATCCATTTACATTCAGTGTTATTATAGAAAGATACGGGTTTAGAGTCATTGTGATGTCTGTATGTTTTATGCTTATAGTGATGTCTCTGGGACTTTGTCTCACAGGGTCCCCCTTAGGATCTCTTGTAGGGCTGGTTTAGTGGTGACAAATTCCTTCAGTTTTTGTTTGTTTGGGAAGACCTTTATCTCTCCTTCTATTCTAAATGACAGACTTGCTGGATAAAGGATTCTTGGCTGCATATTTTTTCTGTCTAGCACCCTGAAAATCTCGTGCCAATTCTTTCTGGCCTGCCAAGTTTCAAAAGAGAGATCAGTCACGAGTCTTATAGGTCTCCCTTTATATGTGAGGGCACGTTTACCCCTTGCTGCTTTCAGAATTTTCTCTTTATCCTTGTATTTTGCCAGTTTCACTATGATATGTCGTGCAGAAGATCGATTCAAGTTACGTCTGAAGGGAGTTCTCTGTGCCTCTTGGATTTCAATGCCTTTTTCCTTCCCCAGTTCAGGGAAGTTCTCAGCTATGATTTCTTCAAGTACCCCTTCAGCACCTTTCCCTCTCTCTTCCTCCTCTGGGATACCAATTATGCGTATATTATTTCTTTTTAGTGTATCACTTAATTCTCTAATTTTCCCCTCATACTCCTGGATTTTTTTATCTCTCTTTTTCTCAGCTTCCTCTTTTTCCATAACTTTATCTTCTAGTTCACCTATTCTCTCCTCTGCCTCTTCAAGCCGAGCTGTAGTGGTTTCCATTTTGTTATGCATTTCGTTTAAAGCGTTTTTCAGCTCCTCGTGACTGTTCCTTAGTCCCTTGATCTCTGTAGCAAGAGATTCTCTGCTGTCCTGTATACTGTTTTCAAGCCCAGCGATTAATTTTATGACTATTATTCTAAATTCACTTTCTGTTATATTATTTAAATCCTTTTTGATCAGCTCATTAGCTGTTGTTATTTCCTGGAGATTCTTCTGAGGGGAGTTCTTCCGCTTGGTCATTTTGGATAGTCCCTGGCGTGGTGAGGACCTGCAGGGCACTTCCCCTGTGCTGTGGTATATACCTGGAGTTGGTGGGCGGGGCCGCAGTCAGACCTGATGTCTGCCCCCAGCCCACCGCTGGGGCCACAGTCAGACTGGTGTGTGCCTTCTCTTCCCCTCTCCTAGGGGCGGGATTCACTGTGGGGTGGTGTGGCTCGTCTGGGCTACTTGCACCCTGCCAGGCTTGTGATGCTGGGGATCTGGCGTATTAGCTGGGGTGGGTAGGCAAGGTGCTCGGGGGCAGGAGGGGCAGGCTTAGATCGCTTCTCCTTAGGTGATCCACTTCAGGAGGGGCCCTGTGGCAGCGGGAGGGAGTCAGATCCGCTGCCGGAGGTTTGGCTCCGCAGAAGCGCAGAGTTGGGTGTTTGCGCGGAGCGAGCAAGTTCCCTGGCAGGAACCGGTTCCCTTTGGGATTTCGGCTGGGGGATGGGCGGGGGAAATGGCGCTGGCGAGCGCCTTTGTTCCCCACCAAACTGAGCTCTGTTGTCAGGGGGCTCAGCAGCTCTCCCTCCCTTTGTCCTCCAGCCTTCCCGCTTTCCGAGCAGAGCTGTTAATTTCTGACCTCCCAGAGGCTAAGTCGCGCTTGCTGTCGGAACACAGTCCGCCCGGCCCCTCTGCTTTTGCAAGCCCGACTCGGGGGCTCTGCTTGGCCGGCGAGCCGCCCCTCTGCCCCGGCTCCCTCCCGCCAGTCCGTGGAGCGCGCACCGCCTCGCCGCCCTTCCTACCCTCTTCCGTGGGCCTCTCGTCTGCGTTTGGCTCCGGCGACTCTGTTCTGCTAATCCTCTGGCGGTTTTCTGGGTTATTTAGGCAGGTGTAGATGGAATCTAAGTGATCAGCAGGACGTGCGGTGAGCCCAGCGTCCTCCTAAGCCGCCATCTTGCCGCAACTCCCAAAACTGGTGATATTAAGCTCTTGTGGTTTTCAAAACCAAATGTTATGAAGACTCCTCTTTCCTCTTCCCAGTGCAGGTCCCCCATGTCTGGGGTGACTGGTATGGGGTCTGTTCCTCATCATTCTTCATGATTGTGGTTTCCCTTCTTTTTGTGGTTAGTCTCACAGGTTAGGTTTTTTCCCAACTACATCTTCAATCTTCCTACTATTTTTGATGTGGCGTCCTATGATTAACTGTGGAGAGCTTTTTCTGCCAGTCTTTGAGTCATTTTCTAATGTGGGTGTTATCCAATGCATCCACGGGACAAGGGATGCTTATGATCCTCTTATCCTGTCATCTCCCTTAAAAGTGTGATAGGTGTTCTTTAACATAATTTCTGAAATCCCTGGTTTGATGTTGAAATACAATGTACTATATTGTCATTAAGTGAAAGGTTAAAAATGTGCAAATACTTCTTGGATATGTTCATATTTAAGCTTTTTTTTTTTTTTACTTTTAACTTTCCTGGACTAATGGACTTTCTACTTAATACTAAACACGTATTATCTGGCTACATTATAATTCTGAAATTCCATTATTTTCCTTCTAACTTCGAAAGAACTGGTAATCTGCCCTAAATCTAAATCCAGGTACCTTTTTTTTTTTCCTTATGAAGGCAAACCCCATGTTTGTTTTTGGTTTTTTTTTGTTTGTTTTTTTTTAAATGGCTGTTCAAATGCTGGATGGTACTTTAGACTATTAATTTTGAGTGATGATATTTTAAGAATGATTAAAATGAAGCTTACTATTAACGAGATATACCATAACTTCTAAACACTTTGTTATAGATGCATCTTAAAAAAATCTACAACTCATTCTATTTGTCACCAAGTAGTATGTGAGTGATTAAATGTAAGTCTCCATCCAAAGCCTGTCTAGTAGACAATGGTTTAGGCAGTTATAGCTATACTTTTAGCAGAGATATCTTTGACATTGTTTGTTTTATAAGTATATTCTAGAGATAAAGTTAATTTTTACTTTCTGTAGACATCTCAGTTAAAATTGAGAAATTTTAGAGACTTAATAGAGACAATATGTTGTCCAAAAAACTTTATTAATATTTAAGTTCACTCTTAAGCTGACATTTTAAAAACCAAAATTACCACTGGTTGTCCGTCAAGCCCTTCTCTAGGCAATGATAGAAATGCCTGTTCAAAGTTGCAAACATACATATTAGTGGAGAAATTTTCCTGTGATGCTTAATAAGTTATGTTGCCTTTTTAGTAATTATCATAATTCTGAAAACAACATCAGGTTAAATGTGAAGGCTCTAAAAAAGCTTCTCCATTTAAATTTTTATCAAGATGTACTTGTTCAAATTATAAATCTTTAGTGTGTTTTACAAGTTTGTACGTTTCTGGTTAAATCAAAGTTTCCTTTTGAAAAAACCCTCAATTCCTTGCCAAAAGTTTATGGTAGTTTTAGCCCATGTTCAAAATACCTAATTTTACTCCTTTTAAAATGTGATTTTTATTCTCTTGTTAGTATCACCTTCATATTATTTTTATTTAATAAACTTAGACTGCCCTTGCTTGGTAACAATCTATGGATTAATTTCCCCTTATAAGAGAAAACTTAATGTGCATTACCTAGAGCAAGTGTCTCTTTTTTGCTTCTCACACGTTTTACTTACATAATGTCAAATTGTTTTCTTTTTCTTTATTTAAAAAATTTTTAATGTTTATTTATTTTTCAGAGAGAGAGACAGACAGACAGAGAGTGAGCGGGGGAGGGACAGAGAAAGAGAAGGAGACAGAATCTGAAGCTGTCAGCACAGAGCCCAACACGGGGTTTAAGCCCGCAAACCACGAGATCATGACCTGAACTGAAGTTGGATGTTTAACTGACCGAACCACCCAGGTGCCCTATTGTTAAATTGCTTTCTAAATTGCATTACCAATTTCCACTCCTACTTGCGGCATAGGATTTATTTCCCCATATTCTAACCAATAATGGGAATGAACTGTTGATTCATTTTTTCTTAAATTTGCATTTTCCTGCTTGCAAATACCAAAGTATAAACAAAGACCTGATTTACACATAGTTTAAAATTGTAAAAAATGAACCATATAATTTCTTTATAATATTTTGTAATACTTTCACAAAAGGAAAATAATAGATCATAATGAAAATTTTAAATTAAAGATACTCTGATTTTTTATAGTTTTTTGGAAAGTATAAACAGGAAGAGGAAATAGTGATGTGTACATTTATGCATAAAAGACATATTTTGAGCAAATATTTTCCACAAAACATCTTTCATTATGTCTAAGTAGTAATTATAAACCTTAAGGGTTTTACTGCCTTAATAAACATTTACTAAAATATCCCCTTTTTTAAAAAAAAATGTAAATTACAAAAAAATGTATAGCAAACAGAAGAGTTAAATTCATTTTGAAGATGCCTTTATTATCTTAACATCTATTCAAAGCTGCCTTTCAGTTTACTTTTCATATCAGCTTAAATTGTGGTCTTAAGCAATACAGTAGATGCAGATACAGAATTGTCTCTCTTATAAGTTTTTCTTTTCTGTAACATTTTTTTCAAATTTTTATTTAAATTAATTTATATTTAAATTCCAGTTAGTTAACATACAGTGTAATATTAGTTTCAAGTGTGCAATATAGTGATTCAATACTTCCATATAAAACCTGGTGCTCATCACAACAAGCGTGCACCTTCCCATCACCTATGTAACCCATCTGCTCACTAATCTCCCTTCTGGTATTCAGCATTCGTTCTTATAGAGTCTCTATTTCTTGGTTTGCCTCTCTTATTTCTCTTGTCTCATTTGTTTTCTTTCCTAAATTCCACATGTGAGTGAAATCATATGATATTTGATTTTCTCTGACTGACTTTTTTTGCTTATCATAATATTCTCTAGCTCTATCCATGTCATTGCAAAGTACAAGATTTCATTTTTTTAATGACTGGAATATATTTTTATTACCGTATATATATAATGTATATATATATATATATATATACACATATACATTATATATATAACCGAATATATTACTGAATATATATGTATTACTGAATATATATATATGTGTATGTGTGTATATATATATATATACATTCAGAAATTGATAGACACTTGGGGTGTTTCCATAACATGGCTATTATAAATAATGCTGCTGTAAACATTGGGGTGCATGTATCCCTTCGAATTAGTACTTTATATTCAATGGGTAAATACCTAGGAGTGCAATTGCTGGATTGTAGGGTACTTCTATCTTTAACCCTTTGAGGAAACTTCATACCATTTTCCATAGTGGCTTCACCACTTTGCATTTCAACCAACAGTGCAAGAGAGTTCCCCTTTCCCCACATCCTCACCAAAAACTGTTGTTTCTTGTGTTGTTGATTTTAGCCATTCTGAAAAATGTAAGGTGATACAAGATTGTAGTTTTTATTTGCATTTCTCTGATGATCAGTGATGTTTTGCATCCTTTCATATGTCCATTGGCCATCTGTATATATTCTTTGGAAAAATGACTTTCATGTCTTCTGTCCATTTTTAAATGGATTATTCATTTTTTGGATGTTGAGTTTTATAAGTTCTTTATATATTTTGGATACTAACATTATATCAAATATGCCATTTGCAAATACTTTTTCACACATTAATAAAAAAAGGATAACCATATGATCCTTTCAATAGATGAAAATGAAGCATTTGACAAAGTAAAACATCCATCCATGATAAAAAACAAAATAAAATAAAAAAACAAAACAAAACAAAAAATAAACCTTCAAAAGTAGGTTTAGAGGGAGCATACCTAAATATAATAAATGTCATATATAAAACACACTCAGTTAATATCATCCTCAATGGAGAACAACTGAAAGCTTTTCCTCTGTGTTCAGGAAGAAGACAGGGATGTCCACTGTCACCACTTTAATTTTAACGCAGTTCTCAAAATCCTTAGCCACAGCAATAAGACAACAAAAAGAAAAAAAAAGGCATCCAACTTGACAAGGAAGAAGTCAAACTTTGACTACCTGCAGATGACATGATGCTCTACATAGAAAACTCGAAGTCTCCACCAAGTAATTGCCAGAACTGATACACAAATTCAGTACAATTATAGAATACAAAATCAGAATACAGAAATCTGTTGCATTTTATACTCCAATAATGAAGCAGCAAAAAGAGAAATTAAGAAAACTATTCCACTTACAATCACACCAAAAATAATAAGATAACCTAGTAATAAACCTAACCAGGGAACCTGGCTGGTTCAGTTGGTACAGCATACAACTTTTGATCTTAGGGTTGTGAGTTTTGTGCTACTTTTTGGGTGAGATCACTTAAAAATGCAATCTTAAAAAAATTAATCCACTCAAGAGATGAAAGACATGTACCCTGAAAACTATAAAAACACTGATGAAAGATACTGAAGATGACACGAAGAAATGGAAGGACGTTTCATACTCATGGATTGGATGAACAAATATTGTTAAAATGATACCCAAATGTTAAAATATTACCCTAAGGAATCTACACACTTAATGCAATCCTTACCAAAATACCAGCATCATTTTTCACAAACCTAGAAGAAACTACTCTAAATTTGTATGAAACTACAAAAGACTATAAATAGCCAAAGCAATCTTGAATAAGAAAAGAAAAACTGGAGGCATTACAATTCTGAACTTCAAGTCATATTGCAAAGCTATAGTCAACAGAACAGTATGGCACTGGCACACAAATAGACATGTTGATCAATGAAACAGAATAGACAACCCAAAAATGAACCCATAATTATATGGTCAATGAATCTTTGAAAAAGCAGAAAAGAATATCTGAAGGTAAAAAGACAGTCTCTTCAACAAGTGGTGATGGTAAAAACTGGACAGAACATGCAAAAAAGTGTAACTGGACCATTTTCTTACACCATACGCAAGAATAAATTCAAAATAGATTACAGACTTAAATGTAAGTCCTGAAACCATAAAAATATTAGAGAATAATACAGGCTGTAAATTCTTTGACATTGGCTGTAGCAATGTCTTTCTCGATATGTCTCCTGAGGCAAGGGAAACAATAGCAAAAATAAACTACTTGTACATCCACAAAATAAAAAGCTTGTTTACAGCAAAAGAAACAGTCAACAGAACTAAAAGGCAACCTGTGAAATGAGAGAAGATATTTTCAAATAACATATATGATAAAATGTTAGTATCCAAAATATATTTAAAAACTTACAAAATTTAATACATAAAAATGAATAATCCAATTAAAAATGGGCAGAAGTCATGAATAGACATATTTCCAAAGAAGACATTCAGATGGCCAACAGACACTGAAGATGCTCAACGTCACCGGTCATGGGGAAAATACAAGTCAAAACTACATCATTTCACCTCATATCTATCAGAGTGGCTAAAATAAACAACATAGGAAAAAACAAGTGTTAATGACAATGTAGAGAAAGGGAATACTCTTTCACTGTTGGTGGGAATGCAAAGTGTTGCAGCCAGTATGGAAAACTGTGTGGAGGTTCTTCTAAAGGTTAAAAATAGAACTACTCCATGATCAAGCAATTGCACTACTAAGTATTTACCCATAGAATACAAAGTACTAATTCCAAGGGATACATGCTTATAGCAGCCTTTTCTACAACAGAAAAATTATGGAAACAGTTCAAGTGAGCATCAATTGATGAATAGATAATGAAGAAGTGAAATACAACTCAACCTTAAAAAAGAACAAAATCTTGCCATTCACAATGACACAGAAGGAGCTAGAGAGTATTATTCTAAGCAATATAAGTCAGTCAGAGAAAGACAAGTATCAGGCTATTTCACTCAATATGCAATTTAAGAAACAAAACAAATGAGCCAATGGGAAAATGATGACAGAGGCAAGCCAAGAAAGAGAATCTTAAGTATAGAGAACAAACTGATGGCTCCCAGAAGGGAGGTGAGTGGGTGGATGTGTTAAATAGGTGATAGGGAGTAAGGAGTACACTTGTTATGAACACTGGGTGTTGTACAGAAATATTTAATCACCATATTATACTCCTGAAACTAATATTACACTGTTATGTTAACTAACAGGAACTTAAATAAAAGATTGGAAAAAAAGAGTGTATTTATATTGATGAGCACTGAGTACCATAGAATTCTTGAATCACTATATTTTACACCTGAAACTAATATAACACTGTATATTATCTATATGGAATTAAAACAAAATAAAATTAAATTGTGCATTCTGTTGTTTGTGAGGGCAATGTTCTCTATATATTTGTTTGTTCCAACTTGTCTAGTGTGTAATTGAAAGGCACTGTTTCCTTAATTTTCTATCTGGATGATCTATTCATTGATGTGGGGTGTTATTGTCCCTTACTATTACTATATTACTATCAATTTCTTTCTTTTTGTCTGTTAGTATTTTCTTTACCTATTTATGTACATGGTCCTCTATATATTGATACAAAGTGTCAATCATTCAATCATAAATTTCTACATATGCTGAGTGAGATATAATTGAAAACAAAAGAAAAAAAGACCTTTGAAAAAAATTATAGGTGACCTAGTTACTGGAGTAAGAAAATAAGAGCTTAAAAATATTCTAACATTTAATATGTTTATGTACAGAAATAGAAAAAAAGACAAAATGAAGGAGAATTTTATCAGAATATGAGATTTTATAAATAGCAATTAAATAGATATCCAAAATCTGTAAACTACAATATCAGAAATTAAAAGTTCTTTGGCTTTTTTTAAGGTAATATGTAGATTTCTATGAAGTGTTTTCTATGGGCTGGAGAGAATATGTTGCTTTCAGGTTTATTAGGACTCAGTGTAAAAGAGTATTAACACCATAAATTTCTAACTTGATATTTTTGAATATTAAATTAAAATTTTTGGAATTATTTGTAAGTGTATCATCTGTTACTTTTTAAAAATATAATTTAGAGGTGCCTGGGTGGCTCAGTCGGTTAAGCGTCCAACTTTGGCTCAGGTCATGATCTTGCCGTCCATGAGTTTGAGCCCCACATCGGGGGGGCTTTTGAAGAGTGGAGATGTGGTCAATAGCATTAAGAGTGAATATATGAATGAAAGAAAACACAGAGATGATGGTTTTTAAATAAGAAACATCAATCAATCTGTGCTGACAGCTCAGAGCCTGGAGCCTGTTTCAGATTCTGTGTCTCCTTCTCTCTCTGTCCCTCCTGAGTTCATGTTCTGTCTCTCTCTGTCTCAAAAATAAAAAAACGTTAAAAAATATATATACATAATTTATTGTCCAAAACTGTCTGTTAGTTTAAAGCAGTTAAAATTAAACTATTAACACAGTGAAGCTCACCTCACCTTGTGCATATAATCTGGACTATTTATTTGTCATCAAACATCATTTTTGCAACATATACACAACTTTAGTCATGATGTATGTGAATCGCAGAATCTGATGAATTCTGGGAATAGGGAAGGAATGAGATAAGCAGGGATCTTTTGCTTTTCATTTCTCTCTTATTGTTTATTTTTTGAAAAATTATATATCAAGCATAATGTTATTTATATTTGATAAGCTGATTTTCACACACTCTCTCTCTCAAAAATAAATACATAAATTTTAAAAAAGAATTAAGGGATCCTCAGAAGATGGCGGCATAGGAGGACGCTGGGCTCACCCCGTGTCCTGCTGATCACTTAGATTCCACCTACACCTGCCTAAATAACCCAGAAAGCCGCCAGAGGATTAGCAGAAGGGAGTCTCCAGAGCCAAGCGCAGATGAGAGGCCCACGGAAGAGGGTAGGAAGGGTCATGAGGCGGTGCGCACTCCAGGGACTGCCTGGAGGGAGCCAGGGTGGAGGGGTGGCCTGCCAGACAAGCAGAGCCCCTGAGTCTGGCTTGCAAAAGCAAAGGGGCCAGACGGAGTGTGTTCCAACAGCAAGCGGGACTTAGCATCTGGGACGTCATAAGTTAACAGCTCTGCTCAGAAAGCGGGAAGGCTGGAGGACAAAGGGAAGGAGAGTTGCTGACCCCAGGATGACAGAGCTCAATTTGGCGGGGAACAAAGGTGCTTGCCAGCGCCATCTCCTTCGCCCATCCCCCAGCCAAAATCCCAAAGGGAACCAGTTCCTGCCAGGGAACTTGCTTGCTCTGCACAAACACCCAATGCTGTGCTTCTGTGGAGTCACCCCTCCCGCAGCAGGTCTGACCCCCTCCCGCTGTCACAGGGCCCCCCTGAAGTGGATCACCTAGGGAGAAGCAAGCTAAGCCTACCCCTCCTGCTCCCGTGCACCTTGCCTACCCACCCAGCTAATACGCCAGATCCCCAGCACCACAAGCCTGGCAGTGTGCAAGTAGCCCAGATGGGCCACGCCACCCCACAGTGAATCCCGCCACTAGTGGAGGGGAAGAGAAGGCAAACACCAGTCTGACTGTGGCCCCATGGGTGGCCTGGGGGCAAAACCAGGTCTGACTGTGGCCCTGACCACCAACTCCAGTTATACATCACAGCATAGGGGAAGTGCCCTGCAGGTCCTCACAACTCCAGGGACCATCCAAAATGACCAAACGGAAGAATTCCCCTCAAAAGAATCTCCAGGAAATAACAACAGCTAATGAGCTGATCAAAAAGGATTTAAAAGTATAACAGAAAGTGAATTTAGAATAATAGTCATAAATTTAATTGCTGGGCTTGAAAACAGTATAGAGGACAGCATAGACTCTCTTGCTACAGAGATCAAGGGACTCAGGAACAGTCAGGAGAAGCTGAAAAACGCTTTAAATCACAGGCAAAATAAAATGGAAATGACCACGACTCGGAATGAAGAGGCAGAGGAGAGAATAGGCGAACTAGAAGATAAAATTATGGAAAAAGAGGAAGCTGAGAAAAAGAGAGATAAAAAAAATCCAGGAGTATGGGGGGAAAATTAGAGAACTAAGTGATACACTGAAAAGAAATAATATACGAATAATTGGTATCCCAGAGGGGGAAGAGAGAGGGAAAGTTGTTTAAGGGGTACTTGAAGAAATAATAGCTGAGACTTCCCTGAACTGGGGAAGGAAACAGGCATTGAAATCCAAGAAGCACAGAGAACTCCCTTCAGACGTAACTTGAATTGATCTTCTGCACGATATATCATAGTGAAACTGGCAAAATACAAGGAAAAAGAGAAAATTCTGAAAGCAGCAAGGGATAAACGTGCCCTAACATATAAATGGAGACCTATAAGACTCGTGAATGATCTCTCTTTTGAAACTTGGCAGGCCAGAAAGGCATGGCAGGATATCTTCAATGTGAGGAACAGAAAAAATATGCAGGCAAGAATCCTTTATCCCGCAAGTCTGTCATTTAGAATAGAAGGAGAGATAAAGGTCTTCCCAAACAACAAAAACTGAAGGAATTCGCCACCACTAAACCAGCCCTACAAGAGATCCTAAGGGGGATCCTGTAAGACAAAGTCCCAGAGACATCGCTACAAGCATAAAACATGCAGACATCGCAATGACTCTAAACCCGTATCTTTCTATAACACTGAATGTAAATGGACTAAATGCACCAACAAAAAGACATAGGGTATCAGAATGGATAAAAAAACAAGACCCATCTATTTGCTGTCTACAAGAGACTCATTTTAGACCTGAGGACACCTTTAGATTGAGAGTGAAGGGATGGGGAACTCTTTATCATGCTACTGGAAGCCAAAAGAAAGCTGGAGTAGCCATACTTATATCAGACAAACTAGACTTTAAATTAAAGGCTGTAACAAGAGATGAAGAAGGGCATTATATAATAATTACAGGGTCTATCCATCAGGAAGAGCTAACAAGTATAAATGTCTATGTGCCGAATACCGGAGCCCCCAAATATATAAAACAATTACTCATAAAGATAAGCAACCTTATTGATAAGAATGTGGTAATTGCAGGGGACTTTAACACCCCACTTACAGAAATAGATAGATCATCTAGACACACGGTCAATAAAGAAACAAGGGCCCTGAATGAGACATTGGATCAGATGGACTTGACAGATCTATTTAGAACTCTGCATCCCAAAGCAACAGAATACACTTTCTTCTCGAGTGCACATGGAACATTCTCCAAGATAGATCATATACTGGGTCACAAAACAGCCCTTCATAAGTATACAAGAATTGAAATTATACCATGCATACTTTCAGACCACAATGCTATGAAGCTTGAAATCAACCACAGGAAAAAGTCTGGAAAACCTCCAAAAGCATGGAGGTTAAAGAAAACCCTACTAAATAATGAGTGGGTCAACCAGGCAATTAGAGAAGAAATCAAAAAAATATATGGAAACAAACGAAAATGAAAATACAACAATCCAAATGCTTTGGGATGCAGCGAAGGCAGTCCTGAGAGGAAAATACATTGCAATCCAGGCCTATCTCAAGAAACAAGAAAAATCCCGGGGCGCCTGGGTGGCGCAGTCGGTTGAGCGTCCGACTTCAGCCAGGTCACCATCTCGCGGTCCGGGAGTTCGAGGCCCGCGTCGGGCTCTGGGCTGATGGCTCAGAGACTGGAGCCTGTTTCCGATTCTGTGTCTCCCTCTCTCTCTGCCCCTCCCCCGTTCATGCTGTGTCTCTCTCTGTCCCAAAAATAAATAAACGTTGAAAAAAAAATTTTAAAAAAGAAGAAACGAGAAAAATCCCAAATACAAAATCTAACAGCACACCTAAAGGAAATAGAAGCAGAACAGCAAAGACAGCCTAAACCCAACAGAAGAAGAGAAATAATAAAGATGAGAGCAGAAATAAACAATATAGAATCTAAAAATCTGTAGAGCAGATCAATGAAACCAAGAGTTGGTTTTTTTGAAAAAATAAACAAAATTGATAAACCTCTAGCCAGGCTTCTCAAAAAGAAAAGGGAGAGGACCCAAATAGATAAAATCGTGAATGAAAATGGAATTATTACAACCAATCCCTCAGAGATACAAACAATTATCAGGGAATACTATGAAAAATTATATGCCAAAAAATTGGACAACCTGGAAGAAATGGACAAATTCCTGAACACCCACACTCTTCCAAAACTCAATCAGGAGGAAATAGAAAGCTTGAACAGACCCATAACCAGCAAAGAAATTGAATCGGTTATCAAAAATCTCCCAACAAATAAGAGTCCAGGACCAGATGGCTTCCCAGGGGAGTTCTACCAGACGTTTAAAGCAGACATAATACCTATCCTTCTCAAGCTATTCCAAGAAATAGAAAGGGAAGGAAAACTTCCAGACTCATTCTATGAAGCCAGTATTACTTTGATTCCTAAACCAAACAGAGACCCAGTAAAAAAAGAGAACTACAGGCCAATATCCCTGATGAATATGGATGCAAAAATTCTCAATAAGATACTAGCAAATCGAATTCAACAGCATATGAAAAGAATTATTCAACATGACCAAGTGGGATTCATTCCTGGGATACAGGGCTGGTTCAACATTCGCAAAGCAATCAATGTGATACATCAAATTAATAAAAGAAAAGATAAGAACCATATGATCCTGTCAATCAATGCAGAAAAGGCCTTTGACAAAATCCACCACCCTTTCTTAATAAAAACCCTTGAGAAAGTCGGGATAGAAGGAACATACTTAAAGATCATAAAAGCCATTTATGAAAAGCCCACAGCTAACATCATCCTCAATGGGGAAAAACTGAGAGCTTTCTCCCTGAGATCAGGAACAAGACAGGGATGTCCACTCTCACCGCTGTTGTTTAACATAGTGTTGGAAGTGCTAGCATTAGCAATCAGACAAAAAAAGGAAATCAAAGGCATCAAAATTGGCAAAGATGAGGTCAAGCTTTCACTTTTTGCAGATGACATGATATGATACATGGAAAATCCAATAGACTCCACCAAAAGTCCGCTAGAACTGATGCATGAATTCAGCAAAGTTGCAGGACACAAAATCAATGTACAGAAATCAGTTGCATTCTTATACACTAACAATGAAGCAACAGAAAGACAAATAAAGAAACTGATCCCATTCACAATTGCACCAAGAAGCATAAAATACCTCGGAATAAATCTAACCAAAGGTGTAAAAGATCTGTATGCTGAAAACTATAGAAAGCTTATGAAGGAAATTGAAGAAGATGCAAAGAAATGGAAAGACATTCCCTGCTCATGGATTGGAAGAATAAATATTGTCAAAATGTCAATACTACCCAAAGGTATCTACACATTCAATGCAATCCCAATCAAAATTGCACCAGCATTCTTCTCGAAACTAGAACAAGCAATCCTAAAATTCATATGGAACCACAAAAGGCCCTGAATAGCCAAATAATTTTGAAGAAGAAGACCAAAGCAGGAGGCATCACAATCCCAGACTTTAGCCTCTACTACAAAGCTGTAATCATCAAGACAGCATGGTAGTGGCACAAAAACAGACACATAGACCAATGTAATAGAATAGAAACCCCAGAACTAGACCCACAAAAGTATGGCCAACTCATCTTTGACAAAGCAGGAAAGAACATCCAATGGAAAAAAGACAGTCTCTTTAACAAATGGTGCTGGGAGAACTGGACAGCAACATGCAGAAGAATGAAACTAGACCACTTTCTCACACCATTCACAAAAATAAACTCAAAATGGATAAAGGACCTAAATGTGAGACAGGAAACCATCAAAACCCTAGAGGAGAAAGCAGGAAAAGACCTCTCTGACCTCAGCCATAGCAATCTCTTACTCGACACATCCCCAAAGGCAAGGGAATTAAAAGCAAAAATGAATTACTGGGACCTTATGAAGATAAAAAGCTTCTGCACAGCAAAGGAAACAACCAACAAAACTAAAAGGGAACCAACGGAATGGGAAAAGATATTTGCAAATGACATATCAGACAAAGGGCTAGTATCCAAAATCTATAAAGAGCTCACCAAACTCCACACCCGAAAAACAAATAACCCAGTGAAAATATGGGCAGAAAACATGAATAGACACTTCTCTAAAGAAGACATCCGGATGGCCAACAGGCGCAAGAAAAGATGCTCAACTTCGCTCCTTATCAGGGAAATACAAATCAAAACCACACTGAGATGTCACCTCACGCCAGTCAGAGAGGCCAAAATGAACAAATCAGGAGATGATAGATGCTGGCAAGGATGTGGAGAAATGGGAACCCTCTTGCACCGTTGGTGGGAATGCAAACTGGTGCAGCCACTCTGGAAAACAGTGTGGAGGTTCCTCAGAAAATTAAAAATAGACCTACCCTATGAGCCAGCAATAGCACTGCTAGGAATTTATCCAAGGGATACAGGAGTACTGATGCATAGGGGCACTTGTACCCCAATGTTTATAGCAGCACTTTCAACAATAGCCAAATTATGTAAAGAGCCTAAATGTCCATCAACTGATGAATGGATAAAGAAATTGTGGTTTATATACACAATGGAGTACTATGTGGCAATGAGAAAGAATGTAATATTACCCTTTGTAGCAACGTGGATGGAACTAGAGAGTGTGATGCTAAGTGAAATAAGCCATACAGAGAAAGACAGATACCATATGTTTTCACTGTTATGTGGATTCTGAGAAACTTAACAGAAGCCCATGGGGAAGGGGAAGGGGGAAAAAAAAAGAGGTTAGAGTGGGAGAGAGCCAAAGCGTAAGAGACTCTTAAAAACTGAGAACAAACTGAAGGTTGATTGGGGATGGGAGGGAGGGGAATGTGGGTGATAGGTATTGAGGAGGGCACCTTTTAGGATGAGCACTGGGTGTTGTCTGGAAACCAATTTGACAATAAATTTCATATATTGAAAAAAAAGAATTACAAAAAGAAGGTACACTGAATAGGATTATAAAGCTATAAAGTTAACCTATTCTATTAGCTTGAAAATTATTAATGTTAACATACCAACAAAAAATTAAAAAATGTGAAAATAATAGGAAAAATTAAAAAAAAATAATTCACATAAAATCCAGCAAAAATTTCCTGAATGTACCTCATTGTTTCTATTCTCATATGGATATATATATATATATTCTTTAATTTAGAAAGCAAAATAATGCAACTTGCATAAATTATATGCAATAAAATATGAAATAATATATTATTACCAATACGAGATTGCTGAATGAAAATTTCATGTACAAAGATTTTATGGAAAAAGTGATCTTGATCTTTTGAAGAGTGGAGATTTGGTCAATAGCATTAAGAGTGAATATATGAATGAAAGAAAACACAGAGATGATGGTTTTTAAATAAGAAACATCAATCAACGAGTTATTTCTAGGATGACAGTTGGTTTTAGACCATGTCCTGATACACTGAAGCTGCTCAAGAAGATAAAGATTATCTCTGCACAGATGTTATTGTCAAAACCCACGTAATTTCTCAAAAGGTTAATCATAAATAACACATTAAGTTTGTACTCTAAGAAAGCCTTGACTATGGAACTAGAAACAACTTTATACCAACAAACAAATAACAATATGCCTGAGTCCTAATACTTTTTTGATCCCTTATTATGTTACATTTCCAGTATGACAATCCAATGATAATAGCTACTTTTAATATTGAGTATGAAACTTTTCTTACAGTGACATTGTGGAAACATAGCATTTTCTCAATTGCCACATCTTCCCATGCACTTCCTCAGGGCCCCCACCACTTCTTTGTTCCTTAAGCTGTAGATGAGGGGATTTAGCATGGGGGTCACTATGGTGCCAAGTACAGCTGCAATCTGATCTTGTTCAGGTGTGTGAGAAGAACTGGGTGTCATGTAAATGAAGATGGCTTGACCAAAGTAGAGACTCACTACTGTCAGGTGGGAGAAGCAGGTGGAAAGTGCTTTGTTACTTCCTTTCCAAGAATTCATCTTCAGAACAGTGAGGAAGATGAGAGTGTAGGAGACCAGAATAAGAAAAAATGGGACGAGGAGAAACACAATTGTTGATACAAATTTTACCATTTCATAGACTGATATATCCACACAAGACAACCTCAGGATGGCAGGCATCTCACAAAAGTAATGATTAATTTCCCTGGAACCACAGATAGGGAAATTCATTGGGTAGATGGTGTGTATAAGGGCTGCAAGGGACCCTCCAATCCAGGCTGCTGCAGCCATCTGCTTACAGACCTTGGGATTCATGAGAATTGTGTATCTCAGGGGGTTACACACAGCCACACAGCGGTCATAGGCCATTAGGGTCAGCAAGATGCACTCAGCAAGACCAAGGGTGAGGAAGAAAAAGAGCTGAGTGGCACAGGCGAAATAGGAAATGTTCTTCCTCTCTGTGAAATAGTTGGTAACCACCTTGGGGACTGTGCTGGAGATGTAAGCCAAGTCAATGAGGGACAGCTGACTGAGCAGGAAGTACATGGGGGTGTGGAGGCAGGAGTCCAGCCAGATGAGGAGGATTAGTATGGAGTTTCCAGTAAAGACAATACTGTAAATAAAAAGGAGGAGGAGGATGAGGAGGTAGGGATAACTGAACCAGGGAAAGAGTCCCAGGAGGATAAAATCAGTTGAGTTTTCATTCTTCTGCTCCATGTTTTAATTTAAATGGTTTATTCAAACTGAAAAATTGGAAAAGTTATATAACAAAGGATGTGGTGGTTTGTTAAAATAATCTGTCAGTCAACATTCACTTCTCTGTACACTTACAGCTAGGACTTTAAAACAGTACATTCTCATAAAAAGAAATTGAAAAGAAAACTCCATCAAATTGAAAATTTTCTACTTAGAAATTAGCAATGTTATATTCTAATTTGGTTGGTTTGACTTGGCCAGGTGAATATTTAGTCCCTTTGGTAATAATTACCAACCTGACCATTATGTTTCCCATATATTTAGCTTTTTAATGTACTCCAATCTGTTGACATTCTTGTGTTTTTCATATTGCTTTCCTGACTGTACTGTTCTGCTCACCTCCACCCCAAAGGATCTCAAGTGTCCCTTGGGGCCATTTCACAGATTTTCTAAAGAAATTTGAATCTCCACCAAAATGATATAGACTGTTTATTCTATTTTACATATTAACTTCCTTAATTCTTACGTTTTCAGTTTTCTTTTTAATTCTCATGTCTTACCTTCATTTTAAACTTATTTTTTCACTTGAATAATTTCCTTTGTCAATGAACAGCCTAAAAGACAGCAATCATATCTCTTGGTTAATCTTTCAGTTATTGTTCATTTCCCATAGAATAAAAATTTCTTCAGAATACTTTTAAGGTGTTGACTAAAGTCATGCAAATAAATTTTAATTTCCCGTCTTTGTAAAAGTGACGGTGACACTAATGACAAATGAAGAAATATCCTCTTTTGCTTGATGAGAAAGGTCTCATACATATTCAATTCCTGGATCAATGAGTTGATTTCCTTTGTAAACCCTGATGGTCCACATGCAATGTTTCCTCTTTGTGAAGCAATCATAATGAGAATTTTTGCTTTTATTATCAATAATATACATGAAATCTTCTATTTTATATCAAATCCTACATTATTATGCCTTTCATGATTTGAGATAATGAAAAAAAATCATTGTATAATGTTCATCTCTCAATGGAAATAGAATAGTGTCATTCAAGATTGGGTCATAATAAGCTTGTGGCAGAACTTTGGTCTTGGGGACATTTTTATTTATTTATTTATTTATTTTTACATTTATTCATTCTTGAGAGACAGAGAGACAGAAAGTAAGTGGGGGAGGGGCAGAGAGCTAGAAGGAGACATAGAATCTGAAGCAGGCTCCAGGCTTTGAGCTGTGAGCACAGAGCCCAACACGGGGCTGGAACCACAAAGCGTGAGATCATGACCTGAGCCCAAGTCAGACACCCAACCAAGTGAGCCACCCAGGCGCCCCTGAAATTTGTTTTCTTAAGTTACCACTCTGTGCACCTCAAGATCCTGGTCTCCTCTTCCTGGGCACTATCCTTCATGATGTTTCTCTAGTTTCCTGTGTTTTTTGACATAAAGCCTTTCCCTACAGAGCTTAGTTCATTGGGAAGTGAAATAATGGGAGAATATCTTTGAAAATAATGTCTCATGGTCCCACATAATTATGTGTAAAATATGACATTATGTTTACAGTATAACAGTGTTATTAACTATAGTGTATTCAAATAAATATAGACTGGGAATGGGAAATAGATACAAACACTGTAAAATATCTTGCTTTAGGAATGATAAAACATCAGGCATTTTGCCTGGCATCTAACTGATGACTAGTTTTGTAAGTCTATGTGCTTACATGCAAGCCTCTTTTAAGTGTATATTAATAATTTTGCACATTAGCAAATTAGGTCTATGATATATTGTATATTGAAAATATTGTAATGTTTTATATTAATCACATATGATTACATTATCTTAGATTTAGGAATGTGGAGTAAAAGTGATTTTTGTGATTTTGTTAGGAAGACCTTAGTTCTATCAATATCTTTGTGACTTGGAAATGAATGAATACCTCTAGGATGTAATTATTTCAAATGCTAAAGGAAACGTTAACTTACCTGATTTATAAGGGCAGCACTTGCCTTCTTCAAAATTATAATTAGACAATATGTATCGATAAAAATCATTGAGCACACACTTTATTACACTGAAACAATGATTCAACAATAAACTATACATTTAGCTAGATACAGACTCTGACTAAATAATGCACAAGCAGTATATTATAAAAATTTTTGAAAAATATTTTTTTGTCAAAATATATGTTTTGTCTTCAAGTGGTCAATAGATTTACCATGATTTACTCAAGAAATAAAGAAAAACAAGTTTATTTTTGTTTATCTTAAAGTAATGTCATTCTTTTATTCTAAGGAAAGTCACATTTCCTTTCAATTTCTAGAAAGTCTTAACTTTCTCCATCACATAAGATTTGAAACTAAGTGATTAACAATCAAAGCAGCACTCTAAAAAGATATTTGTATGAATGGCAAAACACAGATCCTATTAGAGAGATGTGAGCAGATTGCTCTCATCTGTAACTCATCCTGTCCTTATAAATATCCTTAAACTCTACAGTGCTCCTCACAAGCTAAGTCGCAGTAATTGCAAAATATGTGCTGCTGGAGTACATGGAGTATATTGGAGGACATACTAACACCGATGGCAGTATATTGGAGGACATACTAGCACTGATGACCCTTATAAGAACAGTAGTTCACACTTATGGAAGACAATAAATTCCAGAGTAGTTTGCATACATTAACCTATTGACTGCTTGTAAGGACCCTATGTGCAATCTTGAGCAACTGGGGAAGACAAAAATGGTGAAATGTGCTCTTACTGTGTCTTTTGTCAGGCAGTGGCTGAACAAAATGAGACAGAGACCTTTCCCTACAGATCCTCCCTCCCTGAAGACACTGAATTTTTCATTTAAGGACTCACTGTGAGAAGCAGATTCCATTTTCATGTAATCCAAATGTATCTGCTTTTGCTTTACAAAGGTCCTTTGGTATGGATGCTGGGTAGAAAAACAGAGTTAACTACCTGCCTAGAAGGAAATTATTTTATTAATAGGCAAAAACATTCTCCTACCCCTGCCTTCAGCCCCATAGTTACTGCTGCCTGGTGTACTTCCAGTAACTGCTGTCATTTCCTTGTGCCCTGTCGCTCTTTTACATTAAATTAGTCGATACCTGTCTTGACTGAAATTTCTGAAATTTCAAACTCCCTGAAAGAGGACTAATTACATTTCTGCTACACACCTGGTATAGGTCTGAGATCAGCATGTGAGAAGTCAATATCATCTTCTGTTTTTCATCAAGTTCTGTATCTTTTGTGTACCTCAAAATGGGGAAGACATGAAAAGTGTCTCATGGGAATTTGTCTCCAGACTTTAATTAATTGTAAGCTCAGAATAAGTGCAGGGCTCTAAGATGACTCTTATGAAAGATCATTACTGCCCAGTATTCTATGGTTTTTCTTGAAAAATGATCCTGTTGGGTTTTGATTATCTCTACGGAAATAGAAACATCAAAGAAATTCCATACTGAAAATATGAGAGCAAACTATTTGGATGACTTTTAAGTCAATGGGGGAGGAAAAACTTTTTTTTTTTGAGGGAAACTTTTTTTTCTTGTGTCCAACTTTTTATTTTTATATTTTTTAATATGAAATGTATTGTCAAATTGGTTTCCCTACAACACCCAGTGCTCATTCCAACAGGTGCCCTTCTCAATGCCCATCACCCACCCTCCTCTCCCTCCCACCCCCCATCAACCCTCAGTTTGTTCTCAGTTTTTAAGAGTCTCTTAAGTTCTGGCTTCCTCCCTCTCTAACCTTTTATTTTTTTTCTTCCCCTCCCCCATGGTCTTCTATTAAGTTTCTCAGGATCCACATAGGAGTGAAAATATATGGTATCTGTCTTTCTCTGTATGGCTTATTTCACTTAGCATAACACTCTCCAGTTCCATCCACGTTGCTACAAAAGGCCATATTTCATTCTTTCTCATTGCCACATAGTATTCCATTGTGTACATAAACCACAATTTCTGATTCCATTCATCAGTTGATGGACATTTAGGCTCTTTCCATAATTTGGCTATTGTTGAAAGTGCTGCTATAAACATTGGGGTACAAGTGCCCTTATGCATAGGCATTCCTGTATCCCTTGGGTAAATTCCTAGCAGTGTTATTGATGAGTCATAGGGTAGATCTATTTTTAATTTTTTGAGGAACCTCCACACTGTTTTCCAGAGTGGCTGCACCAGTTTGCATTCCCACCAACAGTGCAAGAGGGTTCCCATTTCTCCACATCCTCTCCAGCATCTATAGTCTCCTGATTTGTTCATTTTAGCCACTCTGACTGGCATGAGGTGGTATCTCAGTGTGGTTTTGATTTGTATTTCCCTGATGAGGAGTGACGTTGAGAATCTTTTCAGGTGCCTGTTGGCCATCTGAATGTCTTCTTTAGAGAAGTGTCTATTCATGTCTTCTGCCCATTTCTTCACTGGATTATTTGTTTTTTGGGTGTGGAGTTTGGTGAATTCTTTATAGATTTTGGATACTAGCCCTTTATCCAATATGTCATTTGTAAATATCGTTTCCCATTCCATTGGTTGCCTTTTAGTTTTGTTGATTGTTTCCTTTGCAGTGCAGAAGATTTTGATCTTCATGGGGTCCCAATATTTCATTTTGTATTTTAATTCCCTTGACTTTGGAAATGTGTCAATTAAGAAATTGCTGTTGCTGAGGTCAGAGAGGTTTTTCCCTGCTTTTTCCTCTATGGTTTTGATGGTTTCCTGTCTCATTCAGGTCCTTCATTCATTTTGACTTTATTTTTGTGAAGGGTGTAAGATAATTGGTCTAGTTTCATTCTTCTGTATGTTGCTGTCCAGTTCTCCCAGCACCGTTTGTTAAATAGACTGTCTTTTTTCTATTGGATATTCTTTCTTGCTTTGTCAAAGATTAGTTGGCCATACTTTTGTGGGGCCAATTCTGGGGTTTCTATTCTATTCCATTTGTCTATGTGTCTGTTTTTGTGCCAATACCATGCTGTCTTGATGATTACAGCTTTGTAGGAGAGGCTAAAGTCTGGGATTGTGATACCTTTGGTTTTCTCCTTCAGTATTATTTTGGCTATTCGAGGTTTTTTGTGATTCCATACAAATTTTAGGATTGCTTGTCCTAGACTGAAGAAGAATGCTGGTGCAATTTTGGTTGGGGTTGCATTGAATGTGTAGATTGCTTTGGGTGGTATTGACATTTGAAAAATATATATTCTTCCAATCCATGAGCACAGAATGTTTTTCCATTTCTTTGTATCCTCTTCAATTTCCTTCATAAGGTTTCTATAGTTTTCAGCATACAGATCTTTTACATCTTTGGTTAGGTTTATTCCTAGGTATTTTACGATTATTGGTGCAAATGTGAATGAGATCAGTTTCTTTATTTGTCTTTCTGTTGCTTCATTTTTGGTGTATAAAAATACAACTGATTTCTGTACATTAATTTTGTATCCTGTGACTTTGCTGAATTCATCTATCAGTTCTAGCAGACTTTTGGTGGAGTCTATCAGGTTGTTCATGCATAATATCATGTCATCTACAAAAAGTGAAAGCTTAACTTCATCATTGCCAATTTTCATGCCTTGATTTTCTTTCATTGTCTTATTGCTGATGTTAGAACTTCCAACACTATGTTAAACAACAGAGGTTAGGGTGGACATCCCTGTCTTGTTCCTTATCTCACAGGGAAAGCACTACGTTTTTCTCTATTGAGAATGATATTATCTTTTCATAAATGGCTTTTATGAAGTTTAAGGTTATTCCTTCTATCCTGACTTTCTCAAGGGTTTTAATGAAGAAAGGATGCTGTACTTTGTCAAATGCTTTTTCCACATCAATTGACAGGATCATATGGTTCTTATCTTTCCTTTTATTAATGTGATGTATCACATTGTTTGATTTGTGAATGTTGAACCAGCCCTGCAGCCCAGGAATGAATCTCACTTGATTATGGTGAATAATTCTTTTTATATGCTGTTGAATTCAATTTACTAGTATCTTGTTGAGAATTTTTCCATCCATATTCATCAAGGATATTGGCCTGTACTTCACTTTTTTTTTTGCTGGGTCTCTGTCTGGTTTGGGAATCAAAGTAATGCTCCCTTCAAGAATTAGTCTGGAAGTTTTCCTTCCCTTTCTATTTTTTGAAAAGCTTGAGAAGGATAGATATTATCTCTGCCTTAAATGTCTAGTAGAATTCCCCAGGGAAGCCATCTGGTACTGGACTCTTATTTGTTGGGAGATTTTTGATAACTGATTCAATTTCTTCACTGGTTATGGGTCTGTTCAAATTTTCTATTTCATTCTGTTTGAGTTTTGGTAGTGTGTGGGTTTTACGAATTTGTCCATTTCTTCCAGATTATAAAGTTTGTTGACATATAATTTTTCACAGTATTCCCTGATAATTGCTTGTGTATATGAGGGAGTGGTTGAAATAAATTCCACTTTAATTCATGATTTTATCTATTTGGGTCATCTCCCTTTTCTTTTTCAGAAGCCTGGCTAGAGGTTTGTCAATTTTGTTTATTTTTCTCAAAAAACCAACTCTTGGTTTCATCGATCTGCTCTACAGTTCTTTTCAGAGTCTATATTGTTTATTTCTGCTCTGATCTTTATTATTTCTCTTCTTCTGCTGGATTTAGGGTGTCTTTGTTGTTCTGCTTCTATTTCCTTTAGGTGTGCTGTTAGATTTTGTATTTGGGATTTTTCTTGTTTCTTGAGATAGGCCTGGATTGCAATGTATTTTCCTCTCAGGACTGCCTTTGCTGCATCCCAAAGTGTTTGGATTGTTGTATTTTCATTTTCATTTGTTTCCATGTAATTTTTAATTTCTTCTCTAATTGCCTGGTTGACCCATTCATTCTTTAGGAGGATGTTCTTTAACCTCCATGCTTTTGGAGGTTTTGCATATTTTTACTTGTGGTTGATTTCAAGTTTCAGAGCATTGTGATCTGAAAGTGTGCATGGTATGATATCAATTATTTTATATTTATATAGGGCTGTTTTGTGACCTTGTATGTGATATATCTTGGAGAATGTTTCATATGCACTTGAGAAGAAAGTGTATTCTGTTGCTTTTGGATGCAGAGCTCTGTCATGTCCATCTGGTCCAAGGTATAACTCAAGGCCATTGTTTTTTTTTAATGATTTTCCATCCAGATGATGTATGCCTTGTTGTAAGTGGATTATTAACGTCCCCTGCAATTACCACAATCTTATCAATAAGGTTGTTTACGTTTGTGATTAATTGTTTTATGTATTTGGGTGGTCTGAATTCGATGCATAGACCTTTATAATTGTTAGCTCTTCCTGATGGATAGACCCTGTAATTATTACATAATGTCCCTCTTCATCTCTTGTTACAGCCTTTAAGTTAAATTCTAGTTAGTCTGATATAAGTATGGCTACTCCAGCTTTCTTGTGACTTCCATGAGCATGATAGATAGTTCTCCATCCCGTCACTTTCAATCTGAAGGTGTCCTCAGATCTAAAATGAGTCTCTTGTAGACAACAAATAGATGGGTCTTGTTTTTTTTTTATCCATTCTGATACCCTATGTCTTTTGGTTGACGTATTTAGTCCATTTACATTCAGTATTATTATTCAAAGATATGGGTTTAGAGTCATAGTGATATCTGTAGGTTCATGCTTGTAGTGGTGTCTCTGGTACTTTGTGTTTCTTGCAACATTTCACTCACAGAATCCCCCTTAGGATGTCTTGTAGGGCTGGTTTACTGGTGATGAATTCCTTCAGTTTTTGTTTGTTTGGAAAAAGCTTTATCTCTCCTTGTATTTTGAATGACAGGTTTGCTGGATAAACGATTCTTGGCTGCATATTTTTCCTGTTCATCACATGAAGATTTCTTTCCATTCCTTTCTGCCCTGCCAAGTTTTAGTAGACAGGTCTGCTACTACCCTTATGCTTCTACCTTTGTATGTTAAGGCCCATTTTTCCCTAGCTGCTTTCAGAATTCTGTCTTTATCCTTGTATTTTTCCAGTTTCACTATATGCCCTTCAGAAGATTGATTCAAGTTATGTCTGAAGGGAGTTCTCTGTGTCTCTTGAGTTTCAGTGCCTATTTCCTTCCCCAGACCAGGGAAGTTGTCAGTTATGATTTTTTCAAGTATACCTTCAGACCCTTTCTCTCTCATCTTTGTTTGGAATTCCTGTGATATGGATATTGTTCCATTTATCTGCATCACTTAGTTCTCTAATTCTCCTCTAGTACTCCTGGATTTTTTTTAATCTCTCTTTTTCTCAGCTTCCTCTTTTTCCATAATTTTTCTTCTAATTCACCTATTCTCTCCCCTGCCTCTTCAATCCTCACTGTGCCCACCTCCATTGTTTTTTGCACCTTATTTATAGCATTTTTTAAATTCATCACGACTATTTCTTAGTCCCTTGATCTCTGTGGCATTAGATTCTCTGCTGTCCTCTATGCTTTTTTTCAAGCCCAGCAACTAATTTTATGACTATTATTCTAAATTCTTGTTCAGTTATATTGCTTAAATCGGTTTGAATCAATTTGTTAGCTGTCGCTGTTTCCTGGAATTTCTTTTGAGGAGAATTCTTGCGTTCCATCACTTTGGCTAATTCTCTGTCCCTTATGAGTTTTAAGTGCTTGTTGTGTGCTCTGCACCTGTGAGCACTGCTATATTAAAGGAGGGTCATACACTATCCAGGGCTTGGCCCTTCAGGGGATATTTTTTTCGGAGATTGTTACTTGCTGTCTGTTGTTGTGACTTTTGTTATTTTATTACCCTACTCATAGTGATATTTTGGACCCTCCACCAGATGTGCTTTGATTTGTTCCTTGGAGTAGCCCAGAAGATCAGCCCCCCTTAGAACAAGTCAACCCTCCTATTGGGGATTCGATATCCTGCAGAGCCCCTTGAGCTTACTGCTCTCTTACTGCCTCAAAGGGTCATACGTACTTCTCAGATCCTCTGCACCTTTGCTTTTTGAACGTTCAGACTTTGAAACTTTCTTTTTCTGGACTGGATCATGAAACTGACTGGGACTGGACAGGGTCTGACTTAGAACGAGACTGGGTTCAAGGTTAGACTGAGTCCTACAAAGAAACCAGACTGGTCCAAGTTCAGGCAGAAACTGGCTTACAAACTGGACCAGATTCAGGAGTCTAACAAAGAAACTGGCTATAGATTTTGAATACTAACCTTTGATCCAATATGTAATTTTCAAATATCTTCTCCCATTTCATACGTTGCCATTTAGTTTTGTTGATTGCTTACTTCTCTGTGCAGAAGAAATTTTATCTTTAAGAGGACCAAATAGTACATTTTTGCTTTTGTTTCCCTTGCCATTTTGTTAACTTTGTAATTTAGCTTTATTTTTTATTTTTTAAAATTTACATCCAAATTAGTTAGTATATAGTGAAGCAATGATTTCAGTAGATTCCTTAATGCCCCTTACCCATTTAGCCCATCCCCCCTCCCACAACCCCTCCAGCAACCCTCAGTTTGTTCTCCGTATTTATGAGTCTCTTCTGTTTTGTCCCCCTCCCTGTTTTTATATTATTTTTGTTTCCTTTCCCTTATGTTCATCTGTTTTGTCTCTTAAATTCCTCATATGAGTGAAGTCATATGATTTTTGTCTTTCTCTGACTGACTAATTTCACTTAGCATTATACCCTCCAGTTCCATCCATGTAGTTACAAATGGCAAGATTTCATTCTTTTTGATTGCTGAGTAATACTCCATTGTATATATATGCCACTTCTTCTTTATCCATTCAGCCCTCAATGGAATTTTGGGCTCTTTCCATACTTTGGCTATTGTTGATAGTGCTACTATTAACATGGGGGTGCATGTGTCCCTTCAAAAGAGCACATCTGTATCCCATAGATAAATGCCTAGTAGTGAAATTGCTGGGTCATAGGGTAGTTCTATTTTCAGTTTTTTGAGAAACCTCCATACTGTTTTCTAGAGTGACTGCACTAGCTTGCATTCCAACAAACAATGCAAAAGAGATCCTCTCTCTCTGCATCATTGCCAACATCTGTTGTGACCTGAGTTGTTAATGATAGCCATTGTGACAGGTGTAAGGTGGTATCTCATTGTGGTTTTGATTTGTGTTTCCCTGATGATGAGTGATGTTGAGCATTTTTTCATGTGTCAGTTGGCCATCTGGATGTCTTCCTTGGAGAAGTGTCTATTCATGTCTTTTGCCCATTTCTTCATTGGATTATTTGTTTTTTGGGTGTTGAGTTTGATAAATTCTTTATAGATTTTGGATACTAACCCTTTATCTGATATGTCATTTGCAAATATCATATTCTCCCATTCTATCGGCTACCTTTTAGTTTTGCTGGTTGTTTCCTTTGCTGTGCAGAAGCTTTTTATTTTGATGAAGTCCCAGTAGTTCATTTTTGCGTTTGTTTCCCTTGCCTCTGGAGACGTGTTAAGAAATTGTTGCAGGCAAGATCAAAGAGGTTTTTGCCTTCTTTCTCCTCGAGGATTTTGATAGCTTCCTGTCTTACACTGAGGTCTTTCATCCACCTTGAGTTTATTTTTGTATATGGTGTATGAAAGTGGTCCAGGTTCATTCTTGTGCATGTTGCTGTCCAGTTTTCCCAGCACCACTTGCTGAAGAGACTGTCTTTATTCCATTGGATATTCTTTCCTGATTTGTCAAAGATTAGTTGCCCATATGTTTGTGGGTCCGTTTCTGGGTTCTCTATTCTGTTGCATTGATCTGAGTGTCTGTTCTTGTGCCAGTACCATTCTGTCTTGATAATTACAGCTTTGTAGTATAGCTTGAAGTCTAGGATTGTGATGCCTCTTCCTTTGGTTTTCTTTTTCAATATTGCTTTGGCTATTGGGGGTCTTTTCTGGTTCCATAAAAATTTTAGGATTATTTGTTCTAGCTCTGTGAGGAATGCTGGTGTTACTTTGATGGGGATTGCATTGAATATGTGGATTCCTTTGGATAGTATCGACATTTTAACAATATTTGTTCTTCCTATCCAGGAACATGGAATCGTCTTTTCCATTTCTTTGTGTCTCCTTCAATTTCTTTCATAAGTTTTCTATAGTTTTCAATGTATATATTTTTCACCTCTTTGGTTAGATTTATTCCTTGGTGTTTGGGGTTTTGGTGCAACTGTAAATGGGATCGATTCCTTGATTTCTCTTTCTGTCACTTCATTGTTCGTGTATAGGAATGCAAGCGATTTCTGTGCATTGATTTTACATCCTGCAACTTTGTTGAATTCATGAATCAGTTCTAGCAGGTTTTGGTGGAATCTTTTGCATTTTCCATGTAGAGTATCACGTCATCTGTGAAGAGTGAATGTTTGACCTCCTCCTGGCCCATTTGGATGCCTTTTATTTCTTTGTCTTGTCTGATTGCAGAGGCTACGACTTTCAATACTATGTTGAATAAAAGTGGTGAGAGTGGATATCCCTGTCTTGTTCCTCACCTTAAGGGGAAAGCTGTCAGTTTTTCCCCTTTAAGCATGATATTAGCATCGGGTCGTTCATATATGGCTTTTATGATCTCGAGGTATGCTCTTTCTATCGCTACTTTCTTGAGGGTTTTTATCAAGAAAGGATGCTGTATTTTGTTAAATGCTTTCTCTGCATCTATTGAGAGGATCATGTTTCTTGTCCTTTCTTTTATTGATGTGATGAATCACGTTAATTGTTTTCAGATATTGATCCAGCCCAGTATCCCAGGTATAAATCCCAGTTGGTCATGGTGAATAATTTTTTAATGTCTTCTTGGATCTGGTTGGCTAATATCTTGTTGAGGATTTTTGCATCCATGTTCATCAGGGAAATTGGTCTACAGTTCTCCTTTTTAGTGGGGTCTCTGTATGGTTTTGGAATCAGGGTAATCTGGCTCCATAGAAATAATTTGGAAGTTTTCCTTCCATTTCTCTTTTTTTTGGAACAGTTTCAAGAGAATTGGTGTTACCTCTTCCTTAAATGTTTGGTAGAATTCCCCCGGAATGCCATCTGACCCTGGACTCTTGTATTTTGGCAGATTTTTGATTACTAATTTGATTTCCTTCCTGGTTATGGGTCCATTCAACTTTTCTACTTATTCCTGTTTCAGGTTTAATAGTGTATATGTTTCTAGGAATTTGTCCATTTCTTCCAGATTACCCATTTTATTGGCATATAATTGCTCATAATATTCTCTTACTATTGTTTCTATTTCTGCTGTGTTGGTTGTGATCTCTCCCCTTTCATTCTTGATTTTATTTATTTGGGTCTTTCCTTTTTCTTTTGGTAAAGCTGGCTAGTGATTTATCAACTTTGTTCATTATTTCAAAGAACCAGCTTCTGGTTTCATTGATCTGTTCTACTGTTTGTTTGTTTTTGTTTGTTTGTTTGTTTGTTTTGATAGCATTAATTTCTGCTCTAATCTTTATTATTTCCTGTCTTCTGCTGGTTTTGGGTTATATTTGCTCTTCTTTTTCCAGCTCCTTAAGGTGTAAGGTTAGGTTGTGTATCTGAGATCTTTCTTCCTTCTTTAGGAAGGCCTCTATTGTTATATACATTCCTCTTATGACAGACTTTGCTGCATCCCAGAGGTTTTGGGTTGTGGTGTTATCATTTTCATTGGCTTCCATATACTTTTTAATTTCTTCTTTAACTGTTTGGTTAGCCCATTCATTCTTTAGTAGGATGGTCTTCAGTCTCCAAGTATTTGTTACCTTTCCAAATTTTTTCTTGTGGTTGATTTCGAGTTTCATAGCGTTGTGGTCTGAAAATATGCACAGTATGAATCTGATCTTTTTGAACCTAATTAGGGCTGATTTGTGTCCCAGTATATGGTCTATTCTTGAGAATATTCCATGTGCACTGGAGAAGAATGTATATTCTGCTGCTTTAGGATGAAATGTTCTGAATATATCTCTTAAGTCCATCTGGTCCAGTGTGTCATTCAAAGCCATTTTTTCCTTGTTGATTTCTCGTGTAGATGATCTGTCCATTGCTGTGAGTGGGGTGTTGAAGCCTCCTACTATTATGTATTACTATTAATGAGTTTCTTTATGTTTCTGATTACTTGATTTATGCTTGGGTGCTCTCACATTTGGTGCATAAATGTTTAAAATGGTTAGGTCTTCTTGGTTGATACACCCTTTGATTATTATATAATGCCCTTCTGCATCTCTTGATACAGTGTTTATTTTAAAGTTTAGATTGTCTGATATAAGTATGGCTACTTTTGGATTTTGGCTGGCTTTCTTTTGTTGACCATTAGATGATAGATGGTTCTCCATTCCCTTATTTTCGATCTGAATGTGTCTTTAGGTCTATAGCTGGTCTCTTATACACAGGAATTAGATGGATCTTTTTTCTTTTCTTTTTTTTGAGGTTTTTGTTTATTTATTTATTTTTTAAATATGAAATTTATTGTCAAATTGGTTTCCATACAACATCCAGTGTTCATCCCAAAAGGTGCCCTCCTCAATACCCATCACCCACCCTCCCCTCCCTCCCACCCCCCATCAACTGTCAGTTTGTTCTCAGTTTTTAAGAGTCTCTTATGCTTTGGCTCTCTCCCTCTCTAACCTCTTTTTGTTTGTCTTTCTTCCCCTCCCCCATGGACTTCTGTTATGTTTCTAAGGATCCACATAAGAGTGAAATGATATGGTATCTGTCTTTCTCTGTATGACTTATTTCACTTAGCATAACACTCTCTAGTTGATGGATCTTGTTTTCTTATCCATTCTGTTACCCTATGTCTTTTAATTGGAGCACTGAGTCCATTGATGTTTAGAGTGAGTACTGAAAGATATGAATTTATTACCATTATGATGCTTGTAGAGTTGAAATTTCTGGTGGTGTTCTCTGGTCCTTTCTAATCTTTATTGCTTTTGGTATTTGCATATATATTTGAATATATCTATATCTATATCTATATCTATATCTATATCTATCTATATCTATATCTATCTATATCTATAGATAGATTCATCTTTTCTCCTCTCAGCGAGTCCCCCTTAAAATTTCTTGCAGGGGTGGTTTAGTGGTCACATACTCCTTTAATTTTTGTTTGTCTGGGAAACTTTTTATCTCTCCTTCTATTTTGAATGACAACCTTGATGGATAAAGAATTCTTGGCTGCATATTTTTCTGATTTAGCACACTGAATATATGCCACCACTCCTTCTTGGCCTGCCAAGTTTCTGTGGACAGGTCTGCTGCAAACCTGATCTGTCTTCCTTTGTAGGCTAGGGACTTTTTTCCCTTGCAGCTTTCATGATTCTCTCCTTGCCTCAATATTTTGTGAATTTGACTATGATATGCCTTAGTGATGGCTAGTTTTTGTTGAATCGAATGGGGATCCTCTGTGCTTTCTGGATTTTGCTGTCTGTGTCTTTCCCCAGGTTAGGAAAGTTTTCTGCTATGATTTGTTCACATACCCCTTCTATCCCTATTTCTCTCTATTCATCCTCTGGGACCCCTAATATTCTGATGTTGTTCCTTTTTAATGAGTCACTGATTTCTCTAATTCTTAAATCGTGCTCTTTTGCCTTAATCTCCCTCTTTTTTTCTGCTTCGTTATTCTCTATACGTTTGTCCTCTATATCGTTGATTCTCTGTTTGCCTTGTCCATCCTTGTTGCTGCTGCATCCATCCGTGATTGCAGCTCAGATATAGCATTTTTAATTTAATTCTGGCTATGTTTTACTTCTTTTATCTCTGTAGAAAGGGATTCTAATCTATTTTTGACTCAGCTAGTATTCTTATTATCGTGATTCTAAATTCTGGTTCTGACATCTTGCTTGTGTTTGTGTTGGTTAATTCCCTGGCTGTCATTTCTTCATGCTTTCTTTTGGGGTGAATTCCTTTGTTTTGCCATTTTGAAGGGAGAAAATGTACGAATGAGGTACAAAAATTAAAACTAAAAAAATATTAAAATTAAAAAATATTAAAACTAAAAATTTAAACACAAACACACATACAAAAAATGAATAAATGATGCTAGATCCTAGGTGTGTTTTGGTCTGGGTGTTGAAAGTGGTTTGACATATTAGAGAAAAAAAGGGGGGGAGAAAAAAATGAAACCATTTGATAATTTGAAAAAATGAATACACTGAAGTAGACTAAAATGAGATGATGGGAGTGACATAGAATTTGAAGAAATATACACAAAAGTAAAGAATATGGCAGAAAAAATTAAAGCAAAATATTTTTAATAAAAGTTAAAAATAAATATTAATTTTTTCTCTTTCTGTAGTCAATAAAAAGAAACAAAAAAGAGAAAAATATAAAGAAATAAAAATACAAAATCATTTGAAAATTGAAAAAAGTGGATACACTGTAGTAGACTAAAATAAAATGATGGAAGTAAAATAGAATTTGAAATATATATATATATATAAACAAAAAATATAGTAATAAAAAATAAATAAAAATATTTTTAATAGAAATTGAAAGTAGAAATGAAGTTTTTCTCTTTCTGCCTTTAAGAAAAAGAATAGAGGGGCGCCTGGGTGGCGCAGTCTGTTAAGCATCCGACTTCAGCCAGGTCACGATCTTGCGGTCCGTGAGTTTGAGCCCCGCGTCGGGCTCTGGGCTGATGGCTCAGAGCCTGGAGCCTGTTTCCGATTCTGTGTCTCCCTCTCTCTCTGCCCCACCCCCGTTCATGCTCTGTCTCTCTCTGTCCCAAAAATAAATAAACGTTGAAAAAAAAAATTAAAAAAAAAAAAAAGAAAAAGAATAGAAATGAAAAAGATAAAACAAGAGAAAGAAATTAGAATAAAGGAAACTGTTTGAAAATTTGAAAAGGTGAATAAACTGAAGTAGACTAAAATAAAATGATGGAAATCAAGTCGAGTTTGAAAAAAAATACACAAAATTAAAAATATATAGTAATAAAAATGAAAGAAAATATTTTTAATAAAAAGTGAAAATCAAAATGAATTTTTTTTTCTGTATTCATGAAAAAGGAAAGAATTGCAAAAGAGAAAAGGAAAAAAGAATAAAAAAGAAAGAAAATTGAATAGATGAACCTGCTAACAGATTTAAGTAGGTCTGAAATTGCTTCATTTTCCCTTAGAAGTCAGTCCATGTAGCTCTTTATAGTCCCTAAATTAAGCCAGCAGTGATACTTGTGTTCTTGAAGAGTGAAGTTGGCCCAGTTGGGAGGGGCTGAGTGTAACAGCTCCGCTCTTCAATAGATGGCACTGCTAGCCTACTGGGGTGGATTGTTGCAGTGCTCATAGGTGAGTATGAGTATGCACTGGAGAGGTGAAAATGGCGCCACCCAGCTACCCTGTCTGTTTTCCCAGATCAGGAATCATGCACCCGTCCTCTATCTTCAGCTTTTGTCCACTCCCTGCTTTTTTATTCTCCATGACCAGGCCCCAGGCAGTACCTCTCTCCCAAGTTTTGTCTCAGATGAGGCTATTTTCTTCGGCCTTTTACTTCTGAAGGAGTGCAGCTTTGACCCGTTCTGCCCCTCTATGGGACACTCTCACCAAGCAATGGCCAAATGAGCAATAGCTGAATGTCAGCTGCACCCAGGAACGCTTGCTGGACCCTGATGCTGCTGGTGCCCCAAGACTGCAGCCAGGTGCCAGCCCATCCCAGAAAAAGCTTGCAAGATAGTGTAGCAGCAGCTTTTCAGGGATTATGGAAAATGACAATACACATCTGGCACCAGGCTTCACCCTTAATGACCTTGTTCTAGCACCAGCGTATGTGGCCATTTTCTGGGGTCTGCTTGGACCAGGTGACTCAACAGTCTCTACCAAATGTCCTTCAGCAGTGGAACCGCTTTTCCCCGTGTTGTCTGAGAACTTCCTGGACCCCACTCTGTTCCTGGGGATTCACCCTTCCTACCAGAGCACAGCCAGGTATCGAGCTGCAGAGTTGCAGCCTTTGTTCTCCCCTTGTTTACAGTCTTAATGGAATTTAAACCCTCTACTTTCTCCTTTCTCCTTTCTCCCTTCTCTCTTCTCCCTTTTTAGTTTAGTCCCTGTGGGTGTTTCCAATTTTCCATTTTCTCTCCAGCTGCTTCTGGGGAGGGGTGCTTTTCCTGTATTCTCACCCCCTCCACAGTCTCTGTCCTCTCTCCACCCACAAAAGCAGTTCTCTACTTTTCATGGCTTCTTGCTCCCCAAATTCACCTCTCTGTGCCACATACCTGCTGAATTCTGTGGTTCAGGTTGTGCAGATTGTTGTGTTAACCCTCCGATCAGTTTTCTATGTGTGCAGGATGATTTACTGTTGGTATGGTTATATGGACACTAGGCACACAAAAAACTTCCATGCTGTTCCACCATCTTGGCTCCTCCCTATATCATTTATTTATGCTTTAATATTTATGATTTACTGCTTATGCTGGCTTTAGGCTTCATTTGTTGTTCTTTTTCTAGCTTCTTTATTTGTAACATCAGTTTACTTGAGATTTTTCTTGTTTTTTTTTTGGTTTTTTTTTATGGTAGGCCTATATTGCTATATATTCCCTCATAGGATCACTTGTGCTACATCCCAAAGGATTTGCACAATTTTCATTTACTTCCATGTATTTTTAAAATTCTTCTTTGATTTCCTGATTGACACATTTATTGTTTAGCTACATGTTTTTTTAATATCCATATGTTTGTTCTCTTTCCAATTTTTGTTGCTGACATCATGTTTAATAGCTTTGTGGTCAGAAAATATGCATGGTGGTCTCAATGTATTCGTCCTTGTTGAGTCCTGATTTCTGACCTAATATATGATCTGTTCTGGAGATTGTTCCATGTTCACTTGTAAGAATGTGTATTCTGCTGCTTTAAGATGGAATGTTCTGAATATATTTACTCAAGTCTATGTGGTCCAATGTGTCATACAAAGCCACTGTTTCCTTGCTGATTTTCTACTTAGATGATCTGTCCATTGATGTAAGTGTGGTGCTAAAGTCCCCTACTATCATTGTATTATTATCAATGTATTACTTTAGGCTTATTATTAATAGTTTCATGTATTTGGGTTCTTCCAATTTGGGGGTATAGCTATTTACAATTATTTGATCTTGTGAAATTGTCTTCTTTATTATCATATAGTTCCCTTCTTCATCTCTTGTTGCAGTTTGGTTTAAAATATAATTTGCTTGATATAAGTTTAACTATTCTGACTTTCTTTTGACATTTTTTTTCATGTTAAATGTTTTCCTTTCCCCTTGCTTTCAATATGCAGGTATCTTGAAATCTAAAATGAGCCCCTTATAGGCAGTCTATAGATGGTCATTTTTTAAAATCCAACAAACCCTCTTCTTTTGATTGGAACATTTCATTAATTTACATTCAGAATGACTATTAGAGTGATTTTTCATTGTTTCTGGAGATTTTCTCTGCTCCTTTCTTCTCTTTTTCACTTTTGGTCTTTCTTTTCTACTCAAAGTGTTCCTTTTAATATTTCTTGCAGGGCTGGTTTAGTGGTTACAAACTCCTTTAATTTCTACTTATCTGGGAAACTATTTCTCCTTCTATTCTGAATGATAGCATGACTGAATTGAGTATTCTTGGCTGCAGATTCTTCCCATCCAGTACACTGAATACATCATGTCATTACCTTCTGGCTTGTCAAATTTCTGATCTGCAGGTAACCTAATCTGTCTTCTCTTGAAAGTTAAGGACTTCTTTTGTCTTTCTGCTTGTAGTTTTTTTTCTTTATTATTATGTTTTCTATATTTTATTACAATATGTCTTGGTTTTGACCTGCTTTTGTTGATTTTTCTGGGAGTTCTCTGTGCCTCCTGGATGTGAATGTTTGTTTTCTTTCTCAGATTAGGAAGTTTTCAGCTACTATTTCCTCTTAATTATTTTCTGTCCCCTTTTCTCTCTCTTCTGGGACTCTTGTTATATGAATGTTATTACATTTTATGGAGTCACTGAGTTCCCTATGTGTATTCATATTCTATCTATGTTCTTTAATTCATTCTCTCTTTTGTTCAACTTCATTTTTTCCATTATTTATCTTCTATATCACTTATTCATTCCTCTGTTTCTTTCATCTTCATGTTCATTGAAAGAAATCTGTTTTGAATCTCACTGATTGCATTTTTCATTTCTGTGTGATTCTTTTTAAACTCTTTTGTCCCTGTGGTAATTACCTCCCTGATGTCTCCCATTCTTTTCTCAAGCCCAGTGAGTGTCCTTATGATTGTTGCCTTAAATTCTCCAGCAGGTATGTTCTTTATATCTGTTTCACTTATATATCTGGTTGTGGACTTATCCTGTTCTTTCATTTGGGATTAATTCCTTTTGGCATTCTATGTGAGTCTCTTTCTTCTCTGTGTTAGGAAAACCTGTTATGTTTCCTGCTCCTGAGAGTAATGAGTTTATGAAAAGGTTATAAAATGTCTAAAGCCTAGCTCTTCAGAAATGCCTATGGTGTGCCCTACATGCACTCTGCTGTTGTGTTTTTGCTGCTCTATCCTTCAGGTTAGTCATCTGCAAAGGTTCTCCTTGCATGAGGTGGGCAGTGTTTGGTCCTTGGCCTGAGTGTGGTGAATTTTAACTAGGTGTGCTCTAGTCAGCTTGAAAATGAGACCTGACACTACTTTCACTAGAACTGAAGCCTCATAAAATGTTCAAGTCATGAGACTTGTCGTGGGTCAGTATTTCTGCTGGTCTTCTGGGGAAGAGACCTATTGTGTTGGGACTGAAGCAAACTTGACCAAGGAGGGCAGTAAGGCCAGTTCACAGAAGTGTGGGCCCTGATGTAAGCAGGTTAGGTAGCCAGTGTTGGTGCTGTGCTGTTTATCGCAGGTGGCTCTGTGTTCACGCTGAGGTGTGGGTGAGGGAAGTGGTGTAAGGCAACTACTTTGTCCCTGGAGAGGGGTCTCTCTGATCCTGCTGCCTCTCAGGGAAGCACTCCCCAAACAGTGAGTAATCTCCTTGCTGTGTTTCCTAAGTATTCCTCAGATAGGTTTTTCCACACTGTCTGCCTCCAGGTTGTTTGCTTACCTTCTCTCTAGGGAAGCACAGTACCTTCCCAGTTCTGTCCCAGTCAATCTTTCTGATTTTTAAAACTCTAGGCTTTAGGGGTGTGTTGTGGACACTGGTCTTCTGGGTGAGAATCTTGTCGTGCTGGGACTGTGGCAGGTTTTACAGAGAAGGGTAGTTGTGTCAAAGCTCAGGGGCATGGAACTTGGTGAAGGCAGGTTAGGTGGCTGGTATGGGGGCCAAGCTGCCCTCTGCAGGTGGTTCTGCACTTACGCTGAGGGGTGGGAGAGGGAAATGTTGCCAGCTGACTTCTTTGTCCATGGAGAGACTTTAAATGTAAATGGACTAAATGCTCTGGCCAAAAGATATAGGTGACTGAAAAGATTTTTAAAATACTCATCTATATGCTGCCTACAGGAGACTCATTTAAGACATACAGGCACATATACACTGCAAGTGAAAACATTGAAAAAGATATTCCATGCAAATGGAAGTGGAAAAAAAAGTTGGGTAGCAATATTGATTTCAGAAAAAAAAGGCTTTATTTATTTATTTGTTTAAAAAGTAATTGATGTTTATTTATTTTTGAGAGAGACAGACTGTGAGTGGGGGGAGGGGCAGAGAGAGAGGCAGACACAGAATTTGAAGCAGACTCCAGGTTCTAAGCTGTTGGCACAGAGCCCAACATGGGACATGCACTCCTGTACCGTGAGATCGTGACCTGAGCTGAAGTTAGTTAATCAACTGAGCCACTCAGGTGCCCCTGGGGGGATGGGAGGGAGACTTTAAAGGAAAGAGTGAAACAAAAGACAAAGCATACATCATGTTAAAAAAAAATCAATCCAGCAAATGGATAAAATTAAATGTAAACCCTTATGCACCCAACATAGCTGTACCTAAAAAAATAAAATATAAAATAATAAAATAAAATAAAATAAAATAAAAACAGACATGAAAGGAGAAATTGACAGTAATACCATAATAATAAAGGACCTTAATGTAATTTCACTTACATTAATGAATAAATCATCCAGACAGAAACTGTAATGAAAACTGGCTTTAAGTGATACATTACCAGATAGACCTAACAGATATATATAGAACATTCCATCCCCAAACAGCAGAACATACATTCTTTTCAAATCTTTATGGAATGTTCTTCAGGAAAGATCACATGATAGGCCACAAAACAAGTCTCAATACATTCAAGAAAATTTAATTAATATGAACTATCTTTTCTGATCACAGTGGGATGAAAATAAAAATCAATAAAAAGAAAAAAAAACTGAAAGAAACACAATTGCTTGTAGGCTAAATAGCAGTACTAACAACCAATGGGTTAACAAATACAGGAAAGGAAAAAAAAAACGAGAAATACCTGGAGACAAATGAAAATGAAAACACAATGGTCAAAAATCCCTGAGACTCAGAAATCTCTAGTAATATAGGCTTACTTTTATTTTTTCTTTTTATATATGAAATTTATTGTCAAATTGGTTTCCATACAACACCCAGTGCTCATCCCAAAAGGTGCCCTCCTCAATACCCATGGTTTATATACACAATGGAATACTACATGGCAATGAGAAAGAATGAAATATGGCCTTTTGTAGCAACGTGGATGGAACTGGAGAGTGTGATGCTAAGTGAAATAAGCCATACAGAGAAAGACAGATACCATATGGTTTCACTCTTATGTGGATCCTAGGCTTACTTTTAAAATGAGAAAAATCTCCAATTAACTAAATTTACACGTAAATAAACTTGAAAATTAAAAGCAAACAAAACCTAAAGTTATCAGAAGAAAAGAAATCATATAGTGCAAAGGAGAAATAAATGAATTAGACACTTAAAAATATGATAAAACTTTAGCCAGAATAATCAAAAAGAAAACAAGTACACTCAAATAAGTAAATGCTACAGAAATAGATAAGATTATGAGATTACATAAAATACATACCAACACATTGGACAAACTAGAATACATGGATAAATTCCTAGAAAAAATTTTCCAAAACTGAATCAGGAGTAGGAATTCTGAACAGACAAAATACTTTTAAGAAAATTGAATTAGTTATCAAAGACCTCCATACAAGCAAAAGTCCAAAACCAGATTGCTTCACAGGTGAAGTACACCAAACATTTTAAAAAGTGTTAACACTGGGGCATCTGGGTGACTCAGTCTGTTGAGCATCTGACTTTGACTCAGGTCATGATTCATAGTTTTTGAGTTCAAGCCCCACATTGGGCTTGCTGCTGTCAGCCTGTCAGCACAGAGCCTGGTTCAGATCCTCTGTCTCCCTCTCTTTGCCTCCACTATATTTGCTGTCTCCCCAAAATAAGTAAATATTAAAATTAAAGTGTTAATATCTATCCTTTACAAAATATTCCAAAAAATAAAAGAGGAAGGAATGCATCAAAATTAATTCTATGGAGCATTATCTTCACATTAAAATTTTAAAATGAGAAATAAAAGAAAATATAATAAAATTTAAAAAATGATGCTACAAAAGAGAACATTATACAACAATATCCCTAGTAAAGATAGATACTAAAATTCTCAATAAAATATTAACAAATCAACTTCAAAAATGTATTACAAGGGTTATTCTTTGTGATCAAGTGGGATTTATTTCAGGGATGCAAACACGGTTCAGTATATACAAACCAACCAATGTGATACATCATGTTAACCAAATGAAGAATAAGGACAATATGTTTATATCAATAGATGAAAAAAACAAAATGTTTTTTGATAAACAAAATTCAACATTGATTCATGATAAAAACTCAACAAAGTGAGTGTAGAAGGAACATACTTCAGTATGGTAAAGACCATATATAAGAAACTCATAGTTAACATCATACTCAATGAGTTAAAAGTTGAAAGCTTGTCCCCTATGATCAGAAACAAAACAAGGATGTCCACTCTTACTACTTTTATTTAATACAGTACTTGACATCCTAGCCATAGCCATTAGACTAGAAAAAGAAATATAAGACATCCAAATTGTTAAGAAAGTAACAAAACTGTAACTATTTGCAGATGACATAACGTGTATAGAAAACCCTAAAGACTCCAAAAATATTAAATGTAATAAATGAATTCAGTAATGTTGAAGGGTACAAAATCAACATACATAAATATGGTTGTTTCTATACACTATTAACGAAATGAAAGAAAGAGAAATAAAGAAAACAGTCCTGTTTACAATTTCATCAATAATAAAATACCTAGGAGTAAATTTAACCAAAGAGGTGATAACTGTAAGACACTGATGCACTTTTGAAACTGTACTTTGAAAGAAACTGCACTTTGAAAACTGTAAGACATAGATGAAAGAAATAAAAGGTGACACAAATTAATAAAAGATATACCATACTCATGGATTGGAAAAATTCAATTTTAGCATATTATTATACAAAGCAATCTACAAATTCAATGCAATCTCGTGAAAATACCAATAGTGTTTTTAACGGAAGTGAAACAAAAAATATATATATACAAAATTATGGAACCACAAAACACCTAGAATAAACAAAGCAATCTTGCAAATAAGAACAAAATTGGAGGTATCACAATTCTAGCTTTCAACTTTCAAATTATAGTAATCAAGATAGTATGGTACTGCCACAAAAATAGACAAGTGGCTCAAAGGAATATAATAGCCCAGAAATTAACCTTTGCATATATGGTCAATTAATCTTGGACAAAGGAGGCAAAAATATACAATGTGGAAAATAAATATTGTGGGAAGACCTGGACAGCTTCATTCCAAAGAATGAAACTGAACCATTTTCTTACACCCTACACAAAAATAAATTCAAATTGGATGAAAATTTAATTTTTTTTCCCAACGTTTATTTATTTTTGGGACAGAGAGAGACAGAGCATGAACGGGGGAGGGGCAGAGAGAGAGGGAGACACAGAATCGGAAACAGGCTCCAGGCTCTGAGCCATCAGCCCAGAGCCTGATGCGGGGCTCTATCAAACTCATGGACCGCGAGATCGTGACCTGGCTGATGTCGGACGCTTAACCGACTGCGCCACCCAGGCGCCCAAATTGGATGAAAATTTAAATGTAAGAACTGAAGTAATAAAATTCCTAAAAGAATATCTAGTAATCTCTTAGACAACAACCTTTGTAATATTTTTCCTGATCTGTCTCCTTGGACAAGGGAAACAAAGACAAAATAAACAGTTGGGGCTACAACAAACTGAAAAGTCATTGCACAGCAAGGAAAATCATCCATAAAACCAAAAGGGGGAAATATATTTGAAAACGATATATCCAATAAGGACTTAATATCCAAAGTGTATAAAGGACTCATAGAACTCAACATCAAAAAAAAAAAAATAAGTAATTGGATTAAAAATGTGAAGAGGACCTGAACAGAAATTTTTCCCAGAAGAAATGTAGAAGGACAGAAGGCCAACAGACACATGTGAAGACCCTCAAATCACTATTAGGAAATGCCAATCAAAACCACAACAAGAAATCACTTCACACCAGTCAAAATGGCTAGTATCAAAAACACAAGAAATAACAATGGTGGAGAAATAGGGGGAACTGAAGATCCCTTATCCCTCAAACACAGCAGTATTGATGCCAGAAGACTTGGGATTCCAGGAATCCAGGCTACAGAATGACAGAAACATCTCCAGAGACCCATGGGGATATCTTGGCGGGCCATAGGTGCATGATTGCAAATTGGGAGAGATAAAACGGGTGGCATAGGCATAGAGGGGAGGGATCTCCTTCTGTGGAGAGACAAAATGAAGAGAAAGAGAGACTGTGGAAGAGTAGTATTATATTTGGACAAGAGAAAAACCACGGACCAAGGAATGGAAAAAATGGAGAAAGACCAATTTCGTACTCTATCCAGAGTTGTGGGGCTTTCTCTGGACCGGGGCCTGCTGCCTTGTCCATGCACCTGGGGTGGGGGAGGGAGTCAGCACTGGGTTTGGTAGCTAGCTCAGAGGCACAATTGGAGACAAGAGTCCCTCCCTTGAGTGCTGTTGGAAGAAGGTATATAGCTGCTCCAAGGACAAAAACCTTGCAGGTGCCCACCAGGCAGAGGCTCTTTGTCAGCTGGCTGGGGAGAGTGGCACTGCCTTGGAACTGGGGCACATGGAGTGGGATCCTTTAAGACATTGGGGTTTAATCCCAGCCAAATGCCTAGAAGGTGCAGGAGACTGAGGAGCAGGTAAACCAGGTGGCTCACCCCTGCAAGACACTGTAAAGATGGCCTGAACAGAGTGGTCTGGGACACCAGTCAGGCAGGTGAGACTGGGATGTTGCCATTTATATTCCCATCACCAGCAAGGTGAGGCTGCAGGGAATAGACACCTCACATTGGAGGTGAGACCCACCTACAGCAAACCACACCCTTTTGTGTCCAGTAACTGTGAATCTACCAGAGTGAGAATTACTCTGACCAAACCTCTTCCAGAACAGCACAGTCAATGGTTCCAAAGCACCATTAGATATTCGTCCAGTGTTTTTGCATTTTCTGATTTGATTCTTGGTCAATTTTTATTGACCAAGCAGGAGGCGTCACAACTCTGGTCTTTAGCCTCTACTACAAAACTGTAATCATTGAAACAGTATGCTATTGGCACAAAACAGACACATAGACCAATGGAATAGAATAGAGAACCCAGAATTGGACCCAAAAACGTATAGCCAACTAATCTTTGACAAAGCAGAGGAAAGAGTATCCAATGGAAAAAAGACAGTCTCTTTAGCAAATTGTGCTGGAAGAACTGGACAGCAACATGCAGAAGCATGAAACTAGTCTACATTCTCACACCATACGCAAAAATAAATTCAAAATGGATGAAAGACCTAAATGTGAGACAGTAAACCATCAAAACCCTAGAGGAGAAAGCAGGAAAAAACTTCTCTGACCTCAGCCGCAGCAACCTCTTGACTTCAGCCGCAGCATCTTCTTATTTGACACATCTTCAAAGGCAAGGAAAATAAAAGCAAAAATGAACGGTTGGGACCTCAGTGCAAACTTCTGCACTGCAAAGGAAACAATCAACAAAACTAAAAGGCAACTGATGGAATGGGAGAAGATATTTGCAAATGACATATCAGATAAAGGGTTAGTGTCCAAAATCTATAAAGAAGTTATCAAACTCAACACCTGAAAATCAAAAAAATTCTGTGAAGAAATGGGCAAAAAACATGAATAGCCACTTCTCCAAAGAAGACATCCAGATGGCCAACAGACACATGAAAAGATGCTCAACGTCACTCATCATCAGGGAAATCCAAATCAAAACCACATTGAGATACCACCTAATTCCAGTCAGAATGGCTAACATTAATAACTCAGGAAACAACAGATATTGGCAAGAATGTGGAGAAATGGGAACCCTCTTGCACTGTTAGTGGGAATACAAACTGGCAGAGCTGTTCTGGAAAACTGTATCAAGGTTCCTCAAAAAATTAAAAACAGAATTACCCTAAAACCCAGCAATAGTGCTACTAGGAATTTGTCCAAAGGCACAGGCTTGCTGATTCATAGGGGCACATGTACCCCAATGTTTATAGCAGTGCTTTCAATAATAGCCATTATGGAAAGCACCCAAATGTCCATCAACTGATGAATGGATAAAAAAGGTGTGGTTTATATATTGAAGGGAATACTATTTGGCAATGAGAAAGAATGAAAGCTGGACATATGCAGCAACAAGGATGGAACAGGAGGGTATTATGTGAAGTGAAATAAGTCAGTCAGCGAAAGACATATATCATATGTTTTCACTCATATGTGGAACTTGAGAAACTTAAGAGAAGATCATGGGGGAAGGGAAGGGAGAAAATTTGTTTCAAACAGAGAGGGAGGCAAACCATAAGAGGCTCTTAAATACAGAGAACAAACTGAGGGTTGATGGGGGAGTGGATAATGGGTGATGGACACTGAGGCACTTATTGGGATGAGCATTGGGTGTTGCATGTAAGCATTAAATCATGGGAATCTATTCCCAAAGGCTAAGAACACACTGTATACACTGTGTGTTAGCTAATTTAACAATAAATTATATAAAAAAATAAAGAAACAAGTGTTGATGTGGATGTAGATAAAAGGGAACACTTGGGCACTGTTAGTGGGAATGTAAATTGGTGAAACTACTATGGAAAACAACACGGAGGTTCTTTAAAAGCTACAAATAAAAGTATTATATGATCCAATAATTCTACTCCTGGGTACTTACAGAAAGAAAACAAATACTCTAATTTAAGCACTACATGCACCCATATGTTTATTGCAGCATCATTTACATTAGCCAACTATGTAAGCAACCCAAGTCTTCATCCATAGATAGACAAAGAAAATGATATAAATGGAATATTACTGAGCCATAAAAAATAATGATATCTTGCCATTTGTAACAACATGGATGGACTTAGAGGGTATTACATTAAGTGAAATAAGTCACAGCAGACACAGCAAGACAAATACCATATTATTTAACGTTTATGTGTAATCTATAAAAACCAATGAAACAATGAATAAACAAAACAAACAAACAAACAAAAACAGGCACAGACCTGTAAATACAGGGAACAAACTCATTGTTGTCAGAAGTGTAGCAAATGGAAAGCTGGGCCAAAATTGGTGAAGATAAGTGAGAGGTACAGGCTTTCAGTTACAGAATAAAAAATGTCACAATGATGAAAGATACAGCACAGTGAATATAGGCAGTGGCATTATAATAGTGTTGTAGAGTGACAGATGATAGCAATACTAGTTATGAGCATAGCAAAATGTATAGAGTGGTCAAATAACTATGTTGTATACTTGAAACTAATGTAAAATTGTGTGTTAATTTTACTTCAAACAGTCAATAAAATTGTAAAATTGTGCATCAAAAAATATTATGTGGAAAGCTGTGCATAATTGGAAATATTTTTGTAATATTTAATATAATTATTCTATTAGAATAAAACAGTGAATTTTTATACATTCAAAAACACCCAAAGAGTGGTATATATACAAGATGAAATATTACGTGGCCATAAAAAAGATAGAAATCACACCATTTATGACAGTATGGAGTAACCTATAGGGTATTATGCTAAATGAAATGAGACAAGAAAAGAAAAAATACCATATGATTTTATTTATATGTGGAATCTAAAAAAGAAAACAAAGAACAAACAACAAAAGAGAGAGAAGAGAATCATCAATACAGAGAACAAACTGGTGGTTGCCAAATGGGAGAGGAGTGGGTGGATGGGCAAAATGGGTGCAAGGGATTAGAGGTACAAATTCCAGTAATGAAATAAATAAGTCACAGGATGAAAAGTATAGCCTAGGGAATATAGTCAATAATATTGTAGTACCTATTGTGGTAAGCATTCATATTGTATATAATCCTGAATCACTGTGTTTTACACCTGAAAGTAATTTGATATTTTATGTCAACTATACTTATATAGAAGAAAAAAAATGAAAAAAAACTGTGCCACTAAAAATTAAATAAAAGCCTAACAGAGCATGAAATGAATATTTGGGAACAATTACAGATTATATTATGTAATACGGGCAAGACCTTAAACATTTTGAATGCGTCCTTTTTAGTGCATGTAGAATTGTAGGTTAACAAGAGTTTTTAGCAGTTTTGAAGATATCTTCTGACTTCCATCATTTTGGTGGCAATGAGCCATAAATCATCTGCCACTCTGAATTTAGTACCATTTTCTGGGGCTGCTTTTAAGATTTTTTTTTGTTTTGATTTTCAAAAAAAAGTATTTATAAGTTGAATATTATAGGTTTAGGTGTATTTTTCCCTAATCCATATTCTATATAAGGGTTCACAGAGTTTTTTGAATCTATAGGTTGCTATAGTATGTCAAGATTGAGAAAGCTTTATACAATATTGATTCATATGTTTTATCTGACTCCTCTCAGCCATTTTCTCTAATTACATACATTTTACATTTTCTCCAAGTTTTCATATATATCTTATTCACTTTTGCATTATCCACACTATGTTCTCGCTTGGTGTCACCTGGGTATTTTCTACCAACCTAATTTCCAGTTCAGTAATCTTCTTACCGTAGTTAAACCCATTCATTGAATTCTTAATTTCAAATTACTTGTGTTTTTAAAAAATCTATATTTTAATTTTCATTTTATACACAATTAGGTTAGTAGAATATTTTATTATTTTATTATTTATTTATTTATTTCTCTAAATATTCCCTTCATTTTTTTGTATTGTAGTAAAATATACAAAAAATGTCATTTAAAATATTAGATTCAGTGGTATTCATTACATTTGCAATTTTGTACAATGATCACCCTTATGTAGTTCTGGAACATCTTTGTCACCTCAAAAACAAACCACATAATTTAAGCAATCATTGCCCATGGTCCTTCTCCACCAGACCCTGGCCAACACTAATCAGCTACTGTCTCCATGGTTGTGAATATTGCAAATATTTTGTATAATGGAATTAAACATATGCAGTCTTCTGTGTCTAGCTTCTTTTGCTAGAATAATATATTCTTGGTTCATCCATGTTAAGACGTGTATCAGTATTTTTTTGTGCCTTCCACAGTTGAATAATATTTTATTGCATAGATATATCAGACTTCATTTATCCTTTTATCTCTTCTTTCATGGAATAAGATAGAAAGTATCCCCTACTCTTCATTTTTGTAATATACTTAGAAAAACGGATGTTAATTCTTCTGTAAATGTATGGTAGAATTGAGCAGTGAAACCATCTAGTCCTGGACTTTTTTTTTTGTAAGTTTTAAAGATATCTTCTGTGCAATCTCTTATGTGTTATAAATATGTTGAGATTATAAATTTTTATTAAGTCACTTTTGATAGATTACATGTAATAAATTATCCACTTAATCTTATTTAACCAATGGCTTTCTGTAATAATCTTTTTTAAAAAATATAATTTCAGTACTAAGGTCTCCACTTCATGTATGATTTTAGTAGTTTGTCTTTTTTCTCTTTTTTCCTAATCAATTTACATTAAGGTATGCCAATTTTATTGATCTCAACATATCAGTATTTGAGTTTAATTATTCTATTGCTTTTCCTCTATTTTCTCTTTTATTTATCTCTTTAGTTTTTATTATTTTCTTCCTTCCAATAGCTATACATTAAATTTGCTCTTCTTTTTCCATTTCTGTAAGATGAAAAATTAGATTATTAACTTGGGATATTTCTTGTTGACATAAGTATTTATAGTTTTAAATTTTCCTGTGAACACTGTAGTCATTGCACCTGATAAAGTATTGATATTTGTTTTCCCCATCATTTGTCTAAAATTATTTTTGAATTTACATCATGATTTCTATGTAATATGGTGATAGTTTAAAAGTATATATTTTAATTTCCAGTTATTTGTGAATGTTCTAATTTTCCCTCTGTTATTTAATTCCATTATAGGCAATAAAATATACAGTATATGACTCTAATTAAAAAAAGTGTTGGGGGTTCTGGGTGTCTCGGTTGGGCATTTGACTTTGGCTTAGGTTATGATCTCATGTTTTATGAATTCAAGCTCCACATCAGGCTCTCTGCTGTCAGTGCAGAACCTGCTTAAGATCTGTCCGTCTCTCTCTGCCCCTCCCATGCTTGCACTCTCTAAATAAATTTTTAAAAAACATTAAAAAACAAATAAAGATGTTTTTTGAGACTGGTTTAAACCTTTTTTTTTTAAATAATGATTTACCTTGAAGAATGTTACTCCATGTGAACTGGAAAAGTTTGTACTATATTGAGTTAGAGTGTTCTGTATATGTTAGGTGTAATGAGGTGAAAATAAATTTTCTTTTTCTTGTTGATTTTCTACGTTTTTATCTCTGTTTTTGAAAATAAAGTTATTGAAGTCTCCAGCTGTTATTGTTGGAATGTCTATTTCTCTCTTCTCATTTGTCCATTGTTTTCAACATATTTTATGAATCTTTTGTTATAAATGTATAGGTTAATATTATATTTTCTTGATCAATTGACCATTTAAAATGTTTTTTAATGTTTATTTACTTTTGAAAGAGAGGGAGAGAGAGAGACAGAGACAGAGCGTGAGCAGGGGAGGGGCAGAGAGAGAGGAAGACAGAATCCGAAGTAGGCTCCAGGCTCTGAGTTGTCAGCACAGAGCCCAACGGGGGGCCCAAACTCACAGACTGTGAGATCATGACCTGAGCTGAAGTCGAATGCTCAACCGACTGAGCCACCCAGGTGCCCCAATCAATTGACCATTTTATCTGTATATATTATTCATATCTTTCTCTTGTAACAATGTTTTGCTTAAAGTGTATTTTTTCTTTTATTATTATTGGTATCCTTCAATTTTAGTTATTATTCACATGTAATATTGTTTCCATCCTTTTATTTTCAATCTTTGGTGTCTTTGGACTTAGAGTAAGGATTTTTTTAAGACGGTGTATATTTGGATTATTTTATCCATTCTGCAATCTCTAATTTATAATTTGTAATTTAATCTGTTAAAAATTCAGGTAATTACAGATAAGAAAACACATGATTTTTCCATGTTGCAATTTGTTTTGTATTTCTACATTTTTTATTTTTCATATTTTACATTCTTTTTGTTAGCTGATTTTATATATGTTATTTTGCTTCTCTCTCATCCCCCCTTTTTTGTATATTTGTAGTTATTTTTTCATAGTTACCCTGGATTTACACATTTTCAATTTATACAAATCTAGCTTGAATGAATATGGATTTTACATCAATGGTATACAAAACCTGTTTCTATACAGCATTGTCCTGTTGTTGTTTGTTGATGTTGTTTTTGTTGTTGTTATTGCCAAAATCACATCTTTATATATTTTCTTCTCTTTAACACAACTTTATTATTATCATGTATGCATTTGCTTTATAAATCATACAGGAAAGGACAAAAATAATAATGACAAATGAATAATACAAAATACTATATTTTGTATTTACCCATGTAGTTACCTTCATTTCTTTGTGCTGATTCAACCGAGCATATAAGTGAGTATCCTTTCATTTAAGCAAAAATAATTCTATTAACATTTTTGTAGGGAAGATATACAAGGAGTAAAAACACTCAGGATGGGAGCCTGGGTTGCTCAGTTGGTTAAGTATCTGACTTCGGCTCAGGTCATGAACTCATGGTTCCTGAGTTTGAGCCCCACGTTGGACTCTGTTCTGACAGCTCAGAGCCTAGAGCCTGTTTCAGATTCTGCCTCTCTCTCTGCTCCTCCCTGCTCTCTCTCTCTTCCAAAAATAAATAAACGTTAACTAATTAATTTTAAAAAATCCCTCAGGATGTGTGTATATGGGAATATTAAACTGTTTTAATTTTGAAGAATAGTTTGCCAGATACAGTATTCTTGGTTGACAAATATTTTTTAGTCAAGTTGAGTACATTATCTCACTGCCTTTGGCCCTTTATAATTTCTGATGAGAAATCTGATGTTATTCTAATTGATAATCATTTGCATGTGATAAATTCCTTTTCTCTTGCAACTTTCAGTAGTCTCTCTGTTTTTGGTTTGTGACAGTTTGATTATAATGTGTCTAGCTGTGAGTCTCTTGTACTTTATCCTATTTAGAGATCATTGATTTTGTTTTGTTTTGATTCATGTCACTCACCAATCTGGGAAATGTTAAGCCATTGTTTTTTCAAGTGTTATTGTTATTCTTTTCTCATTCTTGTCACCTTCTGAACTCCTATTATGTTTATTGTGCTTCATTTGTTTCTGTTCTACCGCTCTCTGAGACTGTACTTATTTTTCTTTTATTTTCTATTTCTGAATTAATAATTGATTGTCTTTTCTTCAGTATCACTGGTCCTTCTTTTGTCTGCTCAAATCTGTTGATGAAACCCTAGTAAATTTAAACTCCATAAATTCTATTTAATTTTATTTTTAAATTTTTCAATATTTTGATAATATCTATTGACGAGGCTTTATTATTTAGATTTACTTTAGTCGTGTGTCTATAATTTCCATAAACTATTTGAGCATATTTGAGACACCTTATATAAATTACTTGTTTAACAAATCCCTTATCTGAACTTTTTCATGGAGAGTTTTTATTTTTCTTTTCTACTGAATAGTGTGTAGTTTTTTATTTCCTTGCATATCTATATTTTTTTATTGAAGACTAAACATTTGAAAATTATAATATAGTAACTGTGGAAATCAGATTCCCCTTACTTCCTCAGTTTATTTTTTTAAATTATTGAGGGTTGTAGTTATTTATTTCTTTTTTTATGGACCTTTTATAAATCTTTTTGTAAAGAATGTACCATATGTGGTGCATTCGCATTTAATTTTCTGTTTTGTTAGCTTAGTGAACAGTTTCTTATTTGGCAGAAATCTTGAAACCAAAATTAAAAAGGAAAGGAAAAAGAAAAGCTTTCCAAATTCTTTGTGAATTAGGGTCTATGTTCTTTACTTATTCAATACATAACCAGATTATATACTAGTCTGTCATATTTCAATTTCTATTTGCATGGAAACTAGAAGAAGCCACAGATGAAAATTAAGGGTATTCTCACATCCTTTATAAACATGCATGTGGTCCTGGACATATATGTGGCCTTCTTTTTTCTTTTATACATGAAACCTTTTCAGAGCTTCTGCTCCTGCACACATCTTTTCCCAGCCTTTTCTTGTCCAGTTATTTTGGATTTTCTATTGCCATCTTACCTGATTTTGCTTTGCCAGGGTAGCTGAAGCTACTATATTTACCTGTAAATGTTTTCAAGAGGAATGTACTCAAGAAAGATTGAAGGTGGTAAATTACTAGCAAGCGTTTGGCTGATCATTAAAGAAACCAAAATACAACCAGGTAAACTCAGAAAACCTTAATCCTCCAAGAACAAGATTCACACTCCTCCCTCTGTAAGCAGCAGGTTGGAACAAGAACAGACACTGCCATGTTAATAGCTCTTGCTGTGATGGGAAGTGAAAATGACATATACTATAAAATATTCATAGCTTTCTTCTACTTTTAGCATATCTCTAGTAATCTTATTAGATTTCAAAAATCCAGAACACTGAATAAAAACAGTTTTGTCTGTTCAATTTTTATTTTAAAGAAGAGATAAAGGTTGGGAAGTTTTACTTTCAGTGGCCACATGTCTTATTTTATTTATTTATTTATTTATTTATTCATTTATTTATTTATTTATTTATTTATATTTTTGCTTTCAAATTTTTTTCTTTTATTTATTTATTTTTAAGTTTTATTTAAATCCAAGTTAGTTAACATAGAGTGCAATAGTGGTTTCAAGAGTAGAATTTAGTGATTCAACATTTATATTTAACACCCAGTGTTCATCCCAACAAGTGCCTTTCTTAGGACCCATCACCCATTTAGCCCATTCCCTTACCCACCTTCCCTTCAGCAACCCTTAATTTGTCCTCTGTATTTAAGAGTCTCTTACGGTATGCCTCTCTGTTTTTATCTTATTTTTCCCTCCTTTCCCTATGTTCATGGGGTTTTGTTTCTTAAATTCCACATATGAATGAAATTACATAATATTTGTCTTTTTCTGACTTTTTTCACTTAGCATAAAATATTCTAGTTTCATACATGTTGCAAGTGGCAATACTTTATTCTTTATGATAGCCAAGTAATATTCCATCATATATACACACCACTTCTTTTTTTAAGTTTATGCATTTATTTTGAGAGAGAGAGACCGAGCGAGCATGAGTTGGGGAGGGACAGACAGAGAGGAAGAGAGAGAATCCCAACAAGCTCCCTGCTGTCAGCACAGACTCTGGCATGGGGCTCAGTCTCAAGAACCATTAGATCATTACCTTGAGCCAAAACCAAGAGTCATACACCTAACCAACTGAGCCACCAAGGCACCCTTAAACCCCTTCTTTATCTATTTGTCAGTCAATGGACATTGGGATTTTTCTATAATTTGGCTATTGTTGATAATGCTGCTACAAACATTGGAATGCATGTGCCTCTTTGATCAGCATTTTTGTATTCTTTGGATAAATACCTAGTAATGCAATTGGGTCATAGGGTACCACTATTTTCAATTTTTTGAGGAAACATCTGTACTGTTCTCCAGGGTGGCTGTACCAATTTGCATTCCCACCAACAGGGAAAAAGGCTTTCCATTTCTCCACATCCTCACCAATATCTGTTGTTTCCTGATTTTATAATTTTAGCCATTCTTACAGGTGTGAGGTAGTATCTTATAGTAGTTTTAATTTGTATTTCCCTTATGATGAGTGATGTTGAACATATTTTCATATGTTTATTAGCCATCTGGATGTATTCTTTGGAAAAGTATCTGTTTATGTCTTCTGCCCATTTCTTCACCGGATTAATTATTTTTTGGGGTGTTGAGTTTGATAAATTCTTTATAGATTTTGGATACCAACCCTTTATCCAATATGTCATTTGCAAACATCTTTCCCCATTCTGTCAGTAGCCTTTTAGTTTTGTTGATTGTTTCCTTCTCTGTGAAGATTTTTATCTTGACGAGTTCCCCATAGTTTGTTTTTGCTTTTATTTCCTTTGCCTCCAGAGACATGTCTACAAAGAAGTTGTTGCACCCAAAGTCAAAGAGGTTGTTGCATGTTTTCTCCTCTAGGGTAATGATGGTTTCCTGTCTTACATTCAGGTTTTTCATCCATTTTGAGTTTATTTTTGTTTATGGTTTAAGAAAGTGGTCCAGGTTCATTTTTCTGCATGTTGCTGTCCAGTTTTCCCAACACCATTTGCTGAAGACACTGTCTTTATTCCATTGGATATTCTTTCCTGCTTTGTAAACAATTTGTTGGCCATACATTTGTGGGTCTGTTTCTAGGTTCTCTGTTCTGTTGCACTGATATATGTGTCTGTTTTTGTGCCAGTACCATACTGTCTTAATGATTCAAGATTTGTCATACAGCTCAGTGTCCAGAATTGTGATGCCTACAGTTTTGGTTTTCTTTTTAAACGTGGTTTTGACTTTCCAGGTATTCTGTTTCCATACAAATTTTAGTATTGTTCTTGTTCTCTGAGGAATGCTGGTGTCATTTTGATAGGGATTATATTGAATATGTAGATTGCTTTAGGTAGTATTGACATTTTAACAATATTTGTTCTTCCAACCCACAAGCGTGGAATGTTTTTCAATTTCTTTGTGTTTTCAATTTCTTTCATAAGCTTTCTGTAGTTTTCAGTGTACATATCTTTTACCTCTTTGGTTAGGTTTATTCCTAAGTATCTTATGTTTTTTGGTGCAATTGTAAATGGGATAGATTCCTTGATTTCTCTTTCTGCTGATTTATTATTGGCGTATAGCAATGCAACAGATTTCTATTCTTTGATTTTGTATCCTGAGACTTTGCTAAATTCATGGATCAGTTCTAGAAATTTTCTGGTGGAGTTTTTTGGGTTTTCCGTGTAGAATGCCATGTCCTTTGCAAAGTGTGAACGTTTGACTTCTTCCTTGCTAATTTTAATGCCTTTTATTTCTTTTTGCAGTCTGATTGCTGAGGCTAGGACTTTCAGTACAATTCTGAACAACAGTGGTGAGTGGACATCCCTGTCACATTCCTGACCTTAGGGGAAAATCTCTCAGTTTTCCCCCATTGAGGCTTCTATGGGGAAGCTGTGGGTCTTTCTTACATGACTTTTATGATGTTGAGGTATGTTCCTTCTATCCTAACTTTCTTGACAGTTTTTATCAAAAAAGGATGCTTTATTTTGTCAAATGATTTTTCTGTATATATTGAGAGGATCCTGGGGTTCTTATCTTTTCTTTTATTAATGTGATATATCATGTTCATTGATTTGCAGATATTGAACCAACCCTGCAGCCCACAATAAATCCCACCTGATCATTGTGAATAATTCTTTGAATGTATTGTCAGATTTGATTTGCTAGTTATTGTTGAGAATTTTTGCATCCATGTTTCTCTGGAAAATTGGTCTGCAGTTCTCCTTTTTAGTCGGGTCTTTGTCTAGTTTGGGAATCAAGGTAATTCTGACCTCATAAAATGAGATTGGAAGCTTTCAGTCCATTTTTATTTTTTGTAACATTAAAAAAAATAGATAATTTTGGAACACTTTAAGAAAAATAGGTATTAACTCTTTTTTAAATGTTTGGTAGAATTCCCTGGAATGCCATCTGACACTGAACTCTTGTTTGTTGGCAGATTTTTGATTACCGATTTTGTTTTTTTACCGGTTATGGATCTGTTATAATTTTCTATTGTTTCTTCTTTCAGTTTTGGTAGCTTATATGTTTCTAAGAATTTATCCATTACTTCCAGATTGCCCAATTCATTGGCATATATTTGCTCATAATAATCTCTTACTATTGTTTGTATTTCTGAGATGTTGATTGTCTTCTCCTCTTTCACTCATGATTTTATTTATTTGGGTAATTCCCTTGTTCTTTTTGATAAATCTGCCTAAGTGGTTATAAATTTTAATTCTTTAAGGAACAAGCTGCTAGTTTCGTTAATCTGTTTTACTGGATTTTTTTAAAATTTCAATATCATTGATTTCTGCTCTAATCTTTATTATTTCCCTTCTGCTGGTTTTTGGCTTTATCTGATGTTCTTTTTCAGCTTCTTTATGTGTATGGTTAGGTTGTGTATATGACACATTTCTTCCTCCTTTAGGATGGCCTGGATTATTATATATTTCCCTCTTTTGACCACCTTTGTTGCATCCCAAAAGCTTTGGACTGTTGTGTCTTCATTTTCATTGCTTCCATGTACTTTTTTATTTCTTCATTAATTTTTTGGTTAACCCATTCATTTTTAGTAGGATGTTCTTTAATTTGCAAGCCCTTGTGTTCTTTCCAATTTTTTTTCTCGTGGTCTTTCCAAAGTTTTTCTTGTGGTTAATTTCAATTTTCATAAGGTTGTGGTCTGAAAATATGCATATGATATCAATCTTTTTGTCCTGGCTAGGGCCTGATTTATGGTGCAGTATATGATCTATTTTGGAGAATGTTTCATATGCACTTGAGAAGAATGTGTATTCTGGTGCTTTAGGATGAAATGTTCTGAATATATCTGTTTAGCCCATCTTATCCAGTGTGTCAATCAGAGACATTGTTTCCTTATTGATTTTATGCTTATATGACTTGTCCATTGCTGTAAGTGGGGTGTAGAAATCCCCTACTGTTATTGTATTATCAATGAGGGTTTTTTTTTATTTTTGTGATTAATTGGTTTATGTATTTAGTTGATTCCTAGTTGGGGTATAAATATGTAATATTGTTAGATTTTCTTAGTGGATAAACCCCTTAATTATGATATAATACCCTTCTTCATCTCTTGTTACAGTCTCTATTTTTACATCTAGTTTGTCTGATATAAGTATGGATACTTGCTTTCTTTGGATGTACATTAGCATGATAGATGGTTTTCCATCCCCTTACTTTCAACCTGCAGGTGTCTTTAGGTCTAAAGTGAGTCTCTTTTAGGCAACATATTTATTAGTCTTATTTATTTATTTGTTTGTTTACTTATTTATTTATTCATTTATTTTCCATTCTGATATCCATGTCTTTTGTTTGGAGCATTTAGTACATTTACATTTAAAGTGATTATTATAAGATATGAATTTAGTGCCATTGTGTTGCCTGTAGAGTTGGTGTTTCTGGTGGTGTTCTCTGGTCCTTTATAGTCTTTGTTGCTTTTGGTCTTTTTTGTTTTGTTTTGCTTTCTGTCCACTTAAAGAGTCCCCCTTAAAATTTATTGCAAGCCTGGTTTAGTGGTCACAAACTTCTTTAGTTTTTGTTTGTCTGAGAAACTCTTTATCTCTTTTTATATTCTGAATGACAACCTTGCTGGATAAATAATTCTTAGTTGCATATTTTCTGATTTTGCATATTGAATATATCCCACCACTCTTTTCTGGACTGAAATGTATCTGTGGACAGATCTGCTGAGAACCTCAGTTTTATTCCCTTGTAGGTTAAGGACTTTCTTTCCCTTGCTGCTTTTATGATTTGTTTCTTGTGTGAGTATTTTGTGAATTTGACTAGGATATGCATTGGTGATGGTTGATTTTTGTTGAATCTAAGGGGAGTTCTTTGTGCTTCTTGAATTTTGATGTCTGTGTCTTTTCCCAGATTAGGAAATTTTTCAGTTATAATTTGCTCACATAAACCATCTTCCCCTTTTTCTCTCTGTTCATCTTCTCAGACTCTTATAATATGAATGTTATTCCTTTTTAATAAGTCAGTCAATTCCTTAAGTCTTGCATTATACTCTTTTCCCTTTGTTTCCCTCTTTTTTCCTGATTCATTCTTTTCTATAATTTTACCTTGTATATCACTGATTCACTGTTCTGCTTCATCCACCCTTGCCGTCACGACATCCATTTGAGATTGTATCTCAGTTATAGCACTTTTATTTTCAGTCTGACTAGATTTTAGTTCTTTCATCTCTACTGAAAGAGAGTCTCTTGTGTCTTCTATGCTTTTTTTCAACCGAAGCTAGTGTTCTTATATCGTTTTAAATTATAGTTCAGACATCTTATATATATTGGTGATAATTACATCCCTGGCCATCATTTCTTTCTGTTCTTTTTTTTTGGGGGGGGGGTGATATATTCGATCTTGTTATTTTGGAGGAAGAAATAAATAATAAAATTAAAATTAAGTTAAAAAAATTACAAACAAAACAAAACAAAATCAAATAAAGGAAGAGAGATCCTAGTTGTGTTTCGGTATTCTTATTGAGAGAAGGTAGATAGAAAAGAGAATAACGAGGAAGAAAAAAACTTAAAACTTAAAAATAATATAATAAAGAATACAAAATAGAATAAAAATAAAAATATTACTCATTCTGTATCCAAGAAAGAAAAGAAAAGAAAAAAAAGGAAAAGAAAAAAAGAAAGAAAGAGAGAGAGACACAAACAATACAAGCAAAAACAAAAACATTGGATATGAAAAAATGAACATGAAATCCAAATGAATTTGGATCCAGTTTTCCCTAGAACTGAAACTGAAGCACACTACTGTCCATAGACTTAACAATTTGAAGAGATTTGTGCTGGTATTTTTAGGGGATTTGTAGTTTATATGTATAGAAATTTATCCATTTCTTCAAGTTTGTTCAATTTTTTGGTAAATAGTTTCTCATAACATTCTCTTGTGATTGTGTATATTGCTGTGGTGTTGGTAGTTATTTCTCATCTCTCATCTGTGATATTATTTATGTGGGTACTTTCTCTCTCTCTGTCTCTTTCTCTCTTTGGTAAGTCTGGCTAGAAGCCTATCAATTTACTTCATTTTTTTCAAAGAACTGGACCCTGGTGTCGATGGTCTGTTCTATTGTTTTTGTAGTTTCTATATAATTTATTTCTGCTCTAATCTTCATTTTTCCTTTCTTCTGCTGTATTTAGGCTCCATTTGTTGTTCTTTTTCTAGTTCCTTTAGGTGTAAGGTTGGGTTCTTTATTTGAGATTTTTCTTGTTTCTTGAGGAAGACCTGTTGTGCTATGTGCCTCCCTCTTAGGCCTGCATTTGCCACATTCCAAAAAGGTTCCAAAGATTTTGGACCATGGCATTTTCTTTTTTTTTTTATTTTTTTTAAATTAAGTTTATTTATTTTGAGACAGAGAGTGCAGGGGGAGGGGCAGAGAGAGAGAGAGACAGAGAGAGGAAGAGCACAAATTTCAAGCAGGTCCCACACTGACAGTAAGGAGCCTGATGCGGGGCTTGAACTCACAAGCTGTGGAATCATGACCTGAGCTGAAATCAAGAGTTAGATGCTTGACTGAGCCACCTAAGTGACCTGGACCATTGTATTTTTATTTTCATTTGTTTCCATGTACTTTTTAATTTCTTCTTTTATTTCCTGGTTGACCCATTCATTGTTTAGTAGCATGTTATTTAACCTCCATGTATTTGTGGTATTTCCACATTTTGTTTCCTATGGTTGACCGTTAGTTTCATATTGTTGTTGACTGGCTGGATCTGTGACTGGCATGGGCTGGAGGTCCTAGAGCTTTCTGTGCTATATTTATTCTGTAAGGAAAACCAAAACTGAAGTAGGGATCGTTCAGAATAATTCTTATGCTCTCCAGTCGGTGCTTTTAAAACTGAAGTGGGTACCAGCTAGAGTGTCCAAGTCTCAAAATGCAGAGTGCACCTTGGCAGTATAGCTGAGGCTGAACTAGGTGTTATCTGGATTGCCCACAGACTTCCTGTACAGAGGGTGCCCTTGCAGGACAGCTGAAACTTAAGGAGGTGAAGATGAGAGATCATGGTGTTCTCCACACATAAGGTACCCTGACAGACAACTAAATCTAAGGTGGGTTTAATCTGGTATATCTCAGGATGCTCCACATAGTGAGTGTCCTGGCAGGGCAGCTGGAGCTGAGACAATGTGTGAGCTGAAGAATCCTTGGAATTTGTGCAGAAGCTGCCCTGGAAGTATAGCTTTGCCTGAAGTTCATGCAAGCTGGTGTTGACAGGGATATATGCACAGAGGAAACAGCAAGATAGCTGAACTTGAAGTGGTGCTCCAAAGCTATCTGTGCAGAGTGTGTACTGGAATGGTGACTAGGTTTGAGGCAAGGTATAGACTGGGAGTTTCTGGGGGTGCTTCATGCTGAGGGCACCCTGGCAGGGTAGCTAAAGTGGGTGTGGGATGGTGTGGTGCCTGGTGCCATAGTAGGACAGCTGAAGTTGAAGTGGTCATGTCAGTGTATCCTAGAGTGCTCAGCACAGAGAGTGTCCTGGCTGAGTGAATGATCCAAGGTCAACATGGGCAGGAATATTTTGTGGATATTCTGTGGGGGATATTCTGTTAGTTTGGGAAGCTGGATCCAAACCAGATGTCAGCTGGGAGGTTCTGGAGCACTCTGTGCTGTGGTGCCCTAGCAAGCCATCTGAAATTGAAGTAGTGTGGCCCTGGAGTGTTCCATGTGCTTTGTGCCTGGATTACCTTGGCACAAAGCTTGAAGCTGTAGTTAATACTAACCAGAACTGTCCTGGTTGGACAGCTGGGGCTGGTATTGGCTAGGGTCCTATGGCTTACTGAAGTTTCAGGACAGTTAGGGGGACTGGATTTTACACTGGCCTGTTCTTTCAAGGTGGAAGTGGATTGAAAAACGTGTGGCCATCCCTCCCACCCAGAGAGAATCCCAGAAGCTCATTCACCATTTGTCAGAGTTCTGGAGCTGACTTTTTTTTTTTTTATATATTTGCTCTTTTAAACCTCAGCCTTGTTTTTCTATGCCTAAGGACAGACTGGTCTGCCCCAGCTCCCTCAGTACTATCCCTGCCCACTTCAGTTCATAGTATCAGGTGTGGAGGTCCCATTTGTTACTGCGTCTCCATCTCTCTTGCTGTTCCTTTTGCCTTTTCCTCTATCTATTCTTGTACGGAAGCTCTTAATTCACCCTTTTATTCTTCTTCAAAAAGAAATGTTCTATCAATAGGTGCAATTTTGTGCATTCCATGGAAGAAGCAATTTCAGGGTCTTCCTCTCACCATCTTGATGACTTCTATTTTCTAGGTGTGTTTATAATTGAGGAGAATTGCTATGAGATAATAGTAGGAAAGTTTTGTTAATAGTTTGAGAAGAGTGATCTTGGAGAACACAATGGTTAATAAAATAGTTGAGGATATTGCATTTGTAGGACAACCCTGAGATATCCATTTGAGGTTGAGTTTAGAAATTTAATTAAGCATGTTTAGTAGGTAATACATGAAATGTAGTCAGCATGATGTTTTTCAAATAGTAATCACTTAATGTGTTAACTACAATTAATTCTATTAACCAACAATGGCAAGAATAATGACAATAGCAACTGTTACCACTACTTTTACAGACTTAGCGTTACTAGAATGGAGAAAACATGTCAGATTCATTTACACTTTTCTAATGCTTGTAATTTGCAGCATATAATAGCAGTTCTATAGCTGGTTGTTTAATTGAATTGGTCAATGTGGATGAGTAAAGACTGAATAACCAGTATTCTGTATGCATCAATTAATGACACCCCTACCCCTACACATTCACTCTAATCTGTGATTAGCCATTTTTGACGGCTTACCTGGTCTACCCTCTAACATTCAGTATATCTACTCAGAATTACAATGTTATATAAATTGTACATATTTGTGCATGAACTATTTTTCCGTCTAGAGGGTTATAAGCTATAAATTTTGAACTTTTGTTAAAATTTCATAAAGATTTGTCTAGACAGGTCTTTTAATAAACTGTATTAAGCAATTGAGAGGACTTTAAATCTTGAAATCCAAGTCATTCAATTGCAGCAAATATTAAAGTACATCTTTAATATTTTTCTCACTTCCAAATTTTTTTTCAAATCTTTTCCTCAGAAATTCTTATTTGCATCTTGAATCTGTCAAACAAAAACTCAAACTTTATTACCTTCCACTTTCTTTCTATATCCCTTCTCTTTTTATTCTATTTCATGATCTGTGTCTTAATTTAAATGTTCAAAACTAAGTTTTATTTCTCCAAATTTCTTACAACATGTTCTAGTTTAATATCTCATCTTATGTTCTTATCTCTCTGAGCAGTTTAATCAGAATTCCCTTTCAAAAAAGTCTTTTGATTACACACTTTTTCTTTTTAAAAATTCTATTCATTTCTTTTGATTTCTATCTTCTATTTTAGAAAATTTCTTCAAAATCTGGTGACCCCTGATTTTTTGCTGATGAGAATATCTTGGGCAAAAGCATATCTTAACTGGTAAGCATCACAGAACTATGATTTCAATGATTCATTTGGGAAGCCCTAGAATAATCAGTATTCTGGTTATTCTCCTTGGAATGGTCTGTTTCCATTGAAAAGAATCTGTCCGATTAATGTACCAGGTTACTCCTCCTTTAAGCTTTTGCAGTTTCTTCCAGCATAATTTAACTTCCTTCTGAGCATTAGCCATTGCCAACCTAATAGTTTGCCTTTTTTTAAGCTTTAATAAGTAAAATACTGTTTATGCTTCTGCTTTCCAGCTTCTAAAACTTTATTGCTGTTGTCTTCTTTTCCAAGCTCCTGGTCCTTGTGTATTTATGCATTAAGCATAATAGTTTCCCTAATGAGTTTGTAAACGTGTATATAGAGAGACATATGGGAATACAGCTTTCCTTAATTTAACAAAACTACAGTATGTAGAAAATATCTTTCAGGTAACATCTTCTTTCATTAAGATATAAGAATTTGTAAATTTACATGTAAAAGCATATAGGAATAGCTGTATGCTTAACTCATTGAAATTATACTGTGTATCAACCTTTCAAGTAGCATCTTCTTTTATTAAGATATATATTTTTGTAAGGTATGTGTAAAATCATATGGGGATAGCCCTGTACTTAACTCATTGAAAGTATACTGTGTATAAACTTTCTTTCGAGTAATGTCTTCTTTAAGATATGTTTTTGTAAAGATATGTGTAGAGTATATGGGACTAGCCATATGTTTAATTAATTGATACTACACTGTGAAAAAGAAAAAAAGTAAATTTTATGTTTTCATTACTTTTATTTCTGAAAAGTGTTTATTATTTATTTATTTTGGGGACAGAAAGAGAGAGAAACAGTAAGAGAGAGGGAGAGAGAGAATCCCAAGCAGGCCCCATGCTATCAGCACAGAGCCAGACACGGGGTTTGAATTCAGAAACCAAGAGTTTGTTGCTTAACAGACTGAGCCACCCAGGTGCCCCTCCCCTTACTTTTAAGGGAAAATTTACCTGAATTAATTCAGTATTGATAGTTTTATTTTCTCAGGATTTTCATTTGACACCTCCTCTTTGATATGTTGATTATTTAGAGGTACATTTGCTTTCCATCTAAATAGGGATTTTCCTGAAATGTTTAAATTTTTATGCTATTAATTTCTAGTCTTATATCATTATTATAATTTTAGCTATTATATATTTGTTTAGGTTTATTTTGTGTACTATGATGTGACCTATTAACAAATGTTTATCTGCCTTTGAAAAATTCATTTTTTCGAATGTCATATTTCTTGGATATTATATTCCATTATTTTTCTATCCTGCAAAATGGGAGTCTTGATTTTTTTTTTAATTCAAAGTTTGTTTTTTACTTTTTTGAATCAGTAAGAAAAGATCAGTGACAATTTCAGAGGCTACTTTGGGCCCACTGGAAATTAGGCTGATTTCTAAAACAAAATAATAAAATTCTATTCCATAAAAATTCCATTTGTTGAACTAATTTAACACTTATTCTTATCTTTGTGCTTATTAATATGGACTCAGTATGAAGACAGTGATCAAATTCAAAAGGATTTTTCCACATAGTTACTAAGACTGACAAGGAGTGACCTACTATTAAAGAAAGGAATATTTTAAGGTGGAAGTAAATGTAACAAGTACTATTATTAAAAAGTATTAATGGTATATTGTGGGACAAGAGAGTAAAAAAATAATGAAGTTAGAACAAACACTTAGCTACATTTCATCTGGCCATGTATAGTGAAACAAGTGGCTATTCTTACAATTCTTCCTTCTCTGAATTTTTTTTAAGTTCTCCAAAATACCCAATTCATACAGCTAAATTTTTTAAATGTTTATTTATTTTTGACACAATGAGAGAGACAGAGTGCAAGCATCAGAGGGGCAGACAGAGGGAGACACATCAGTCTGACTGTGGCCCCAGTGGTGGGCTGGGGAGAGACATTGGGTCTGAATGCAGCCCCATCCTCCAACACAAGTTATGCTGGACAACAAAGGGAAGTGCCCTGGAGTTTGGAGCTACCACAGGGACTACCCAAAATGATGAAACATAAGAATTCTCCTCAAAAGAAACTCCAGGAAGTGGCGACAGATAACAAATTGATCAAAAATGATTTAAGCGATAATGGAATAAGAATTTAGAATAATAGTCATAAAATTAATCGTGGGGCTTGAAAAAAGCATAGAGGACAGCAGAGAATCTATTGGTACAGATCAAGGGACTAAGAAATAGTCATGAGGAGCTAAAAAATGCTATAAATGAGGTGCAAAATAAAATGAAGGTGGCCATAGCACGGACTGAAGAAGTGGAGGAGAGAAAAGGTGAATTAGAAATTAAAATTATGGAAAAAGAGGAAGCTGAGAAAAAGATTTAAAAAATCCAGGAGTATGAAGGGAGAACTAGAGAACTAAGTGATGCAAACAGAACAATATCAGTATCATAGGAATTCCAGAAGCAGAAGAGAGAGAAAAGGCCTGAATGTGTACTTGAACAAATCATAGCTGAGAACTTCCCTGATCTGGGGAAGGAAAAAGGCATTGAAATCTAAGAAGCACAGAGAACTCCCTTCAGATGTAACTTGAATAAATCTTCTGTAGGACATATCAGAGTGAAACTGGCAAAACACAAGTATAAAGAGAGAATTCTGAAAGAAGCTAGGGATATATAGGCCATGACCTACAATGGTAGACACATAAGGGTAGTAGCAGACCTATCTACTGAAACCTGGCAGGCCAGAAAGGAATGTCAGGAAATCTTCAATGTGATGAACAGGAAAATATGCAGCCGAGAATCCTTTATCCAGCAAGTCTGTCATTCAGAATAGAATGAAAGAAAAAGGTTTTCCAAAAAAAAAACAACAAAACAAAAACTGAAGGAATTCATCACCACTAAACCAGCCCTACAAGAGATCCAAAGGGGGATTCTGTGAGTGAAATGTTGCAAGGACCACAAAGGACCAGAGACATCACTACAAGCATGAAACCTACAGACATCACAATGAATCTAAACCCACATCTTTGAATAATAACACTGAATGTAAATGGACAAAATGCTCCAGTCAAAAGACATAGGGTATGAGAGTGGATAAAAATACAAGACCCATCTATTTGCTGTCTATGGGAGACTCATTTTAGACCTGAGGACACCTTGAGATTGAAAGTGAGGGGATGGAGAACTATCTATGATGCTCCTGGAAATCAAAAGAAAGCTGGAGTAGCCATACTTAGACAAACTAGACTTATATCAGACAAACTCGAGATGAATAAGGGCATTATATAATAATTACAGGGTCTATCCATCAGGAAGAGCTAACAATTATAAATGTGTATGCACTGAATATGGGAGCCCCCAAATATATATAAACAATCAATCACAAACATAAAAAACCTTATTGATTAGAATGTGGTAATTGCAAGGGACTTTAATACCCCACTTAGAGCAATGGATAGAACATCTAGACACAAGACCAATAAAGAAACAAGGATCCTGAATGATACATTGGATCAGATGGACTTGACAGATATATTTAGAGCTCTGTATCCCAAAGCAAAAGAATATACTTTCTTCTCAAGTACACATGAAACATTCCCCAAGATAGATCACATACAAGGTCACAAAACAGCCCTTCATAAGCATACAAGAATTGAGATCATACCATGCACACTTTCAGACCACAATGCTATGAAACCTGAAATCAACCACAGGAAAAAGTTTGGAAAACCTCCAAAAGCATGTATGTTAAAGAACACCCTACTAAAGAATGAATGGGTCAACCAGGAAATTAGACAAGAAATTAAAAAATAAATTAAAACAAACGAAAATGAAAATACAACAATCCAAACGCTTTGGGATGAGCAAAGGCAGTTCTGAGAGGAAAATATTACAATCCAGGCCTATCTCACGAAATAAGAAAAATCCCAAATACAAAATCTAACAGCACACCTAAAGGAAATAGAAACAGAACAGCAAAGATACTCCAAACCCAGCAGAAGAAGGGAAATAATAAAGATCAGAACAGAAATAATATAGAATCTAAAAAAACTAGAGCAGATCAATGAAACCAAGAGTTCGTTTTTTGAACAAATAAACAAAATTGATAAACCTATAGCCAGGCTTTGCAAAAAGAAAAGGGGATGAGCCAAATAGATAGAATCATGAATGAAAATGGAATTATTACAATGGATCCCTAAGAAATACAAACAATTATCAGAGAATACTATGAAGAATTATATGCCAACAAACTGGACAACCTGGAAGAAATGGAAAAATTCCTAAGCAGACACCCACTTCCAAAACTTAAATAGGAAGATAGAAAACTTGAACAGACCCATAAGCAGTGAAGAAATTGAATCAGTTATCAAAAACCTCCCAACAAGAGTCCCAGACCAGATGGCGAACCTGGGGAATGCTACCAGACATTTTAAGCAGAGATAATACCTATCCTTCTCAAGCTGTTCCAAAAAATAGAAAGGGAAGAAAAACTTCCAGACTCATTCTATAAGTCAGCATTATTTGATTCCCAAACCAGACAGAGACTCAGCAAAAAAAGAACTAAAGGCCAATATCCCTGATGAATATGGATGGAAAAATTCTCAACAAGATACTAGCAAATCGAATTTATTAGCACATAAAAATAATTATTCACCATGATCAAGTGGGATTCATTCCTTGGATGCAGGGCTGGTTCAACATTCACAAATCAATCAATATGATACATCACATTAATAAAAAAAGGAAAAGAACAATATGATCCTGTCAATCGATGCAGAACAAGAATTTGACAAAATTCAGCATCCTTTCTTAATAAACCTCCCCGAGAAAGCCAGGATAGAAGGAACATACTTAACCATCATAAAAGCCATTTATGAAAAGCCCACAGCTAGTATCATCCTCAAAGGGGAAAAACTGAAAGCTTTACCCCTGAAATCAGGAACACAGCAGGGATGTCCACTCTCACCGCTGTTGTTTAACAGTGTTGGAACTTCTAGCATCAGCAATCAGACAAAAAAAAAAAAGGAAATTAAAGGCATCAAAATTGGCAAAGATGAAGTCAAATTTTCACTTTTTGCAGATGACATGATATTATGCATGGACAACCCGATAGAGTCCATCAAAAGTCTGCTAAAACTGATACGTAATTTCATCAACGTCTCAGGATACAAAATCAATGTACAGAAATCAGTTGCATTCTTATACACTAATACTGAAGCAAAGGAAAGACAAATAAAGAAACTGATCCAATTCACAATTGCACCAAGAATTATAAAATACATAGGAATAAACCTAACCAAAGATGTAAAAGATCTGTGTGTGAAAACTACAGAAAGCTTATGAAGGATGTTGAAGAAGATACAAAGAATTTGAAAAACATTCCGTGCTCATGGATTGGAAGAATAAATATTGCTAAAATGTCAATACTTCCCAAAGCTATCTACACATTCAATGCAATCCCAATCAAAATTGCACCAGCATTCTTCTCAAAGATAGAACAAGTAATCCTAAAATTTGTATGGAATCACAAAAGGCCCTGAAGAGCCAACGTAATTTTGAAGAAGACCAAAGCAGGAGGCATCACAATCCCAGACTTTAGCCTCTCCTACAAAGCTGTCATCATCAAGACAGCATGGTATTGGCACAAAAACAGATACATAGACCAATGGAATAAAATAGAGACTCCAGAATGGACCCACTAAAGTATGGCCAACTAATCTTTGACAAAGCATTAAAGAGTATCCAATGTAAAAAAGACAGTCTCTTTAACAAATGGTGCTGGGAGAACTGGACAGCAACATGCAGAAGAATGAAACTAGACCACTTTCTTACACCATTCACAAAAACAAACTCAAAATGGATAAAGGACTGGAATGTGAGACAGGAAACCATCAAAACCCTAGATGAGAAAACAGGAAAAAACCTCTCTGACCTCAGCTGCAGCAATTTCTTACTCGACACATCCCCAAAGGCAAGGGAATTAAAAGCAAGAGTGAAGTATTGGGACCTCATGAAGATAAAAAATTTCTGCACTGCAAAGGAAACAATCAACAAAACTAAAAGGGAACCAATGGAATGGGAAAAGATATTTGCAAATGACATATCGGACAAAGGGCTAGTAACCAAAATCTATAAAGAGCTCACCAAACTCTGCACCTGAAAAACAAATAACCCAGTGAAGAAATGGGCAGAAAACATGAATAGACACTTCTCTAAAGAAGACATCCAGATGGCCCACAGGCACATGAAAAAGATGCTCAATGTCAGTCATCATCAGGGAAATACAAATCAAAACCACACTGAGATGTCACCTCACGCCAGTCAGAGTGGCTAAAATGAACAAATGAGGAGACCATAGACACTGGCAAAGATGTGGATAAAAAGGAACCCTCTTGCACTGTTGGTGGGAATGCAAATTGGTGCAGCCACTCTGGAACACAGTGTGGAGGTTCTTCAAAAAATTACAACTAGATCTACCCTATGACCCAGCAATAGCACTGCTAGGAATTTCCCCAAGGGATACAGGAGTGCTGATGCATAGGGGCACTTGTACCCCAATGTTTATAGCAGCACTTTCAACAATAGCCAAATTATGGAAAGAGCCTAAATGTCCATCAACTGATGAATGGACAAAGAAATTGTGGTTTATGTACACAATGGAATACTATTTGGCAATGAGAAAATGAAATATGGCCTTTTGTAGCATCATGGATGGAACTGGAGAGTGTTTTGCTAAGTGAAATAAGTCATACAGAGAAAGACAGATACCATATGTTTTCACTCTTCTGTGGATCCTGAGAAACTTAACAGAAACCCATGGGGGAGGGGAAGGAAAAAAAAAAGAGGTTAGAGTGGGAGAGAGCCAAAGCATAAGAGACTCTTAAAAACTGATAACAAACTGAGGGTTTATGGGAGGTGGGAGGGAGGGGAGGATGGGTGATGGGCATTGAGGAGGGCACCTGTTGGGATGAGCACTGGGTGTTGTATGGAAACCAGTTTAACAATAAAATTTATATTAAAAAAAAGAGTTTCTTTTCCTTGGGTGTTCGCGCTGGTGCAAGCAAGTTTGGTGAGGGGAACTGGTTACCTTTGGAATTTCCGCTGGGGCATGGGAGAGGGAGATGGTGCTTGCCAGGACCTTTGTTCCCCTGCTGAGCTGAGTTCTGTCTTCTGGAGCTCAACAGCTCTTCCTCCCAGTGTCCTCTTGCTCTCCCTGCTCTCTGAGAGCAGAGCTGTTGACTTTTAACATTCTAGATGTTAAGTCCTGCTGGCTGTCAGAACTCATGGAGTCCAGCCCCTCCACTTTTGCAAGCCAGACTTTGGGGGCTCTGCCTTGCTGGGCCAGCTGCCCTTCCACTGCCCCAGCTCCCTCCCGCCATTCCTACCCTCTTTTGTGGGCCTCTTGTCTCTGCTTGGCTCCAAAGTTTCTGTTCTGTTAGTCTTCTGTAGTTTTTCTGGGTTGTTTAGGCAGATGTAGGTGGTATCTAAGCGCTCAGCAGGAGGAGGTGAGCCCAGCGTCTTCCTCCTACACAGCCATATTCCCAAAAGACTCCCGTAAGAGACTCTTAAAAACTGAGAATAAACTGAGGGTTAATGGGGGGTGGGAATGTGGGTGATAGGCATTGAGGAGGGCACCTGTTGGGATGAGCACTGGGTGTTGTATGGAAACAAATCTGACAATGAATTTCATATTTAAAAAAAACTGGCATTGTATTTGTACAGATATATTGTTTTAACAAAATTACATATAAAAGTATAGGGTTAAAAGTTCATTAATAAATTACTGCCTTTGAAACAAAACCACACTTTTTTAAAACCTTTTTTTTAATGTTTATTCAGTTTTGAGAGAAGAGACAGAACACAAGCAGGGGAGGGGCAGAGAGAGAGGGAGACAGAGAATCTGAAGGAAGTTCTAAGCTCTTAGCTGACAGCACAGAGCCTGACCCGGCACTTGAACTCATGAACCGCAAGATCATGACCTGAGCTGAAGTCAGATGCTTAAGCAACTGAGCCACCCAGGTGCCCAATTTTTTTAAAAAAAATTTGAAGTTTTTATTTATTTTTGAGGGACAGAGACAGAGCACAAGCGGGGGGGGGGGGCAGAAACGGAGGGAGACTAGAATCTGAGGCAGGCTCCAGGCTCTGAGCTGACACCATGGAGCCCACATTATGGTGATCCTCTTCTTAGCAGTTGTATCAGGGCATCTTTTACATCTTTGTTCCTTAGGGAATAGATGAGCGGATTTAACAATGGTGTGACCACAGTGTAGAAGAATGTAAAGAACTTGCTATAATTTGAAGCAAAGTGATTCTTAGGGTATGTATACACTGGTGCCACTGTTCCATAAAACATAAAGACCACAATGAGGTGGGAGGAGCAGGTGGCAATGGCTTTCTGTCTGCCATCCTTGGATTGGATTTTACCTAAAGCTTGAGCTATGTAGCCATAAGAAGTCAGGATCAACCCCAGTGGTATGATGGTGAAAAGAACAGCAGAGACTGTCATCTGCCACTCACTGGCCGAGGTGTCTCCACATGTCAAGCGTATGAGGGCAGGAACCTCACAGAGAAAGTCATCTAGGCGGTGGTGGGTGCAGAAGGGAAGCTGAAGTGTGACAGGAATCTGGGTAACAGATTCTATTAGGCCAGAGATCCAGGCTATTAGCACCAGCTTCCAACAGAACTGATGATCCATGATGATGGTATAGTGCAGGGGTTGGCAGATAGCAATGTAACGATCAAAGGCCATCACCACCAACATGACACATTCTGTGGCACCAAGACAGAGTAACATGCAGAGTTGGATGACACAGCCTGTGTAGGTGATGATCTTGCCAGGTCCCCACAAGTTGGACAACATATGGGGAACAGTGGTTGTGGTAAAGCAGAGATCCAAGAAAGAAAGATTACTAAGAAAGAAGTACATGGGAGTGTAGAGATGAGGGTCCACACAAGAAAGCAAGATAATAGTTGAGTTGGAGAGGATGATCATTGTGTACAAGATGATCACAATCCAGAAAAGAAGCATTTCTAGATGAGGCCATTCAGCGAAACCAAGAAGAATGAAGCCAGTTGGGAAACTCTTGTTGGTCATCACTGGTGCTTTTGGCAATGGAGTTTGAATATAATTGTAACAAAAATTTTGTGAATGGATATTTGAAGATTCGTCTGTTACTTATTTCGGGAAGGCAAACATTATTAGCTCTCCTGTGGGTCTTAGGGCAGGAGAAATATGAGTGTTGTATATTATACCAATAGGATACAACTTCTCTTCAACAAGACTGTTTCTTTTATACAAAAGAGGTATTCATAAGATATTGCCTTTGAGATTTATCTTCAAATCTGACAGAACATTCTCTGTAGACACCCTGACACAATTACTTTAGATTATGCGCATGTTTCTCCTAGATTGCTCTCTCAGGAATGTATGTAGTAGCTCTCTAAAATATTTGGGATGACATGTTGAAAATAAAGTTTTACTTTTAAAATATGTAGTGCCCTGTGTATTGTGGTGCTATTTGCATTTTTGGTAATGCTTATAGAAACATAGGAAGTGGAGATTATCCCAGAAACAAGACTTTTCTGTTATCAATATAGACGCCAAAACAATGAGACCTTAACTTTTATTCTCTGTCTGAAGAACCATAGGAGACATACCAGTTTTTAGGGGACGAAAATCTATGTTGAATACATGGTATTAACTAAAGTTTTATCTTAGGTAATTCAAACATCTTTAAGTAAACAACTTAAAAAAACTTCAGCCAATATTTTTATCGAGGAAATGGCTATAGTAATTCCCACATCAGTGGATTCAGGTCCAAATTATAGAAATAACTATCTTATTGCCTTCTACTTTTAAGCACAAAATGCTAACATGAAAAAAGTAGTGAAAAGAAACAATTAAATAGGCTGTATAATTTTTGCCCCACACAAGTGCATTATTGTTCTGCTCAACTATCAATTAGACTAAATACATTTCAATCAGAGACAATAATTGTAAAATAGAAATAAATTACAGTAACAAAAATGAAATATACAATTATTTTAAATTTTTACTTCATGTGCAGGAGGAAAATAGTGCAGAGGTGTTAGCTATGAAATACTAAGGTAGGATAATAGATTCTGGGCACAATGTGCTGGATATTAATTTTCTGTCTCCCAGCAACTGTGGAATAGTTCAGAGTATACAAAAATGTAAGATTTACAGGTTAAGAAAATGCTGTTAAGTGAAGATTAACTTTTGCAAGTAGCCAAACAATGCAGAAATTTGGAGAACATTACAGAGGTCTGTTCCTATTCAGAAACAACCTCATAGGTATTTATTCAGGGCCATGAGGCACTGAATAATGATGTGGAATATACTTTGTACAGGAGAGATTAATTCCATGTTTATCCAGTACCCCAAAGCCTGTGGGAGACAGAGACAACAGGTGAAGAAATGAGCAAGTAGATCATGAGGACTTATTTCAATGATAAATTCTAAAAAATTAAAAAAATACATAGTGTATTTTAACTGAGGGTAACAATGGAGGATGTAAGAATCAGAGGAGGATTGTTTTACACAAGGGGAAATAGAGGAACAAAAAAATCTGATACTGAAAAAATGTGCAAACTCCAAGAAGTCCAGCTGTCTGGGAAATGCAGAGCTGTCTCCATGGGAGGTAGTCAGACATGTCATCCAAACTCAGCTTTTCTATTCTAAGTTCCTATGATCGTGAACTGAACTGATCTAAGTTTTTCACTGTAGGAGAATCTAATTTAACCCCATAATGTCTGTTCTGTTTAGTTTTCTTAGTGTTCTCAGCATTAAGTGTTTTACTTCATGGGCTTATTCACCTGGCTCAGTATGCAATACTGCATTCAACTGTGCCGTTTGGAGAAGAATGTTGAAATTGTTCATTTTGTACTTGTTTTGAAATTATATCATGTGTTCAGTTTGTCATTATGGATAGAAAAAAAACACAAATTCAAGTCAATGATATGATGTGTTTTTTAAATAAATTTAAATTGTTTTTAAATATCATTTTTACTCCATAATTATATTATGGATACTATAGATAATTTATCACATATGGACCAAAAGAAAAACAGAGGAATATATAATGCCAACATCAAATATGAAATTTATGGTAAAATTTTTATTTCTTCTTTTAATATATATTTTAATAAGTAATGTATACAGACAGATATACATAGACTATATAAAATGTATCAAGTATAGAGTAGAACTATGCTCTGTATACTTCTATATTTCTCTAAATCTTATAATTATACACATATTCTCATTTCTTTATATACTTAAAAATATCCTTATGAACATGAAGAGCTATATTAATAATTCCAAATATTAATATTAATAATTGTTATTAATATAATAATGATTTTACATTATTTAAATGTAATATTCTTTAAAATTTTTACTAGCCTAAAACACTGCTGAGAAAAATATCTATATAAAATATTCCTAGATTCTATGTGATGATTTATTTTGATTAAAAAATACTATTTATATCAGAGTTATGTATTGTATCTGCATCCTGTGAAAGAGTAACCCTTACATATCATCAGCATTTCGGGTCTTAAAACGTTCATCACAACAACACTTATAATCATTCACTTATCTGGTCTATAATTCAGCAAGAAAAAAAGTGAAGATCTAAATTTCATTTGCAATTTTATTATTGTTCATTTCTTTATTCAAATGTTTCTTTGTCAAAATACTTGTGCCATTTTAAAAACTTGATATGTTCATATTTTTCTGCTAAACATGTGAGAGATTTATACATTACTTACCTTTAACTTTTAATATGTCATATAACCAAATAAATTCCCTAATTAAAAGACAATATTTTGGTATGGGTTTTGATGTTTTTTTCTTTTTAAAGTTTTTTTTTTCAATTTTGAAATTCTAATTTACTTTCTATGGAATTTTACTCATTGCCTTTGTTCATATCTTAGGTAAATTTTTAGATATACATTTGTTTACATATTTTATTTTTTCATTTTCTGTATCAAACTTTTGATTAATTTCATATTGTAAATGTAAAAACAGTAAAAATTATTACTAATTTGTTATTAAGTTTTCAGGGAATGTTAAAGAAGTATTCTCTGCTCACTGAATCACAAAGGCAATTTAGCTACATATACTTTCAATAATCTCTAATGACAGAATAATTGAGGATTTGTTACTGGGTAAGATACACAAATTTTATTTTCACAGTTTAGCCCAAAGTTACCCAAATGTTGAGCAGAACACACATCTCTCTTTTTATCACTCTCTCTTGCTCTCTCTCCTTTCTATCTTTCCTTCTGTTTCTCCTGTTTTTATCAGATTATTACACTAGAGACTTTCACTGTTGTTCATAATAGATTTAATAAATCGATTAAAATGTGTATTTTTGTCCTGAATAGGCTGTAACTTTCTTAAGGCTGCCTCTGTTTCATATTAACACAAAGATTCTAAAGATGTGAAATCATTAAACTCTAAGGATTATTGTAAAATAATATTTAACAAGTTAATCCAATACCTAACTTTTTATGCCATTTAATATGAGGAATTTAAAAATACATTGCTGTGATATGTTAAATGAAATAGTGGGCAGTAAAATTTCTGCAACATAATACTCAAAAATCAGTTCTCTCTCTGTGTGTGTGTGTGTGTGTGTGTGTGTGTGTCTTTATCATAAATATTCTACATAAATTTACAGCACCGGATTTTTGAGACTAAATAGAGCACAATGACAATTTGTACATCTTCAAATACAGCTCATTCTATTAAGTCCCAGAGATCTGAGCATAAGTTTTCTTTTTTCTTTTTCTTTTTTTCATTTTCTAACCATTCCACCTAAAAATGTAAGTAACTTACTTGTGTAGGGAAACAAGTCAATGGCTGTATTGGAAAACTATCAGCCTGCCCAGGACCCATACGCAGCATCCATTCACTGAGATTTTGTCAGACTTCTCCACTTGGAGTAACTCTCCAGTTAAATATATAACACTGTGGTTATTAGAAAATGCCAAAAAAAGGTGTGAGCAATTTTATTTCAATTGAAGGATAGAGCAGAAGGAGCACAGATGGAACAAAGATTCTTGGAAGTCTCTGGAGGTTCTATTCTTGCAGGTAATTAGCTTCTAGTGCAAAATGTTATAAAAACCTGAAGAATAATAACAAAAATTACTTCCTTGTTTCCAGTCAATGAAGTGAATTGTTTCCAGTCTACTGTTTAGCTAATTATCCATTAACATAATTCAATAGTTTACTTATCGATTATATATTAAAAAAATTTAAAAGTCATTGGTTTACTTATTGACTTTACAAATGTTTTGTGTCTGTTTTGTACCCATCTATGTGTGAGTCACTGCAGACATAACAGGGATGAAAGAAATTAGAAAGAATAAAAAAGGTATACCTTTCCAGTCTTAAATTGCTTGTGCATGCTATTAGATAACTAAAAACATTCCATGGAGGTTGCAAATCCAAATAAAGGTTTACACAAGAGAAAAATATTTACAAAAATGAGGTTTTGCAATTAAGGATAGAATGGAAGAAAAACAACTCAATTTTATTTCAGTCATGCAATGAAAGGTAGCATAGGTCATTTAAAAGTTTATTGTTATAGGAAATGTGTAACATGTACAAAAGATCTGAAAATCTTTAAATATGCTTCAAAGCCATTACTGAATAAAACACATTGAAATTGAAGAATATATACATATTGGGGCACCTGGGTGGCTCATTCAGTTAAGCGTCAGACTTCAGCTCAGGTCATGATCTTGTGGTTTGTGAGTTTGAGTCCCGCATTGGGCTCTGTGCTGACAGTTTAGATTCTGTGTCTGCCTCTCTCTTTACCCCTCCTCCACTTGTTCTCTGTCTCTTTCTGTCTCTCAAAAGTAAACATTTAAAAAAAATAAAAAAAGAATAGAAACATTAAAATATAAAATATTTTAATTTAGACAACATCATATATCAAAAGTAAAACAGAAGAATATGCAATGTATGGCAAGAAGGAATAGGAATTACAGGCTTGGCATTATCATGATGGCAACAAAAGACATTGCTTTATTTTCCTTATCAACAACAAAAATTTACCATCTAGTCACAGGCAGAATTACCTTTGAGGGGGCATTATATGTTAAACAATCTGGGAGTAGTGTTGCCTACCAATGTGTTAGGTAATATGCAGATAGACCTCAACCCATCTGTGGATCTTGTAATGCCAGTAAACTGGATCAGCTTTTTTTCCAATATAGTCTGGGAGTCCCTGGGGAACACTGACTTGGGAAGTTACCTATGGACAAAACAGCTTTGGGAGAAGTGCAGGCTTCCAGAGGAGAAATTGCAGCACTCTGTTGAAACAAACAAAAATTTTTGGACACTTTGGAGCAGGTAAGAGAAATAGTTTGAGTTTATCCACATCACCCATACCCCAAGTCAGCATAGCCTAGGACCATAAAAATCTTCCACAGCTTGAGACTAATTTGAGGTGTAAGTGGAGAGTATATGTGAATAAGAATCCAGTCTTTATATGTGTGGAACACTAACAAAAGAACTAATTTTTTCTCTATCCTATCGAGTACTAAATCAAGATCTCTATGACTCCCAGGCAGAACAAGTCTAGAAGAACAGCACATAAGAATCTCAGAGGGGAATTTCTGGGGAAGATGACAGAATAGGAGGACCCTATGCTTACCTTGTTTCATAGATACAACAAGATAACACCCACATCAGTGTAAATAGCCCAGGAAACTACCCAAAAACTAGCAGAGCAGACTCTCCACAGCTAAATATAGAAGAGGCCACAATTAAAGAGGGAAGAAAGGATGGACATGTGGTCAGGAGCCAAAACACCCATTGAACCGTCCATGGGAGAGAAGGATGCCATAGGTGTGGAGAGGGAGAGGAACAGACTCCACCCCAGGCACCCTAGGCACAGAATAACTGCACTGGAAAGTCAAAGCCCCATAGAAATAGGCCTTTAAAAATAGGAGCTCAATTTTGTAAGTTCTTATATTCAGTATGGCTTAGCAGCAGGAACTTTATTTTTTGTTAAGATTTTATTTAAATTCCAGTTGGTTAAGATACACTGTAATATTAGTTTCTGGTGTACCACATATTGATGCGACACTGATGTACAACACCTGGCTCTTAGGACAAGGGCATTCCTTAATATCCATCATCACCTATTTATCCCATACCCTCACCCATCTATCCTCTGGTAATCATCAGTGTGTTCTCTAAAGTCAAGAGTCTGTTTCTTGGTTTGCATCTCTCTCTCTTTTCCTTTGCTTATTTGTTTTGTTTCTTAAATTCCTCATATAAGGGAAATAATATGGTATTTGCCTTTCTCTGATTTACTTATTTCACTTATCATAACATGCTCTAGCCCCATCCATGTCCTTGCAAATGGCAAGATTTTATTCTTCTTTTATGGCTGAGTAATATTCCACTGTATACATACACCACATCTTTTTTTTTTTTAATTTTTTTTCAACTTTTTTTTATTTATTTTTGGGACAGAGAGAGACAGAGCGTGAACGGGGGAGGGGCAGAGAGAGAGGGAGACACAGAATCGGAAACAGGCTCCAGGCTCCGAGCCATCAACCCAGAGCCCGACGCGGGGCTCGAACTCATGGACCTCGAGATCGTGACCTGGCTGAAGTTGGACGCTTAACCGACTGCGCCACCCAGGCGCCCCTACATACACCACATCTTTATCCATTCACCAGTTGATGAACACTTGGGCTGCTTCCATAGTTTTGCTATTGTGTATAATGTTACACAATGTACATCAGGGTGCATGTACCCTTTTAATTAGGATTTTTGTATTCTTTGCATAAATACATAGTAGTGCAATTGCTGGATCATAGTTCTATTTTTTAACTTTTTGAAGATCCTCCATACTGTTTCCCAGAGAGTTTGCACCAGTTTGCATTCCCACCAACGGTGTAAGAGAGTGTCCTTTTCTCTGCATCCTTTACAACACCTGTTGTTTTTTGTGATGGTAATTTTAGTCATTCTGACTGGTGTGAGGTGATATCTCATTATAGATTTGATTTGCATTTCCTTGGTGGATCAGTGATGTTGAGCATATTTTCATGTGTCTGTTGGCTATCTGTATATCTTCTTTGGAAAAATGTTTATTCCTGTCTTCTGCCCATTTTTTTTTTTAACTGAGATATTTGTGTTTAGGGTGTTGAGTTTTAGAATTTTTAAAAAAATATTTTTGATGCTAACCCTTTATCAGATGTAGCATTTATAAATATCTTCTCCAAATTCATATGTTGCTTTTTAGTTTGTTTTCTTCATTGTGCAGAAGTGTTTTTTTTTCTTTTAATGAAGACCCAATAAACAACAAGAACTTTAAAAATCAGTGGGCTCAGAACTGGGACAGCCAGGAGGTCAATGGGAAATGCAATCCCTGCCCTCAAAGAGACAGAACAACAAACAACCCTACTAAAATACAACATAGAAGAATCAGTTTGAAAAACACCCAGGTTATATGTGAGGGATAGTTGTTTATTAATCTCAAATCTTGTGCTGGAGGGACAGGGATCTTTAGGAGACTTCTACAATAAAAGAGTTGACAGGGGTCATTTTCCTCTCCCACACCCAGCCTAAATACACAGACAACTGTGGGAAACAGCATAGTGAGAACTCTTTCCACCAAACTTGTTAATAGTGTGTCCGGCCTCTGAGAGCTTCTGAAGATCTGCCCCCTCCCACCCAGCCTAGCTGGGCAGGGGTTTTCCTAGGAAACTTCAGCTTCCTTCCTGCAATGACCTGCCCAGATCTTTCTTGTCCAATGTCCCCCCCCACACACACACACACACATACATTCTTCTTCAGACTTGCCTCCTCCATACCCACAGCAAGAGTCTTCTCAAGTGGATCCAGGTTCTTTCCCACAGCGGACCTTCACAAACCTTGGTAACTGTGTGCCTTGCCTCCATGCTTTTCTGTGGATCTGCACTTCACAGGGATCTATCCAAAGCCAAGGCATAAACATGGCATGTGCAAGTAGCACTTAAAGGGGTCAGCACCAATCCAAAGTACCTCCTGGCCTGAACAAAAGGGAAGATAACCACATATACTACTCCAACTGCACACCAGTAGTGAGCTTTGGACAGACATCTAGTGATTCCAAGAACTGCCCATCAATTAAAACTTCTCATGGGACAACACAGTGGGGGTGTTCTGCAATTTGGCTCCGCCACAGCTCTGGCAAATGCCTTGCCTGACTCAACTCAAGTCCAAGGCAGCCCCAGACTGGTGCACTATCAACACAGGGGCCAAACCCTGCCCACAACAGCCAAAGAGAGCCTTTGCAGATAGCTGGACTGGAAGCACATGCAGTTCAGCCACAATAATAGGGTGCAGGAAACACATCTAGGAGATACAGATGAAATGCCAGGCTCTGGTTAATGGGGCACATTGCACTGGAGGGCACAACAGGACCTCTTCCTCAAAAGGCCAATAAATTCAAGAGCAAGAGATGTAGCTGACTTTGTGTATGCATAAAAATACAAACAGAGAATTAATATACACAGACATATGTCCAAAATGAAACAACAAGATACAATCACAGCAAGACAGCTTAATGAAATGGAGATAATTAATATGTCTGACTGAGAATTTAAAGTAATGGTCATGGGGCACCGAGGTGACTCAGTGGCTAAGTGTCCAACTGTGGCTCAGGTCATTGATCTTGCAGTTTGTGTTTGATCCCTGCACCGGGCTCTCTGCTGACAGTGCAGAGCCTGCTTCGGATACTCTCCCTCTCTCTCTGCCCCTCCTCCACTTGCTCGCTCTCTTTCAAAAATAAATAAACATGAAAAGTATAAATTGATGGTTGTAAAGATACTCGTGGGACTTGATAACAAGAGTGGAGGACCTCAGTGAGATCCTCAATAAGAGATGGAAAACAGATAAGAAAAAACAGAGATTAAGAATTCAATAATTAAAATTAAAAATATAATAGAGGGAATAAATAGTAGGCTACAGGAAACATAAGAATGGATCACTGATGTGAATTACAGAGTAATGAAAAACACTCATGCTGAACAGGAGAGAGGCAAAGAATAATTTAAAAAATACATTAAGGAAACTCAGCATTATCAAGCATAATAACATTCACATTATAGAGATCTCAGAAGGAGAAGAGAGAGAAAAGAGACAGAAAATATATTTGAAGAAATAATAACTGAGAACTTCCCATATCTTGGGAAGAAAACAGAAATCCAGATCCAGGAGGCACAGAGATACCCAAACAAAATCAACTGAAGAAGGTCCACACCAAGACACAAGGTAATTCAGGTGGCAAAAAGTAGTGATAAAGATAAAACTTTTAAAGTAGCAAAAGAAAAGGAAACGGTCACATAGAAAGGAAATCCCAGAAGGCTATCTGCTGATTTTCAACAAGAACATTGAAGACCAAAAGGGAGTGCCATGGTATCTTCAAAACACTGAAGGAAAAAAAAAACAACAACAACATGAAACCAAGAATACTCTATCCAGCAAGGTTATCACTCAGAATAGAGAGATAAAGAGTTTCCTAGACAGCCCCCCCCCAAAAGGAATTTATGACCACTATACAGATCTTACAAGAAATGTTAAAGCAGATACTCTTAGTGGAAAGCAAGGACAATAAACACAAGTAATAAAGGTAGGAAGCAGAAAAGCAGTATAATGAAGTATATCTATGAAAAATCAGGGAATTCACAAAATATAATACTTAAAACATGGTAAGGGGAGAAGTAAAATTTAGAGTTTATAGAATGGGTTCAAACTTAAGCAACCATTGACTTAATATGGACTGCTGTATTCATAAAATGTCATAAATAAACCTAATGGTAACCACAAATAATTTTAAAAAACCTGATAATAACTATGCAAAAATTTAAAAGAAAGATATCCAAGTATATCAGTAAAAAGAAGCCAGGAAAACATGAGAGGGAAAGCAAGAGAAGAAAGGAACAAAGACCTACACAAACAACCATAAAGCAAGGAAAAAAATGACAATAAGTACATACCTATCAATGATTATATTCAATCTAAGGGGAGTAAACACTGTAATCAAAAGACATAGGGTGACGGAATAGATAAAAAAAAAGAAGACCATCTATATGCTACTTACAAGAGACTAATTTTAGACATAAAGACATTTGTGGATTGAAAGTGAGGGAGTAGAGTTTGATGGGGGGTGGGAGGGAGGGGAGGGTGGGTGATGGGTATTGAGGAGGGCACCTTTTGGGATGAGCACTGGGTGTTGTATGGAAACCAATTTGACAATAAATTTCATATATTGAAAAAAATAAAAAATAAAATTACAGCAAAAAATTTTTTGAGGATTCAAGATAAATGTGCTGTCAAGAGTGATCATAGATTTTTCTATATAACCCTAAATAATATTAAAGAAATGTAATATTGAAAAAAAAAAGAAAGTGAGGGAGTAGAGAAAAATTTATCATGCAAATGGATGTCAAAAGAAGGTTGGAGTAGCAATACTTATACATATTGGACAAAATAGAATTTAAGACAAACAGTGTACCAAGAAGACAAAGAAGGAAAGACACGATATAATCATTAGGGGGACAATCCAACAAAAAGATATAACAAATGTAAATATTTATGCACCCAATATGAAAGCACCCAAATACATAAAGCAGCTGAAAACAAACATAAAAGTAGTATTTGATAGTAATACAATAATACTAGAGGACTTTAACACCCAACTTACATCAATGGATAGATCATCCAGATATAAAATCAACAAGGAAACAATGACTTTGAATGACATATTAAATCAGATGGATCTAATGCATATATTCAGACACCTTTTCCAGAAAGACAGTAATACACTTTTTTTTCTTTTTAAAATTTTTAAAATGTTTTTATTTATTTTTGAGACAGAGAGAGACAGAACATGAGCGGGGAAGGGGCAGAGAGAGAGGGAGACACAGAATCTGAAGCAAGCTCCAGGCTCTGAGCTGTCAGCACAGAGCCTGACGTGGGGCTCGAACTCACAGACTATGAGATCATGACCTGAGCTGAAGTCGGACGCTTAACCAACTTAGCCACCCAGTCGCCCCATACACTTTTTTTTTTCAAGTGAACATGAAACAGTCTACAGAATAGATCACATAGTAGCCACAAAACAAGTCTCAATTAAGTAAAAAAGTTTGAAGTCACATTATTGATCTTTTCTGACCCATGGAAACAAATGGAAATAACAATAACAATGGTCTAAGCCTTTGGAATGCAAGAAAAGCAGTTCTAAGAGGAGAATATGTAGCAATGTAGGTTTACTTCAAAAAGAAAAAAAACTCAAATAAACAACTGAACTTATACCTAAGGGACCTAGAAAAAACAACAAACAGACTACAAACAAGCAGAGGATGGAAATAATAAAAAGTAGAGCAGATATAAATGAAATAGAAACTGAAAAACAGAATAACAGATCAAAAAAAAATCAGGAGCTGGTTCTTTGAAAAGATCAACAAAATTGAGATACCTTTAGCCAGACTCATTAAAAATAAATAAAGAACAGAGAAGAATGAAATAAGCAAAATCACATTTTAAGAGGAGAAATAACAATGAACGCTGCAGAAATACAAGCAATTGTAAGAGATAAAGTCCCAATAATTTATTTTTTCTTTTGTCTACCTTACCTCCCTGTAGACTCCAGAGAGCCAAAGCAAACCTGAAAAACAAAAACAAAGCTGGGGGCATCACAATTATGGACTTCGTGTTATATTACAAAGCTATAGTGATGAAAACAGTATGAAAGACAGATGAAAGACAATCTCTTCAACAAACGATGTTGGGAAAACTGGACAGAAATATGCAGAAAAATGAAACTGGGCCACTTTCTTACACCATACACAAAAATAAATTAAAAATGGATTAAAGACCTAAATGTAAAAAACAATAGTATTAAAATCCTAGAGGATAATACATACAGTAATATTTGACCTCAGCCATAGCAACTTCCATCTATTTATGTCTCCTGAGACAAGGAAAACAAAAACAAAAATAAGCTATTGGGACTAAATCAAATTAAAAAGCTTCTGCATAGCAAAGGGAGCAATCAACAAACCTAAAGACAACCTTGGAAAATGAGAGGATATTTGCAAATGACGTATCTGGAAAAAGGTTAGTATAAGAAACATAAAGAACTTACAAAACTCACCCCCCCCCCAAAAAAAGAAAATCCAATTTCAAATGGACAGAAGACATGAGTAAACATTTTTCTAAAGAGGACATCCAGATAGCTAACAGATACATGAAAAGATGTTCAATATCACTTATCATCAGGGAAATACAAATCAAAACTACAATGAGATATCACCTCACACTTGTCAGAATGGCCGGAATCAACAACACAATAGACTGGTGTTGGTGAGGATGTAGAGAGGAACAAGTGTCTTACACTGCTGGTGGGAATGCTCAGTGGTGCAGCTATTCTGGGAAATGGTATGGAAGTTCATTAAAAAATTAAAAACAGAGCTACTTATGATCCAGCAATTGCACTAGTAGGTATTTACCCAAAGAATATAAAAATAATAATTCAAAGGGATATATGTACCCCAATGTTTATAACGACATTTTTACAAAGCCAAATTATGGAAGCAGCCCAAGTGTCCATCAATGATGAATGGATAAAGAATGTGTGATACGTAATGGAATATCACTCAAACATAACTAGAAATAAAATCTTGCCATTTGCAATGATGTGGATGGAGGTAGAGAGTATTATGCTACGTGAAATAAGTTAGAGAGAGACAAATACCATATGATTTCACTCATATGTGGGAATTTAAGAAAATAAATAAAGGAGCAAAGGGGAAAAAAAAGAGAGAGGGGCAAACCAAGAAACCACCTCCTAAGAATGGAAAAGAAACTGTTGGTTATCAGAGAGTGGGTAATTGGAGAAGGTGTTAAACAGGTTTCGAAGATTAAGAAGTGTACTCGTGATGAACACTGGGGGTTGTATAGAAATGTTTCATCACTTTATTCTACACCTGAAACTAACATTACACTGTATGTTAACTAACTGCATTTTAAATAAACCCTTAAAAAAGATTTTAAAAAGTTAAATTTAAATCAGTCAAAAGAAGTAAAGGTTAGTATATAATGATAAAATAGTTGATGCAGCAGCATGATGTTACAATTGTAAGTATGTATTCCCCCATTACTAGAGAATCTAAATACATAAAACAACTATTGGCATACTAAAGGGAAAAATGGAGAATACTGTAATACTAGGATATTGAACACCCCAGTTCCTATAATGGATAGAGCCTCCAATCAGAAAATCGATAAGTACCTGAATTGATCAGTCAGAGAAAGACAAATATAATGTGGTTTTACTCATATGAGGAATTTAAAAACACAACAGATAGACATAGGGGAAGGGAAAGAAAAATAAGATAAAAAACATAGGGAGCCAAACCATAAGAGACTCTTAAATACCAAGAGCAAACTGAGGGTTGCTAGAGGGGAGGTGGGTAGGGGCATAGGCTAAATGGGTGATGGGCATTAAGGAGGGCACTTTCAGGGTTGAGCACTGGGTGTTATATGTAAATGATAAATCACTGGGTTCTACTCCTGAAACCTATACTATACTGTATGTTAACTAACTTGAATTTAAAAAAAAAAAGAGAAATACCTGACTTGAACAACATATAGACTAAATGAAATGAATTCACATATACAAAACTTTCTACCTAAGGAAGCAGAATACAAATTCTGTGCAAGCACACACAGAAAAATATTCAACATAGGTCACATGTTAGGTCACAAAACAAGTCCTAACCAATTTAAGATGATTCAAATCATACTCAATGTCTTCACAGACCACAGTGCATGAGTGTTTTCCCCCCAAGATCAGGAATGTGAAAGGGATGTCCACTCTCATCACTGTCGTTCATAATAGTAGTGAAAGTACTAGCATCAGCAATCAGACAACAAAAAGAAATAAAAGGCATAAAAATTGGTAAAGAAGTCAAACTTTCACTCTTTGCAGATGACATGATACTTCTCGTGGAAAGACTGAAGCTCCATCAAAAACTGATACGTGAATTCAGCAAAGTCGCAGCATATAAAATCAATGTACAGAAATTGGTTGCATTTCTATACACCAATAAGGAAGCAGCAGAAAGAGAAGTCAAGAAATCGATCCCATTTACAATCACACCAAGAACAATAAAATACCTAGGAATGAACCTAACCAAAGACGTAAAATATCTGTATGCTGAAAAGTATAGACAAATTATGAAGAAAATTGAAGAAGACATAAAGAAATGGAAAAACATTCCATACTCATGGATTGGAAGAAGAAATATTGTTAAAATGTCGATACTACCCAAAGCAATCTAGATATTCAATGCAATCCCTATCAAAATAACACCGGCATCCTTCACAGAGCTAGAACAAACAATTCTAAAATTTGTATGGAACCAGAAAAGGCCCTGAATAGCCAAAGCAATCCTGGAAAAGAAAACTGGGGGCACCTGGGTGGCTCAGTAGGTTAAGCAACCGACTTCGACACAGGTCATAATCTCACAGTTTGTGAGTTTAAGCCCCACATTGAGCTCTCTGCTGAGAGCTCAGAGCCTGGAGCTTGCTTGTCTCTGCCCCTGTGTCTCTGCCCCTCCCCACTCACATTCTCTGTCTCTCTCTCAAAAATAAATAAATGGAAAAAAAATTAAAGCCAGATTAGTTTGGACACACCTAGTTGTTTAACCTTAACTGCATTAACTTAAATTAAGTAAACAAGTTTAAATTCTTAGATACTATTCTTATATTAGAAATGGTTATAATAACTCTCAGAGTATTTGACTCATATTAAAGGGGATAATGTTATAATAGTGCTTGTACCTTTGAGCTAAAACACTTAATATTACAAACCAGGATAACATAGAGCACTATAACTGCTGTATAATTATCACCCCGTAAAACCCCTTATTGATTGTCTCCAATAATCAGTAAGAAGCAATAAATAAATTTACAAAAATCATCTAAAAGATATAAATACGTGAAAGTGACAAAATTATAAATTTGATTATTTTAAAGTTCTGCTTAATGGGTAGAAGAGAAGGATGGTGTGTTGCCATTAGCTAAAGAATACTAACTTTGAGAATAAGATTTAGGAGAAATATTCCAGGAATATTAATTTTATGTCTTTGAGAAACCAAATAATAATCTAGGAGAAATCAAGAAAGTAGGACACATATGATGCAAAAAAATGCTTTTTGATGAAAGAAATTGAGTTTGTATATTGTGAAAATTTAAATTTGAAAGTGAGAAAACAAGGCAAAATTGAAACCCTACAGGAGATAGATTCTATTTTTTAATTTTTTTTGATGCAGCTTCTATTAAATAGCAACTTCACAGCTATTTATTGAATACCTATAATGTGTCACACACTAAATAATAATGAGAGAATATACTATGAACAAAGAGATACAATCCTTGTTTTTATCAAACTTATAGTTCTGTTAATGTGAGACAGAAAGTAATGAGCAAATTTTAAGATTTCAAGTATTTCTGATAATAACTATCATAAATGATGGGGGAGAATCAGGGTATTATAACTGATGATATCAATGGAAGATTCAAGAACCAAAGAAAGATCATTTCACTCTAGGGAAATGAGGAAAGCAAATAGCCTGGTGTTGAGGAATTGTATTAGCTCCAAGAATTCCAGCGTAGCTAGATATGGCAGTTAAACTCAACTTCTGTATTCTAAGTTCTTATGATCACACCCTGACCTGATGTCATTTTTTTCTGTACAAGACACTCTGAATTAAATATAAAATGGTTATTTTATTGCATCAGACTGTATCACCTCTTTAGTTCTCTGTTTCCACAGTTTTATTTTATCAATTTATCTTCACCCAGGAATGCAATACTACATTAAACTGTGTCACTGGATGAAAATGTTCAAGTAATTCAATTGGTTTTGAAATGATCATGGGTTCAGTTTTTCCTCATGCAAAAAAAATAATTCAGATTGATGGTATTATATGTTATTCGCTGATAAACTTATATTCACTTATGTTTAAAACTAATACCTATTCCATTTTCTGAATGCGTTTTTAAACAGCACAATATGATTTAAGATATTTGCAACTATGTGGATGGAACTGGAGGGTATTATGCTAAGTGAAATTAGTCAGAGAAAGACAAATATCATGTGACTTCACTCATATGAGGACATTAAGAGACAAAACAGATGAACATAAGGGAAGGGAAACAAAAACAATATAAAAACAGGGAGGGGGACAATACATAAGAGACTTCAATATGGAGAACATAGGGTTACTGGAGGGGTTGTGGGAAGGGGGAATGGACTAAATGGGTAAGGGACATTAAAGAATCTACTCCTGAAATCATTGTTGCACTATATGCTAATTTGGATGTAAATTTAAAAAATAAAATACAATTAAAAGTAAAAAAAAAGATACTTATGAAACAAAAAGAATTACACTGTATATAACTTCTTATTTCTCTAAATAGTATAATAATGTACATATTGTCATGACTTTGAATGATTTAGAAGTAACTCTTTAATATAAAGCTTTGTAATATTTTGCCTTAGTAATGAAAATTATATAACATTTTTCTATTATTTTAAAATGTAGATTTTTCCAAAGTTTTACTGATCTAAAACAACATGGAGATGAATATCTATGTAAAGAATTCCTTGATTCTGTGCTTACATTTTTAATTAAAATAATTGTATTCATGTATTGATTCATGTATTGATGGTGCTTCCCATCAAAGATTAAGCAGACAGATCACAGGTGGAAGCATTTGGTTATTTTACTCCTGTTACCACTGATAATCATCTATTTTTTTTTCTCTTCATAACCTAGCAAGAGTGGGGCCCTATAGTGGATTTACTTTGCATTTTTCTGATTAATGTGTGGTTTAGTATTTAGAAGTCACCTGAAAATGTTTTATTCAAAATGTTGTCATTTTAAAATTTGATAAATTAATCTTTTTTCCTGATTAATGTCTAAGAGATTCTTATAAAAGCAGAACTTTTAGCTTATGGTTTGTTATTAGACCCAACTTTAAAGATCTTTTCATATCATCGATATCTTTTTCTCTTCAGAAATATACATTTAAAAAATTTTTTTTCAAATCCTAAATACTTTTTCATGGTATTTTCTACATTGGCTTTCTTCATCATTTAGGTAAATCTTTACCCATACAGTCGTCTAGTTATTTTATTTCTAGTTAGTTTATAGTTTCATTTTCTTTATATACATATTATTTATGAATCTTATTGTTTTATTTATTTTTTATTTTTTTTAATGTTTGTTTATTTTTGAGACAGAGAGAGACAGAGCATGAACAGGGGAGGGTCAGGGAGAGAGGGAGATACAGAATCTGAAGCAGGCTACAGGCTCTGAGCTGTCAGCACGGAGCCCGACGCGGGGCTCGAACTCACAGACCCTGAGATCATGACCTGAGTCGAAGTCAGATGCTTAACCGACTGAGCCACCCAGGCGCCCCTAAATTTGTCTTTTGGTGGAGTCTATCGGATTATCCATGTATCGTATCATGTCATTGCAAAAAGTGAAAGCTTGACTTCATCTTTGCCAATTTTGATGCCTTTGACTTCCTTTTGTTGTCTGATTGCTGATGCTAGAACTTCCAACACTATGTTAAACAACAGCAGTGAGAGTGGGCATCCCTGTCGTGTTCCTGAACTCAGGGAAAAAGCTCTCAGTTTTTCCCCATGGAGGATGATGTTAGCTGTAGGCTTTTCATAAATGGCTTTTATGATCTTTAAGTATGTTCCTTCTATCCCGACCTTCTCAAGGGTTTTTATTAAGAAAGGGTGCTGGATTTTGTCAAAGGCCTTTTCTGCATCGATTGACAGGATCATATGGTTCTTATCTTTTCTTTTATTAATGTGATGTATCACGTTGATTGATTTGCAAATGTTGAGCCAGCCCTGCATCCCAGGAATGAATCCCACTCGAGCATGGTGAATAATTCTTTTTATATGCTGTTGAATTCAAATTGCTAGTATCTTGTTGAGAATTTTTGCATCCATATTCATCAGGGATATTGGCCTGTAGTTCTCTTTTTTTACTGGGTCTCTGTCTGGTTTAGGAATCAAAGTAATACTGGCTTTATAGAATGAGTCTGGAAGTTTTCCTTCCCTTTCTATTTCGTGGAATAGCTTGAGAAGGATAGGTATTATGTCTGCTTTAAACGTCTGGTAGAACTCCCCTGGGAAGCCATCTGGTCCTGGACTCTTATTTGTTGGGAGATTTTTGATAACCGATTCAATTTCTTCGCTGGTTATGGGTCTGTGCAAGCTTTCTATTTCCTCCTGATTGAGTTTTGGAAGCATGTGGGTGTTTAGGAATTTGTCCATTTCTTCCAGGTTGTCCAATTTGTTGGCATATAATTTTTCATAGTATTCCCTGATAATTGTTTGTATCTCTGAGGGATTGGTTGTAATAATTCCACTTTCATTCTGGATTTTAATATTTGAGTCATCTCCCTTTTGTTTTTGAGAAGCCTGGCTAGAAGTTTGTCAATTTTGTTTATTTTTTTCAAAAAACCAACTCTTGGTTTCGTTGACCTGCTCTACAGTTTTATTAGATTCTATATTGTTTATTTCTGCTCTGATCTTTATTATTTCTCTTCTTCTGCTGGGCTTAGGCTGCCTTTGCTGTTCTGCTTCTAGTTCCTTTAGGTGTGCTGTTAGATTTTGTATTTGGGATTTTTCTTCTTTCTTGAGATAGGCCTGGATTGCAATGTATTTTCCTCTCAGGACTGCCTTCGCTGCATCCCAAAGCGTTTGGATTGTTGTATTTTCATTTTCGTTTGTTTCCATATATTTTTTAATTTCTTGTCTCATTGCCTGGTTGACCCACTCATTCGTTAGTAGGGTGTTCTTTAACCTCCATGCTTTTGGAGGTTTTCCAGACTTTTTCCTGTGGTTGATTTCAAGCTTCATAGCATTGTGGTCTGAAAGTATGCATGGTATAATTTCAATTCTTGTATACTTATCAAGGGCTGTTTTGTGACCCAGTATATGATCTATCTTGGAGAATATTCCATGTGCACTCGAGAAGAAAGTATATTCTGTTGCTTTGGGATGCAGAGTTCTAAATATATCTGTCAAGTCCATCTGATCCAATGTGTCATTCAGGGCCTTGTTTCTTTATTGACCTTGTGTCTAGATGATCTATCCATTTCTGTAAGTGGAGTATTAAAGTCCCCTGCAATTACCACATTCTTATCAATAAGGTTGTTTATGTTTGTGAGTAATTGTTTTATATATTTGGGGGCTCCGGTATTCGGCACATAGACATTTATAATTGTTAGCTCTTCCTGGTGGATAGACCCTGTAATTAACATATAATGTCCTTCTTCATCTCTTGTTACAGCCTTTAATTGAAAGTCTAGTTTGTCTGATATAAGTATGGCTACTCCAGCTTTCTTTTGGCTTCCGGTCGCATGATAAATAGTTCTCCATCCCCTCACTCTCAATCTAAAGGTGTCCTCAGATCTAAACTGAGTCTCTTGTAGACAGCAAATAGATGGGTCTTGTTTTTTTATCCATTCTGATACCCTGTGTCTTTTGGTTGGCACATTTAGTCCATTTACATTCAGTGTTATTATAGAAAGATATGGGTTTAGAGTCATTGTGATGTCTGTATGTTTTATGCTTGTAGCCATGTCTCTGGTACTTTGTCTCACGGGATCCCCCTTAGGATCTCTTGTAGGGCTGGTTTAGTGGTGACAAATTCCTTCAGTTTTTGTTTGTTTGGGAAGACCTTTATCTCTCCTTCTATTATAAATGTCAGACTTGCTGGAAAAAGGATTCTCGCTTGCATATTTTTTCTGTTCAGCACATTGAAGATCTCGTGCCAATCCTTTCTGGCCTGCCAAGTTTCAAAAGAGAGATCAGTCACGAGTCTTATAGGTCTCCCTTTATATGTGAGGGCACGTTTATCCCTTGCTGCTTTCAGAATTTTCTCTTCATCCTTGTATTTTGCCAGTTTCACTCTGATATGTTGTGCAGAAGATCGATTTAAGTTACGTCTGAAGGGAGTTCTCTGTGCCTCTTGGATTTCCATGCCTTTTTCCTTCCCCAGTTCAGGGAAGTTCTCAGCTATGATTTCTTCAAGTACTCCTTCAGCACCTTTCCCTCTCTCTTCCTCCTCTGGGAATCCAATTATGCGTATATTATTTCTTTTTAGTGTATCACTTAGTTCTCTAATTTTCCCCTCATACTCCTGGATTTTTTTATTTCTCTTTTTCTCAGCTTCCCTTTTTTCCATAACTTTATCTTCTAGTTCACCTATTCTCTCCTCTGCCTCTTCAATCCGAGCCATCGTCGTTTCCATTTTATTTTGCATTTCGTTTAAAGCATTTTTCAGCTCCTTCTGGCTGTTCCTGAGTCCCTTGATCTCTGTAGCAAGAGAGTCTCTGCTGTCCTCTATAGTGTTTTCAAGCCCAGCGATTAATTTTATGACTACTATTCTAAATTCACTTTCTGTTATATTATTTAAATCCTTTTTGATCAGTTCGTTAGCTGTTGTTATTTCCTGGAGATTCTTTGACGGGAATTCTTCTGTTTGGTCATTTTGGATAGTCCCTGGAGTGGTGTGGACCTGCAGGGCACTTCCCCTGTGCTGTGGTGTATAACTGGAGTTGGTGGGTGGAGCCACAGTCAGACCTGTTGTCTGCCCCTAGCCCACCGCTGGGGCCACAGTCAGACTGGTGTGTGCCTTCTCTTCCCCTCTCCTAGGGGCGGGATTCACTGTGGGGTGGTGTGGCCCCTCTGGGATACTTGCACACTGCCAGGCTTGTGGTACTGGGGATTTTGCGTATTAGCTGGGGTGGCTAGGCAAGGTGCAAGGGGGCAGGAGGGTCAGGCTTAGCTTGCTTCTCCTTAGGTGATCCACTTCAGGAGGGGCCCTGTGACAGAGGGAGGGAGTCAGACCTGCTGCCGGAGGGGTGGCTCCACAGAAGCACAGTGTTGGGTGTTTGTGGGGAGCAAGCAAGTTCCCTGGCAGGAACTGGTTCCCTTTGGGATTTTGGCTGGGGGAGGGGCAAGGGAGATGGCGCTGGTGAGCACGTTTGTTCCCCAACAAACTGAGCTCTGTCATCAGGGGGCTCAGCAACTCTCCCTCCCTGTGTCCTCCAGCCTTCCGGCTTTCTGAGCAGAGCTGTTAACTTATGACCTCCCAGATGCTAAGTCGCGCTTGCTGTGGGAACACACTCCGTCTGGCCCCTCCGCTTTTGCAAGCCAGACTCGGGGGCTCTGCTTGGCTGGCAGGCTGCCCCTCCGCCCTGGGTCTCTCCCGCCAGTCCGTGCAACGTGCACTGCCTCTCCGACCTTCCTACCCTCTTCCGTGGGCCTCTCGTCTGAGCTTGGCTCCAGAGACTCCATTCTGCTAGTCTTCTGGTGGTTTTCTGGGTTATTTAGGCAGGTGTAGGTGGAATCTAAGTGATCAGCAGGACCCGCGGTGACCCCAGCGTCCTCCTACGCTGCCATCTTCCCTTGGTCCTCAAGTACTATTTATTAAGTAGCTTAAAATGTAGCTTCTCTAAGGCTTAGGTTTTTTTTTTCTTGTTAGCATATAAATATCTAAACAGGAAATAATCAAAACCTATTTTTTTTAATCATTTTTGCTAAGCAATCCACTTCTTCATTCTTTTTGCCTTTCAATACAAAGAATTTTTACAAACTCACCATTGTAGTATGATAAATGAAATAGAGTGTAATAAAATTTCTATGACAAAGCAATCATATAAATAATGATTCTTGTGTGTGTGTTTTGACATACAAATTTTACAATAAATATACAACACAGAATTATTAATGATAAATAGAGCACAATTGTAATGTATGCATCTTAAAATACATATTTTTCTATAAAGTTCCACAGAAATTAGCATAGGTTTCCTTTACATCCAGGGAAATATGCCTTCTGAATTTATGCAACTCTGATTTTTTATTTCTTTATATTCTAACTAATCTATGTCAAAAATAGAATTACCTGGTTGGAAAGCAGTTGGGTGTCAGAGTGGGCAAACATAAGTCAGCTGATGAGTCACCTGTGGACCTTCCTGCCTTCAGACCTTATCTTAGGTTGCTTCATTCTGAGTGACTCCCCAGTTAAATACATGACATTGTTTAGATATTAAGAGATAGGCAGAAGATGTATTAGCACTCTTTTCATTTAGGAAAAGTATTAGGGGCACAGAGGGGACTGGGATTCTTAGAAGGTCCTTGGGGATATATCCTTATAGGTAATTAGCTATCAGTCCCAAAATTTTACAGAGATATAGAAAATAAAAGACATGCTTCATTTATTTTCCGTAAATGAACCAAAGTAACACATTAACTGTTTTTAGTAAGCTGTTTTAAAGTGATCCTTAACAACTTAACTAAGCAATTTGTTAAATACTCTAAAAGTTTTGCCAGTCTTTGCTTTATTTATTCACAATACAAATATTTACTGAATGGCTGTTGTGTAACCATCATGTATTAGTTATTGATCATAAAACTGGTACAAAAAATCAGAAAGAATTAAGACAATAATCTTTATTAGTCTGAAATTAATTGCATTTTTGAATCTATATGTCTTTTTTAATTTAAATTTTAATTAGTTAATATGCAGTGCAATAGTGTGTGTTTTTTTATTACAAAAATAGAAGGGAATGCAATGATGGATAATGAAGATATATGGTACTGTATAACTATTCAGTAATTGTTATATGAAAGCTGTATACAATATATAAAATACTTAATCATATTTCAACACCAAGTTTTGAATAAAATTTAATAATAGCTATAAAAAAGCAGTGTATTAATTTAAAGTATACAACATTCACTTTTAGACAACATCATATATCGAAAGTAAAAGTTAATAAGGAAGAATAGTAAAATCACATTAGCAATTTACAAGATGATATTTACAAAAATATTTTAAATTGTATTCTTTAAAAATAACATATTTCTATAAAGTAGTATTCAAACACTATACTTGAGATATACAAAAAGAAATATGAACAAAAAATATTAACCTTAATCCAGGTTAATATTGATTAGAAATAAATTAAATAAATAAATATTTTAAAATTATCTTAAAAAATGAAGAACAGATAACAGCTAAAACTGTTTAAGAGCAGAAAAAGATGCTCAAAAATCTCTGAGAAAATAAAACAGAAAAAAAGAAAAGATAAACAAATGATGAATTTGAAAACCAAAAAAAAAAATTCAAATGTAAAATAGAATTACTGTTTGAAAAATATAAGTAAATACAATGAAAAATATACTCATATATTTCAAAATTTGGTAAGCATGACCAATATTTATGTATTCTGGAAAAAATATAAGACTATACAAGTAATTTGAGAATTCCCAGAATATCTGGGGACCAAATATCAGGCCATCTATTTGGAGTCAAATAGGATAATTACTGTATTTTCTTTTCTTCTTTTTTTCAAATTTAAATCCAAGTTCATTAACATATAGGCTAATTATGATTTCAGGAATAGAACTTAGTGATTCATCACTTATGTATAACACCTAGTGCTCATCCCAAGAAGTGCCCTCCTTAATGTCCCTCACCCATTTAGCCCATCCCACCAACCCACCAGCAACCCTCAGTAGGTTCTCGGTGTTTGAGAGTCTCTTAAGGTTTGTCTGCCCCTCTGTTTTCATCTTATTTTTTCTGTACCTTCCCCTATGTTCTTCTGTCTTGTTTCTTAAATTACACATATGAGTGAAATCATAAGATCCTTGTCTTTCTCTGACTGACTTTTTCGCTTAGCATAATTCACTTTAGCTCCATCCACATTGTTGCAAATGGCAAAATATCATTCTTTTTGATCACCAAGTAATATTCCATTGCATATATGTATACACACACATATTTATATAAAGAAGATGTGGTCCTTTCGTGGGACATTTGGTTTGGGCTCTTTCCATATTTTGGCTATTATTGATAGTGCTGCTATACTCATTGGAGTGCATGTGCCCCTTCAAATCAGCAGTTTTGTATCCTTTGCATAAATACCTAGTACTACAATTGCTGGGTCGTAAGGTAGTTATATTTTTAAATTTTGAGGAACCTCTATACTGTTTTCCAGAGAGACTGCACCACTTTTCATTCCCCCCATCAGTGCAAAATTGTTCCTTTTTCTTTGCATCCTCGACGAAATCTGTTGTGACCTGAGTTGTTAATTTTAGCCATTCTGACAGTGTGAGGTGGTACTCCTTGTGGTTTGGGTTTGTTATTTTCCTGATGATGAGTGATGTTGAGCATCGTTTCATGTATTTGTTAGCCATCTTTGGAAAAATGTCTATTCTTGTCTTTTCCATTTCTTCACTGGATCATTTGTTTATTTGGTGTTGAGTCTGATAAGTTCTTCATAGATTTTGAATACTAATCCTCTATCTGATATGTCATTTCCAAACATCTTCTCCCATTCCATAGATTGACTTTTAGTTTTTCTGATTGTTTCCTTTGCTGTGCAGAAGCTTTTTATTTTGATGAGATCCCAATAGTACATTTTTTTTTCTTTTGTTTCCCTTGCCTCCAGAGGCATGTCAAGTAAGAAGTTGCTGCAGCCAAGGTCAAAGAGGTTGTTTCCTGTTTTCTCTTCTAGGATTTTTATGGCTTTATGTCTTACATTTAGGTCTTTCATCCAATTTGAGTTTTTTTGTGTATGGTGTGAGAAAGTGATCCAGGTTCATTCTTCTGCATGTCACTGTCCAGTTTTCCCAACACCATTTGCTGAAGAGACTGTCTTTTTTTCCATTGGATATCTTTTCCTGCTTTGTCAAAGATTAGTTGGCCCTACGTTTGTAGGTCCATTTCTGGGTTCTATATTCTGCTCCCTTCATCTGTGTGTCTGTTTTTGTGCCAGTACCACACCGTCTTGATGACTGCAGCTTAGTAATGCAGCTTGAAGTCCAAATTGTGATAACTCCAGCTTTGGTTTTCCTCTTCAGGATTGCTTTGGCTTTTTGGGGTCTTATCTGGTTCTATACAGATTTTAGGATTGTTTCTTCTATCTCTGTGAAGAATGCTTATGTTATTTTGATAGGGATTGCTGTTGAATATGTAGATTGTTTTGGATAGTATTGACATTTTAGCAATATTTATTCTTTCAATCCATGAGAATGGAATGTTTACATTGTTTTCATCTTCTTCATTTTTTCATAAACTTTCTATAATTTTCAGTGTATAGATCTGTTACCTCTTTGGTTAGGCTTATTCCTAGGTATTTTATTGTTTTTGGTGAAGTTGTAAATGGGATTGGTTCTTTGATTTCCTTTTCTGATGCTTCATTAATGGTGTATAAAAATTCAACCAATTTCTGTATGTTGATGTTATATCAGGACTTTGCTGAATTCATTTATCATTTCTAGCAGTTTTGAGTTACAGTTTTTGGGTTTTCCACATAAAGTCCTGTCATCTGCGAAGAGTGAATGTTTGACTTCTTCCTTGCTGATTTAGATGCCTTTTATATCCTTTTGTTGTCTGGTTGCTAAGGCTAGTACTTCCAACACCATGTTGAATAACCGTAGTGAGAGTGGACATCCTTGTCGTGCTCCTGTCCTCAGGAGGAAAGCTCTCAGTTTTTCCTGAGAAAATGTTATTAGTTGTTGAAAATGATATTAGCAGTGGGTCTTTCACAAATGGCTTTTATGATCTTGAGGTATGATCCTTATATCCCTACTTTCTTGATGGTTTTTCTCAAGAAAGCATGCTGTATTTTGTCACATACTTTCTCTACATCTATTGAGAGGATCATATGGTTCTTATTCTTGCTTTTATTAATGTGATGTATCACATTGATTGATTGATTTGCAGATATTGAAACAATCCTTCATCCCAGAAATAAATCCTAATGGATCATGGTGAATAATTCTTTTAATGTATTGTTGAACCCAGTTGGCTATTATCTTGTTGAGAATTTTTGCATTCCTGTTCATCAGGGAAATTGGTCTATAATTCTCCTTTTTTAGTGGGGTCTTTGGTTTTGGTATCAAGGTCATGCTGGCTGAGTAGAATGAGTTTGGAAGATTTACATCCATTTCTATTTTGGGGGGGATAGCTTTAAAACAACTGGTGTTAACTCTTCTTTAAGTGTTTGGTAGAATTCCCCTGGAAAGCCATCCGACCTTGGACTCTTGTTTGTTGGGAGACTTTGCTGATTCAATTTCTTTACTGGTTATAGGTCTGTTTGAATTTTCTATTTCTTCCTGTTTCAACTTTGGTTGTTTATATGTTTCTAGGAATTTGTCCATTTCTTCCAGTATGCCCAATTTTCTGACATATAATTGCTCATAATATTCTCTTATTATTGTTTGTATTTCTGTAGTGTTGGTTGCATTGTAATCTATCCTCTTTCATTCATGATTTTATTTATTTTAGTTCTTTCCTTTTTCTTTTTGATCAATCTGGATAGGGGTTTATCAATTTTGTTAAGTCTTTCAACCAGTGCCTGGTTTCATTGATCTGTTCTACTGATTTCTTGATTTTGATTGTATTGGTTTCTGCTCTAATCTTTATTATTCCTCATCTTCTGCTGTTTTGGGCATTTGTTTGCTGTTTTTTTTCCAGCTCTTTAAGGTGTAAGGGTAGGCTGTGCATCTGAGACCTTTCTTCCTTCTTTAGGAAGGCCTAAATTGCTATATACTTCCCTCTTATGACTGCCATTGTTGCATCCCAGAGTATTTGGGATATTGTATTTTCACTTTCATTGGCTTTCATATACTTTTCAATTTCATCTTTAATTTCCTGGCTAACCTGTTCTTTCTTTATTAGCGTATTCTTTAATCTCCAAGTATTAATGGTATTTCCAAATTTTTTCATGTAGTTGATTTCTAGTTCCATAGCGTTGTGGTCTGAAAATATGCATGTATGGTCTCAATCTTTTTGTACTTGTCAAGGGTTGATATGTGTCTCAGTATGTGATCTATTCTGGGGAATGATCCATGTGCACTTAAGAAGAATGTGTGTTCTGGTGCTTTAGGATGAAATATTCTGAATATATCTGTTGCATCCACATATCCAGTCCAGTGTGTCATTAAAAGTCATGTTACCTGGTTGATTTTCAGCTTATATGATCTGCCCAATCCTATGAGTGTGGTGTTGAAGTCTCCTAATATTATGGTATTATTATCAATGTATTTCCTTATGTTTGCAATTAACTGATTTATACATCTGGATGTTTTCCACATTTGAGGGCTTAAATGTTTACATTTGTTAGATCTTGGTGGATAGAGTGCTTAATTTTGATATAATGCCCTTCTTCATCTATTGTTACAGTCTTTATTTTAAAATTGAGTTTGATATAAGTATGGCTACTCCAGTTTTCTTGTGGCAACCATTAGCGTGATATATGGTTCTCCATCCCCTTACTTTCAATCTGTAGGTGTCCTTAGATCTAAAATGAGTCTCTTGTAAGCAATGGGTTTTTGTTTTCTTATCCATTCTGATGCCCTATGTCTTTTGATTGGAGCGTTTAGTCCATTGACGTTTAGAGTGAGTACTGAAAGATATGAATTCAGTGCCACTGTGTTTCCTGTAGAGTTGGTGTTTCTGGTGATGTTCTCTGGGCCTTTCTAGTTTCTTGCTTCTGGACTTTTGTTTCATTTTGTCCTTTCTCCCCTCAAAGAGTTCCTATTAAAATTTCTTGTGGGCTGGTTTAGTGGTCATGAACTCCTTTAGTTTTTGTTTGTATGGGAAAATCCTTACCTCTCCCTCTATTCTGAATGACAACCTTGATGCATAAAGAATTCTTGGCTGATTTAGCACATTGAATATATCCTGCCACTCCTTTCTAGCCTGTCTAATTTCTGTGGATAGGTCTGCTGCAAACTGATCTGTCTTCCCTTACAGGTTAAGGACTTTTCCCATTGCTGTTCTCACAATTCTTTCCTTGTCTGAATATTTTGTGAATTTGACTATGATATTCCTTGTTGATGGTTGGTTTCTTTTTTTTTTTTAAATCTGATGGGAGTTTTCTATGCTTCTTGGATTTTGAGGTCTGTGTCTCTCCACAGATTATTAAAGCTTTCTGCTATGATTTTCTCACATAAAACTTCTACCCCTCTTGCTCTCTCTTCATCTTCTGGGAACCCTATGATTCAGATGTTATTCCTTTTTAAAAAGACACTGAGGTATCTAATTCCTATGTTGTGCTCTTTTGCCTTAGGTTTGCTGTTTTTTTTTTCTTTTCTGTTTCCTTCATTATTCTCCAGAATTTTATCATCTATGTCACTGATTTACTGCTCTGCCTTGTCCATCCTTGTTGCCAAGGCATCCATTCAAGATTGCATCTTGATTATAGCATTTTTAATTTTGTCCTTACTAGGTTTTAATTCTTTTATCTCCATAGAAAATGATTCTAGGTTTTTTTTCAACACCAGCTAGAATTTTTATCTTGGTTAAATTGTTGTTCATATATCTTGCTTCTATCTGTGTTGATTATGTCCCTAGGTGTCATTTCTTCCTGTTCTTTCTTTTGGGGTGAATTTCTTCATTTTTGTCATATTGGAGGAAGAAAAAAAATAATAGAGGAGGGGCCAATATGGTGGGAGAGTGGGGGATCCATACTTCTCATGTATCTCAAACGAAGAAGAGCTGAAGCTAAAGGACTTTGAATCCTGAGAGTCTGAGAGGAAAAGAAGCTAGGTATACCAGGGAGACACCAGGACAACCTGAAGGGCTATAGGGCTATTTCAAGGAACAAATCAAAGCACACCTTTTGGAGAGTCCAAAACATCACTATGAGTAGGGAAATAAAATAGCCAAAGCAACAACAACAGAGAGCAAGTAACCCTCTACAAAAAAACACCTCCTGAAGGACCAGGCCCCAGACAGTGTATGACCCCCCCTTTAATATAGCAGTGCCACAGGTGCAAAGCAAATAACAAGCTTTTAAAACTCATAAGGGACAGAAAACTAACCAAAATTATGAAACAGAAGAATTCCTCTCAAAAAAAAAATCCAGGAAGAAGTGACAGATAAAGAATTGATCAAATCACATATAAGCAATACTGAACCAAACAAGAATTTAGAATAGCAGTCATATGATTAATCGCTGGGTTTGAAAAAACCATAAAAGACAGCAGAGAATCTATTTCTGCAGAGATCAAAGAACTAACAAATAGTCATGATGAATTTTAAAAATATTCTATACACGAAGTGCAAAATAAAATATAGGCACAGTGCAGATTGAAGATGCAGAGGGGAGACTAGGTGAATTAGAAGAGAAAATTGTGCAAAAGAGGAAGCTGAGAAAAAGAGAGATTAAAAAATCCAGGATCGTGAGGGGAGAATTAGAGAGCTAAATGATGCAATCAAAAGGAACAATATCAGTATCATATGAATTCCAGAAGAAGAAGAGAGAAAGGGTCTGAAGGTATACCTGAAAAAATCATATCTGAGAACTTCTCCCTAACTGGGGAAGGAAACAGACATTGATATCCAGGAGGCACATAGAACTCCCTTTAGATGTAAATTGAATCAATCTTCTGCACGACATATCATAGTGAAACTGGAAAATACAATGATAAAGAGAGATTATTGAAAAAAAGCTATGGATAAATGGGCCTTAACATACAAGGGTAGACATATAAGGGCAGTAGCAGACCTATCTACTGAAAATTGGCAGGACAGAAAGGAATAGCAGAAGATCTTCAATGTGATGAACAGGAAAAGTATGCAGCCAAGAATCCTTTATCCAGTAAGTCTGTCATTCATAATAGAAGGAGAAATAAAAGTTTTTCCAAACAAACAAAAACTGAAGGAATTCATCACCACTAAACAAGCCCTACAAGAGATCCTAAAGGAGACCCTGTGAGTGAAATGTTGCAAGGACCACAAAGCACCAGAGACATCACTAAAAGCATGAAACCTACAGATAACACAATGAGTCAACACCAATATCTTTCAATAATAACACTGAATGTAAATGGACTAAATGCTCCCATCAAAACACAGAGTATAGAAATGGATAAAAAACAGGACCCATCTATTTGCTGTCTACAAGAGACTTATTTTAGACCCAAGGACACTTTCAGATTGAAAGTGAGGGGATGGAAAATCATCTATCATGCTACTGAAAGTCAAAAGAAAGCTGGAGTAGCCATACTTATATCAGACAAACTAGACTTTAAATTAAAGGCTGTCACAAGAGATGAAGAAGGCATTATATAATAATTACAGGGTGTATCCATCAGGAAGACCTAACAATTATAAATGTCTATGCACCAAATTTGAAAGCACTCAAATATTTAAAACAATCACAAACATGAGCAATCTTATTGGTAAGAATGTGGTAATTTTAGGAGACTTTAATACTCCACTTACAACAATGAATAGATCATCTAGACAGAAAATCAATAAAGAAACAATGGCCCTGATTGACACACTGGATCAGATGGACTTGACAGGTTTATTTAGAATCCTACATCCTGAAGCAGCAGAATATACTTTCTTCTAAAGTGCACATGGAACATTCTCCAAGATAGATCACATACTGTGTCACAAAACAGCCCTCAATAAATATAAAAGAATTGAAATCATACCATGCACACTTTCAGATCACAATGCTATTAAACTTGAAATTAACCACAGGAAAAAGTCTGGAAAACGTCCAAAAGCATGAGGGTTAAAGAACATCCTACTAAATAATGAATGGATCAACCAGGTACTTATAGAAAAATTTTAAAAATATGTTGAATCAAATGATAATGACAACACAACAATCCTTTGGGATGCAGCGAAGGCAGTCCTAAAAGGCAAAATACATTGTAATCGAGGCCTATCTCAAGAAACAAGAAAAATCCCAAATGTAAAATCTACAGCACACCCAAAGGAACTGGAAGCTGAAGAGCAAAGACACCCCAAACCCAGCAGAAGAAGAGAAGTAATAAAAATCAGAGCAGAAGTAAACAATATAATAACCAAAAAAACACAGTAGAACAGATCAATGAAACCAAGAGCTGTTTTTTTTTGAAAAAATAAACAAAATTCCTAAACCTCTAGCCAGGCATCTCAAAAAAAAATGAGAGAGGACCCAAATGGATAAAATCATGATTGAAAATGGAATTATTACAACCAATTCCTCAGAAATACAAGCTATTATCAGGGAATACAATGAAAAATTATATGCCAACAAACTGGACAACCTTGAAGAAATGAACAAATTCCTAAACCCCCACACACTACTAAAACTCAAAAAGAAAGACATAGAAAATTTGAACAAACCCATAACTACTGAAGAAATGGAATCAGTTATCAAAAATCTCCCAACAAAAAGAGTCCTGGACCAGATGACTTCCCTGGGGAATTCTACCAAATCATTACATTAGAGTTAATACCTATCCTTCCAAAGCTGTTCCAAAAAAGTAGACAGTGAAGGAAAACTTCCAGACTCATTCTATGAAGCCAGAATTACTTTGATTCCCAAACCAGACAGAGGACCAGAACAAAAGAGAACCGCAGGCCAATATCCCTGATGAATATGGATGCAAAAATTCTCAAGAAGATACTAGCCAATAGAACTTAACAGCACATAAAAAGAATTATTCACCATGATCAAGTGGAATTCATTCCCGGGCTGCAAGGCTGGTTCAATATTCGCAAATCAATTCGATACATCACTTTAATAAAAGAAGACAATAACCATATGACCCTGTTGATAGATGCAGAAAAACCATTTGCCAAAATACAGCATCATTTCCTCATAAAACCCTCAGGAAAGCCGGAATAGAAGGAACATACTTATACATCATAAAGGCCATTTATGAAAAGTCCACAGATGGGGACTAATCCTCAATGGGGAAAAAAATGAGAGCTTTCCCCCTGAGATCAGGAACACTAAAGGGATGTTCACTCTCACCACCGTTGTTTAACATACTATTGGAAGTCATAGCATCAGCAATCAGAGAGCAAAATGAAATAAAAGCATCCAAATTGGCAAAGAAGAAGTCAAACTTTCACTTTTTGCAGATGACAAGATACTCGACATAGAAAAGCAGACAGACTTCACCAAAAGTCTGCTAGAACTGATACATGAATTCAGCAAAATCGCAGGATACAAAATCAATGTACAGAAATCGGTTGCACGTTTCTACACCAATAATGAATCAACAGAAAGAGAAATAAAGGAACTGATCCCATTTACAATTGCATCAAGAACCATAAAATACCTAGGAATAAACCTAAAGAAAGATTTAAAAGATCTGTATACCGAACACTACAGAAAGCTTATGAAGGGAATTGAAGAAGACACAGAGAAATGGAACAATATTCCATGCTCATGGATTGGAAGAGTAAATATTGTTAAAATGTCAATACTCCCCCAAACAATCTACACATTGAATGCAATCGCCATCAAAATTGCACCAGCATCCTTCTCAAAGCTAGCACAAGCAATCCTAAAATTTGTATAGAACCACAAAAGACCCTGAATAGCCAAAGTAATAATGAAGAAGACCAAAGCGGGAGGCATCACAATCCCAGATGTTAACCTCTACTACAAAGCTGTAATCATCAAGACAGTATGGTATTGTCACAAAAACAGACACATAGACCAATGGATTAGAATACAGACTCCAGAAATGGACCCACAAAAGTATGGCCAACCATCTTTGACAAAGCAGTAAAGAGTATCCAATGTAAGAAAGACAGTCTCTTTAACAAATGGTGCTGGGAGAACTGGACAGCAACATGCAGAAGGATGAAACTAGACCACTTTCTTACACCATTCACAAAAGCAAACTCAAAATGGATAAAGGACTGGAATGTGAGACAGGAAACCATCAAAATCCTAGAGGAGAAAGCAGGGAAAAACCTCTCTGATCTCAGCTGCAGCAATTTCTTACTCGACACATCCCCAAAGGCAAGGGCATTAAAAGCAAAAATGAACTATTGGGACCTCATGAAGATAAAAAGCTTCTGCACTGCAAAGGAAGCAATCAACAAAACTAAAAGGCAACCTATGGAATGGGAAAAGATATTTGCAAATGACATATCGGACAAAGGGCTAGTAACCAAAATGTATAAAGAGCTCACCAAACTCCACACCCGAAAAACAAATAACCCAGTGAAGAAATGGGCAGAAAACATGAATAGACACTTCTCTAAAGAAGACATCCGGATGGCCAACAGGCACATGAAAAGATGTTCAGCGTCGCTCCTTATCAGGGAAATACAAATCAAAACCACACTCAGATATCACCTCATGCCAGTCAGAGTGGCTAAAATGAACAAAACAGGAGACTACAGATGCTGGAGAGGATGTGGAGAATTGGGAACCCTCACTCTTGCAAACTGGTGCTGCCGCTCTGTGGAGGTTCCTCAAAAAATTAAAAATAGACCTACCCTTTGACCCAGCAATGGCACTTATAGGAATTTACCCAAGAGAACAGGAGTACTGATGCATAGGGGCACTTGTACCCCAATGTTTATAGCAGCACTCTCAACAATAGCCAAATTATGGAAAGAGCCTAAATGTCCATCAACTGATGAATGGATAAAGAAATTGTGGTTTATATACACAATGAAATACTACGTGGCAATGAGAAAGAATGAAATATGGCCTTTTGTAACAACGTGGATGGAACTAGATAGTGTTCTGCTAAGTGAAATAAGTCATACAGAGAAGGACAGATTCCATATGTTTTCACTCCTATGTGGATCCTGAGAAACTTAACACAAGACCATGGAGGAGGGGAAGAAAAAAAATGGTTAGAGAGGGAGAGAGCCCAATCATAAGAGACTCTTAAAAACTGAGAATAAACAGGGTTGATGGGGGATGGGAGGGAGGGGAAAGTGGGTGATGGGCATTGAGGAGGGCACCTGTTGGGATGAGCACTGGGTGTTGTATGGAAACCAATTTGACAATAAATTTCATAATAAAAAAATAAAAAAAATAATTAAAATATAAAAAAGTTAAAAAATATATAAGCAATGGAATATTTCTCAGCCATCAAAAGTAGTGAAATCTTGCCATTTGCAATGATGAAGATGGATCTATAGTGTATTATGCTACATGAAACTACTTAGTCAGAGAAAGACATCTTTTCATGTGTTTGTTTTGGCTTTCTGTACATCTTCTTTGGAAAAATATTTAGTCATTTCTTATTCCCATTGCATTATTTGTTTTTGGGTATTGAATTTTTTTATTTATATGTATCTTATTACTTTTTCCCCAAGTTTTTATTTTTTTTCAGTTAGTCAATATACAGTGTAATATTAGCTTTCAGTGTACACTTTAGTGATTTGATACTTCCATACAACAGTCAGTGCTTATCATAACAAGGGAACTTCTTTATCCCCATCACCACTATAATATATCCCCCCACCTCTTCCCCTCTGATAACCATTGGTTTGCACTCTATCGTTAAGAGTCTGTTTCTTGGTTTGCCTCTCCCTTTTTTCCACCTATGATTTTTTTTCAAATTCCACATATGAGTGAAATCATATGGTATTTTTTTCTCTGACTTATTTTGCATAAGTTGGTTTTTATGTATCATGTAAGGTAAGAGTCCACTTATATTATTTTAAACGTGGATATCCAGTTTTCATGGTACCATTAAGAAAAGAAACTATCCCTTCCCCATTATGTAATTATGTGTTTTGTGTTCTTATGAAAAATAGCTGATCGTATATGCTTGGGTTTATCTATTGGATCTCCTTTTTTATGGTCTGTTTTATTTCCCTTGTTTTAATGTTTGTATCATCCTGTTTAGATGACTACATTTTTAAAATATAATTTGACATCAAGAAGCATGATGCCTCTGTGTGACTGTGTGGATCCGTTGGTTGAGGGTCTAATTCTTGATTTTGGCTCAGGTCATGATCCCAAGGTCATGAGATTGAACCCTGTGTTGGGCTCAGCACGAGCATGGAGCCTCTTTGGGACTCTCTCCCTCTCTCCCTTTGCCCTTTCCCCCACTCATCATCTTTCTCTGTGTAAAATAAGACAATTACATTTTATTTTTTTAAATATATATATATTTTTTAATGTTTTTATTTATTTTTGAGACAGAGAGAGACAGAACTTGAGCAGGGGAGGGGCAAAGAGAGAGGGAGGCACAGAATCTGAAGCAGGCTCTAGGCTCTGAGCTGCCAGCACAGAGCCCGACATGGGGCTTGAACTCACGGACTGTGAGATCATGACCTGAGCCAAAGTTGGACGCTTAACCGACTGAGCCACCCAGGCGCCCCAAAATTTAAAAAAAATAAGCACAATACCTCTAAATCTGTACCTCTTTCTCAAGAGGGCATTGACTATGCAGGATCTTTTGTGGTTCCATAAAAATTCTAGATGATTTTTCCATTGTGTAAACTGTCATTGGAAATTTGGTAGAAATTGAATTATCTATGGAGCACATTGGATAGTGTGGATGTGTTAACTCTATTAATTCATCCAAACTATGAGGATGAGACACCATTCCATGTATTTATCTCCTCTTCAATTTCTTTCAATTAATGTTCCACAGGTCTCAGTGTACAGGTCTTTCAAGTCTTCAGTTAAATATATTCTTAAGTATTTTTTCTATTAGGGTTGACCTCTTGATTTCCTTTTTGGGTAGATCTTTACTAGTATAAAGGAATGCAACAGTTTTTGTAATTTCACTTTGTAATCTGAAACAACTACTGAATTTGGTTAGAACTAACAGTTGTTTGTTTTTTTTAAAGAGTATTTAAGATTCTCTACACATAGAAAAATGTCATTTGCATCAGAGATAATTTTATATCTCCTTTTCTGATTTGGATGTCTTTGGCCTCTTTTTTTTTTTATCTGATTGCTCTTTTGAGTATTCTAACAAGATGTTATATATAAGTGGTGAGAATAAATGTCCTTCCAGTGTTCAAAATTTGAGACAAAAAACTTTTAGCTTTTCTCCATTGATTATGATGTTAGTTGTTGGCTTTCCATAAATTGTCTTCATTGTGCTAAGGAAATTTTTATATCTATTTTGTACAGAATTTTTATCATGAATAGACCGTGAACTTTGCCAAATGTCTTTTCTGCATTTAATCAAATAATCATATGCTTTTTACTTTTATTACCTTAGTGTGGTTTATCTCATTGTTTGTTTTGTAGATAGTAAATCAACCTTATAACCCAAGGATAAATCGTTGGTTTATAATATTTTTGTTGGTTGTTGAATTTAGTTTTTTTTTTTTAGAATTTTATTGAGAAGTTTTCCATCTGTGATGCATATATATATATGTATATACAAAGTTTCCATCATTATACATATTGGCCTGTAGTTTTCTCTTCCTGTGGTGTCATTATTTTTTGTTTGTTTGTTTGTTTGTATTAAACTTACCCTGGCTGTATAAATGATTTTGAAAGTATTCCTTTTACTTCAATGCTTTCAAAGAGTTTAAAAGGATTTGTATCAATTTTTCTATGAATGTTGGTAAACTTCAGCTGCAAGGCCAAGTGTACTTGTTGTGATGAGTACTGGATGTTTTTTTTTGTTTTGTTTTATTATTTTATTTTTTTAACTTTTATTTAGTTTGAGAGGCACTGAGAGACAGAGCATGAATGGGGGAGGAGCAGATAGGGAGACACAATCCAAAGCAGGCTCCAGGCTCTGAGCTTTTAGCACAGAGCCCAATGCGGGACTTGAACCCACAAACTGAGATCATGACCTGAGCGGCAGTCAGACGCTCAGGCAACTGAGCCACCCAGGTGCCCTGAGCACTGAGTGTTTTATTTAAGTGTGGCATTGGTTGGGTTGGGCATGGGGGGTTATATGCAAGTGATGAATTCCCTGGGTTGTACTACTGGAACCAAAACTATAGTGTATTTTAACTAACCTGAGTTTAAATAAATAAATTTTAAAAGAGGGTTGATTCAGTATAATTGTATACTTGAAACTAAAATTACACTGTATTGTTAACTAACTGGAATTTAAATAAAACTAAATAAAGAAACAAGAACAACATGATATTAAAAAGAGGCACTTTGATGAATTGAAGAGATTCTAAGAATATAACCCCATGCATATAACTCATCTTTCACTTCAAAGCTACGAATACACACAGGAAATTATGGTCTCTTCAACCTGTGTTGGTAAAACTAAATATACACATAACAAAAGATAATAAAGGACAAGTATTTCACATCATCTATAAAAATCATTTCAAAATTGATTAAAGACTTGAACAAAAGACAAGCTTAAAAGTTAAACAAAGTTTACAGTACTTCATTACCGCAAGCAAACCTTATAAGTAATGCTAATGTGAGTCCTTACATGAAATAAGAGTACTAATTAGTAATAGGAAAAAATTTTAAAGTATAACTTCATTGGTAAAAATAATATACCAAAGTTCAGAATAATCTATTATAAAGATGGTGAGTTAATCATCAGCTAGTATGAAGGCTAAAATTCTAAAATAGTAAGAAATAATTATAGCTACAATAATTTGCTAAGGAATACAAAGATAAAAAGACGTAAATTGTGGGGCACCTGGGTGGCTCAGTCGGTTGAGTGTCCAACTTCAGCTCAGCTCATGAACTTGTGGTCCATGATTTTGAACCCCGTGTCAGCCTCTGTGCTGACAGCTCAGAACCTGTAGCCTGTTTCAGATTCTGTGTCTCCCTCTCTCTCTGACCCTCTCCCATTCAGGCTCTGTCTCTCTCTGTCTCAAAAATAAATAAACGTTAAAAAATTAAAAAAAATTAAAAAGATGTAAATTGCGACATCAAAAGCATAAGAAATTTGAGAGAAAGATAAAAGTGTACAGTTTTAGAATGCGTTAAAACTTCAGTTGAAATGAATTTGAAATAGACTATTTATATAAAAGTTTCTTTTGTAAGCCTTAAAGTAATTGCAAAGCAGGACATATAAATGATAAAAAAATTAAAAAGAGAAAGGAATCTAAGCATACCACTAAAAAAAAAATAAATCACACCCCCCCCCCAGGAGAATAACTACCAACCAGTGTGAAAACAATTAACAAAATATGTTTAAATGTAAATGAGCTAAATTCTCCAAACAAAAGTGTAGAGTGGCTGAACAGATAGGAAAAAAAGAGACAGATTCATTTATAAGTTGTCTATAAGAGACTCACCTCAGATATAAGGACACAAAAACTTTCAGGGTAAAAAAAAAATTCATGCAAATGGAAAGTAAAGAAAACTGGGAAAACTATATTTATAAGACAAAACAGATTAAAACAAACACTGTACAAAGAGTCAAAGGACATTACAAATGATAAATGATAAATCCTAAATCATAAAAGTGATTAATCCAACAAGATAATAAAACACTGTAAAAATATGCATCTAAAACAGGGTCACTTAAATATATAAAGCAAATATTAACAGACCTAAAGTGAGAAGTAAACAATAATAAAATTATGTCAAGGATCCCTAATAACTTTCATTGATGTTTAGATTATCCACACAGAAAAGCAATGAGGAAACATTAGCCTTAAATAACCCATTAGATCAGATAGACTTCACAGATATATACAGAACAATTCATTCAAAAACAACATAAACATTTTTTTCTCAAGTGCATGTGGAATATTTTTCAGGAGAAACCATATGTTAGAACACAAAACAAGGCTTACAAAATTTAAGAAGATTGAAATCATATCAAGCATTGTTTATGACCACATGTTATGAAACTGAAAATCAATTACAAAAAGAAACTAGAAAATCCACATGTATGTGGAGATGAAACAATATCCTACTGAAAAAAAAAAACAATATATCAAAGAAGAATTTAAAAAAAGATATTGAAATTGTAGGGACAAATGACATGGAAATACAATATACAAAAATATATGGATCCATCAAATTCCAGTGGCATTTATTCCAGAGATTAAAAGATGGTTAATCTTAATCTTCCAAAAATTTACAAACATGATGAAACCACATTTTAAAAATGCAGGATAAAAATCATACAATAACCTCAATAGCTGTAGAGAAAGCATTTGACAAAATTCAACATCCATTTATGATAAACCTCAACAAAGTGGCTATAAAGGAAATTTATCTTGACATAATAGAGGTTAAACATGTCAAGCCCACAGTTAGCATCATACTCAAAGATGGGAAGCTAAAATCTTTCCTCTAAGATCAGGAACCAAAGAAGCTCGTTCTTATTACTTTTATTCAACATAGTGTTGTAAGTCTGAGCCAGAGTGACTAGGCAAGAAGAAAGGAAAGTTGTCCAAGTTTGAAAGGAAGAATTAAAACTGCCTTTATTTGCAGACAGCATGATATATATACAAAAACTTAAAGATGTAACTTAAAAATCTGTTAGAATTAATAAATTCATAAAGTTACAGGATACAAAATCAAGACACAAAAATGTGTTTCATTTCTATAGACTAATAACAAAGGGAATGGAAAATTCCATTTATAATTGCATCAAAAAGAATAAAATACCAAGGAACACCTTTAAACAAATAGTTGAAAGATCTGTACACTGAAAACCCTATGATGGTGATGAAAGAAATTGAAGAAGAAACAAATAAATGAAAAGAGATATGCTCACGGATTGGAAAAATTAATATTGTTAAAATCTCCATAATACCTGAAGGATATATTAAATGCAATTCCTATTAAAATTCCAATGTAAAAATTCATAGAAATTAAACAAAAACATCCTAAATATTGTATGGAATCACAAAATACCCTGAAGAGCCAAAGCAATCTTGAGAAAGAAGGATAAATCTGAACACATGATCCTTCCTGATTTCAAACTATATGACAGTTGCAGTTATCCAAACAGTATGTATTAGCATAAAAGCAGACACACCATTCAGTGGAATGGAATGGAGAGCCTAGAAATATATCCGTGCATACATGGTAAATTATTTTATGACACAGGAGCCATCAATATAACATGGACAAATGATAGTCTATTCAATTAATGATGTTAGGAAATCTGGACAGTCACATGCAAAAAAATGAAACTAGACCACTATTTTGCAGCACTATATACAAAAATTAAGTCAACATGCATTAAAGATTTTAATGTAAGACCAGAAATCATACAATTTCCAGAGATAAAAAAATAGGCAGTATGATCCTTGTTATTGGAATTGGTGATAGTTTTTTTTCCTTTTTTTTTGACACCAAAAGCAAAATTGAATATGTAGGCCTACATCAAACTAATAAGCTTCACAACAAAAGAACACATCCACAAAATGAAAAGGCAACCAAATATGGCAGAAAATGTTTGCAAATTATATTTTCAATAAACGGATAACATCCAAAACATATAAAGGACTCATACAAAATTATAGCCACCACCATCACCACTACCACCACACAACAACAGCAAAACCCATGCAATCTGTTTTAAAGAAGGGCAGAAGATCTGAATAGACACTATGTCAAAGAAGACATATAGATGTCCAACAGGTACATGAAAAGGTGTTCAGAATCACTAATCATTATGGAATGTATATATATATATATATATATATATATATATATATCACTCCAAAATATCATCTCACCCACGTTAGAATGCATAATAAAATACAAGAATTAGCAAGTAACCCCGCTTATACCCCAAAGCCCCTAATTCCAATTGGAATGGTCCATTCCACTTAGGTAAACACTATTCAGCTTACTCTCCTCACACACCTGGTCTCCATACTTCCAATGTTGCTCTGCTCCAAATGATTCCCATTAATTTCACTCTTCTAAAAATCCATGTCTCATTTTATTACTATTTGTAAATACCTGGGTCACAAAATAGCAAAAATTGGGCTATAAAGTGAACCCAGAAAGGAGGTGCCATTGGAACATTTCTCTCCTGCTTGGTAAACCACGTGAACTTTGCTCCTAATGTTCCTTTTGTGCGGCATCATGTCCTTGAGCAAGATTCATGGTCCCAGCCCTCTATAGTCATATGAACGTAACATCTGGTCATCATTCAACACTGAGCTCTAGGGTCTCTTTTAAGCCTCTTTGACTGAACTCATATGTCATAGGTAAAACTGGTGCTTGCTTATGAACTGTACCCTCTCCACATGCACCTTAAAACAATTTAAGTATTTATTTATTACAAATATTTGCACAAACCACACCTATGGATCACATCCTTAGGGAGAGTAGACATTTGTTATTTATATGTTAAATTCACTTAGCTCTAGTTATTATTTTTATTATAGCATAAAATGTGTTGTTGAATAAATGAAGGATTGAATGTTTGATGATCTTCCTCTGCTTGTTTGTATAAAATGCTGGATACTTCAGATCTCAGCTTCAATACTACATTTTGCTGGAAAAATTCCCTAAGCCCTCCTACTTGGGGTTAATATTTTTCCCACAGTACCTTTTTAACACAATGTAACAATGATTTCAGAGAGGTAACAAGATGTTTTGAGGTTTGGAAGCTAAAGACCAGAATTTCCCTAATTAATTGCAGGCTGACAAATGTATTGTTGCAGTAATGATAGCCATGTTAACATGAGCATGATATCTAAGACTTGTCACTTACACTGCCACCATGCACCAAGGACAACTTTTTATAATAGCCAAAAGTCTTATATTTTATGTTTTATTCTTAAGTAATTTAAAATTTACAGAAAATTTGTATGAATAATAACAATAGTACAATTAATATTCATATATCTTTTGCCTAGATTCTCTTAACTTTGTACATCATTTGCTTTATCACCTCTTTCTATCTCTTTTTCTCATCAGTTGAACACTTTATGATCTTCGTTTCTAATATATTATTACATATTTCTTAAGAATATGAATAGTCTTCTACAGGATCTCAGTGGAAACTTCAGAAAAATGTAACATGGATATAATCCAAATGTACAAAATCTTTTGAATGCAGAAGTGTAAAAATGAAGAGCTTTCTGGTACAGGGAAACAATTTCACTGAAAGGGATGAATGGGTGATGACACATCATGGTATCAGAATTTGAGGTAAAACATTGGCATAGTATCCTACAGTTTTAATTTGTAGAGTGCAGAAAAAACAGTAGAAAATATTTCCTACTTTATAGTTTCCTGACAGATTCTACATTCAACATTTTTTTAGTGCCCTTGTGACATCCTTATTCCTAAGACTATAAATTAAAGGGTTTAGAACAGGAGTGAGTATGGTATAAAAGACAGACACAATCATGTCATTCTCAGGGGTGTGGTAGGAATTGGGGAGCATGTAGGTGTAGACAGCAGTCCCATAGAAGAGGATTACCATGGTCATGTGGGAAGAACAAGTGGCAAAGGCCTTTTCCACCCCTCTGCTGACTTCATCCTGTGGATGGTGAAGAGGATGAAAGAATAGGAGCTTGAAATGACTGTCACAGGGATGAGGAGCATGAGAACACAACATAAGTACATGAGTGTCTCATAGAGGGAAGTATCTGAGCAGGAAAGCTTCATTACAGCAGGGGCTTCACAGAAGAAATGATGGATCTCTCAGGATCTGCAGAAGGAGGTCATAGTGATGGGTGTGAGCATAAATCCATCCAGAGATCCCAGAAACCAGGAGGAAGAGACCAGGAGGAGACACACCCTATGGTTCATGAGGATAGGATAACAGAGTGGATGGCAGATGGCCACATAGTGGTCATAGGCCATGGCAGCTAGAAGGAAAACTTCTGAACCTGCTAGTGTCAAGTAGAGAAACATCTGCATCCCACATTCAGGGGCTGAGATCTTATTCACACCCATGACCTGCTCCATGAGCATCTTGGGCATAGTGACAGAAATGTACATCACATCCATGAGAGACAACTGGGTGATAAAATAGTACATGCGGTTGTCAAGGTGGGCATCATGGCATATCACAAGGATCAGGATAATGTTTCCAGTCAAGGCCATCAGGAAATCCATAAAAATTACCACACAAAGGAGAGTTGGGTGCTTGGATTGACTGAAGAGTCCCACTAGGTCAAAATCTGATCGTCGAGTATGCTTGGCCACCCAAGTGTTGTTCTCCATTGGATTTCACCTGCATCATCACCAAGGAGAACTATGGAGTTAACAGATCACTGATGGGATATGACCACCTGAAATAAATGTATAGTGAGCATGTCTCTGTGTGTGTGTGTGTGTGTGTGTGTGTGTGTATGTTTACACATGCCAACTCAGTAAACTAATAAGGGGAAGTTCCAAGGACTAATGTATTTCAGGATTTTAAATTACCAGTAATTGAATAAATTTACTAAAAATCCAAGGATTCACAACTGTGTGTCAAAAATATTGGTACTTTTTAAATTCCACTGCTGGCATGCATTTCTCCAAAGAAACCAAAAACACTGTATGATCCCCTATGTTAATTTTTATTTCCAATTTTCATTTGACTTTATTTTTTAAAGTTTTTTTTAAATTCCTTTTAGTTAACATACAGTGTAATATTAGTTTCAGGTGTATGATATAGTGATTCAACCCTGTCATATAACACCTGGTGTTCATCACATGTGCCCTCCTTAATCCCCATCACCTATTTCACCTTTCCCCTCCCCTCTCCTCTGGTAACCATCAGTTTGTTCTCTATAGTTAAGAGTCCATTTCAGAGCACTTGGGTGGCTCAGTTGATTAAGCATCTGACTTCAGCTCGGGTCATAATCTCATGGTTTGTGGGTCCAAACCCCACCTTGGGCTCTGTGCTGACAGCTCAGAACCAGGAGCCTGCCTCAGATCCTGTGTCTCCCTCTTTCTCTGCTTCTACCCCACTAGTGCTCTGTCTTTCTCAAAAATAAATAAACATTAACAAACAGAGTCTGTTTCTTGGTTTGCCTCTCTCTTTTCCATTTGCTCACTTATTTTGTTTCTTAAATTCCACATATGAGCAAAATCATATGGTATTTCTTTCTCTGACCAACCTATTTCACCTAACATTACTCTGTACCTCGCTCCATGGTGTTGCAAATGACAAGATTTCATTCTTTTTTATAGGTAATATCCAATTGTTTATTTTATATGTGCCCATGTGTTTATTTCAGCATTATTTACAATACAAAGAAATGACAAAAACCTAAGTGTCCATCAATAGATGAATGAATAAGAAAGGAATAGTTTGTGTGTGTATAAATACACATATGCATATACATATATATGTATACATATATACAGTAAGCTACTATAATAGTGGATGAGATTCTTCCCCTTTTTACAATATGGATGGATCCACTAGGGTATTATGATAAGTGAAATATGTCAGACTGAGAAAGACAAATATTACATAATTTCTTTCGCATAAGGAATCCAAAACACAAATGAATAAACAGCAACAAAAATAAAACAATATGATACCTAGAAATATAGAGAAGAAACTGATGGTTATCAGAGGGGAGAGCTGTAGGATAATGGACACAATGGGTGACAGGGAATGGAAGATACAGTCTTTCAGTTATGGAATGAATAAGTTGCAGGGAATGAAAGACATTACATAAGAAATATAGTCAATGATATTTTAATAGTGTATGGTGACAGAAGATCCATTTGTGAGCATAGCATAAAAGATAACTTATTGATATACTATGTCATATACCTGAAACAAATGTAACATTGTTGTGAAGTACATTCAAATAAAAAAATATATATATATTGATAACTTAAAGGAACGTTCCCATAGTTCAAGGTCATGACATTTCCTGATGATAATGTTGTGTATTAGTATGTATGTAAATTCACAGAATCACTGCTGCATAAAAATGCAAAAAAGTGAATCACTGAAAAAAATACAATAAAATTTCTTATAGTTTTGTTGTTGTTGCTGTTGTTATGGAAGTCAAAATTGAATCAATATTTCTTGTTTAAGGATGCAAATGGATCTTAAAAGCTCTGGGAGATGCACTCCATATAAGAAAGATTTAGAAAGTAACTGAAAGATAATTTGAGGAATATTTTTACCAAAAGTTTGAACCATCATTGTCCATAAAATCAGGCCAGGCTATGATGCTCTGTGATTTAAAGGAGTTATCCATGCATGTACAGGAGAAGATTAAGGCACTGCCAATGACCAACTCCCTATATCTGTTAATTTAGGAGCCCAAACTTTGAAGCTGGACTGTGACTGTGGGTCCAGGTTATCCTCTACCCTTTGTTTACTTTACATAAACACAGGATAATAATGTTAGATTTCAGCTACGTTCAGGATCAAGTTATGTAGAATAATGAAAGTGCTTAGAAAATTACCAGTCACAGATAAATAAGCTCATATATTGTTAATTTAAAGAGTTAATATCTATGGTAATTTTATGCAGAATTTGTGCAAGAGATGATAGTTACCATTTTGTTTTATGATATAAGATGAATTACTTTAGTTTGACAGTTTTATTATCTATTCATACAAATAAAAATTTGGACTTGATAATTTCTGTTGTCACTGACTATATATATACATATACATATACATATACATATACATATACATAGGAATATATATGAATACAAAAATATAATAAATATATAGTATATATTTATTATTTTACTCAAGTTAAGCAGATCTTTATGGAAAATCCTATCTTAGTTCTATCTAATATATTCTTCTCTAACTTCATCTACTTAAATCTTCTACCATTTGTTCTAAATCTCAGGAAGAAGAACCAGCATTTATAAGATCATTGCTATTTACAAGGCAAACCTTTAGTTGCTTTTACAAACATCACCTCTTTATTGTCTATAGCAACCAATTTTTCATGGAAACTGAGATGTAGAGAGGTAAATTGAACACTGAGTTGGTCTCTGACACCCTCCCCCCTCCTAATCAGTTACTCAAAGCCTATATCTATATTATATTCTGAAAACAAAAAATAAATAAATTGATTAGGTGGAAGACTGTCATAGTCCATGTATTCAGGAAAAAGTAGTGTGTGTGTGTGTGTGTGTGTGTGTGTGTGTGTAGGAGCAGAGAGGGAGACACAGAATCCAAAGCAGGCTCCAGACTCCAGCTGTCAGCACAGAGCTCGGCATGGGGCTTGAACCCACAAATCGTGAGATCATGACCTGAGCTGAAGTCAGACACTCAACTGACTGAGCCACCCAGGCATCCCTAAAGTAAAATACTAAAATTGCTCCAGATGAATAAGAAAGAACAGTTGAAGTAAAATATATCTGTCCTTTCTGAAAAGAATCAGTAACAGCTTCTTTTACATTTTCTCTTTTAGACATAAAACCTTTGCAACTTTTCAATTACTGATATGTAATGTCATGTTAAATGTTGAAGCTCCTGGATGGCTTAGTCAGTTAAATGTCCAACTTCGACTCAGGTCATGATCCTGTGGTTCATGAGTTTGAGCCCTGTGTTGGGCTCTGTACTGACAGCTTAGAGCCTGGAGCCTTCTTCAGATTTTGTGTCTCTATCTCTCTCTGCCCCTCCCCTGCTCATACTCTGACTCTCTCTCTCAAAAGTAAATAAAACATTAAAAATATTTAAATGTTAAATTTTAAAAGTCCTTACCAACAACAACAGAAAAGAAACATTGGCTTTTCTCTTCAGGAATAGTTTAGAAATGGTTATGATACAGGGATATTTCAGGTATAAAATCTGAGTTTCAAAACATTGTATACTCTTGTAATAATTCCAAAGACCAATTACGATATTCAACTTATTAACTGTCCCACTTTCTGGGGTTCTAAACTAGTAGACAACACTTAAAATATACTTGATGCCTTAATATAAATACCCAACAAATCTGGTACACATTGCATTAAAACCTATAATATTATTGTCATTTTTCACCCTCACTAGCAGATGAAAGCTGACCTATGTGCAAAAATTTTAAACAGCCCAATAAAAGAAAACATACCTGCTGAGTTAATGTTTGTGGTCAAATGAAGCAAATCTCTGTTGCACTTTGGTAAATTGGAATCACTATGATCAAGCTACACTGAACAGCCTACCTGGCACACCAGACAGACAATGGAATGCTGTCTGTACCTTGCAAAGCAACTGGCCACCCTGTTCATTCTTACCTTTCTCTATCCAATTGCTTGAGTTGAATGTAAACAGAAAAGTTCATATTTAAATTGGGGAATTATTAATAGTGGTGGTAGGGACACCAGGATGGCTCAGTGGTAGACGTGTCTCTTCATCTTGCGGTCATGAGTTTGAACCACATGCTGGGCATAGTGTGTACTTAAAAATATCTTCAAAATATCCCTTTCTTTCTATTTTTTTAATAGTGGTGGTAGAATATCAAATCTTTAGGTGATGGCATACCAGAAATTATTCTATTGTTCTATATCATTCTATATATTGCCTTCCCCAAAAGTCAATGAAGTACTTAATAAACTTAACTTTTTTCCTTTTGCAAATTAAATAATTCAGATTGCAGGTATCTGCCTAGCATCACACAATTCACCTGAGGGAAGATTTGTGTCTCAATCTCAAGTCAGGTGATAGAATCCTGACCCTATAAAGCTGCTTTAGGTCTCTAGAATATCATCTTCCCTCCACAGTCTACAATTTAGTTATAATCACCCACTGTCATTTTCATGTAAGAAAGGTAAGTATAATTGAGACAATGTTTCAGTTTTCTAACTACCAGAAATAGTCCACACTTAAAGAAAAATGAGTCTTATTTCTTCTGTAAAATCTCAGCCTCAATAAAACAAACACATCATTCAATAATATAGGAGGCATGCATATTCTTGTGTCCATAATTAAGTAGAAATTAAGAAGCCATTTCCTAATATTTTGCTGTAAATTATTGTTATAGTAAACAATCAATCAAAAAAGGGTGATTAAGAGTATAAACATATAGATTTGGTGAATCATTATATTGTATGACTGAAAATAATAAAACACTGTGTTTTAATTATACTTGAATTTTAAAAATGCACGTTTTCTTTTCTTCATAAAAATATATGATAAGGAAGAACTGAGAAGATATGGCCAAGAATGAATAGCTTGTATCAGAAAGAGAATAAGTCAAAAACAGTAATTACCCCTTTGCTCCCATAGTTCTTTCTATATTATCAAACTCAACATCAGATACTGCTGCAACCCTTATCTACATGGGTAATGGAGTGGGCTCATGGTTAACTGTATAAGGATAAACAGGAGAGTGACATCATCCTGGTTTTACTATGCCCATCATGGGAGTTGATGAGGTTTGTTGTTGAAAAATTCCTTCTGGGACTTTGAAGAAGAATGCAATTAAGAGACCTAACATGAACAACAACAAACGTAATAGGCGTCTCTGTTGCACTGTTCTGGTTCTTTCCTCATGTCTTTTTCAAGTCTTAACCAATGTTAACAGTAATCTCAAACTTATCTATCACCAATAAAATCTTATCTGTGAAATAGATGTCAGTATATATGTGGTCATAGCCCTTTTCACGTTGTAAAATATTTTTCTTACATATGTGTATATCTTACCTTAATTTAATTTTCAAAAAAAAATTATTGTGTGAGGTATTGATGTAGTTCTCTTATCTTTTTCTTATCTGAAATATAAGAGAGTTGCATCTGCAACTCTTAGACTAATTGGTGTATCGAAGCACCACTAATCCCTACTGTGGTTGAGAATAAAATTGAAGGGGTATCCTTTACACATCTTCATCTCAGTCACTTTTCATTAGATTACTGATTATACTCTTTCTTTTGTCACTCCATTGTAATCAATGTTGTCTTAATATTGCGTGTTAGGATAATTGTGATTTAAATGTTGATATGCTAATAATAGAAAATATAAAAACACAAACCATTAAAAAGAAAATTTAATCAATATATTGTACACCTAAAATTAATATAACATTGTATGTCAATTATATTTCAATAATACAAAAAAAAGTATTTAAACAATTTAAAAATCAACTATAATGTACATCCAGATCATGATTTAAAAGTCAATTTTTGCTTTCAAACTATAAATTTTATGGGGTGCATAGTATGTACCAGGAAGTTCAGATAAACCAAGAACAAAGTAACAACATTCTTCTGAACCCTTTTCTGTATATATGTTCTGGAATTACATTGATCATTTTCTCATGCCATCCTTTATCCATGACATCCTTTCTACAGACCATGACTTTCATTTGTAAAGCCAACACTTGAAGACTGGAGCATTCTTTGTCCTCTAGCCCGCAGATGACTCATCCTGACCCCTTTGACTTTTTTTCTCCAAAAAAAAGTCAAGTTTTTACTTATCCTCGTCAGTAATTTGTAAGTTTTGATTGTAAGTTTTGATTTAAATTTCAGTTAACATTGAGTGTAATGTAAGTTTCAGGTGTACAATATACTGATTCAGGAATTCAATAGCAAACCTAGTCCTGATCACAAGTGCACTTCTTAATCCCCATCACCTATTTAACCCATCCCTCTATCCTCCTCCATCTTCCCTCCCATCCCTCTAATCTTCTGATAGCCATCAGTTATACACACACACACACACACACACACACACACACACCCCTTCTCTTTTTTGTCCATTCATGAGTCAACGCACACTTAGGTTGTTTCCATAATTTGTCTATTATTGTTAATGTAATAGGGACAAGTATCCCATTTTTGTACTCTTTGCATTAATACTTACTTGTGCAATTCCTGGATTGTAAGGTAGTTCTATTTTTAAGTTTTTGTGAAATCTCATTACTATTTTCTGCAGTGTCAACACCAATTTGAATTCCCACTGCAGTGAAAGAAGTTTCCCCTTTCTCCACATTCTCACCAACACCTGTTGTTTCTTGTGTTGTTGATTTTAGCAATTCTAACTGGGGTGAGGTGACATCTCATTATAGTTTTGATATGTGTTTCCCTGATGATGAGTGAAGTTAAGCATCTTTTCATGTCTGTGGTAAATGTGAATGTCTTCTTTGGAGAAATGTCTGTTCGTGTCTTCTGCCTGCATTTACATCGGATTATTTCCTTTTTGGGTGTTGAATTTTAGAAGTTCTTTATAAATTATGGGTACTAATCCTTATCAGATATGTCATTTGCAAACATATTCTCCCATTCCCTAGGTTCCGTTTTATTTTGTTGATTGTTTTCTTTGCTGTGCAGAAGGTTTTTATTTTCATGAAGTCCCAATAATTTTTTACTTTTGTTTCCTTTGCCTCAGGAGACATATCTAGATAGAAATTGCTAAGGCTGATGTCAAAGAGGCTACTGATTTTGTTCCTTCTAATATTTTTATAATTTTATGTCTCCTACTTGGGTTGTCTATCCATTTGAATTTACTTTGTGTGTGGTGTAAGAAAGTACTCCAGTTTTATGCTTTTTCTTATTGCCGTCCAGTTTTCCAAGAACAATTGGTTAAAGGAACTCTCTTTGTTCCATTGGATATTTTTCCTGTTTTTTTCAAATATTAGTGGATTATATGGTTGTGAGTCCATTTCTGGGTTTTCTATTCTCTTCTATTGATTGATGTGTCTGTTTTTCTCCCAGTACCATATTATCTTGATGATTACAGCTTTATAATATAGCTTGAAATCTGGAATCGTGATGCCTCCAACTTTGTTTTCTTTTGTTTTTGTTTTCGTCTTTTTTTTTTTTTTGTTTGTTTGTTTTGTTTTTCATTTGCAGCTTTGCTTTGGCTATTTGGAGTCTTTTGTGATGCTATACAAATTTTAGGATACTTTGTTCTATCTATGTTAAAAATGCTATTTTTATTTTGATGGGGATTATATTTAATGTGTAGATTACTTTGGGTAGTATAGACATTTTAACAATGCTTATTCTTCCAATCCATGAGCATGGAATTCTTTTGCATTTCTTACTGGCTTCTTCAATTTCTTTCATAATTGTTTTATAAGTTTTCAGAGTAAAGGTCTTTCAAAACTTTGGCTAGGCTTATTCCTAGATACTGTATTGCTTGGGTGCAATTATGAATAGCATTGATTCCTTAATTTTTCTTTCTGTTGCTTTATTACTGGTGTTTAGAAATACAACAGTAATCTGTACTTTGATTTTGTGTCATGCAACTTTTTAAAAAACTTTATTTACTTATTTTGAGGGAGCCAGAGACAATGCAAGTGGGGGAGGGGCAGAGGGAGAGAGAGATCATTCCAAGTAGGTTTTGTGCTGCCAGCACAGAGTCCAATGCAAGGCTCAAACCCACAAAACCGTGATCTTGACATGAGCCAAAATCAAGTCTGATGCTTAACTGACTGAGCCACTCAGGTGCGTTTCGTGTCATGCAATTTTGCTGAATTCCTTTATCACTTCTACCATTTTTTTTTTGCAGGGGCAGTCTTTAGGGTTTTCTTTTTTTTTTTCAATATATGAAATTTATTGTCAAATTGGTTTCCATACAACACCCAGTGCTCATCCCAAAAGGTACCCTCCTCAATACCCATCACCCACCCTCCCACCCTCCCACCCCCCATCAACCGTCAGTTTGTTCTCAGTTTTTAAGAGTCTCTTATGCTTTGGCTCTCTTCCACTCTAATCTCCTTTTTTTTTCCTTCCCCTCCTCCATGGGTTTCTGTTAAGTTTCTCAGGATCCACATAAGAGTGAAACCATATGGTATCTGTCTTTCTCTGTATGACTTATTTCACTTACAGGACACTCCAGTTCCATCCATGTTGCTACAAATGGCCATATTTCGTTCTTTCTCATTGCCATGTAGTACTCCATTGTGCATATAAACCACAATTTCTTTATCCATTCATCAGTTGATGGACATTTAGGCTCTTTCCATAATTTGGCTATTGTTGAGAGTGTACAAGTGCCCCTATGCATCAGTACTCCTGTATCCCTTGGATAAATTCCTAGCAGTGCTATTGCTGGTCATAGGGTAGGTCTATTTTAAATTTTCTGAGGAACCTCCACACTGCTTTCCAGAGTGGCTGCACCAGTTTGCATTCCCACCAACAGTGCAAGAGGGTTCCCGTTTCTCCACATCCTCACCAGCATCTATAGTCTCCTGATGTGTTCATTTTGGCCACTCTGACTGGCGTGAGGTGATATCTGAGTGTGGTTTTGGTTTGTATTTCCCTGATAAGGAGCGACGTTAAGCATCTTTTCATGTGCCTGTTGGCCATCCGGATGTCTTCTTTAGAGAAGTGTCTATTCATGTTTTCTGCCCATTTCTTCACTGGGTTATTTGTTTTCCGGGTATGGAGTTTGGTGAGCTCTTTATAGATTTTGGATACTAGCCCTTTGTCCGATATGTCATTTGCAAATATCTTTTCCCATTCCATTGGTTGCCTTTTAGTTTTGTTGGTTGTTTCCTTTGCTGTGCAGAAGCTTTTTATCTTCATAAGGTCCCAGTAGTTCACCTTTGCTTTTAATTCCCTTGCCTTTGGGGATGTGTCGAGTAAGAAATTGCTATGGCTGAGGTCAGAGAGGTCTTCTACTGCTTTCTCCTCTACAGTTTTGATGGTTTCCTGTCTCATATTTAGGTCCTTTATCCATTTTGAGTTTATTTTTGGGAATGGTGTGAGAAAGTGGTCTAGTTTCAACCTTCTGCATGTTGCTGTCCAGTTCTCCCAACACCATTTGTTAAAGAGACTGTCTTTTTTCCATTGGATGTTATTTCCTGCTTTGTCAAAAATTAGTTGGCCATATGTTTGTGGGTCTAGTTCTGGGGTTTCTATTCTATTCCATTGGTTTGTGTGTCTGTTTTAGTGCCAATACCATGCTGTCTTGAGGATTACAGCTTTGTAGTAGAGGCTAAAGTCTGGGCTTGTGATGCCTCCTGCTTTGGTCTTCTTCAAAATTACTTTGGCTATTCGAGGCCTTTGTGGTTCCATATGAATTTTAGGATTGCTTGTTCTAGTTTTGAGAAGAATGCTGGTGCAATTTTGATTGGGATTGCATTGAATGTGTAGATAGCTTTGGGTAGTATTGACATTTTGACAATATTTATTCTTCCAATCCATGAGCAGGGAATGTCTTTCCATTTCTTTATATCTTCTTCAATTTCCTTCATAAGCTTTCTATAGTTCTCAGCATACAGATCTTTTACATCTTTGGTTAGATTTATTCCTAGGTATTTTATGCTTCTTGGTGCAATTGTGAATGGGCTCAGTTTCTTTATTTGTCTTTCTGTTGCTTCATTGTTAGTGTATAAGAATGCAACTGATTTCTGTACATTGATTTTGTATCCTGCAACTTTGCTGAATTCCTGTATCAGTTCTAGCAGACTTTTGGTGGAGTCTATCGGATGTTCCATGTATAATATCATGTCATCTGCAAAAAGTGAAAGCTTGACTTCATCTTTGCCAATTTTGATGCCTTTGATGTCCTTTTGTTGTCTGATTGCTGATGCTAGCACTTCCAACACTATGTTAAACAACAGCAGTGAGAGTGGGCATCCCTGTCGTGTTCCTGAACTCAGGGAAAAAGCTCTCAGTTTTTCCCCATTGAGGATGATGTTAGCTGTTGGCTTTTCATAAATGGCTTTTATGATGTTTAAGTATGTTCCTTCTATCCCGAATTTCTCAAGGGTTTTTATTAAGAAAGGGTGCTGGATTTTGTCAAAGGCCTTTTCTGCATCGATTGACAGGATCATATGGTTCTTATCTTTTCTTTTATTAATGTGATGTATCACGTTGATTGATTTGCGAATGTTGAACCAGCCCTGCATCCCAGGAATGAATCCTACTTGATCATGGTGAATAATTCTTTTTATATGCTGTTGAATTCGAATTGCTAGTATCTTGTTGAGAATTTTTGCATCCATATTCATCAGGGATATTGGCCTCTAGTTCTCTTTTTTTACTGGGTCTCTGTCTGGTTTAGGAATCAAAGTAATACTGGCTTCATAGAATGAGTCTGGAAGTTTTCCTTCCCTTTCTATTTCGTGGAATATCTTGAGAAGGATAGGTATTATCTCTGCTTTAAAGGTCTGGTGGAACTCCCCTGGGAAGCCATCTGGTCCTGGACTCTTATTTGTTGGGAGATTTTTGATAACCGATTCAATTTCTTTGCTGGTTATGGGTCTGTTCAAGCTTTCTATTTCCTCCTGATTGAGTTTTGGAAGTGTGTGGGTATTTAGAAATTTGTCCATTTCTTCCAGGTTGTCCAATTTGTTGGCATATAATTTTTCATAGTATTCCCTGATAATTGTTTGTATATCTGAGGGATTGGTTGTCATAATTCCATTTTCATTCATGATTTTATCTATTTGGATCATCTCCGTTTTCTTTTTGAGTAGCCTGGCTAGAGGTTTTTCAATTTTGTTTATTTTTTCAAAAAACCAACTCTTGGTTTTGTTGATCTGCTCTACAGTTTTATTAGATTCTATATTGTTTATTTCTGCTCTGATCCTTATTATTTCTCTTCTTCTGCTGGGTTTAGGCTGTCCTTGCTGTTCTATTGCTTCTATTTCCTTAGGTGTGCTGTTAGATTTTGTATTTGGGATTTTTCTTGTTTCTTGAGATAGGCCTGGATTGCGATGTATTTTACTCTCAGGACTGCCTTTGCTGCATCCCAAAGCATTTGGATTGTTGTATTTTCATTTTCGTTTGCTTCCATATATTTTTTAATTTCTTCTCTAATTGCCTGGTTGACCCACTCATTCTTTAGGAGGATGTTCTTTAACCTCCATGCTTTTGGAGGTTTTCCAGACTTTTTCCTGTGGTTGATTTCAAGCTTCATAGCATTGTGGTCTGAAATTATGCATGGTATAATTTCAATTCTTGTATACTTATGAAGGGCTGTTTTGTGACCCAATATATGATCTATGTTGGAGAATGTTCCACGTGCACTCGAGATGAAAGTATATTCTGTTGCTTTGGGATGCAGAGTTCTAAATAGATCTGTCAAGTCCATCTGATCCAATGTGTCATTCAGGGCCCTTGTTTCTTTATTGACCGTGTGTCTAGATGATCTATCCATTTCTGTAAGTGGAGTGTTAAAGTCCCCTGCAATTACCACATTCTTATCAATAAGGTTGCTTATGTTTATGAGTAATTGTTTTATATATTTGGGGGCTCCGGTATTCGGCACATAGACATTTATATTTGTTAGCTCTTCCTAGTGGATAGAACCTGTCATTATTATATAATGCCCTTCTTCATCTCTTGTTACAGCCTTTAATTTAAAGTCTAGTTTGTCTTATATAAGTATGGCTACTCCAGCTTTCTTTTGGCTTCCAGTCGCATGATAAATAGTTCTCCATCCCCTCACTCTCAATCTAAAGGTGTCCTCAGATCTAAAATGAGTCTCTTGTAGACAGCAAATAAATGGGTCTTGTTTTTTTATCCATTCTGATACCCTATGTCTTTTGGTTGGTGCATTTAATCCATTTACATTCAGTGTTATTATAGAAAGATACGGGTTTAGAGTCATTGCGATGTCTGTATGATTTATGCTTGTAGTGATATCTCTGGTACTTTGTCTCACAGGATCCCCCTTAGGATCTCTTGTAGGGATGGTTTAGTGGTGACAAATTCCTTCAGTTTTTGTTTGTTTGGGAAGACCTGTATCTCTCCTTGTATTCTAAATGACAGACTTGCTGAATAAAGGATTCTCGGCTGCATATTTTTCCTGTTTACCACATTGAAGATCTCGTGCCAATTCTTTCTGGCCTGCCAAGTTTCAAAAGAGAGATCAGTCACGAGTCTTATAGGTCTCCCTTTATATGTTAGGGCACGTTTACCCCTTGCTGCTTACAGAATTTTCTCTTTATCCTTGTATTTTGCCAGTTTCACTATGATATGTCATGCAGAAGATCGATTCAAGTTACGTCTGAAGGGAATTCTCTGTGTCTCTTGGATTTCAATGCCTTTTTCCTTCCCCAGTTCAGGGAAGTTCTCAGCTATAATTTCTTCAAGTTCCCCTTCAGCACCTTTCCCTCTCTCTTCCTCCTATGGGATACCAATTACCCGTACATTATTTCTTTTTAGTGTATCACTTAGTTCTCTAATTTTCCCCTCATACTCCTGGATTTTTTTATCTCTCTTTTTCTCAGCTTCCTCTTTTTTCCATAACTTTATCTTCTAGTTCACCTATTCTCTCCTCTGCCTCTTCAATCCGAGCTGTCCTCACTTCCATTTTGTTTTGCATTTCGTTTAAAGTGCTTTTCAGCTCCTCATGACTGTTCCTTAGTCCCTTGATCTCTGTAGCAAGAGATTCTCTGCTGTCCTGTATACTGTTTTCAAGCCCAGCGATTAATGTTATGACTATTACTCTAAATTAATTTTCTGTTATATTATTTAAATCCTTTTTGTTCAGCTCATTAGCTGTTGTTATTTCCTGGAGATTCTTCTGAGGGGAATTCTTCCGTTTGGTCATTTTGGATAGTCCCTGGACTGGTGCGGGACTTTGGGGAACTTCCCCTGTGCTGTGGTGTATAACTGGAGTTGGTGGGCGAAGCCGCAGTCAGACCCGATGTCTGCCCCCAGCCCACCGCTGGGGCCACAGTCAGACTGGTGTGTGCCTTCTCTTCCCCTCCCCTAGGGGCGGGATTCACTGTAGGGTGGCGTGGTCCATCTGGGCTACTTGCACACTGCCAAGCTTGTAGTGCTGGGGATCTGGCTTATTAGCTGGGGTGGGTAGGCAAGGTGCACAGGGGCAGGAAGGGCAGGCTTAGCTTGCTTCTCCTTAGGTGATCCACTTCACGAGGGGCCCTGTGGCAGCTGGAGGGAGTCAGACCTGCTGCCAGAGGGGTGGCTCCACAGAAGCACAGAGTTGGGTATTTGCGCGGAGGGAGCAAGCTCCCTGGCAGGAACTGGTTCCCTTTGGGATTTTGGCTGGGGAATGGGCGAGGGAGATGGTGCGGGCGAGCGCCCTTGTTGCCCGTCAAACTGAGCTCTGTAGTCCTGGGGCTCAGCAACTCTCCCTCCCTTTGTCCTCCAGCCTTCCCGCTTTCTGAGCAGAGTTGTTAACTTATGACCTCCCAGATGCTAAGTCCTGCTTGCTGTCGAACACACTCTGTCAGGCCCCTCCGCTTTTGCAAGCCAGACTCAGGGGCTCTGGTTGGCTGTTGGGCCGCCCCTCCGCCCCGGCTCCCTCCTGCCAGTCCCTGCAGTGCGCACTGCCTCTCTGCCCTTCCTACCCTCTTCCGTGTGCCTCTCATCTGCGCTGGGCTCCGGATACTCCATCCTGCTAGTCTTCTGGTGGTTTTCTGGGTTAGTTAGGCAGGTGTAGGTGGAATCTAAGTGATCAGCAGGACGCGCGGTGAGCCCAGCGTCCTCCTACACAGCCATCTTCCCCCCAGTCTGATCGTCTTTAGGGTTTTCTATATCAAGTATAATGTCATTGCAATAGTGCATGTTTTCTTTCTTTCTTGAAAATGTTATTTCTTTTTGTTGTTTGATTGCTGAGGCTACGATTTCCAGTACTGTTAAATAACGGTGGAGAGAGGACATCTCTGACTTGTTCCTGACTATGGAGGAAAAGGTCACAGTGTTCCCCAGGTGGATGATATTATCTGTGGGTTTTTTGTATATGGTCTTTATTATGTTGAGCTATGTGCCCTCTAAACCTACTTTGTTGAGAGTTTTTATCATGAAGTGATGTTGTATTTTGTTAAAAGGTTTTTCTTCATTTTGAAATGATGATATGGTTCTTATTCTTTCTTTTATTTATGTGGTGTATCATGCTGATTGATTTGTGAATATTAAACTTCCCTTGCAACCCATGGATAAATCCCACTTGATCATGATGAGTGATTTTTTTAATGTACTGTTAGATTTGGTTTGCTAATATTTTATTGAGAATTTTTCATCCATGTTTATCAGAGATATTGGCCTACAATGTTCATTTTAGTCTTCATTTAAATTTTGTATCAGGATTACTGTGGTCTAATAGAATGAATTTAGAAGTTTTCTTCTGTTTGTGTTTTTTTGGAATAGTTTTAAAAGTATAGATATTACCTCTTCCTTAATGTTTAATAGAATTTGCCTGTGAAGTCATGTGGCTCTGGATTTTGTATGTTTTGAGTTTATCTATTACTGAGTCAATTTCTTTACTGTTTTACTATCTATTCAGGTTTTCTATTTCTTCCTGTTTCAGTTTTGGTAATTTATGTATTTGTAGGAATTATCCATTTCTTCCAGTTTGTCTAATTTGTTGATATATAATTTTTCATTATATTCTCTTATAATTCCATGTGTTTCGGTGGTGTTGGTTGTTGTTTCTCTTCTTTTATTTGTCTTTTTATTCATTTGGATCATTTCTGGTCTGATTTTGATAAGTGTGCCTAGAGGTTAATCAATTTTATTAATTTTTTCAAAGAACCAGCTCCTGGATTCATTTATCTGATCTATTTTTTAAATTTCTATATCACTTATTTCTGCTCTAATAATTATTATTTACTTCTTTTTTCTGGGTTTAGACTTCACTTGTTCTTTTACTAACTTTTTTAGGTGTAAGGTTATGTTTTTTATTTGAGGTCTTGAGGTATGCCTATATACTATATATATACTATATACTTCCCTCTTAGGACCATTTTTGCTACATCCCAATGTTTTTTACCCATGTGTTTCTTTTTTTGCTTGTTAGTTAGTTTCAAGTTTATATTTAAATGTGAGTTGGTTTACATATGACATAACATTAGAATTTAGTGATTCATCACTTATATAAAATACCCAGTGCTCATCACAATTTCCCTCCTTAACACTCATCATGCATTTATCCAATACCCTGCCCACTTCACCTCAAGCAACTTTCAGAATGTTCTCTATAGTTCATAGTCCCTTATTGTTTGCCTACCTCTTTTTTTTAGTCTTCCCCTATATTTATCTGTTTTGTTTCTTATGTTCCACATAAGGGAAATCATGTGATATTTGTTTTTCTGTGACTGACTTGTTTTGCTTAGCATAATACACTCTAGCTCCATCCACATGCACCCCAGTGTTTACAGCAACATTATCAGCAATAGCCTATCTATGAAGAGTCCAAATGTTCATCAAATGATGAGTGGATAAAGATGTGATATATAAATACAAGAAATATTACTCAGCCATAAAAAACAATGAAATCTTGCCACTTACAATGCATATTGTGTTTCTGTTTTTTTGTTACCATGTAACTTTTTAAAATTTTTTCTTTGATTTCCTGGTTGACCCATTCATTGTTTAGTAGCATGTTGTTCAACCTCCATGTATTTGTGGACTTTCAATTTTTTTTCTTGTGTTTGACTTCAAATTTCATAGTATTGTGGCCAAAAAAGATGCATGATGTAATTTTAACTTTTAGTATCTCTTGGGACTTGATTTGTGTCCTAATATGTGATCTATCCTGGATCTACCCTAATATGCACTTGGGAAGATGTTTATTCTGCTGTTTTAGAATAGAATGTTCTGATTATCTGTTAAGTCTACATTATGAATGTTATTATATTTGAAGAAGACACTGAGTACCCTATGTTTATTCTAGAGCTCCATACTTCCTCTTTAATTTGTTCAGCTCTTTGCTTCCTGTTACTTTGTCTTCCATATCATTCATTCCTCTGCTTCCTCTGAATTATGTTCATTCTGCTCATTACATCAACATTGTTTCTAACCTTGTTTCTTGCAATACTCATCTCTGATTGATTATTTTTAATACTTTTATCTCTGTGGTAAGAATTTCCTTGATGTTTTCCATTATTTTATCAAGCCCACTGAGAGTACCCTTAATGCCATTGCTTTAAATGCTCCATAAGAATTGTTCCTTATGTCTGTTTAGCTTAGATCTCTGGCTATGGCCTTATCTTATTCTTTAATTTGGGATTAAATCTTCTGTTTTCTCATTTTCTCTATATCTCTGTATTCTTTTTCTCTGTGATAGAAAAGCCAGTTATGTTTCCTGATACTGAAATTAATGGCATTTTGAAAAAGATGTCATGTTGTGTCCAGGGCCTGGCAATTCAGTGAGTGACTCTGGTATGTGCTGCGTGTATTCTGCTGCTGGGTTTGACACCTCTATCCTACAAGCCAGTTGCCTGTAGAGTTCGCTTACCTGAATTGAGAAGTATTTGGTCCCTGACCTGAATGTGATTGTCGTAAACTCTAAGTCTGAAGTTCTAATTTGGCCAGCAAAACAGTGGGATGCAGGATTAGCCATGCAGAGATGGCTAATGTCCAGGAAAAGAAAAGAGCCCCAAATAAGGGTCCTTGTCCCATATTTATTAAGATCAGAAGGCTTATAAACGTGATGGGTGTGCACAAAGAGAGAAATAAATTGTTAACATTAACATGGGGACATGAGGGAAGAGGGGGATTTTGGAGACATATAGTATTTGTGGTCAATATAAAACAAAATATAAAGTAGTTTGGGTCAATATAAAACAAAAACCTGATGCTGGGCAGATGGGCAGACAGGAGGTGCCATGTATGTTTAATGGCAGACAGGAGGTGCCATGTATGTTTAACTTAGCTAGCCTAGGGGATGAGACAGAGAGGGAATAACCTCAGGGTTAACAAGGCATCTTTTATTTTGTTAACCATCTCTACTCTGGGCTGCTTTGCCTGCAGTGCAGCGGTCCATAGTCTAATTCACCAATTTACCTAACTTGGCTCTCCTCCTGTGGAAGCAGCTTTTCTGCTATAGTACTAAATTGTGGGGCATTTTTGCCCTGCATGCCTGATCTTGCTTACTTCATATCCCTTTGTATTGGGAGCCTTTGCACCTATTCCTATTTTGAGACTTTGCCCCTCCCTCTCTGTTCTGGGGGCGCTGCACCCCCTTTCTAGTTTTGGGTGTCTTTGCATCCCGTTTCTATTCTGGGGCACCTTTGCACCTCCCTATTCTTGGGGTGCCAATATGGGTTACCCAAACTCAGGTGTGATCATTCTACGGCTTTGTATTTCTTTATGCCTTGTTAACCCATTGGTGTAAGCCCAGGGGATTCCTAAGCCTATCCCCCACATGTGTTGAGTTTTAAATAGGTGTGCTTTGCTGCTTAGGAAGAGACTTGTCATTACCTCCATCCGAACAAAGGCCCTGCAAAACTCTGGTCAGGGGATGTAATGTGGGAAAGGGTTTCTACTGATCTTTTGGAGAATGGGCATGCCTCCCTGGCTATGGCAAGACAGACTAAAAAAATGTCAGGCTTGGTATAAGCAAGTTAGCCATCCAGTGTAGCAATTTCTCTGCTTCCTGCAGGTGGCTCTGTATTATACTGAGGAGTGAAGGTGGGAATATGGGACCAACTGGCTCCTTTGTTTACTGAGAGGTATCTCTGTGAATGCTGCTTCTCAAGTATACACTCCAAGAAGAGCAAATAATCTCCCACTTTGTGCCCAAGGCACTCTTGAAATCTAAGTTTCCACACTGTATTCCCCTGGTTTCATTGCCTGTCTTCTCTCCAGGACCAGTGCAATGCCTTCTGGGCTATACCCTAGTTAAAAAAGGATCAGTTATACATAAAGAATGCAATAACTGAGACTGTAAATACGCTTCCTATAATGAATAGTAGGCTGTAAAAAGCAGCAAGATAAATTAGTGATATAGAGGAGAAAATAATGGAACATAAGGAAGCTAAACTAAAGAGACAAAGAAAAATTATGGAAGTGTATAGACTTAGGGAACTGAGTGACTCCATAATTTGTTGACGAGACTGTCTTTTTTCCATTGGATATTCTTTCCTGCTTTGTCAAAGATTAGTTGGCCATACATTTGTGGGTCCAGTTCTGGATTCTTTATTCTATTCCATTAATCTATGTGTCTGTGTTTGTGCTGGTACCATACTGTCCTGATGATTACAGTTTTGTAAAAACAGACTAAAGTCCAGAAATGTGATGCCTCCTGCTTTGCTTTTCTTTTTAAACATTACTTTGGCTGTTCTGGGTCTTTACTGGTTCCAAAAAAATTGTAGGACTGTTTGTTCTAGCTCTGTAAAGAATGCTGGTTTTAGTCTGATAGGGATTGCATTGAATGTGTAGGTTGCTTTGATTAGTATATATATTTTGAATTAATGAGCAGGGAATGTTTTGCCATTTCTTTGTGTCTTTTTCAATTTCTTTCATACGACTTCTGTAGTTTTCAGTGTAAAGATCATTTACCTCTGGTTAGGTTTATTCCTAGGTATCTTAAAGGTTTTGGTGCAATTGTAAATGGGATAAATTCCTTGATTTCTCTTTCTGCTGCTTCATTATTGGTGTATAGAAATGTAACTGATTTCTCTAAGCTGATTTTATACCCTGTGACTTTCCCAAATTCACCTATCAGTTGTAGCAGTTTTTTGGGTGGATTCTATCAGGTGTTCCAAGTAGAGTATCATATCATCTGAAAAGAGTGAATGTTTGACTTCTTCTTTGCCAATTTGTATGCATTTTATTTCTTTTTGTTGTCTGCTGGGGCCAGGACTTCCAGTACTATGTTGAACAACAGTGGTGACAGTGGGCATCCGTGTTGTGTTCGTGACCTTAGTGGGAAAGCTCTCAGTTTTTCCACATTAAAGATGGTATTAGCTGTGGGTCTTTCATATATGGTCTTTATGATACTGAGTATGTTTCTTCTATACCTACTTTCTTTATTGCTGTTTATCAAGAAAGAATACTGTATTTTGTCAATTGCTTTTCCTGCATGTATTGAAAGGATCATATGGTTCTTATCCTTTCTTTTATTAATATCATGTATCACATTGATTGAGTTGTAGATATTGAACCAGCCCTGCAGCCCAGGAATAAATCCCAGTTATCATGGTAAATAATTCTTTCAATACATTTTTGGATTTGATTTGCTAGTATCTTGTTGAGAATATTTGTATGTATGTCCATCAGGGAAATTGGTCTGTAATTTTCTTTTTAGTGAGGTCTTTATCTGCTTTTGAAATCAAAGTAATACTGGTGTCATAGAATGAGTTTGAAAGTTTTCCTTCTACTTCTATTTTTTTTGGAATAGCTTCAAAAGAATAGGTATTAACTCTTCTTTAAATGACTTTGATAGATTATGTGTAAGAAGAAATTCCCCATTTAATCTTGTTTAATTAATGGTTCTCTGTAATAATCTTTTTTTTAAATTCATTTCAGGGCTCCTGGGTGGCGCAGTCAGTCAGGCATCTGACTTTGTTCAGGTCATGATCTCACAGTTCAAGCCCTGCGTTGGGTTCCCTGCCATCAGTGCCAGCCTGCTTCTTGTCCTCTGTCCCTCTCCCCCCCCCGTCCTGTTTCTGCCCCTCCCCTGCACTCTATCTCTTTGTCTCTCTCTCTCTCTCTCTCTGTCTCTCTCTCTCAAAAATAAACATTAAAAAATTCATTTCAGTAGTATGTCTCCATTTTAATTTATGATTTCAATGATTTCTTTTGTTTAACTTTTTAAAAGTCAATTTCCATAACGATTTGTCAATTTTGTGATCTCAAGATACCAGAATTTGGTTTTGATGATTCTATCATTTTTCTCTATTCTCTTTTTTTTCTCCACACTAGCTTTTATTGTTTTATTCCTTCAATAGCTTTTCATTTAGTTTGTTATTTTTCAAGTTCTGGAAAGTGACATGTTAAATGATTAACTTGCCATCTTTCTTTTTAACATAAATATTTAGAGTTTTAAATTTTCCTCTGAACACTGCAGTCATTGCAACTGATAAGTACTGATATTTGTTTCACCATCATTTATCTAAAGTTACTTTCCATTTTACCTCCTAATTTTCATTTGACACAGTGTTTTTAAAAATGCATTGTTTAATTTCCATATATTTGTAATTATTTTTTTTCCTGCTATTTAATTTCATTATTGTAAAAAACTGCATATAACTCCAGTCCTTCAAAAAAATTGTAGTCTAGCTTGTGGTCTATTATATGACTTATCCTGGAGAATGTTATTCTAATTGAACTGGAGAATTTTGTGCTGTTTTGAGGCTGAAGGTGGTATATATGTTAGTTGCCATAAATCAATAATGTTGAGAATCTCTTTTGTTTATTGATTTTTTCATAGTTGTTATCTATCTTTTTGAAAGTCATGTTATTAAAGTCTCCATCTCTTATTGTAGAACTGTGTATTTTTCCCTTCTCCCTTTTCATCTGTACATTTTTCTCAACACATTTTATGTATCTCTTAGTAGATATGCATGTGCAAATAATTATATTTTCTTCATCATTGATAATTTTATCTGCACATACTATTATTTGTTTCTTGTAACAATGCTTGGCTTAAATTATATATTTTTTCTGATATTATTTTTGTGATCCTGTAACATTAGTTACTACTTGCATGAAATATTTCTTCCATCTTTTACTTTCAATCTCTTTGTGTCTTTCAATCCAAAATGATCCATGTTATTGATAGTATATATTTGGACCTTTTTAATCCATTCTGCCATCTCTAATTTGTAATTTGATAATTTAATCCGTTAGAATTTTAGGTAATTTCGAGTAAGAAAAGACATAATTTTGCCATGTTACAATTTGTTTTGTATGTATTTATATTTTTTCTTTTTTTTAAATCCCAATAATTTAATTTATTTTATTTTATTTTATTTTATTTTATTTTGTCTTTTCTTATTTTGTTTTGTTTTATTTTGTTTTAGTTTGTAAGTTTTTATTTAAATTCCAGTTAGTTAATATACAGTGCAAGGTTAGTTTCGGGTGTACGATTTAGTGATTCAATGCTTACGTATAATATCCGGTGCTCATCACAAGTGTACTCCTTAATCCTCATCACCTATTTAACTCATTCTCCTATCACCTTCCTTCTGATAACTAGCAGTTTATTCTCTATAATTATGTATCTGTTTCTTGGAATGCCCTCTCTTTCTTTCTTCCCCTTTATTCATTTGTTTTGTTTCTTAAATTCCACATATGAGTGATATCATTTGGTATTTGTTTTTCTCTGGCTGACTTATTTCACATAGTATAATGCTCTCTACTTCCATCCACATCATTGTAAGTGGCCAGATTTCATTCTTATTTATGATTGAGTTATATATATATATATTTTTCACTGAAAAATGAAGAAAGATTTGGTGTATTAATATATATAATTATATAATATATATAATTACACTATATATATATATATATATATATATATACCAAATCTTTCTTCATTTTTCAGTCAATGGACATTTAAGTTGTTTCCATAGTTTGGCTATTGTAGATAATGCTGAAATAAACAGAGGGGTGCATGTATCCCTTTGAATTAGTGTTTTTGTATTTTTGGGATAAATTCCATGTAGTGTGTGATTACTGGATCATATGGTCATTTTAATTTTATTTTTTTCAGAAACTTCCTTTCTGTTTTCTGCAGTGACAGCACCAGGTCTCATTTTCAAAGGATGCAAGTATGCTCCTTTTTCCCCACATCCTCACCAACACCTATTGTTTCTTGTGTTGTTAATTTTAGCCATTCTGATAGGTGTGAAGTGATAACTCATTGCAGTTGTGATTTGTATTTCCCTGACGATGCATGATGTTAAACATCTTCTCTTGTGTCTGTTAGCCATCTATATGTCTTCTTTGGAGAAATATGTGTTCATGTATTTTGCCCGTTTTAACTTGATTATTTGATTCTTGAGCATTGAGTTTTATAAGTTCTTTATATATTGGTTACTAGCTATTAACAGATGTGTCATCTGAAAATATCTTCTCTCATTCATTCAGTTGCATTTTGGCTTTAATTATTTCTTTGGATGTACAGAAGCTTTTTATTTTAATGTAGTCCAAATATATATATATTTTATTTTGTTTCCCTTGCCTCAGGGCATATATTGATAAAAATATTGCTACAGTTGATGTCAGAGAAATTACTGCTTTTGTTCTTTTCTAATATTTTTATGGTTTTCAGATCTAATATTTAGGTCTCTTTTTTTTAAGTTTTATATATTTATTTAGAGTTGGGGGAGGGGCAGAGAGAGGAGAGAGAGAGAATCCCAAGCAGGTTCCATACTGTCAGCACAAATCTAAATGCAGGGCTCAAACCCATGAACTGTGAAATCATGACCCAGGCCTAAACCAAGAGTTGGATGTTTAACCAACTGAACCACCCAATCATGCCTCATATTTAGGTATTTAATCTATTTTGAGTTTATTTTTGTGTATGATAATCCAATGACCTGGTTTCATTCTTTTGCTTGTAGCTGGCCTGTTTTCCCAACACAATTTGAAAAGACTGTCCTTTTCTCATTCGATATTTTGTCCTGCTATGTCAAAGATTAATTGACCATACACCTATGGGTATATTGTTAGGTTTTCTGTTGTGTCTATTGATCTATGTATCTATATTTGTGTTAGCACTGTACTATTTTTATTACTGCAGCTGAGTAGGATATCTTGAATCTAGAATTATGATACCACCAGTTTTATTTTTTTCTTTTCTAAGATTGGTTTGGCTAATCAGGTTCTTTTATGTTTCAATACAACATAAAAGACTGTTTTGTTCTAGTTTTGTGAAAAATGATGTTGGCATATTGACAGAGATTGCCTTAAATCTGTAAACTGCTTTGGGTAGTAAAGACAATTTAACAATAATCATTCTTTTAACCCATAAGCAGGGAATGCCTTTCCATTTTTCTCTGTCCTTTTCAATTTGTTTCATCAATGTTTTACACTTTTCAGAGTATAAGTCTTTCATCTCTTATTTCACCTCCTAAGATTATTCTTAGGTATTTTATTATTTCTTTCGCAAATTATATTTTGTAAATGAGATTGTTTACTCAAATTCTAGTAGGTTTTTTGGGTAGAGTCGTCAGGGTTTTCTATATATAGGATCATCTCATCTGCAAATACTGGAAGATTTGCTTCTTTCTTACCAATTTGATTGTCTTTTATTTCTTCTTATTGTCTGATTGTTGCTATGAATTCCAGTACTATGCTGAATAAAAGTAATGAGAGGAATGATCTTTGTCTTGTTCCTGTCCCTAGCTAAATAATCTCCAGTTTTTCCCCATTGAGTATGATGTAGGTTATCATATAAGGCCTTTATTATATTGAGGTATTTTCCCTCTAAACCTATGTTTTGACGTTTTTTAAACATGAATGATTGTAGCTTGTCAAATGCTTTTATTGCATTTTGAAATAATCATGTTTTTTTTTCTTTTTTCTTGTATTGATGTGATATATCATGATGATTGATTTGAGAATATTGTACCACCCTTGCTTCACAGGAATAAATTCCATTTGTGTTGAATGATAATGTTTTCTTGCATTCATTTTTGTTAGTGTTTTGTTGAGGATTTGAACTGTGGTTCTCTGGCTTTGTGGCCTCTCTCTCTCTCTCTCTCTCATTTATTAGGGTAATTCTGGCTTTATCTAATGAGATTGGAAGTTTTCCTTCTTTTTCCAGTTATGGAATAGTTTTAGAAGAATAAGTATTAACTCTTCTTGAAACATTTGTTAGAATTCACTCGTGAAGTTATCTGATACTGGACTTTTTTGTATCAGGAGTTTTTTGGGGTTACTTATACAATTTTATTCCTGATAATCTGTCTGTCCAAAGTTTCTATTTCTTTCTACTGCGGTTTTTGTAGGTTATAATTCTAGGAATTTATCCATGTTTTTCTAGGTTGTAAAATTTGTTTGCATATAATTTTTATATGTTCTTACTTGTAAGTATTTATGTGTTGTCTGTTGTTATTTATTCTCTTTCATTTGTGAGTTTGTTTACTTCCTCTCTCTGTGTTTCTCTTGTTCTCTCTCTCACTCTTTCTATCTCTCCTTTCTAATGAGTCTGGCTCAAGTTTTATAAATTTTGTTGATTTTTGAAAAGAATAAGTCCTATCTTCATTGATCTGTTCTAGTGTGTGTATATGTCTGTATGTGCGTTTAAGTTCTATACCATTTATTTCTTCTCTAATCTTTTTTTTTTTTCTGCTATACTCTTTATTATTCCCTTCCTTTTCCTGGCTTTAGGCTTCCTTTGTTGCTCTTTTTCTAGCTCCATTAGGTGTAAAGTTAGGTTGTTTATTAGAGATTTTTTTGTTTTTCTTGAGACAGCCCTGTGTTGGTATAAACTTCCCTTTTAGAACTTCTTTTGCTGCATCCCCCAAGTTTTGAAACATTATGTTTTTATTTTCCTGTTTCCCCATATATATATATTTTTAATTTCTTTGATTTCTTGGTTGATCCATTCATTATTTAGTAGCTTATTGTTTAAGCTCTGCATATTTGTGTTTTTTCCTACTATGTCTTGTGATTACTTTCATAGAATTGTGGTCAAATAAGATGCATAGTATGACTTTGATCTTTTTGAACCTGATTAGAATTGTTTTGTGTCCTTATATCTGAACTATTCTGGAGAATGTTCCATTTGTACCTGTAAAAAATATATACACTCTGCTGTTTTATCATGGAATGTTCTGAGTGGATCTGTTAAATGTATCTGTACTAGTGTGTCATTCAAAGTCATTGGTTCCTTATTGATTTTCTGATTATATTATCTGTCCATTGATGTATTAAAGTCCTCTAGTATGCTTGTATTGTTATTAGTTATTCCTTTTATGTTTGTTATTAATTATTTTCTTTGTTTGGGTGTTTCTATTTTGGAGGCATAAATATTTACTATTGTCATATCTTTTGTTGAATTGTACCTTTTTTTATTATAATGCCCTTCTATGTCTCTTTTTATTGTCTTTTTTAAAAGTCTCATTTGTCTAATATAAGTATTACTACCCCAGTTCTCTTTTCATATCAATTTTCATAATAAATATTTCTCATTTTTTCACTTTCTATTTCTTTTTAAAAATGTTTATTTATTCATTTTGAGACACAGAGAGAAAGCATGTGAGCAAGGGAGGGGTAGAGAGATAGGGAAAGAGAGAACCACAAGAATCCCAACATGTGGCTCAATCTCATGAATGGTGGGATCATGACCTGAGCCAAAATGAAGTTGATTGCTTAAGAGACTGAGCCATCCAGGTGCACCATCTACCTTTCGATGCAATGTGCATATGTCTTTAGGCCTGAAATGAGTCTCTTTTAGACAGCTTATAGATGTGTCTTGTTTTGTTGTTGTTGTTTGTTTGTTTTTCCCCAACTCTGTTACTTTATGTCTTTTTACTGGATCATTTAGTCAATTTACATTCAATTCAATTATTTATAGGTATGTATGTGTTGCCATTTTGTTGCTTGTTTTGTGGCTGTTTTGTAGTTCTCTGATTTTTTTCTTCTTTTACTCTACTTTTATGTTTGGCCAGCTTTATTCAGTGACATATTTGGATTCCTTTCTCATTATTCTTTGCATATCCATTACTGGGTTTTGATTTGTATTTATAATTAGTTGTGTATAGAATTTTCCTGTATATATTACTCTCTATTAAGATAAAAGTCACTTAAGTTTGTACCCGTTCTTTTCTCCACTCCCCCACCACATGTTTTAGGTAAATTGTGTAATACTCTCTATCCAGTTATTTTGTGTCATTCGACTGATTTTTACAGATATACTTATTTTTACTGTTTTTGTGCTTCCTACTTTTCTTGCTCTTACTTATGACCTTGCCTTTCCACGGAAATCATGTCCTATAACATTTCTTTTAGGGCTGGTTTAATGGTTATCAACTCCTTTAGTTTTTGTTTGTCTGGGGAACTCTTTATCTCTCCTTCTACTCTGAATGATAGCCTTGCTGATAGAGTATTCTTACCTCAATTTTTTTTTTTTCTTTTCAGAATTTTGACTAAGTCATGCCACTCTCGTGTGACTGCAATGTTTCTGCCGAAAAATATGCTGATAGTCTTATGGGTTTCTTTTGTATGTAATTGTCTTTTCTCTTTCACCTTTAACAATTCTCTATCACTCACTACTTTGCCATTTTATTACTATGTGCCTCAGAGTGAACATTTTTGTGTTGAGTTTATCGGGGAAATCTCTGTGCCTCCTGGATCTGAATATTTGTTTCCTTCTCCAGATTATGGAAATCTTCAGCTACTATTAATTGAAATAAATTTTCTGCCCCTTTCCTCTCACGTCTCCTTTTAAGACCATATAATGCAAGCTGTTGTTATGCTTGATGGTGTTGCTGAGTTGTCTAAGGTTATTCTCATTTTGCATATTTTTCCCCACCCGGTAAATTTGATTACTTTCCACTCATCTGTATTCCAGGCTGCTGATTCTTCTGCTTTCTCTAGTCTACTATTTATTCCATCTAGTGTATATTTAATTTCATTCATTTTATGTTTCATCCCTGATAGGTTGTTTTTTATCTCTTTGTTATGGGTCTCACTGATGTTAAAACATGTTTAGTCTTCAATATTCACCTTATTTCATAATCTTTGCATGGGGTACATGTCTATCTCCCATACCAACTTCAGAATTACCGTTCATTTCTTGAAGAAAAATATATTTTGTATTCCCTTTGGGTTTTTGTTATAAGCTGAATGTTTAGGCTCCCTACCTCTCCAAATACACATGTTGTAGCCCTAACCTCCAGTGTGGCTATATTTGGAGATGGAAGATGGGTTTTCCTAAGGATATAATCAAGGTTAAATGTGGTCATAAGTGGGAGGCCCTGAATCAGTAAGATTAACATTTTCAAAAGAAAACACCACAGTGTTTCTTCATGTGGTGAAGTTGTGCACAAGAGGCTCTCTGCAAGTCACGAAGAAAGCCTTCATCACAACCAAATTGTCCAGAATCTTAATCTTAGACGTCTAGCCTGCAGAACTATGAAAAAATATATGTATGTTGTATAGGTCATTCAGTCTATGGCATTTTGTTATTAGCCCAAGCTAAGTTTTCATTACATTTAATAACATGAAGTTATTTTTTTTAAAGAAATTTATTGACAAATTGGTTTCCATACAACACCCAGTGCTCATCCCAAAAGGTGCCCTCCTCAATACCCATCACCCACCCTTTCTTCCCTCCCACCCCCATCAACCCTCAGTTTGTTCTCAGTTTTTAACAGTCTCTTATGCCTTGGCTCTCTCCCATTCTAACCTCTTTTTTTTTTCCTTCCCCTCCCCCATGGGTTCCTGATAAGTTTCTCAGGATCCACATAAGAGTGAAACAATATGGTATCTGTCTTTCTCTGTATGGCTTACTTCACTTAGCATCACACTCTCCAGTTCCATCCACGTTGCTACAAAAGGCCATATTTCATTTTTTCTCATTGCCACGTAATATTCCATTGTGTATATAAACCACAATTTCTTTATCCATTCATCAGTTGATGGACATTTAGGCTCTTTCCATAATTTGGCTATTGTTGAGAGTGCTGCTATGAACATTGGGGTACAAGTGGCCCTATGCATCAACACTCCTGTATCCCTTGGATAAATTCCTAGCAGTGCTATTGCTGGGTCATAGGGTAGGTCTATTTTTAATTTTCTGAGGAACCTCCACACTGCTTTCAAGAGCGGCTGCACCAATTTGCATTCCCACCAACAGTGCAAGAGGGTTCCCGTTTCTCCACATCCTCTCCAGCATCTATAGTCTCCTGACTTGTTCATTTTGGCCACTCTGACTGGCGTGAGGTGATATCTGAGTGTGGTTTTGGTTTGTATTTCCCTGATAAGGAGCGACGCTGAACATCTTTTCATGTGCCTGTTGGCCATCCGGATGTCTTCTTTAGAGAAGTGTCTATTCATGTTTTCTGCCCATTACTTCACAGGGTTATTTGTTTTTCAGGTGTGGAGTTTGGTGAGCTCTTTATAGATTTTGGATACTAGCCCTTTGTCCGATATGTCATTTGCGAATATCTTTTCCCATTCCGTTGGTTGCCTTTTAGTTTTGTTGGTTGTTTCCTTTGCTGTGCAGAAGCTTTTTATCTTCATAAGGTGCCAGTAATTCACTTTTGCTTTTAATTCCCTTGCCTTTGGGGATGTGTCGAGTAAGAGATTGCGACGGCTGAGGTCAGAGAGGTCTTTTCCTGCTTTCTCCTCTAAGGTTTTGATGGTTTCCTGTCTCACATTTAGGTCCTTTATCCATTTTGAGTTTATTTTTGTGAATGGTGTGAGAAAGTGGTCTAGTTTCAACCTTCTGCATGTTAGTGTCCAGTTCTCCCAGCACCATTTGTTAAAGAGGCTGTCTTTTTTCCATTGGATGTTCTTTCCTGCTTTGTCAAAGATGAGTTGGCCATACATTTGTGGGTATAGTTCTGGGGTTTCTATTCTATTCTATTGGTCTATGTGTCTGTTTTTGTGCCAATACCATGCTGTCTTGATGATGAAAGCTTTGTAGTAGAGGCTAAAGTCTGGGATTGTGATGCCTCCTGCTTTGGTCTTCTTCTTCAAAATTCCTTTGGCTATTCGGGGCCTTTTGTGGTTCCATATGAATTTTAGGATTGCTTGTTCTAGTTTCGAGAAGAATGCTGGTGCAATTTTGATTGGGATTGCATTGAATGTGTAGATAGCTTTGGGTAGTATTGACATTTTGACAATATTTATTTTTCCAATCCATGAGCAGGGAATGTCTTTCCATTTCTTTAAATCTTCTTCAATTTCCTTCATAAGCTTTCTATAGTTTTCAGCATACAGATCCTTTACATCTTTGGTTAGATTTATTCCTAGGTATTTTATGCTTCTTGGTGCAATTGTGAATGGGATTAGTTTCTTTATTTGTCTTTCTGTTGCTTCATTGTTAGTGTATAAGAATGCAACTGATTTCTGTACATTGATTTTCTATCCTGCAACTTTGCTGAATTCCTGTATCAGTTTTAGCAGACTTTTGGTGGAGTCTATCGGATTTTCCATGTATCATATCATGTCATCTGCAAAAAGTGAAAGCTTGACTTCATCTTTGCCAATTTTGATGCCTTTGATTTCCTTTTGTTGTCTGATTGCTGATATTAGAACTTCCAGTACTATGTTAAACAGCAGCAGTGAGAGTGGGCATCCTTGTCGTGTTCCTGATCTCAGGGAAAAAGCTCTCAGTTTTTCCCCGTTGAGGATGATGTTAGCTGTGGGCTTTTCATAAATGGTTGTTATGATCTTTAAGTATGTTCCTTCTATCCCGACTTTCTCAAGGGTTTTTATTAAGAAAAGGTGCTGGATTTTGTCAAAGGCCTTTTCTGCATCGATTGACAGGATCATATGGTTCTTATCTTTTTTTTTTTTGTTAATGTGATGTATCACGTTGATTGATTTGCGAATGTTGAACCAGCCCTGCATCCCAGGAATGAATCCCACTTGATCATGGTGAATAATTCTTTTTATATGCCATTGAATTCGATTTGCTAGTATCTTATTGAGAATTTTTGCATCCATATTCATCAGGGATATTGGCCTCTAGTTCTCTTTTATTACTGGGTCTCTGTCTGGTTTAGGAATCAAAGTAATACTGGCTTCATAGAATGAGTCTGGAAGTTTTCCTTCTCTTTCTATTTCTTGGTATAGCTTGAGAAGGATAGGTATTATCTCTGCTTTAAAGGTCTGGTGGAACTCCCCTGGGAAGCCATCTGGTCCTGGACTCTTATTTGTTGGGAGATTTTTGATAACCGATTCAATTTCTTCGCTGGTGATGGGTCTGTTCAAGCTCTCTATTTCCTCCTGATTGAGTTTTGGAAGCGTGTGGGTGTTCAGGAATTTGTCCATTTCTTCCAGGTTGTCCAATTTGTTGGCATATAAGTTTTCATAGTATTCCCTGATAATTGTTTGTATCTCTGAGGGATTGGTTGTGATCATTCCATTTTCATTCATGATTTTATCTATTTGGGTCATCTCCCTTTTCTTTTTGAGAAGCCTGGCTAGAGGTTTTTCAATTTTGTTTATTTTTTCAAAAAACCAACTCTTGGTTTCGTTGATCTGCTCTGCAGTATTTTTAGATTCTATATTGTTTATTTCTGCTCTGATCTTTATTATTTCTCTTCTTCTGCTGGGTTTAGGCTGCCTTTGCTGTTCTGCTTCTAGTTCCTTTAGGTGTGCTGTTAGATTTTGTATTTGGGATTTTTCTTGTTTCTTGAGATCGGCCTGGATTGCGATGTATTTTCCTCTCAGGACTGCTTTGCTGCGTCCCAAAGCATTTGGATTGTTGTATTTTCATTTTCGTTTGTTTCCATTTATTTTTTAATTTCTTGTCTCATTGCCTGGTTGACCCACTCATTCGTTAGTAGGGTGTTCTTTAACCTCCATGCTTTTGGAGGTTTTCCAGACTTTTTTCTGTGGTTGATTTCAAGCTTCATAGCATTGTGGTCTGAAAGTAAGCATGGTATAATTTCAATTCTTGTAAACTTATGAAGGGCTGTTTTGTGACCCAATATATGATCTATCTTGGAGAATGTTCCATGTGCACTCGAGAAGAAAGTATATTCTGTTGCTTTGGGATGCAGAGTTCTAAATAGATCTGTCAAGTCCATCTGATCCAATGTCTCATTCAGGGCCCTTGTTTCTTTATTGACCGTGTGTCTAGATGATCTATCCATTTCTGTAAGTGGGGTGTTAGAGTCCCCTGCAATTACCACATTCTTATCAATAAGGTTGCTTATGTTTATGAGTAATTGTTTTATATATTTGGGGGCTCCGGTATTCGGCGCATAGACATTTATAATTGTTAGCTCTTTCTGATGGATAGACCCTTTAACTATTATATAATGTCCTTCTTCATCTCTTGTTACAGCCTTTAATTTAAAGTCTAGTTTGTCTGATATAAGTATGGCTACTCCAGCTTTCTTTTGGCTTCCAGTCGCATGATAAATAGTTCTCCATCCCCTCACTCTCAATCTAAAGGTGTCTCTCCTTTTATTCTAAATGACAAACTTGCTGGATAAAGGATTCTTGGCTGCATATTTTTTCTGTCTAACACCCTGAAAATCTCGTGCCAATTCTTTCTGGCCTGCCAAGTTTCAAAAGAGAGATCAGTCACGAGTCTTATAGGTCTCCCTTTATATGTGAGGGCACGTTTACCCCTTGCTGCTTTCAGAATTTTCTCTTTATCCTTGTATTTTGCCAGTTTCACTATGATATGTCGTGCAGAAGATCTATTCAAGTTACGTCTGAAGGGAATTCTCTGTGCCTCTTGGATTTCAATGCCTTTTTCCTTCCCCAGTTCAGGGAAGTTCTCAGCTATAATTTCTTCAAGTACCCCTTCAGGACCTTTCCCTCTCTCTTCCTCCTCTGGGATACCAATTATGCGTATATTATTTCTTTTTAGTGTATCACTTAGTTCTCTAAATTCCCCTCATACTCCTGGATTTTTTTATCTCTCTTTTTCTCAGCTTCCTCCTTTTCCATTACTTTATCTTCTAGTTCACCTATTCTCTCCTCTGCCTCTTCAAGCCGAGCTGTGGTGGTTTCCATTTTGTTATGCATTTCGTTTAAAGCGTTTTTCAGCTCCTCGTGACTGTTCCTTAGTCCCTTGATCTCTGTAGCAAGAAATTCTCTGCTGTCCTCTATACTGTTTTCAAGCCCAGCGATTAATTTTATGACTATTATTCTAAATTCACTTTCTGTTATGTTATTTAAGTCCTTTTTGATCAGCTCATTAGCTGTTGTTATTTCCTGGAGATTCTTCTGAGGGGAATTCTTCCCCTTGGTCATTTTGGATAGTCCCTGGCGTGGTGAGGACCTGCAGGGCACTTCCCCTGTGCTGTGGTGTATAACTGGAGTTGGTGGGCGGGGCCGCAGTCAGACCTGATGTCTGCCCCCAGCCCACCGCTGGGGCCACAGTCAGACTGGTGTGTGCCTTCTCTTCCCCTCTCCTAGGGGCGGGATTCACTGTGGGGTGGTGTGGCCCCTCTGGGCTACTTGCACCCTGCCAGGCTTGTGATGCTGGGGATCTGGCGTATTAGCTGGGGTGGGTAGGCAAGGTGCACGGGGGCAGGAGGGGCAGGCTTAGATCGCTTCTCCTTAGGTGATCCACTTCAGGAGGGGCCCTGTGGCAGCGGGAGGGAGTCAGATCCGCTGCTGGAGGTTTGGCTCCATAGAAGCGCAGAGTTGGGTGTTTGCGTGGAGCGAGAAAGTTCCCTGGCAGGAACTGGTTCTCTTTGGGATTTCGGCTGGGGGATGGGCGGGGGAGATGGCGCTGGCGAGCGCCTTTGTTCCCCACCAAACTGAGCTCTGTTGTCAGGGGGCTCAGCAGCTCTCCCTCCCTTTGTCCTCCAGCCTTCCCACTTTCCGAGCAGAGCTGTTAACTTATGACCTCCCAGACGCTAAGTCGCGCTTGTTGTGGGAACACAGTCCGTCAGGCCCTTCCGCTTCTGCAAGCCAGACTCGTGGGCTTTGGCTGGCGAGCTGCCCCTCCACCCTGGCTTTCTCCCACCAGTCCGTGGAGCGCGCACAGCCTCGCCTCCCTTCCTACCCTCTTCCGTGGGCCTCTCGTCTGCGTTTGGCTCCGGCGACTCCGTTCTGCTAATCCTCTGGTGGTTTTCTGGGTTATTTAGGCAGGTGTAGATGGAATCTAAGTGATCAGCAGAACGTGCGGTGAGCCCAGCGTCCTCCTAAGCCGCCATCTTCATAACATGAAGTTTATATTAACTCATGAAGAATTGACATCATCTTGACATGAATTGCACTTTCTAAGATGAAATATATTATATTAGCTTCTTGAGATTTGAAATTAAATACTACAGACTAAGTGGCTTAGAACAACAGAAATTAATTGTCTTATAATTCTGGAAGCTACAAATTTAAGGTCCAGTTGTCAGTAGCACTATGCTGCCTGTGAGGGTGTTAGTGAAAGATCCATTCAAAGCCTCTCTCTTAGTTTTTGGTAGTTCCTTGGATTATGCAAGGAGAGCTCCAAACTTCACATGATATTTTCCCTTTGTGTGTGTCTGTGTGCAAATTTCTACTTTTATAGGTCCATCATCTTTATTGGATTGGGTTTCAGACTACTTCAATGTGGCCTCATCTTAACTAACTACATCCGCAACACACCAATTTCCAAGTAAGATCACATGATCAGGTATGAGGGTTAGGATTTTACTGTATAAATTTGGAAGTTGCAGTCTTGTTCTAAACACTCTGTCCTCTGGTCCTCTACAATTCATGTCCTTCTAGCATGCAAAATACACTTACCTCACCTCAGCACACTTCATACTAAACTCTAAATTTAAAAAAATATATAAATATCATCTAAATCAAGTATGACTCAGTCTCCATGTAGGATAAATAAAAAATTTATCTCTGTGAACCTGTAAAACCAGAGGACGTGTACTTGCTTCCAAACACAATGATGGGTCAAGCATAAGATGATAGTTCCTATCCCTAAGGGGAGAAATAAAAATAAAACAGAAGTCATGAGACCCAAGCAAGTCTGGACTGCAGCCAGGCAAATTATATTACAGTTTGAGACTTAAGAATAATCTTTGGATCAATGCTCTGTCTTCTGTATCTATAGGAGCTGTGGGCCCTCTGAGTTCTAGACAAGAAACTTTCCATTTCTTCATATGTATGCTTGTATCTTTGTGATTATTTTCAAACTTTTCCTCATATGAGTTTTGTACATTTCTGATTAAGTTTAATTACTAAACATTTTAATTATTTGTGTTGCTTTCATAAATGGGGTTTTCTTTCATTATATATTCCAGCTGGTTATTGCTTGTGTATGTGAATATATTGATTTTAGTATATTCATTTTATATCCTGCTACTTTATTAAATTTTTAGTTGCTTTTTATTTTGAGGACAACACATGTGAAATCAATGCCAAGCATCTTTTTAGAAAGTAAAACTTACTATAAAAGTTGAATTATATAGGTTTTACAGTACTGTGTTCATTAATGCATGAGACCGAACTAAATATGTAATGAAAATATTCCTGTGCAATAATATAATTAGTAGCAGATTTAAAAAAAATTTTTTTTTCAACGTTTATTTATTTTTGGGACAGAGAGAGACAGAGAATGAACGGGGGAGGGGCAGAGAGAGAGAGAGACACAGAATCGTAAACTGGCTCCAGGCTCTGAGCCATCAGCCCAGAGCCTGACGTGGGGCTCGAACTCCCGGACCGCGAGATCGTGACCTGGCTGAAGTCGGACGCTTAACCGACTGCGCCACCCAGGCGCCCCAGTAGCAGATTTTATAAAGGTGAAATAAGGCAGTATATAAACCATAAGATCTAGTGTCTTATTATTACTAACATATATAAAGAATTTCAGATGGCAAACTATTCCTTTCAGAATGCTAAAAGCTAAATAAATGGAAAATCCCAACAAATTAATATGGTAGAATTTACCAAAAATAAAGTGTCAGTCCTGGCTTCTAACCATTTGAATTACCTGTAATGCATATCATATTTCTGGATGAAAATCCTCAACATTTTAACAATATAAACTCTCACCAGGTATAATTAAGTTAAATACTAATTACACCTGAATCTGATCAAATGATTTAGACCAAATTAGAGAAAAAAGGCAGGTAAGATTTTGACCATTTTTAATGTGAAACAAATGAGAATTGTACTACTAGGTGTTGAAAAATTATTATGGACTCCATCAATAAAACAAGACACTTTAAACTAATTTAGTGATATATCATTATAAAGGAAGTGAAGTTTAGACTTCCAGGGAAGATACTAGAGTAGGAAGACCGTAAATTCACCTAGTCCCAAGAATACACATAGATATCACAGGTTTTAGTATAAATAACCCCATAAATGACACGAAGTTTGGCATGACAGACTCTCTACTATTAAGTGTGAAGAAGAGGACACCTAAAAAAGTATAGAAAGGTTAAATATGAGGTTGGGAACCAAGTTGATCCATAAGACCTACATGGGAGGAAGGGACACTGCAGGCACAGAGAAGGAACAGAAGCATACCCCACATCAGGCAAAAAAAGGCATGGGGGATCCACACTTTGAATATGAATCCCCCTAACATTCGCTTTGAAACATTACTTTCTTTCTTTAATTTTAATATAATTAATTGTCAAACTGGTTTCCATAAAACACACAATGCTCATCTCAACAACTGCCCTCCTCCCTGCCAATCACCCACTTTCCCCTCTCCCCCACCTCCCATCTACCCATAGTTTGTTCTCAGTCCTTAAGAGTCTCTTATGGTTTGCCTCCCTCCCTCTTTGTAACTTTTATTTCCCCCCTCCCCCTCCCTCATGGTCCTCTGTCAAGTTTCTCAAGATCCACATATGAGTGAAAACCTATGGTATCTGTCTTTCTCTGCCTGGCTTATTTCACTTAGCATAATACCCTCCAGTTCCATCCACATTGCTGCAAATGGCCAGATTTCATTCTTTCTCATTGCCAAGTAGTATTCCATTACATATAAACCAAATCTTCTTTACCATTTGTCAGTTGATGGACATTTAGGCTCTTTCCATAATTTGGCTATTGTTGAGATTGCTGCTATAAACATTGGGGTACAAGTGCCCTTATGAATCAGCACTCCTGTATTCCTAGCAGTGTTATTGATGGGTCATAGGGTAGATTTATTTTTAACTTTTTGAGGAATTTCCACACTGTTTTCCAGAGCAGCTGCACCAGTATGCATTTCCATCAACAATGCAAGAGGATTCCCATTTCTCCATAACCTCGCCAGCATCTATAGTCTCCTGATTTGTTCATTTTAGCCACTCTGACCAGCGTGAGGTGATATCTCATTATAGTTTTGGTTTGTATTTCCCTGATGAGGAGCGACGTTGAGCATCTTCTCATGTGACTGTTGGCCATCAGGATATCTTCTTTGGAAAAGTGTCTATTCATGTCTTCTGCCCATTTCTTCACTGGATTCTTTGTTTTTTGGGTGTGGAGTTTTGTGAGTCCTTTATAGATTTTGGATACTAGCCCTTTGTCCGATATGTCATTTGCAAATATCTTTTCCCATTCCATCAGTTGCCTTTTAGTTTTGTTGATTGTCTCCTTTGCAGTGGAGAAGTTTTTATCTTGATGAGAACCCAATAGTTGATTTTTGCTTTTAATTCCCTTGCCTTTGGAGATGTGTCAGGTAAGAAATTGCTACAGCTGAGGTCAGAGAGGGTTTTTTATGCTTTCTCCTCTGCAGTTTTGACAGTCCCCTGTCTCACATTCAGGTCCGTCATCCATTTTGAGTTTATTTTTGTGAATGGTGTAAGAAAGTGGTCTAGTTTCATTGTTCTGCATGTTGCTGTCCAGTTATCCCAGCTCCATTTGTTAAAGAGACTGCCTTCTTTCCCTTGGATACTCTTTCCTGCCTTGTCAAAGATTAGTTGGGCATACATTTGTGGGTTCAATTCTGGGGTCTCTATTCTATTCCATTGGCCTATGCGTCTGTCTTTGTGCCAATACCATATTGTCTTGATGATTACAGGTTTGTAGTAGAGGCTCAAGTCTGGGATTGTGATGCCTCCCGCTTTGGTCTTCTTCTTCAATATTACTTTGGCTATTCGGGTTTTTTGTGGTTACATACAAATTTTAGAATTGTTCACTCTAGCTTCGAGAAGAATGCTGGTGCAATTTTGATTGGGATTGCATTGAATGTGTAGGTTGCTTTGGGTAGTATTCATATTTTAAAAATATTTATTCTTCAAATCCATGGACATGGAATATTTTTCCATTTCTTTGTATCTTCTTCAATTACCTTCATAAGCTTTCTATACTTTTCAGCATACAGATATTTTATATCTTTGGTTAGGTTTATTCCCAGGTATTTTATGTTTGTTGGTGCAATTGTGAATGGAATCAGTTTCTTTATTTCTCTTTCTGTTGCTTCATTATTGGTGTATAAATGCAACGGATTTCTGTACACTAATTTTGTACCCTGCAACTTTGCTGAATTCATGTATCAGTTCTAGCAGATTTGTGGTGGAGTCTGGCAGGTTTTCCATGTAGAGTATCATGTAGTCTGTGAAAAGTGTAAGTTTACTTTATCTTTACCATTTTGATGCCTTCTATTCCTATGTTAAGCAACAGTGGTGAGAGTGGACATCCTTGTCACGTTCCTGATCTCAGGGGGAAAGCTCTCAATTTTTCCGCATTGAGGATGATATTAGCTGTGACCTTTTCGTAAATGGCTTCTAGGATGTTCAAGTTTGTTCTTTCTACCCCGACTTTCTTGAGGGTTTTCATGAAGAAAGGATGCTGTATTTTGTCAAATACATTTTCTGCATCTATTGACAGGATCATATGGTTCTTATATTTTATTTTATTAATGTGATTTATCACATTGATTGATTTGAAAATATTGAACAAGCCATGAAGCCCAGGAATGAATCCCACTTGATCATGGTGAATATTATTTTATATATGCTATTGAATTAGATTTACCAGTATCTGGTTGAGAATTTTTGCATCCATATTCATCAGGGATATTGGCTTGTAGTTTTCTTTCTTTTTTGCTGGGTATCAGTCCAGTTTGGGAATCAAAGTAATGCTGGCTTCTTAGAATGAGTCTGTAATTTTCCTTCCCTTTCTATTTTTTGGAACAGATTGAGAAAGATAGGTATTAACTCTGCTTTAAATGTCTGGTAGAATTCCCCAGAGAGGCCATCTGGTCCAGGTCTCTTATTTCTTGGGAGGTTTTTGATGAATGATTCAATTTCTTCACTACTTATGGGTCTGTTCAAATTTTCTATTTCTTTCCATTTGAGTTTTGGAGTTGTGTGGGTATTTAGGAGTTTGCCCATTTCCTCCAGGTTGTCCAGTTTGTTGGCACATATTTTTTTTCATAGTGTTCCTTGAAATTTGCTTGTATTTCTGAGGGATTGGTTTTAATAAATCGATTTTCATTCATGATTTTCCTATTTTGGTCCTCTCTTGTTTATTTTTGAGAAGACTTACTGGAGGTTTATCAATTTTGTTTATTAAAAAAAAAAACAAAAAAAACCCACAAAAACTCTTGGTTTCATTGATCTATTCTGCTGGGTTTTTTTATTCCATATAGTTTATTTCTGCTCTGATCTTTAGTATTTCTCTTCTTCTGCTGGGTTTGGGGTGTCTTTGCTGTTTTGCTTCCTTTAGGTGTGCTGTTAGATTTTGTATTTGGGATTTTTCTTGTTTTTGGGATACACCTGGATTGCAATGTGTTTTCCTCTTAGGACTGCCTTCGCTGCATCCAAAGGGTTTGTACTGTTGTATTTTCATTTTCATTTGTTTCCACATATATTTTAATTTCTTCTCTAATTGCCTGGATGACTCACTCATTCTTTAGTAGGATATGCTTTAACTTCCATGCTTTTGGATGTTTTCCAGACTTTTTCCTGTGGTTGATTTCAAGTTTCATAGCATTGTGGTCTGAAATTGTGCATGGTATGGTCTCAATACTTTTGTCTTTTTTGAGGGTTGTTTTGTGACCCAGTATGTGATCTATCTTGGAGAATGTTCCATGTGCACTTGAGAAGAAAGTATATTCTGCTGCTTTGGGATGTAGAGTTCTAAATATATCTGTCAAGTACATCTTGCCCAATGTATCAATCAGGGCCATTGTTTCTTTACTGATTCTCTGTCTAGATGATATGTCCATTGCTGCCAGTTGGATATTAAAAACCTCTGCAATTACCACATTATTATCATTAAGATTTCTTATGTTTGTGATTGTTTTAAATATTGGGTTCTCCCGAATTCAGCGCATAGACATTTATAATTGTTAGCTCTTCCTGATGTATAGGTCCTGTATTATATAATGCCCTTCTTCATCACTTATTACAACCTTTACTTTACTTCAGCTTTCTTATGACTTACAGTAGCATGATAGATAGTTGAATATCCCCTCACTTTAATCTGAAATTGTCTTCAGGTCTGAAATGAGTCTCTTGTAGACAGCAAGTAGATGGGTCTTTGTTTGTTTTTATCCATTCTGATACCCTATGTCAAGTTTCAGTAGATAGGTCTCCTACTACCCTTATGCTCTATCTTTGTATGTTAATGCCTGTTTATCCCTAGCTGCTTTCAGAATTCTGTCTTTTCCTTGTATTTTGCCAGTTTTACTATGATATGTCATGCAGAAGACGGATTCAAGTTACGTCTGAAAGGAGTTCTCTATGCCTCTTGGATTTCAATGCTGTTTTCCTTCCCCAGATCAGGGAAGTTCTCAGCTATGAGTTGTTCAAGTACACCTCAGTCCCTTTCTCTCTCTCTTCTTCTGGAATTCCATTTGATTGCATCACTTAGTACTCTAAGTCTCCCCTCTTGATCCTGAATTTTTTTTTATCTCTCTTTTTTTCAGCTTCCTCTTTTTCCAGAATTTTATCTTCTAATTCACCTATTCTCCTCCTTTGCCTCTTTTCCATGCTATGGCTGCCTCCATTTTATTTTGCACCTCATATATAGCATTTTTAAAAATTCATCTTGACTATTTTTTAGTTCCTTGATCTCTGCAGTAATAGATTCGCTGCTGTGTCCTATGCCTTTTTCAAGCCAAGTGATTAATCTTATGGCTATTATTCTAAATTCTTGTTCAGTTATATCACTTATATGTGTTTTAATCGATTCTTTAGCTGTCACTTCTTCCTGGAATTTCTTTTGAGGGGAATTTTTCTGTTTTTCCATTTTGGCTAGCTTTTTGTCTCTTATTAGTTTTAAAAGCTTGTTATTAGCTCTTCACCTGTGAGCACTGCTATATTAAAGGGGGGGTTCACACACTGTCCAGGGCCTGGCCCTTCAGTAGGTGTTTTTTGGAGAGTGTTACTTGCTGTCTATTATGACTTTGGTTATTTTATTTCTGTACTCATAGTGATGTGTTGGACCCTCCACCAGGTGTGCTTTGATTTGTTCCTTTGAAGTAGCTCTGGAAAGGTAAACAAACAGACATGGACAAGGAGGAAACAGAGACATGCATACACACAGACAAATATAACAAACAAACGGACACACACACACACACACACACATACACACCCACACATAAAAACAGTCCAAAAGCCAAAAGCTAAAACAACAACAACAAAAACCCCAAAAAAACAAAACAAAAAAAAAACTAAAAAGAAACCAGAAACACTAGTTATAAGTAAAGAATAGGGTGGAGGCTGTGCTCATGGAAAAGCACATATGAAGGGAGAAATGACAAGGGTGGTGACAAAGAGATAATAAACATTGACCGGGCAGAGAGACTAAATGGTTTAATCCAGTGAGAGAGAAAAGAAAATAAGGAAAGAGGCAGGGAAAATAAATGAAGATAAAGTTACCCAGAGAAACTATATGGCTTGATTATTACAGAGAGAGAGAAAGGTAAGTGTAGGAGATGTAGAACATGTATCAAAGGGATGGATTAAATATGTCTGCTTGAACCAACCAACAACCAGAGTATCCAGCCTATAGGAGGGAAGAGATAGGAGGGGAGAATATACATAAATAACAAGAATTTTCCTGGAATTAATCCAGGCTATGCATCATCACTTGTCTGGATGATGGAACCGTCTGGTTGCACAGCATCTATCTGGTTCCTGCAGAAACACAGTTACCCACCATGGAGGGGCATGGTTTGATGTAGGCTGGTCCCACCTCCACCCTGGGCCCCAGGACTGATCCCTGAGGTGGTGGTGGTGGTGGGGGAATGGCGATCCCCTCTTCTCTTCTCCACACCCTGCTGGACTCCTTTAAAGTTGTCCTCACTGTGCCGTGTTGTGGATGTGGCAGTCCTTCTTGTTCCACTGACTCCCCTGGCCTGACTCTTGGCTAAGATTCAAAGACCTGCTCTGTGCACTCTGGCACTGGGGAAATGCTTTTCTGTGTAGCTCAGTATGTGGCCCTGGCTGGCTTTGTCTGTGCTGCTGCACTTCAGGGAGGACCGCTTTTTCCTTCTGTAGACTGCACTGCTGACCTCACCACCAAGCCTGCATGTGCCAGACGCAGGCAGGCTTTGTTTTATTGTGCAGCTTTCCAGGGAAGGGACCTCTTTATCCTCCTGTGGACTGTGACCTTGACCTAGCCACTGTGCCCAGGGGTGATGGACACAGGCAGGCTGTCTTGTCCCACAGGCCTCCAGGGATGGGACCACTTTCTTACACTGTGGACTGTGCCCTTGATCTACCACTGAACCCAGGGCTGGTTCCTCTCCTTCCCAGTTGGATGAACAGGGAGCCAGCCCCAGTCTGAAGAAAGCTGCATAGTTAGAGATAGAGTCTCTCTCAGTCCCAGTCTGAGGTTTTTTTCTCTTACCTCATAAAGTCCTACACTTCCCCAGCCGTTCTTTCTCTTCCCTTTGTCTCTCCGCAGAAGGATCCCCTTAACTGCAACACACAATGCACATAAAAACAACATGTCCCCTCCCCTCCTTGCCTATTCAGCCTATTTTATCTCCCCCAGTTTGCAGTCACCAACTTGTCTTTTCTCAAGTTGTCCCATTTTCTTCCTGGTCGATTCAGCCCCTTTCCTCCCATAATCCTGGGGTTCAAAGTCTTTTGGCTTCGGCATTTCTTTGTTTGAGAGCCAGAGGGGTTTACTTTCATGAGTTCTTATAATCAGTGGGTCTTGACACCTAAATTTTAAAATTCAGGGTTCATGGTTCTGGGAAAGCCAAAGATGAAAGGAAGAAGAGTCCCTGCCCTTACAGAGATGGTATAACAAACAGCCCCACTGAGATACAGCATAGAAACAGCAGTTTAAAAATGCCTGGAGTATACTGAAAAAAGACTTATCTCAGAATGTGTTCTGGAGGAGCAGGGATCTTTAGGAGAATTTTCCAAGACTACACTGTATATTAAATAACTTGAATTTAAATTAAAAAAAAAATCTGGCAGAAGGCATTTCCTTCCCCAATCCCCAGCCAAGATAGGGACAACTGCAGTAATCAGTGCAGCATGAACACACTCCACCCAGCTAGCTAACACATGTCTCACGCCAACACTATCCTGTTGTCCAGAACCTCCCACACGAAACAAGAAAAATCCCAAATACAAAATCTAACAGCACACCTAAAGGAAATAAAAACAAAACAGCAAAGACACCCCAAACCCAGCAGAAGAAGAGAAACACTAAAGATCAGAGCAGAAATAAACTATATGGAATTAAAAAACCCAGCAGAATAGATCAATGAAACCAAGAGTTTTGTTTTTTTTTTTAATAAACAAAATTGATAAACCTCTAGTCAGGCTTCTCAAAAAGAACATAAAGGATTAAACCCTACAATGTAAAGACATAGCCTGTCAGAAAGAATGTGAAAAGAAGACCTATCTATGTGCTGACTACCAGAGATGCATTTTAGAACTAAAGGCACCTGCACATTGAAAGGAGGGAATGGAGAAACATTTATCAGGTAAACAAATGTCAACAGAAAGATGGAGTACCAATAGTTATATGCAGCAAGCTAGACTCTAAACTAAAACTGTAATAAGAGATGAAGAAGGGCACTATATCATAATAAGGGGAAAAATGCAACCAGCATATTTAACAATTATAAATATTTATGCACTAACCTGGGAGAAACTAAATATAGAACACAATAACAAACATAAAGGAACAATTAAAATAATAAAGTAAAAGAAAAAACAGGGACTTTAACAATTCAAGCACATTGATGGACAGATCATTTAAACAGAAAATCAAGAAGGAAACATTGGGTTTGAATGACAAAGTGGACCACATGGACTTAACATATATACTCAGGACATTCTACCCTAAAAGAGCAGAATGCATGTTTTCAAGTGCACATGGGACATTCTCTAGAATAGACAGCAAATCAGGCCTCAGGAAGTACAAAATGATTGAGATTATACCATGCACATTTTTTTTACCACAATTTTATGAAACTTGGAGCAACCACAAGAAAAAATTTGAAAAGAGCACAAATACATGGAAGTTAAACAACATGATACACAATGGGTGGGTCAACATGGAGATCAAAAAAGAAATAAAAAAAATGAAAACAGATGTCAAAACACAAATGTCAAAAATCTTTGAGATACAGCAAAAGTGGTCTTAAGAAAGAAGTGTAGAGCAATACAGGTCTACCTCAAGAAAAATCTCAAATAAACTACCTAAGCTTATACTGAAGGAAGCTACAAAAAAGTCAACAAATGGAGCCTAAAGCCAGCAGAAGGAGAATCATAAAGATTAGAGCAAAAATAAATGATATAGAAACTAAGAACACAATAGAACATATCAGAGACACCAAGAGATGGTTCTATAAAAAAAATAATAAATTTGATAACTGGTAGCCAGACATATCAAAAAAAAAGACAGAAAAAAAGTAAATAAATACAACGACAAATGAGAGAGTAAAATAACAGCCAATAACACAGAAATATAAGTGTAAGAGAATACTATGAGAAAGAATTAGACAACGTGGAAGAAATGGATAAATTTCTAGAAAGATATAAACTAGCAAATGATTAACAGGAAGAAATAGAAAACTTGAACAGATTGATAACCAGTAAAGAAAATGAATCAACAATTAAAAAACAGAAACAAACAAAAAATCTCCAAACGAAAAAACGTCCAAGACCAGATTGCTTCACAGGCGGATTCTACCAAATGTTAAAAGAGAGTTAATATCTATTCTTCTCAAACTTTGCCAAATATTAGGGGAAAAAGGAAAGCTTCCAAAATCATTGTATGTGGCCAGCATTACCATGATAACAAAACCAAATAAATACAAAGGACTACAGGTCAAAATGCCTGATGAACATGAATGCAAAAATTCTCAACAAAACACTGGCAAACTGAATCATACAATACATTAAAAGAATCATTCACCATGACTAAATGGGATTAATTCCTGTGGTGTAAGTGTGGTTCAATATTTGCAAACCAATCACTGTAATACACCACATTAATAAAAGACAGGATAAGAATTATATGATCATTTACCATAGATGCAGAAAAAGTAATTGACAAAGTACAACATTAATTCATGATAAGACCACTCAACAATGTAGGAATACTTCAACATAATAAAGGCCACAACTAATATCATGTCCAAAGGGAAGAAACTGAGAGCATTTACTCCATGGTCAGGAACAAGACAAGGATGTCCACTCTCACCACTGTTATTTAACATAGTAATGGAAGTCTTAGTCACAGGAATCAGACAAGAAAAAGAAATAAAATGCATCCAAATTGGCACACAAATATTCAACCTTTCACTATTTGCAGACTACATGATAATCTATGTAGAATATCTGAAAGACTCATCGGAAAAATGCTAGAACAGATACATGAATTCAGTAGAGCCATAGGATACAAAATCAACATACAGAAATATGTTGCATTTCTACACAACAATAATGAAGTAGCAGAAAAATAAATTAAGCAATCAATACCCTTTACAGTTTCACAAGAAAGAAAGAAAGAAAGAGAAAATACCTTGGGGCAAATCTAACTAAAGAGTTGAAAATCTTGTTCTCTGAAAATTATAAAACACTAATGAAAGAAAATAAGGTGATACAAAGAAATGGGAAAAAAAACATCCCATGCTCATGGATTAGAAGGAAAAATATTGTTAAAATGTCTATACCACCCAAAGCAATCTACAGATTTAATGCAATCCCGATTGTAATACCAACTACATTTTGCACACAGCTACAATAAACAATCCTAAAATTTGTGTGGAACCACAAAAGATCCCAAATACCCAAAGCAATCTTGAAAAAGAAAAGCAAAGTTGCAGGTATCATCATTTCGGACTTCAAGTTATATTACAAAGTTGTAGTGATCAAAACAGCATGGTACTGGCATTAAAAAGAATAGAAAACCCAAAGTGAACCCACAACTATGTGATCAATTAGTTTTTGACAAAACAGGAAAGAATACCCAACAGAAAAAAGATAATCTCTTTAACAAATGGTGTTGGGACAACTGGACAGTAACATGCAAAAGAATGAAATGGGAACACTTTCTTACATCATACACGAAAATATATTTAAAATTGATAGAATACCTAAATGGAGACATGAAACCATAAAATCCTAGAGGAGATCACAGGCTATAACTTCTTTGACACCAGCAGTAGCAGCTTATTTCTAGATATGTCTCTTTAGGCAAAGAAAACAGCAAAAATAAGTTACTGGGACTTCATTAAAAAAACAAAAACGAACAACAACAAAAACCTCCTGCTCAGCAAGGAAATAATCAACAAAACTAAAAGCCAACTTACAGAACTGGAGAAGATATTTGCAAATGACTAATCTGATATATCCAAAATATATAAAGAACTTACAAAACACAACATCCAAAAAAATAAATAATCCCATTACCCAAAGGTAAAAATAGACATTTTTCCAAAGACGTATGGATGGTCAATAAAAAACATGAAAAGATGCTCAACATCACTCATCATCAGGGAAATACAAATCAAAACTACAATGAGATATCACCTCAAATATATCAGAATGGCTAAAATAACAACACAAAAAAATAAATGTTGGGGAAGGTGAGGAGAAAAAGGAACCCTCTTGCACTGTTGGTGGGAATGCAAGCTGGTGAAGCCAATCAAAAAGATCCTCAAAAAGTCAAAAATATAAGTAGCATACAATCCAGCAATGGCACTACTATTTACCCAAAGAATACAAAAAATTCTAAGGCAAAGGGTACATACTCCCCAATGTTTATAACAGCATTATCTACCACAGCCAAATTATGGAAACAGCCCATCATCTGGTCTATGGATAAAGAAGTGGTGTACAGGGGTGCCTGGGTGGCGCAGTCGGTTAAGCGTCCGACTTCAGCCAGGTCACGATCTCGCAGTCTGTGAGTTCGAGCCCCACGTCAGGCTCTGGGCTGATGGCTCAGAGCCTGGAGCCTGTTTCTGATTCTGTGTCTCCCTCTCTCTCTGCCCCTCCCCCGTTCATGCTCTGTCTCTCTCTGTCCCAAAAATAAATAAACGTTGAAAAAAAATAAAAAAAAAAAAGAAGTGGTATACATATTCAATGTAATATTACTCATCCATAAAAGGGAATAAAATGTTGCCACCTGCAATGACATGGATGGAGCTACAGAGTATTATGGTAAGCTAAATAAGTCAGTCAGAGAAAGACCAATACCCATGAGTTCACTCATATGTGGAATTTAATAAACAAATCAGATGAACATAGGGAAAGGAAAGAAAAATAAAATAAAATAAAAACAGAAAGGGAGGCAAACCATAAGAGACTTTTAACTGTAGAGAACAAACTGAGGGGGTGCTGGAGGGAAGGTTGGTGGGGGGATGGTCTAAATGGTGATGGGCATTAAGGAGGACACTTGTGATGAGCACTGGGTGTTATATGTAAGTGATGAATCACTAAATTCTATTCTTGAAATCAATACTATGCTATGTGTTAACTAACTTGAATTTAAATATAATCTTGGAAAGAAAAAAAAGAAAGAGAAAGGACAACCAACATCACACGAATACAAAGGATAATAAGATGGCAGTATGAAAAATTACATGCCAAATAATTTGAAAATATAGCAGAAATGGATAAATTCCTACAAACGCCCAACCTCCAAAACCTAAATAATGACGAAGGAGAAAATTTGAACAGACCCATTACCAGCAAGGAAGTTGAATCAGTAATCAAAATACTCCTAACAAACAAAAGTCCAGAACCAGATGACTTCAAAGGTGAATTCTACCAAATGTTTACAGAAGAGTTAATTCCAATTATTCTCAAATTACTCTAAAAATTAGAATAAGGAGAGTTTCAAAATTCATTCTATAAGGCCAGTACCACACAGATACCAACCCAGATAAAACATTAAGAAAAAGGAAAGAAAGGAAGAAGAAAGAAAGGAAGAAGATAAAGAAAGAGAGAAAGAAGAAAGAGAGAAGAAAGAAAGAAGAAAGAAAGAAAGAAAAGAAGAAAGAAAGAATACTGGTCAATATCCTTGAAGAACATAGATGCAAAACCTCTCTACAAAGAGGTGGTTCAATATTTGCAAATCAATCAATGTGATACATCAATCAACAAGAGAAAAGGTAAAAACTGTATGATCATTTCCATTGACTCCAAAAAAACATTTGACAAAGTACAACATCCATTCATAGTAAAAAACAAACAAACAATCAAAAACAAACAAAAAAACACTCAACAAATTAATCTAGAGGGAACATAGGTCAACATAATAAAAGTTATATATGAAAACTCCACAGCCAATTTAATACTTAGTGGTGAAGAACTTAGGGCTTTTCCCCTAAGATCAGGAACAAGGCAAAGAAGCCCACTCTCATCAGTTTTATTCAGCATAGTGCTGGAAGTCCCAACCACAGAAATATGACAACAAAAAGAAATAAAAGACATCCAAATTGGAAAGGAAGAAGATAATTTTTCACTATTGCAGATGACATGATATTCTATACAGAAAACTCTAAAAACTCCATAAAAAAACTACTAGAACTGCCAAATAAACTGAGTAACATCACAGGACACAAACTCAATATGCATAAATATGTTGCATTTCTATAAACTACTAATGAAGTAACTAAAAGAGAAATTAAGACAAGAATTTCATTTACAATAGCACCAAAAATAGCAAAATACCTAAGAATAAACTTAACCAAAGAGATTGACACATCATTTCATTAATAAGTTTCAGAAGCTCCATCAGTGAAAGATAAGGGAACTATAACTATAACTCACACAACACTGCTGAAATTAAATAAGGAGAGATATATACAATATAAAAATATTTTTAATGTGGATAAGGCTAAGGCCACATATAGTGTGTCATCTATTTCACAGATAAGAGATTATTGATGATGTTGAAATTTGAGACATTGTTATATTGGTTAAGATTTCCAGTTTAATTAATAATAATAATAATAATAATAGATTTTAAAAAGACATGAGAGACCCAGAACAGTGCAACACAGTACCTATTCCTTTTTGTTGTCGTTTTTAGGTCTCTTAATTGCATTCTTCTTCAAAGCCCCAGAAGGAATTTATCAATAAAGTTCATCAACTCCCATGATGGGCATAGTAAAACCAGAATGATGTCACTTTCCTGGTTATCTTCATACAGTTCACCATGGCCACACTCCAATACTTATATGGGTAAGGGTTGCAGCAGCATCTAATGCTGAGTTCAACCATAAAGAAAGAACTGCAGGAGCAAAGGTAACTATTGTTTTTGACTTGTTATCCTTGTGATGCATATATTAATTCTTGAATATATTTTCTCAACTTTTCTCCTATCATCTATTTTTATGTAGAAAAGCAAATGTTCGTTTCAGTTTTGAAATATTTTTTTAAAGTTTATTTTGAGAGAGAGAGTAAGTGGGGCAGGGGAAGAGAGAAGGGGAGAGAGAATCCCAAACAGGCTACACACTGTTAGCACAGAGCCCGATGCCGGGCTTGCACTAACGAATCATGAGATCATGACCTGAGTCGAAACCAAGAGTCAGACACTTAACCAACTGAGCAACCCAGGTGCCCCACAAACGTGTTTTTTAAATTCAAGTATAATTAACGTACAGTGTTATATTAGGTTCCCTTGTACAATATAATGTTTCAACATTTATATACATTTCTCAGAGCTCATCAAGATAAATGTACTCTTAATTGCCCTTTTTTGATTGAATGTTTAATGTAATTTACTGCAACATGTTAGGAGTTTTTTTTTTAATTTCCATTATGTAGGGACAAAAGAGTACATATCCCTCCTATATTATTGGATAATGTTTTTTTTTTCTTGAAGTGGAAATTTTTGCAGAAGAAATGAGACTGGTTTTACTTTGAGTGAGAATTATTTCTGGTAGTTAAAAAACCGAAACCAATGTCTCTATCATATTTATGTTTCTTAGATGAAACTTACAAAGAGAGGTCATATGCAACTTGCAGACTGGAGGGGAGATAGTGTTCTAGAGAATTAAGGCAGCATTATAGGCTCTGGGCCCCAACATCTGAGTTGAGACACAAGTCCTCCCGCAGGTAAATTATGTGATGTTAGGCAGATGCCCTGGGAATCTGAATTATTGAATTTATAAAAGGAAAAAATCAGATGAGGAAGTACCTCATTGACTCTTGGGGAAGATAAAATATGGTAAAGCAATAGAACAATTTCTGGAATGTGGTCAGCTTCAATAAAGATTTGATGTTATTTTACCACCATTATTAATAATTCTGCAAATTAAATAATACACTGTTGTGTTTATATTAAACTCAACAAATTGGATACAGAAAAATAAGAATAAACAGGGAGGCCAATTACCTTACATGGTACAGAAAGCATTCCATTGTCTATCTGGTGTGCCAAGTGGGCTGTTCAGTGTGGCTTGATCACAGTCACTCTCATTTACCAAATTGCAGTAAAGATTTATTTCACTTTGGTGACAAATATTAAGAAAGAAGGTATGTTTTGCTTTTATCAGGTTGTTTTTAATTTTGCACTTTCTTCTGCCAGTAGGTGTAGAATTTGACAGACTATATTTTGACATGCAATGTGTACCAGATTTGTTGGATAATTACACTAAGGCATCAAATTAATTTTCAGTGTTTTCTACTGCTCTAGCACCCCAGAACTAGGTACTGTTAATAATTTGAATATTTTAATAGGTCTTTTGAATAATTACAAGAGTACAAAATGTTTTCAAAGTTGGAGATTATTCCTGAAATATCATAATCGCTTGCAAACTCTTCTTAGAGAGAAGAGCCAGTATTTCTTTTTTTGTTGTTGTTATTGATAGGGATTTTTCAAAGTTAACATTTAACATGTCAGAAATTAAAAAGTTGCCAATGTTTAATATTCATAAGAGAATAAGTACGTTATTACTGATTTTTTTCAGAAAGGACAGATATACTATACTTTCATTGTTCTTATTTTGTGCTATTTTAAGATTCCATTTTAAATCACATACACACACACGCAGTATTTTTGCCTGAATAGATGGGCTTTGCCCTCCTTCAATGTAACCAATGCAATTTTTCTTTTGCTTTTAGCATTTAACACAGATGTAGGATTTGGGTAGCCAGATAAAGAGGGGAAATGAATTGGAGTCACAAGCAACTCGATGTTGTTCGGTTTTCCACTCTACATCTCAGTTTCCATGAAAAATTTGTTGCTATAGACAATAAAGTAGATGATGCTTGTGGAAACAACTAAAGACTTGTCTTGTAAATGACAGACAATGACCTTCTAAATGCTAGATCTTCCCCCTTAAATTAAGAACAAATGGTAGGAGTTTTAAGTGCATGAAGTTGGAGATGAACATACTAGACATACTAGACAAAATTAAGGTAAGATTCCCCATAAATATTTGTTTAACCTGAATTAAAATAAGAAATATATATATAGTAAATAGAGGATAATCTGGACCCACAGTCATAGTCCAGACTCAAAGTATTACCTCCTAAATTGATGTTCCTATGATGTCTTAGGATTTGGCCATTGGTGAAGACCCCATCCATTCCTGTTGATGCCTGGCTTACCCCACACAAGCACAGAGCATCACTACTTGCCTGATTATTCAGACAAGGGGGATTCAAACTTTTGCTATGAATATTCCCCAAATTTTGCTTCAGTTGCTTTATAAATATTTGTTATATGGAATGCATCTCTAAGAGTTTTTTAGATTCAGTGAATCCTTAAACAGGAAAGGTTGATTCCATTCTGACTTCCATAACAAAAAAAAACTTTGGAAATAAGGGGTTTTATTCTTTTTTAAATGATTCTCTTTTTGTTTTTATATAGGGCAAGGGTTATACAGATTTCTTTTTTTTTTTAATTTTTTTTCAACGTTTTTTATTTATTTTTGGGACAGAGAGAGACAGAGCATGAATGGGGGAGGGGCAGAGAGAAAGGGAGACACAGAATCGGAAACAGGCTCCAGGATCTGAGCCATCAGCCCAGAGCCCGACGCGGGGCTGGAACCCACGGACCACGGGATCGTGACCTGGCTGAAGTCGGACGCTTAACCGACTGCGCCACCCAGGCGCCCCACAGATTTCTATAGTCATTGACAAAACAACACTGTTCAGGAAATCTCAAAAGCTTTAATTGTGGAAATCTTATTATAAGTTACCAATATACTTTAATTTTTTTATTAGGATATACCTGACACATAATGTTTCAATAGTTTCAGGTGTACAACATAGTGATTCAATCAGGATAAAAGTTATGTGATGCTCACAAAATATGTAGCTACCATCTGTCACCAAACAGTATCAGGGTGATAAAGACAGGGAAAAATGAGTGAAGGGGAGATAGAGGTATGGACCACCCAGTGTGGAATGATAAGTCACAGGGATAAAAAGAAGAGCATAAAGAATATGGTAAATGATATTTTAACAGCAATGTAATGGGACAGATGGTAGGTATAAGTGTGGTGAAGATAGCATAATATATAAACTTTTTAGACTATTAAGTTGTACAATTGTAACTAATGGAACATTGCCAACTATACTCAAATTAAAAAAAATAAATTAAATTAAAATAGATGAAGAAAAAAATACAAAAATAAAAGAAAACATACAGTGTCATTGACTATATTCCTTATACTGTGCCATCTTTCCTGTGACTTATTTGTTCCATAATTGGAATTCTTCTTCACCCATTTTGTCATGCTCTATCAATTTCTTCTCTGGCAACCATCATTTATGTCTCTGTATTTATAGGTCTGATTTTGCTTTTTGTTTGTTCATTCATTTGTGTTATTAAATTCCACATATGGGAGTGAAGTCACGTATATGTCTTTCTCAGTCGGACTTACTTCACTTAGCATGATACCATCTATGCACATCCATGTTGTCACAAAGGGCATGATCTTATGGATTCTGTGGCTGGATAATATTCCATTGTGCATACACACACACACACACACACACACACTACTCAATCTGTATCCATTAATCTTTCAATGGACAATTAAGTTGTTTCCATATCTTGGCTCTTGTAAATAATGCTGTAATAAGCATAGGAGTGGATATAAAAAATATACAATGGAATATTACTCAGTCATAAAAAAATAACATCATGCCATTTGAAATGACATGGATAAGCAAAACAAGTCAGTCAGAGAAATAAAAATACAATGTTATTTCAATAATATGTGGAATTTAATAAATAAAACAATTGATCAAAGGGAAAAAAGAGAGAAACCAAGAAACATACTCTTAAATATTGAGAACAAACTTATGGTTACAATAGGTGATGGGGATTAAGGAATACTCTTGATATAATAATCTTCATGTGTTTATGTAGGTGGAATCACTACATTTTACACCAAAACTAATATTACAACGTATATTAACTGGACATTTTGGAATGAGCACTGGGTGCTATATATAAGTGATAAATTACTAAATTCTATTCCTAAAATTATTATTACACTATATGTTAAATAACATGGATTTAAATTTTAAAAAACTTAAAAAAAAGAAATAGAATATTTTAACAGAATGATTACTCATAAAGACATTGACTCAGTAATCAGAACATTCCAATAAAAGTCCAGATCAAAAGGATTTCTTGTTGTACAATTCTGATGAGTACCGGATGGTCTATGAAAGAGTTGAATCAGTGTATTGCATATCTAAAACTAATATTACACTGTATGTTAACTAACTGGAATTTAAATTAAAACTTGAAAAAATAAAGTTCGTATGGAAATTTGAGAAAAACTAAAATAAACATAGAGATGCATATATCTTTTTGAATTATCATTTTTGTTTTCTTTGGGAAAATGTACACCCAAAAGTGGAATTATAAAATACCAATATTTTTGATTTGCAGATCTGAATTCTTAGATATCAGTAAATTTGTTCAATTACAGGTAATTTATAATCCTAAAACTTCCAAGTCCTTGAAACTTCCCCTTATTAGCACACTGGTTTTCCATGTGTAAACATACACACACAAACTTACTGAAACATTTATTTCAGGTAATGATATCACATGAATCATCCATTAACTCCATATTTCTCCTTGGTGATCCAGGTGAAATCCAATGGAAAACACTTGGGTGGCCAACCATACTGTACGATCAGATTTTGATCTAGTGGGACTCTTCAGTCAATCCAAGCACCCAGCTCTGCTTTGTGTGGTCATTTTTGTGGTTTTCCTGATGGCCTTGTCTGGAAACACCATGCTGATCCTTTTGATACACTATGATGTTCACCTTCATAACCCCATGTACTTTTTTATCACTCAGTTGTCTCTCATGGATGTGATGTACATTTCTGTCACTGTGCCCAAGATGCTCATGGACCAGGTTATGGGTGTGAATAAGATCTCAGCCCCTGAATGTGGGATGCAGATGTTTCTCTATTTGACACTGGTAGGTTCAGAATTTTTCCTTCTAGCTGCCATGGCCTATGACCGCTATGTGGCCATCTGCCATCCACTCCGTTATCCTATCCTCATGAACCATAGGGTATGCCTCATCTTGGTGTCTTCCTGCTGGTTGCTGGGATCTGTGGATGGATTTATGCTCACTCCTGTCACCATGACCTTCCCCTTCTGCAGATCCCGGGAGATCCATCATTTCTTCTGTGAAGTCCCTGCTGTAATGAAGCTTTCCTGCTCAGACACTTCCATATATGAGACACTTATGTACTTATGTTGCGTTCTCATGCTCCTCATTCCTGTGACAGTCATTTCAAGCTCCTATTCTTTCATCCTCTTCACCATCCACAGGATGAAGTCAGCAGAGGGGCGGAAAAAGGCCTTTGCTACTTGTTCTTCCCACATGACTGTTGTCATCCTCTTCTATGGGGCTGCCATGTATACCTACATGCTCCCTAATTCCTACCACACCCCTGAGAATGACATGATTGTATCTGTCTTTTACACCATACTCACTCCTGTTCTAAACCCTTTAATTTATAGTCTTAGGAATAAGGATGTTACAAAGGCACTAAAAAAAATGTTGAATGTGGAATTTGTCTTTCAGGAAACTATAAAGTAGGAAACATTTGTACTAATGTTTTTTCCTGCACTCTACAAATTAAAACTGTAGGATCCTATGCCAATGTTATTCCTCAGATTATTATAGCATGATTTGTTGTCATCTATTTATCCCTTTCACAGGAATTGTTTCCCTGTACCAGAAAGCTCTTCATTTTTACATTTCTGCATTCAAAATATTTGCACAATGGTATTGTATACATGTTATATTTTTCTGAAGTTGATAACTGCACTGTGACTCTGTGGGAAATGCTCATATTCTTATGAAATATATAATAAAATATTTAGAAACAAAGACCATAATATGTAGAACTGGTGAGAAAGAGAGAGACAGAGAGAGAGGTGCTAAACCAAATGGGGTATAATGTTAAGAGAATCTAAGCAAAAGTTATGTTGTTTATTGTGCTATTATTAAAATTCATAATAAGTGTACTATTACTATTATTCATATTAATTTTCTGTAACTTAAAAATTACTTAATAATAAAACATAAACTATCAGGCTTTTGTCTGTTTCAAAAGTTGTCCTTGGTGCATGGTGGCTGTGTAAGTGATAAATCTTGGAAATCATGCTCATGTTATCATGGCTGGTCATTACTGCAACAATCAATTTGTTGGCCTGCATTTAATTAGGGAAGTTTTGTTCTTTAGGTTCCAAATATGAAGATATTTAATGCCTTTTACCTCTCTGAAATCATTAATACATTGGGGTAGAAGGGATTGTGGGAAAAAATTATTAACACCAAGAAGAAGGGCTTAGGGAAGCTCTCCAGCATAAGGTAATATCAGAGCTGACACCTGAAGTATGTAACTTCTTATTCAAACAAGCAGAGAAAGCCCATGAAACATTCAATCCTTCATTTATTAAAAAACACATCTTATGCTATTTTATAATAAAAAATAACTAGTAGCCAAGTGTATTTCACATATAAATAACAAATATCTGCTGTCCCTAAGGAATTTGATCCATAAGTGCAGTTTGTGTCAATAGTTGTAATAAAAAATTAAAAAAATACATATTTTAAAAATATTTTTAAATTTTTATTTATTTTTGAGGGAGAGAGAGCAGAGTGTGAGCAGAGGAGGGTCAGAGAGAGAGGGAGACACAGAATCTGAAGCAGGTGCCAGGCTATGAGCTGTCAGCACAGAGCCCAACATAGGGCTTGAACTCACAAACTGTGAGATCATGACCTGAGCTGAAGTCGGACACTTAACCAACAGAGCCACCCAGGCACCCCAACATAAAATTTTTTGAGGCATATATGGAAAGGGTACAACTCATATGAACACACTACTTCTACCTACGACTTATGAGGTTGGCCAAAGAGGCTGAAAAAGACCCTAGAACTCAGTGTTGAATGATGACTAGCTATTACCTTCATATGAGTACAGGAGGCTGGAACCACGGGTCTTGCTCAAGGACATGATGTCACAGAAAAGGAACACTATAAGCAAAGTTCAGATGGTTGACCAAGCAGGAGAGAAATGTTCCAATGACACCTCCTTTCTGGGTTCAATTAATAGCCTCAGTTCTTGCCCTTTTGTGACCCAGGTATTCACAAATTATCAGAAAATGATGAGAGTTGGATTTTTGAAAAGTTAAATCAGAGAATGAATTGGAGAGGAAAAATACAGGAAATATGGAGACCAGGTGTGTGAGGACGATGAGCTTAATAGTGTTGATCTAAGTGGAATGGATGATTCTAAGTGGAATTAGAGGCTTTAGGGGATAAGCAGGGCTTTGTTGAATCTGTTCCTTAAAACCACAAACTTGATTGCTTGCATACCAGTTTCCAATTAGCTGTGACAACTTGTGAATTAGGTGCTTTCAAAAGTGGAGATTTCCTTTTTCTCTTGACACAATCAATACCTTCATGGCTATAAAATAAGGATCTTGCAGTATATGGGGAAGTAATGTTGGAAAATTAGTTTACACTCTTTTTTTTCAGTCTAATGAAATACATGAAATATGTATACTCTTTAACTTACAAAATAATTGAGTACTGTGTACATCATCCCTCAATTTGTTATATCATAATGACACACACATTTGATGGTTCCAGTTAAAACACTGTGAACAAGTGAACCAAGATGGAGCTAAACAAAACAAATGTGTTATAGAACCATCCTTTTTCAAAGAATAATTTTTACTTTATCTCAAGTGGAAAAAAAACAACAGATGCAAATGTTTTAGAATGATGAATTGTTTTTTAAATAAAATATTAAAATATAATTTTTTATATCTGATACTAATAAGGATTTATAAGAAGTATGCAGTTTGAAAATCTTAGTCAAATTATACATAGTACTTGATACTCAGAATTACTAGCCATAAAGGAATATTTGCTGCTCCAAATTGTTTTGCATTTAGAGTGTAAACAACAAATAGAAGAGTTTCTTGGCACTCACATGCACTTGCCTACATTGCTACATAAAGCAGCTGTGCACTGAAGTAGTTTAAAATGCACAAACTTCAAAATATGTTCTTGTTTGTTTCTCATGATTCCACCAGCATCTGGTCAAATTATTTTTACTCTAAGTTTTCTGTACCTTCCAAAGGACATGAAGAACTGTGATTGAAATTATTACCAAATTTAGTAGCAAACCAACATGGATTAGGCGGGGAAGCTTGCATTATTCTCTACAAATTTTCTGCTTTTTATTTTTTATGGCATATTTTATTTAGTTATTTATTTTACACTCTGTGTAAGTCACTGTTCTAATGATATTACATATATAAACTTATTTAAATATCTTAAACTTATCAAGGAAGATAATATTTTTGTTTTGGTGGAGGTGGTTGTTAAATTTATTTTTTGGAATATAAATTTATTTATTTATTTCATATAGGAACACCTATCATGATATCAACCTATTAACAAACTTTCAAGTGTACATTATACGATTGTTGACTATAAGGCACCTATTTTTATTATGTCCTTCTTACAAAGAAGGAAACTAAGGCACCAACAGGTTAAATATTTTGTTTGAGGCCATTAGGTAGTAATATCCAAATTGATATTTGCTAATATGCATGAACTCAGAATTACCTGAGTGACTGGGCCTTTCTATTGTGAAAAATAGTGATTTTCATTAAAGTTAGTTCTGTCATCTTTAGACTGAAAACTTGGTGATACCAAGTTCCAGAGAAGACCAATTTACTTATACTCCAATTCACTCATGGATACTGTACATTTTCTAAGAGGAGATAGATGTGACACATTATTTTCAAATGATTTCCCGTGTGAATAATTATACCTTAATTACAGTATAATTTTGAAATGCTGTATGCATAAATGCCATAAAGTTGCAATATAAAAGATAAAATAAGATATTATTGATATCATATTGTAACCACAGATGTTTGTTTTGCATAGTTGTAGAAGGATTGGATATTCCCTCTATATAGATGTTAGCCTCCAAGGAAGTTCCAGTTGCTTGGTATAATAAGTTATTGATAGATTACAGGTTCCAAATCTGAGTCGTGAAAATATGTCTGTCACACGTGTGCATAGTAGAGATAATGATAAATTTCAGTTAACATCTTAAGCAAAGCTCTGAATTGTCCAGGTAACAATTAATTTCACTGGTTAAACTTTAAGAACATAACCTTAGGCTTTGGGCAGAAGATATCTGGATAAAAGTGGTTCCCTAGATTGATCACAAGGTGTAAAATTCAGGCTGACTTATAAAATGCTTACTAGTTTCATTTGTGAATGGTAAATAATACTCTATAAGCAGGACAGAATTGTTAGATGAGTAATTAACTTGCCAACATTGTATGCATATATGTACATATTTATACAAATACATGTATGTGAGTATGTGAATGAATATGTATCTAGCTTTTTCATTTATTGAGGTTTACTGTGTACTAAGTACAGTACTAATGAGTACTATAGATACTGGGCTAACTAGTTTATAGATTTATTTAACCTTTTTTCAAATAGTATTTAAAAAACTTATTTTACAACATTCAACATTACATTAGTTTTTGGTGTACAGAATAGTGCTTTGACAAGTATAGAAGTTATGCTATTGTCACCACAACTGTAGCTATCATCTGTCACCATACAACAGTATTTAAATATCATGAACAATATTCCTTATGCCCTGCCTTTTATTACTGTGACTTATTCATTTCAAACTGGAAGACAGTATCTCGCTTTCCCTTTCATCCATTTTGCCCATCATTATACCCCTCTGGCCTCTGGAGACCACTGTTTTGTACTTTGTATAGTTCTTGTTCTGCTTTTTTTTTATTATTATTAAATTGTGCTTTTAGATTCCACATATTACTTAAACCCATAGTGGTTGTCTTTCTCAATCAGACTTATTTCACTTAGCCTAATGTCCTGTAGACTTATCCTTGTAACCACAAATGGCAAGATGTCCTTTTTTATGTTTTAAAATTTATTTAACTTTTTTGTTTTTTTTTCTTTTATAAAGTTTGTATTTAATTTTGTTCTACTTAGTTACCACATAGTGTAATATTAGTTCCAGGAATAAAATTTTTTGATTCATCACTTACATATGATGTGTTTATATAATTATGCAGTGTTTATCACAAGTGCCCTCCTTAACACCCATCACCAATTTAGCCCATCCCCCTGTCCACCTCTCCTCAAGAAACCTTCAGTTTCTTCTGTATAGTTGAGTCTCTTTTATGATTTACCTTGCTCTCTCCTTTTTTTTCTTGCTGCCATTTTCATCTATTTTGGTTCTTAAATTCCACACATGAGTTTAAATCATATAGTAAATTTCTTTCTCTGAATGACTTATTTCACTTAGCATATACACTCTAGCTCCATCTGTGTCTTGAACATGGCAAAATCTCATCCTTTTTTTTTATGGCTGACACAATTGTATATATATATATATATATCTATAGATATCTATATATAGATCTATATCTATATCTGATGGATATTTGGGCTGTTTTCATAATTTGGCTATTGCTGAAAATGCTGCCAGAAACAAAGGAGTGCATGTGTCTATTCAGGTAGGCTCCCCATTTCTTCACTGGATTATTTCTTTTTTGGGTGTTGACTTGGTAAATTCTTTATAGATTTTGGATACTAACCCTTTATCAGATATATCATTTGCAAATATCTTCTACCTTTCCAAAGGTTGCCTTTTAGTTTTCTTGATTGTTTCCTTACCTGTACAGAAGCTTTTCACCTTGGTGAAGTCCCAATAGTTAGTTTTGCTTTTGTTTCCCTTGCCTTTGGCAACATGTCTAGTTTTCCCTTTTGTTTCCCTTGCCTCTGGCAACAACTAGTAAGTTGTTATGACTGAGTTCAAAGAGTTTACTGCCCATTTTCTTCTCTAGGATTTTCATGGTTTCCTCTCTCAACTTCAGGTCTTTCATTCATTTTGAATATATTTATGTTCATGGTATAAGTAAGTGCTCCAGTTTTATTCTTTTGCAATTTTCTGTCTAGTTTTCCAAACACCATTTTTTTCAGAGACTTTCTTTTTTCCATTGGATATTCTTTCTTGCTTTGTTAAAGATTAGTTGATCTACAGTTTTGGGTCCATTTCTGGGTTTTCTATTCTGTTCCATTGATCTGTGTGTCTACATTTGCGCCAGTATCATGGTATATATTTTTTAAAAACTCTTATTTAAGTTCTAGTTAGTTAACACACAGCCCCTAATTGGGCTCTGTGTTACAGTCTGGAGCCTGCTTGGTATTATCTCTCTCCCTCTCTGCCCCTTCCCCACTCATGTGTGCGCGCGCTCTCTCCCTCTGTCAAAATAAATACATATTTAGACCAAAAATAGATACAGTAATGAAACTAAGAATGGGTTCTCTAAAATAATTAATAAAATTGATAACCCCCTAGCCAGACTAACCAAAAGAAAAGAGTAACAAATACATAACATCATGAATGACAGGTACAATCAAATTCAACACCACAGAAATAAAATTAGAATTTTTAAAATGTGAAGCGGCAAGATGGCGGCCTAGGAAGACGCTGGGCTCACCGCACGTCCTGCTGATCACTTAGATTCCATCTACACCTGCCTAAATAACCCAGAAAACCGCCAGAGGATTAGCATAACAGAGTCGCCGGAGCCAAACGCAGACGAGAGGCCCACGGAAGAGGGTAGGAAGGGCGGCGAGGCGGTGCGCGCTCCACGGACTGGCGGGAGGGAGCCAGGGCGGAGGGGCGGCTCGCCGGCCAAGCAGAGCCCCCGAGTCTGGCTTGCAAAAGCGGAGGGGCCTGACGGAATGTGTTCCGACAGCAAGCGCGACTTAGCGTCTGGGAGGTCATAAGTTAACAGCTCTGCTCGGAAAGCGGGAAGGCTGGAGGACAAAGGGAGGGAGAGCTGCTGAGCCCCCTGACAACAGAGCTCAGTTTGGTGGGGAACAAAGGCGCTCGCCAGCGCCATCTCCCCCGCCCATCCCCCAGCCGAAATCCCAAAGGGAACCGGTTCCTGCCAGGGAACTTGCTCGCTCCGCGCAAACACCCAACTCTGCGCTTCTGCGGAGCCAAACCTCCGGCAGCGGATCTGACTCCATCCCGCTGCCACAGGGCCCCTCCTGAAGTGGATCACCTAAGGAGAAGCGATCTAAGCCTGCCCCTCCTGCCCCCGAGCACCTTGCCTACCCACCCCAGATAATACGCCAGATCCCCAGCATCACAAGCCTGGCAGGGTGCAAGTAGCCCAGACGAGCCACACCACCCCACGGTGAATCCCGCCCCTAGGAGAGGGGAAGAGAAGGCACACACCAGTCTGACTGTGGCCCCAGCGGTGGGCTGGGGGCAGATATCAGGTCTGACTGCAGCCCCGCCCACCAACTCCAGGTATACACCACAGCACAGGGGAAGTGCCCTGCAGGTCCTCACCACACCAGGGACTATCCAAAATGACCAAGCGGAAGAATTCCCCTCAGAAGAATCTCCAGGAAATAACAACAGCTAATGAGCTGATCAAAAAGGACTTAAATAACATAACAGAAAGTGAATTTAGAATAATAGTCATAAAATTAATCACTGGGCTTGAAAACAGTATAGAGGACAGCAGAGAATCTCTTGCTACAGAGATCAAGGGACTAAGGAACAGTCACGAGGAGCTGAAAAACGCTTTAAACGAAATGCATAACAAAATGGAAACCACCACAGCTCGGCTTGAAGAGGCAGAGGAGAGAATAGGTGAACTAGAAGATAAAGTTATGGAAAAAGAGGAAGCTGAGAAAAAGAGAGATAAAAAAATCCAGGAGTATGAGGGGAAAATTAGAGAACTAAGTGATACACTAAAAAGAAATAATATACGCATAATTGGCATCCCAGAGGAGGAAGAGAGAGGGAAAGGTGCTGAAGGGGTACTTGAAGAAATCATAGCTGAGAACTTCCCTGAACTGGGGAAGGAAAAAGGCATTGAAATCCAAGAGGCACAGAGAACTCCCTTCAGACGTAACTTGAATCGATCTTCTGCACGACATATCATAGTGAAACTGGCAAAATACAAGGATAAAGAGAAAATTCTGAAAGCAGCAAGGGGTAAACGTGCCCTCACATATAAGGGAGACCTATAAGACTCGTGACTGATCTCTCTTTTGAAACTTGGCAGGCCAGAAAGAATTGGCACGAGATTTTCAGGGTGCTAGACAGAAAAAATATGCAGCCAAGAATCCTTTATCCAGCAAGTCTGTCATTGAGAATAGAAGGAGAGATAAAGGTCTTCCCAAACAAACAAAAACTGAAGGAATTCGTCACCACTAAACCAGCCCTACAAGAGATCCTAAGGGGGACCCTGTGAGACAAAGTCCCAGAGACATCACTATAAGCATAAAACATACAGACATCACAATGACTCTAAACCCGTATCTTTCTATAATAACACTGAATGTAAATGGATTAAATGCGCCAACCAAAAGACATAGGGTATCGGAATGGATAAAAAAACAAGACCCATCGATTTGCTGTCTACAAGAGACTCATTTTAGACCTGAGGACACCTTTAGATTGAGAGTGAGGGGATGGAGAACTATTTATCATGCGACTGGAAGCCAAAAGAAAGCTGGAGTAGCCATACTTATATCAGACAAACTAGACTTTAAATTAAAGGCTGTAACAAGAGATGAAGAAGGACATTATATAATAGTTACAGGGTCTATCCATCAGGAAGAGCTAACAATTATAAATGTCTATGCACCGAATACTGGAGCCCCCAAATATATAAAACAATTACTCATAAACATAAGCAACCTTATTGATAAGAATGTGGTAATTGCAGGGGACTTTAATACACCACTTACAGAAATGGATAGATCATCTAGACACACGGTCAATAAAGAAACAAGGGCCCTGAATGAGACATTGGATCAGATGGACTTGACAGATCTATTTAGAACTCTGCATCCCAAAGCAACAGAATATACTTTCTTCTCGAGTGCACATGGAACATTCTCCAAAATAGATCATATATTGGGTCACAAAACAGCCCTTCATAAGTTTACAAGAATTGAAATTATACCATGCTTACTTTCAGACCACAATGCTATGAAGCTTGAAATCAACCACAGAAAAAAGTCTGGAAAACCTCCAAAAGCATGGAGGTTAAAGAACACCCTACTAACGAATGAGTGGGTCAACCAGACAATTAGAGAAGAAATTAAAAAATATATGGAAACAAACGAAAATGAAAATACAACAATCCAAACGCTTTGGGACGCAGCAAAGGCAGTCATGAGAGGAAAATACATTGCAATCCAGGCCGATCTCAAGAAACAAGAAAAATCCCAAATACAAAATCTAAGAGCACACCTAAAGGAACTAGAAGCAGAACAGCAAAGGCAGCCTAAACCCAGCAGAAGAAGAGAAATAATAAAGATCAGAGCAGAAATAAACAATATAGAATCTAAAAATACTGTAGAGCAGATCAATGAAACCAAGAGTTGTTTTTTTGAAAAAATAAACAAAATTGACAAACCTCTAGCCAGGCTTCTCAAAAAGAAAAGGGAGATGACCCAAATAGATAAAATCATGAATGAAAATGGAATGATTACAACCAATCCCTCAGAGATACAAACAATTATCAGGGAATACTATGAAAACTTATATGCCAACAAATTGGACAACCTGGAAGAAATGGACAAATTCCTGAACACCCACACTCTTCCAAAACTCAATCAGGAGGAAATAGAAAGCTTGAACAGACCCATAACCAGCGAAGAAATTGAATCGGTTATCAAAAATCTCCCAACAAATAAGAGTCCAGGACCAGATGGCTTCCCAGGGGAGTTCTACCAGACGTTTAAAGCAGAGATAATACCTATCCTTCTCAAGCTATTCCAAGAAATAGAAAGGGAAGGAAAACTTCCAGACTCATTCTATGAAGACAGTATTACTTTGATTCCTAAACCAGACAGAGACCCAGTAAAAAAAGAGAACTACAGGCCAATATCCCTGATGAATATGGATGCAAAAATTCTTAATAAGATACTAGCAAATCGAATTCAACGGCATATAAAAAGAATTATTCACCATGATCAAGTGGGATTCATTCCTGGGATGCAGGGCTGGTTCAACATTCGCAAATCAATCAACGTGATACATCACATTAACAAAAAAAAAGAGAAGAACCATCTGATCCTGTCAATCAATGCAGAAAAGGCCTTCGACAAAATCCAGCACCCTTTCTTAATAAAAACCCTTGAGAAAGTTGGGATAGAAGGAACATACTTAAGGATCATAGAAGCCATTTATGAAAAGCCCACAGCTAACATCATCCTCAACGGGGAAAAACTGAGAGCTTTTTCCCTGAGATCAGGAACACGACAAGGATGCCCACTCTCACCGCTGCTGTTTAACATAGTGCTGGAAGTTCTAGCATCAGCAATCAGACAACAAAAGGAAATCAAAGGCATCAAAATTGGCAAAGATGAAGTCAAGCTTTCTCTTTTTGCAGATGACATGATATTATACATGGAAAATCCGATAGACTCCACCAAAAGTCTGCTAGAACTGATACAGGAATTCAGCAAAGTTGCAGGATACAAAATCAATGTACAGAAATCAGTTGCATTCTTATACACTAACAATGAAGCAACAGAAAGACAAATAAAGAAACTGATCCCAATCACAATTGCACCAAGAAGCATGAAATACCTAGGAATAAATCTAACCAAAGATATAAAGGATCTGTATGCTGAAAACTATAGAAAGATTATGAAGGAAATTGAAGAAGATTTAAAGAAATGGAAAGACATTCCCTGCTCATGGATTGGAAAAATAAATATTGTCAAAATGTCAATACTACCCAAAGCTATCTACACATTCAATGCAATCCCAATCAAAATTGCACCAGCATTCTTCTCGAAACTAGAACAAGCAATCCTAAAATTCATATGGAACCACAAAAGGCCCCGAATAGCCAAAGGAATTTTGAAGAAGAAGACCAAAGCAGGAGGCATCACAATCCCAGACTTTAGCCTCTATTACAAAGCTGTCATCATCAAGACAGCATGGTATTGGCAACAAAACAGACACATAGACCAATGGAATAGAATAGAAACCCCAGAACTATACCCACAAATGTATGGCCAACTCATCTTTGACAAAGCAGGAAAGAACATCCAATGGAAAAAAGACAGCCTCTTTAACAAATGGTGCTGGGAGAACTGGACAGCAACATGCAGAAGGTTGAAACTAGACCACTTTCTCACACCATTCCCAAAAATAAACTCAAAATGGATAAAGGACCTAAATGTGAGACAGGAAACCATCAAAACCTTAGAGGAGAAAGCAGGAAAAGACCTCTCTGACCTCAGCCGTCGCAATCTCTTACTCGACACATCCCCAAAGGCAAGGGAATTAAAAGCAAAAGTGAATTACTGGCACCTTATGAAGATAAAAAGCTTCTGCACAGCAAAGGAAACAACCAACAAAACTAAAAGGCAACCAACGGAATGGGAAAAGATATTTGCAAATGACATATCGGACAAAGGGCTAGTATCCAAAATCTATAAAGAGCTCACCAAACTCCACACCCGAAAAACAAATAACCCAGTGAAGAAATGGGCAGAAAACATGAATAGACACTTCTCTAAAGAAGACATCCGGATGGCCAACAGGCACATGAAAAGATGTTCAGCGTCGCTCCTTATCAGGGAAATACAAATCAAAACCACACTCAGGTATCACCTCACGCCAGTCAGAGTGGCCAAAATGAACAAATCAGGAGACTATAGATGCTGGAGAGGATGTGGAGAAACGGGAACCCTCTTGCACTGTTGGTGGGAATGCAAATTGGTGCAGCCACTCTGGAAAGCAGTGTGGAGGTTCCTCAGAAAATTAAAAATAGACCTACCCTATGACCCAGCAATAGCACTGCTAGGAATTTATCCAAGGGATACAGGAGCACTGATGCATAGGGCCACTTGTACCCCAATGTTCATAGCAGCACTCTCAACAATAGCCAAATTATGGAAAGAGCCTAAATGTCCATCAACTGATGAATGGATAAAGAAATTGTGGTTTATATACACAATGGAATATTACGTGGCAATGAGAAAAAATGAAATATGGCCTTTTGTAGCAACGTGGATGGAACTGGAGAGTGTGATGCTAAGTGAAATAAGCCATACAGAGAAAGACAGATACCATATTGTTTCACTCTTATGTGGATCCTGAGAAACTTAACAGGAACCCATGGGGGAGGGGAAGGAAAAAAAAAAAAGAGGTTAGAGTGGGAGAGAGCCAAATCATAAGAGACTGTTAAAAACTGAGAACAAACTGAGGGTTGATGGGGGTGGGAGGGAGGAGAGGGTGGGTGATGGGTATTGAGGAGGGCACCTTTTGGGATGAGCACTGGGTGTTGTATGGAAACCAATTTGTCAATAAATTTCATAAAAAAAAAATAAAAAAAAATGTTTTTATTTATTTTTGAGACAGAGAGAGAAAGAGAATGAGCAGGGGAGGGCAGAGAGAGAGGGAGACACAGAATCCAAAGGAGGCTCCAGGTTCTGAGCTGTCAGCACTGAGCCTGACATGGGGCTCGAACTCACAAACTGTGAGATCATGACCTGAGCTGAAGGCAGACGCTTAACCGACTGAGCCACCCAGATGCCCCAAATACAATTAGAATTTTATTAAAAAAAAAAAATATATATATATATATATATATATATATTTATATATGCCAACAAAGTGGGAAATCTGGAAAAAATGGGTACATTCCTAGAAATATACAAATGACAATAACTGAAGCGGGAAAAAATAGAAAATTTTAACAGACTGATAACCAGCAAAAAAATTCAATCAGTAACCAAAAATCTCCAACTAACAAAAGTCCAGGGCCAGACGACTGCACAGGAGAATTGTACCAAAATTTTAAAGAACAGTTAATGCCTATTCTCAAACTATTCCATAAAATAGAGATGTATGGAAAACTTCCAAACTCAGTCTATGAGGCCAGAATTACCTTGATTACAAAACCAAAGACTCCACTAAAAAGGATAATTACACTGTGCTTGAGATTGATCCTATGAACCGTGAGATCATGACCTGAGCTGACATCAAGAGTCAGATGCTTAACTAACTGAGCCACCCAGGTGCTCCACTATTGTTTTGTTGTTATTGTTGCTGTTGTTTATTCCTACATCATTTATTTCTTCCCTAATCTTTATTATTTCCCCTCTTATTCTGGCATTAAGTTTCATTTGCTGTTGTTTTGTAGCCCTTTAGGTGTATGGTTAGGTAATGATTTGAGATTTTCCTCTTCTCCTCTTCTGCCCTGTAGGGGCTTTTAAGCACCCAGGGTGTCAGGCATGGTTGTGGAGTATCAGAAACTCCTTAATATGTGCAACAACACTCCCTCTGAAATTCTCAATAAGATTCCAAAGAGAAGGTCACCTTTTGTCACACAGAGTGTAACAGGCACAGTGGAGGTTACCATTGCAACTGGGATCAAGGTCTCCCAGGCAGATCCCTTAAGTTTGTGACCTAGGACAGCAGTGATGTACCTTCAGGGTCGCAGGCCAATTCCACTGCTTCTGGTTTGATCAACCCTGACCTGCAGCCTGATGATGAGGCTGATTCACACTAACACACTATCACAATCTGGACATCATCACAAGCTGGACACAACCCTGATGCCATTAAGAACCTCTCTCCCCAGGGAAGTAAGATAAACACCGGTCCACCATGTCCCACTGCCTTCTGACCACTTCCCCCACCCCACCCCCCATCCTTGCCTATGACCAATACCAGCTCTGCTTTTCTGGTATCACTTGTGTGACAGAAACCAAAGACTTCACATACTTGCCTAAGTCTACCTTTATGGGCTCAATAAAAACAATATACCTTATTATTTGTGTCCTAGTGCACACTGAATCACTTTGTTTCAAGAAGCAAAATTAACCCCAATGCTTGTTGCATAGGGGATGGTAAGGAAAGCAACAATTCTGCATGTGTGACCCAGGAGACCCAGGTGCCCTCTGCCAAGCCCCCTACATGTCCCTTGGTCCTGTCCTAGGATTTATTGATCCTTTTTTTATGGCTAAATAACATTTCATTGTAAGGATGTATGTTTATGTGTATGTATGTGTTTGTATGTGTATCACACTTGATTTTTAAAATTCATTAATCTATGAATACTTAGGTTGTTTCCATATCTTCGTGACTGTAAACACTACTGCAATAAACAGAGGTCTACATATCTTTTCAAGTTAGTGTTTCTGATTTCTTAAGATAAATGCCCAGAATTGGAATTTCTGGATCATATGGCAGTTCCGTTTGGAAATTTTTAAAAATATCCCTAGTGTTTTCCAAAATGGCTGTACAAATTTACATTTTTTTTAATTTTTTTTTTTTTTACTTTTTAAAATTTACATCCAAATTAGTTAGCATATAGTGAAACAATTCTAACAACAATGCACAAGGGTTCCCTTTACTCCATATACTGACCAACACTTGTTATTTCTTGTCTTTTTGTTATAGCCTTTATTACAGGTGTGAGATGATATCAAAGGGTGGCATTGATTTGTATTTCCTTTATTATTAGTGATATTGAGCACTTTTTCATGTTACCTGTCAGCCATTTATATGTCTTCTTTGGAAAAATGTCTACTCAGATCATCTGTTCATTTTTAAATCAGATTACATGGGTTTTGTTGTTGTTATTAAGTCATATAAGTTCTTTATGTATTTTGAATATTAGCTCTTTACCATAAATATACTTTATAAAAATTTTCTCTAATTTAGTAGGGTGCTTTTTCATTTTGTTGATATGTTCCTTTCTTGTGAAGCTTATAATTTTTATGTAGTCCCATTTATCTTTGCTTTTGTTACCTTTGCTTTTGATGTGAAATCTAAAAAAAAATCAACATCAAGACTGATGACAAGGAGCTTACTGCCTTTTTCTTCTAGGAATGGTATAATTTCAAGTCCTACATTCAAACCTTTAATCCATTTTGAGGTAAATTTTGTTCACAAATCTGTGTGTGCAGATTTCCTAACACCGTTAATTGTGACTGTCCTTTGCCCAGGATACACTCATAGATCTTTTGTCATAAATTAATTTACCATATATACATGGATTTATTTTGGGGCTCTCTATTCTCTTTCATTGAATGGTGTGTCTGTTTTTATGCTAATACTGTTTTTATTACCATAACTTTAATATAGTTTGAATTCTGGGAGCATGATGTCTCCAGTTTTACTATTTCTCTTTTTTTTAATATGAAATTTATTGTCAAATTGGTTTCCATACAACACCCAGTGTTCATCCCAACAAGTGCCCTCCTCAATGCCCATCACCCACTTTCCCCTCTCCCCTACCCCATCAACCCTCAGTTTGTTTTCTCTTCATTCTCAAGATTGCTTTGGCTATTCAGGGTCTTTTGCTCCTCCATACAAGTTTTAAGTTTGTTTGTTCTATTTCTGTTAAATTTGCCATTGGAATTTCAGTAAAGATTGTGTTGAATGTATAGATTGCATGGTATTACTGGGATTTTAACAATATTCTTCCAATCTATGAATATGGTATATCTCTCCATTTATTTGTCTTCTTATTCTCTTTCTTTCATAAATGGCTTATGGTTTCAGTATACAGTTGCTTCAACAGCTTGTTTAATTTTGTTCCTTTGAATTTTATTCCTTTTGATGCAATTATGAGTGGAATTTTTTTCTTGATTTCTCTTTGTTAGTTTCTTAGTGTATGGAACTGCAAAATTTATTTGACTATTGATTTTATATCTTACAACTTTATGAATTCATTTATTATTTCTACCCGATATTTGGTTCAGTCCTTAGGGTTTTGTACAAATAATATGCTGTCTGCTAATAGTCACTGTTGTGCTTCTTCTTTACAAAATCGGATCTTTTATTTCTTCTTGCCTAGTTGCTCTGGCTTGGACTTCTAACACTATGCTTAATAAAAGTCATTGCAGAGAGCATCCTTGTCTTGTTCCTCATCTGAGGGGAAAACACTCATCTTTTCACCTCTGAATATAAGGCTATAGTATGGACTTGTCGTATGTGGCCCTTATTATGTCAAGACATTTCTCCTCTATACCCACTTTGTTGAGAGATTTTATTATAAATAGATGCTGAATTTTGTCAAATGCTTTCTCTGCAACCATTGAGATGATCATATAATTTTTATCCCTTATTTTGTTAATCTGGCTTTTCAAATTGATTGCTTTGCAGAAGTTTAATCATCTCTCATCTCTGGAATAAATCTCACCCAATCATGGTGTATTATTCTTCCAATGTATCTTCAGTGATTCTTCTAAGGTATCTTCTACTGTATTGTTGAAATGGGTTTGCTAATATCTTATTTAGGAATTTCAGACCTATGTTCATCAGGGATTTGGGCCTGTAATTTCCTTTTCTTGTGGTGCCGTTCCCTGATTTGGTATCGAGATAATATTGTCATCCTAAAATGAATTTGGAAATCTTCCCTCCTCTTTTACATTTTGGAGAAGGACTGGTCTTGGTATAATTCACCAGGAAAACTTTTTGATCTGGACTTTTGTTCTTGGGAAGGTTTGGTTACTGATTCAGTATCCTAATTTGTAAACATTCTGTCCAAAACCTCTAGTTTTTTAAAGTTTTTATTTAAAATCCAGTTAGTTCACATACAATGTAATATTACTTTCAGGTGCACAATATAATGATTCAACAATTCCATACAACATCAGATGCTCATCACAAGTGCATCTCTAATCCCCATCACCTGCTTAACCCATCCCACTTCCACTTCCCCTCTGGTAATCATCAGTTTGTCCTCTATAGGTAAGAGTCAGTGACTTAGTTTGCCTCTCTCTCCTTTTTATTCCACTTTGATCATTTGTTTTGTTTCTGAAATTCTACATATGAGTGAAATCATATAGTATTTGTCTTTCTCTGACTGACTTATTTTGCTGAGCATAATAGTTTAGCTCCATCCATGTCATTGCAAATGGTAAGAATCTATTCTTTTTTATGGCTGAGTAATATTCTATTCTGTATAGATACATACATACATACATACATACATACATACCTATAACTATCTATCTATCTATCTATCTATCTATCATCTATCTTCTATCTATATGGAATGGTAGATACATAACTATATCTATCTATCTATCATCTATCTATCATCTATCTATCTATCTATCTATCTACCTAATCACATCACATCTCCTTTATCTATTTATCTGTCAGTGGACACTTGGGCTGCTTCCATATTTTGACTATTGTAACTAATACTGCAATAAACATAAGATTGTGTGTATTCATTTGACTTTTTGTATATTTGAGTAAATACCCAGTAGTGCAATTGCTGGATCATGTGGTAGCTCAATTTTTAATTTTTGAGGAACCTCCATACTGTTCTCCAGAGTAGCTATACCAATTTGCATTCCCACCAACAGAAAAAGAGTGTTCATTTTTCTCCGCCTCAATACCACCTGTTGTTTCATGTTTGTGTGTGTGTGTGTGTATGTGTGTGTGTGTGTGTATGTTTGTTTGTTTGTTTGTTTGTTTTTTAATTTTCACTACTGACAGGTGGTGAGGTGATATCTCATTAGGTTTTGATTTGCATTTCACTGATGAGAAATGATGATGAAAATCGTTTCTTGTGTCTATTGGCCATCTGTATGTCTTATTTCAGAAAATGTAAATTCAGGTACTCTGTCAATTTTTTTTTTAATTTTTTTTCAACATTTATTTATTTTTGGGACAAAGAGAGACAGAGCATGAACGGGGGAGGGGCAGAGAGAGAGGGAGACACAGAATCGGAAACAGGCTCCAGGCTCTGAGCCATCAGCCCAGAGCCTGACGCGGGGCTCGAACTCACGGGCCGTGAGATCGTGACCTGGCTGAAGTTGGACGCTTAACCGACTGTGCCACCCAGGCGCCCCTGTCAATTTTTAATTGAATTATTTGGGGTTTTTTGGTGTTGAGTTATATGATTTACTTACATATTTTTGACATGAACTCTTTATCAGATGTATAATTTATAAATATCTTCTATTCCATGGATTGTGTTTTTATTTTGTTGATTATTTCCATTACTAAAAAGTTCAAAAACATTTTATTTTGATGTAGTGGCATTAGTTTATTTTTGCTTTTGTTTCCCATTCCTCAGGAGACATATGTAAAGAAATGTTAATATGCTAATGTCAAAGAACTTATTACTTATCTTCTCTTTCAGGATTTTCATGATTTCAGGTTTCTCATTAAGCTTTCAATCCATTTTGTGTTTATGTTTATGTATAGTGTTAGAAAATTTCTGTTTCATTCTTTTAAGTATAGCTGTCTAGATTAACCAACACAATTTATTGAAAAGACTGTATTTCCCCCCATTGTGTATTTTTGACTTTTTTGTCATAGATTAATTAACCATAGTAATGTGGGTTTATTTCTGGGGTCTCTTTAATTTTCCATTGATCTGTCTCTTTTTGTACCAGCACCTTATTATTTTTAATACTACAGCTTTGTCATATATCTTGAAACCTGGAGTTGTGGTACCCCAGCTTTCTTGTTTCCCAGTATTGCTTTGGTTCTTTGGGGTCTTATGTGGTTTCATACAAATTTTAGTATTATATGCTTTAGTTTTATAAAATTGCTGTTTGTATTTTGATAGCAATTGCATTGAATCTGTAGATTGCTTTTTTAATTATGGACATTTTGACAATATTAATTCTTCCAATTCATGAGCATGGAATATCTTTTCATTTGTTTGTGTCTTCTATTTCTTTCATTAGTTTTTAAATAGTTTTTAGATAACAGGTCTTTCACCTCTTTGGATAACTTTATTCCTAGTTATTCTTTTCTTCTTGGTGTAATTGTGAATTTTTTAAATTTCTTTTTCTGTTACTTTATTGTTATTTAATGGAAATGCTAACAATTTCTGGATATTAACTTTATACCCTGCCACTTTACTGAATTAGTTTATTACTTGTAGTATTGCGTGTGTGTGTGTGTGTGTGTGTGTGTGTGTGTGTAATAGTTAGGATTTTCTATGTATAGTATCATGTTATCTGTGAACAGTGACAGTTTAATTTCTTTACCACTGTGGATGTCTTTTATTTATTTTTTTTCTTTCTGATTGTGGTGGCTAGGATTTTCAGTACTACACTGAAAAAAAAATTGCAAAAGGAGACATCCTTGTCTTGGTTTTGACCTTGGAGGGAAAGCTCTCAACGTTTTCACTATTGAATATGATGAAAGCTGTAGGCTTTTTATGTATTGTCTTTATTATCTCAAGTTAGGTTCCCTCTTATCCCATTTCATTGAGAGTTTTTATCATGACTGGGTATTGTAGTTTGTCATTTTTTTTCTGCATCTATTTATCATATTATTTTTATTATTCATTTTGTTTTCATGGTGTATAATGATTGATTTGTGAACATTGAACCACCCTTGCATCCCAGGAATAAATCCCACCTTATCATGATGAATGGGCTTTTAAATGTATTACTGCATGTGGTTTACTAATATTTTGTTGTGGATTTTTTAATCTATATTCATCAGGGTAATTGGCCTGTAGGTTTTGTGTTTGTGTGGTGTCTAGTTTTGGTATTGGAATTATGTTGACTTTCTAGAATATATTTGGAAACATTCCTTCCTCTTATATATTTTTTGGAATATTTTCAGAAGAATAGGTATTAACTTCTCTTTAAATGTCTGGAGAATTCACTTTTGAGTTCATCTGCTCCTGGGCATTTATTTTTTATGGCTTTTGATTACCAATTCAATTTCTTTACTTTTAATCAGTCTATTAAGAATTTCTATTCTTTCTTGGTTCAGTATTGGAATGTTTCTAGGTATGTTTCTAGGAATTTGTCTATTTTTTATAGGTTGTCCAGGTTGTTGGAATATATTTCTGCATAGTATTATAACTCTTTGTTATTTATGTGGTATCAGTTTTTATTGCTCCTCTCTAATTTTGATATTATTTTTTGGGTCCTTTTTTCCCTTGATGAATCCGGGTAAGGGTTTTTAGATAAACCTTAAAGTTTTAATCTTTTTGTAGAGCATACTGTTGGTTCCAATGATTTTTTCTATTTTTTCTTTAGTCTTTAAAGCATTTATTTTTCTCTGATACTCATTATTTCCTTTCTTCTACTCACCTTGGGATTTGTTTTTGTCTATTTTTCTAGTTCCTTTATGTGTAAGATAAAGGATTGTCTAGTTGATTTTTTGAAATAGGCCTATATTGTTATATACTTCTGATCTTTAATGGCTTTACCTGTGCCTCAGATTTTGAAACATTATTTTTTTATTTGTTTCAATGTATTTTTTTATTTCTTCTTTCATTGATCCTCTGTCCCATTATTTTTTTTTTTTGATATCATGTTGTTTATCTTCTACATTTGTGGGTCTTTTTCCCAGTTTTTTTTCTTGTAATTTATTTCTAGTTTCGTAGCATTGTGGTTGGAAAAATGCATGGTTTGATTTCAATTGTCTAATTTTATTGAGGCTTGTTTTATGGCTTAATATGTGATAATTCTGTAGAATATTCCATGGGTATTTGAAAAAAGTGTGTATTCTTTTAGTGTTGGATAAAATGTTTTGTATATCTGCTATGCCCATCTGGCCCAATGTGTCATCAAAACACATTGCTTTCTTATTGATTTTCTGCCTGGATGATCTATCCATTGTTTTAAGTAAAGTGTTAAATTACCTTACTATTAATGTATCACGATCACTTTGTCTATGTATGTTTGTTAATATTTGCTTTTATGTACTTAGGTGCTTCAATTTTGGGTACATAGATATTTACAATTATTATATCCTTTTGTTTGATTGATCTTATGTAATATCCTTCTTTGTCTCTTGTTACAGTTTTCATTTAAAAGTCTACTTTATGTGATATAAGTATTGCTACCCTGGCTTTTTCTTTTCCACCACTTCCATTCGCATGATGAATGTTTTTCCATCCTTTCACTTTCAGTCTGTAGTGTCTTTAGGTCTGAGATGAATCTCCTATAGGCAGTATATAGATGGGCCTCATTCTTTGATTTAATTCATTTTGCCACTCTATGTCTTTTGATTGGAGCATTTAGGTCATTTACATTTAATGCAATCATTGTACTTATTGCCATTAAAATTTTTTTTCTGGTTGATTTTGTAATTCTTCTTTGTTCTTTTTTTCTTTTCTTGTTCTATTTCTTTGTGATTGATGATTTTCTATACTATTTTTCCTTTTATTTTTTGTGTTTGTGTCATAAGTTTTGTATTTATGCTTACCATGTGATTGATATATAATGTCCTAAATAACTATCAGTCCATAGTAATTTTATGGCTATTTAAGTTCAAACACATTCTAGAAAAAAAAGAGAAAAAGGAAATTTTCACTTCTCATTCCTTGTTATTCCCTGCTTAGCATTTTATGTATATGTAGATATATTTTATAACTTTTTATTCATATTTTTCTAATGTTTAATTATGGCCATTTATTTTCCATTTAATTTTTTTTTCAACATTTATTTATTTTTGGGACAGAGAGAGACAGAGCATGAACGGGGGAGGGGCAGAGAGAGAGGGAGACACAGAATCGGAAACAGGCTCCAGGCTCCGAGCCATCAGCCCAGAGCCTGACGCGGGGCTCGAACTCACGGACCGCGAGATCGTGACCTGGCTGAAGTCGAACGCTTAACTGACTGCGCCACCCAGGTGCCCCCATTTATTTTCCATTTAAAGAAAACCTTTTAACATTTAAGTCTTTCTTAGTGGTGATAAACCTTTATCTTTTTTTGTTTGCAAACTCTTTATCTTTCCTTCAAATCTGAATTATAACATTGCTGGGTAGAATATACTTCTTTGTAAGTTGTTTTCTTTTTCCTTTCAGCACTTTGAGTATAACATACCACACTCTTCTGTCTTGCAAAGTTTGTAATAAATAATCAGCTGGTAGTCTAATAAGTTTTCCCTTGTAGGTAGCTTTTGTTTCTCTTGTGCTGCTTTAAGATTCTCTTTGTATTTAACCTTTGACATTTCCATTACTATGTGCTGTTGTGTGGACTTCCTTGTGTTTATTTTATTTGGAAGTCTCTGTGCCTATTGGATTTGAATGTCTATTTTCCTCCTTATGTTAAGGAACTTTCCACTGATTATTTCTTTAAAAAGCTTTCTATACTTTTCACTCTCTCTCTCTTCTTCTGTGGCTCTTATAATGTGAATGTTCACTTGATGTTGTCCAAATGATCTCTTAAACTCCCCTCATTTTGTTAAATTCTTTTCTCTTTACACTGTTCAAATTGTGTACTTTCCATTACCCTGTTATCCAGATTACTGATACTTTCTGCATCTTCTAATCTATTGATTTTCTGCCAGTGTATTTTTTATTTCAGTTATTTCATTCTTCAGTTCTGATTGGTTCTTTTAAATATTTTCCTTCTCTTTATTAAAATTCTCACTGAGTTGTTCCATTGTTTTCTCCAATCTTTATGATCATTATTTTAAATTCTTTATCAGGTATATTGTTTATCTATGCTTCATTTAATTCTTTTGCTGAGTCTTTTTCTTTTTCTTTCTTTTGGAGCACATTCTTGTGCTCCTACTTTGTTTGACTCCTACTTTGTTTGACTCTCTGTGTTTGTTGCCCTATGGATTAGGTGAAATATTTATCTCTAAAGTTGAAAGAGTGGTCTTGTGTATATGATCCCCTTTGCAAACTATGTGTGGTCGGTGACTTGTGCTGGCTGGCTGGAGTTGTGGCTGTATATGTTAGTTACTCTGTTAAACCATAGCTTTTTACAGAGAGATCAAGAAAAAAATGGTAAATTAAAAAGAAGAAAACTGATAAAGAAAATGAAGGAAACATTCAAAAAGAAAGAAAAAAGGACACAAAGTAAGGAAGAAGAAAGAAAGAAGGAAAACTTGAAAGAAAGGAGAACTGGAAATAAAATAACAAAACCAAAAAGAAAAAAAAAAGCAAAGAGAAGACAAATTTTAAAAAGTAAATAAAATAAAATAAAGCAGTAACAATTTTTAAAAGTGCAAATATGTTGGGGCGCCTGGGTGGCGCAGTCGGTTAAGCGTCCGACTTCAGCCAGGTCACGATCTCGTGGTCGGTGAGTTCGAGCCCCGCGTCGGGCTCTGGGCTAATGGCTCAGAGCCTGGAGCTTGCTTCCGATTCTGTGTCTCCCTCTCTCTCTGCCCCTCCCCCGTTCATGCTCTGTCTCTCTCTGTCCCCAAATAAATAAACGTTGAAAAAAAAATTTAAAAGTGCAAATATGTAACTTGTTCTCTGTGCCCCAACATCACAGAGTGGCCAGCATGGGCTTGTGGTCCTTAGTCTTGCTGAGGTTGTAAACTCACAGTCAGCTGGACTTTGCTCCAGACTGTGCTTTCAAGGTGGAAAGGGAGAGAGGGTTCTCACAGTTCCTCTCCCTTTTTAAATTATGCTTGTTTTTGTTTGTTTTTTTATTCTGTGTCCCAGTACTTCTTGGTTTGTGTGGGTTTGTGGACACTGGGTATGCTGAAGTCACACACTCACTAAGCTATCCTGACCTTCCCATTATGGTGTCTGGACCCTGCTCTAGTCTAGACTCTTTTTTTTTTTTTAATTTTTTTTCAACGTTTATTTATTTTTGGGACAGAGAGAGACAGAGCATGAACGGGGGAGGGGCAGAGAGAGAGGGAGACACAGAATCGGAAACAGGCTCCAGGCTCTGAGCCATCAGCCCAGAGCCTGACTCGGGGCTCGAACTCACGGACCGCGAGATCGTGACCTGGCTGAAGTCGGACACTTAACCGACTGCACCACCCAGGCGCCCCTCTAGTCTAGACTCTTAAGGTGAGGTGTGTAAACTGCATTGTTCTCCACTCCCTTTGACCTGGAGAGCTTTCCCACAGTTTTTCCACCACTTGGCAGTGTTCTACTGTTGTCTCTTTTATATGTTAGTTGCTTCTTTTCTGTGCCCAATTACAGGATCTGTTCCTGGTCCCTCAGTTGTGTCCCTCCACATTGCTGGTCACAGCTTTGGGGGTGGGATTTTCCTTTGTTACTATGTCTCCATTTCTCTTGCTATTCTCTTGAGGTTCTGTTTTTTGATTGTTCAATAGCTGTTCAGTCAGGCCCAAGTTTTTCTTCAGGAGAAATTTTTCTATTAATAGGTGTAATTTGATGCGCTCCCTGGAGGACGTGGGTTCAGACTCTTCCTACATTTCCATCCTAAACTGGAACTCTAAGACAAAATTTCAGTTTTGTTTTTTTGCATGTGAATATCCAGTTTTCCTAACACCACTTATACAAAACTATCCTTTCCTAATTGTGTATCCTTTGTGTCTGTGTTAAATATTATTTGAACATATACATGGGTTTATTTCTGGGCTCTTAATTCTGTTCCATTTATTTATGAATCTGTTTTTATTCCAGGATTATGCTATTTTGACTATATTATAGATTTGTAATAAAGATTGAAATTGAAAAGCAGAATACCTCTAGATCTGTTATTTGTCAATATTTTATTATTATTATTATTATTATTATTTACTTTTCAGGGACACTTGTGGCTATATACAAATCTTAAAACTGAAAAATACTCTTGGAATTTTAACAAGGGTTGCATTGAATATGTAGATTGTTTTTTGTAGTGTGGGTATATTAACAATATAAATTCTTCCAATTCAAAAATATGGAATGTCTCTTTTTTAAGTTTTTATTTAAATTCCAATTAATTAACATAGAGTGTAATATTAGTTTCATGTATACAATATAGTAATTCAACACTTCTCTACACCAGTGTTCATCACAACGAATGCACTCCTTAATCTCCATCACCAATTTAAATTCCCCCAAACACCTCCCCTCAGGTAACCATCAGTTTGTTCTCTAGAGTTAACAGTCTGTTTCTTGTTTTGCCTCTCTCTCTCTTAAGTAAAATAATTCAGTCAGACAAAGAAAAATACCATATGATTTCATTCCTATGTAGAATTTAAGAAACAAAATAAATTAGAAAAGGGAAAATGGAATATCTTTCCATCTACTTGTTTCATCTATAATTTCTCTGTATAATTTCTCACTTTATTGTGTACAAGTATTTCACTTCCTTGGTTGGATTTATACCTATGTATTGAATTATTTTTGATGCGATTGTAAATTGGATTTTTTAAAAATTTCTTTTCCTAATTGTTCATTATTAGTTTGTTAGAAAGAACATAATTTTGCGCATTGTTTTTTTTTTTATTTTGAAACTTTACTAAATTCATTTTTAGTTCCAACAGGCTTTTTTCTTTAAAGAGGGACCTGGAGGGGGTTCCTGGGTGGCTCAGTTGGTTGAGCGTCTAACTTCGGCTCAGTCATGATCTGGAGATTTGTGAGTTTGGGCCCCACATCCGGCTGTGTGCTGACAGCTGGGAGCCTGCAGCCTGTTTCAAACTCTGTGTCTCCATCTCTCTCTGTCCCTCCCTTGCTCATGCTCTGTCTCTCTCTGGCTCTCAAAAATAAATAAATGTTAAAAAAAATTAAAGGGGGACCTGGAGCCTTTAAAATTCTTTATATATAATAAGGTCATGTCATCTGCAAATAAACAATTTTGCTTCTTCCTTTTTAATATGCATGTTTTTCATTTCTTTTTCTTGCCTGGTTTTCTTGACTGACTTCCCTCTGCTTCTGTGTTTCTAATTGTTTATCAATTTTGCTGATATTTTAAATAATTTTTAATGTTTATTTATATTTGAGAAATAGAGACAGAGTACGAACGAGTGTGAGGGGAAGAGAGAGAGGGAGACAGAACCTGAAGCAGGCTCCAGGCTCTGAGCTGTCAGCACAGAGCCAGAAGTGGGGCTCAAACCCACAAACCGTGAGATCATGACCTGAGCCCAAGTAAGACACTTAAATAATTGAGCCACCCAGGTGTCCCAATTTTGCTGATATTTTAAATAATTTTTCGTTTCTTTGATTTTATTTTTTAAGTTTCTCTTTTATTTTACTTTAACATAACCTTTGTAATTTTTTTTGTCTTTTTAATTTCCTTTTAGTTTTCTAATTACTTCATGTGTTAAGTTGGTGATGGATTTGAGATCTTTCTTCTCTTTTATGTTAACTGCTTACATTCATAAATTTTACTGAGCACTGCATAGCTGCGTCCCATACAATTAGTGTGCTGTGATTTAGTTTTGGTTTATATCAGTGATTGTTTTTAAAGTTATTTATTTAAAGAGAGAGAGCAAGAGAAAGTGAGGCAGAAGCAAGAGAGTGGAAGAGAGAGAATCCTAAGGGGGCTCTCTGTTGTCAGCACAGAGCCTGATGGGGGCGCCATCTCAGGTTAGATCATGATCTGAGCCTAAAGGAAGAGTCAAATGTCCAACCAAGTGAGCCACCAGGCACCTTTTATCTCAGTGATTTTTAAATTTTCATTTCATTTCTCCTTCTGCTTAAAATGTTTTGTTTTATTCCCATATATTTGTGATTTTTTTTCAGATTTTCTGTTATTGATTTCTAAATTAATTATTTTGCGGTTAGAAAAGGTACTTTATATAATAGTTTCAATACTTGCAAGTTTTTTAAAAACTTATTTTGTAGCTTAACATATGGTCTTACCTGGAGAATATGTTATATACAATTAAGTAGCTTATCTATTCTGCTGTGGTTGGGAGGATTGGTCTATATATCTCTGTTAGATGTAACTGCTTTACAGTGTTTTTTGAGTGTTTGATTTCCTTCCCTGTATTTTATGTAATTGCTCTTTCCAATATTGACAGTGGAATATTTAAGCCTCCAACTGCTATTTTGGAACTCTTTTTCCCTTGAATTATGCCAATTTTTGTTTCATATACTTTTATATCAAATATAATATATAGTATATGTATTCTTTCACATATTTCATGTATTTTGGAAAAAGTCCTTTGTGTCTTGTAAGAAATTTTGTCTTAAAATCTGTTTATCTATTTTGTCTTTATAATCATAGTCATTCCTTCTCTCTTTTTTTTTTTTCTTTTTTGTGTGTAGAATATAACTTTCTCATCATTTCACTTTAAACCCATTTGTGTCTTTGATCTAAAATGAGTCTTTTAGATAAAGTATGGTCAAATTATGTTTTTTTAATCCATTTTTCCTGTCTCTGCTTCTTGGTTGGAGAGTTAATCTGTTTACATTTAATATAACAATACAATATAATTTAATTTAATATAGTTATAGGTAAGAAGTAACTAAATTTTTCTATTTTCTGATTTTTAAAATATGTCATGGTTATTTTGTTCCTTAATTCCTTCATTACTGCTGTATTTTGTTTTAGAAATTTACCTTCTAGTGGACAATTTGTTTTGCTTCTCATTTTGTTTAATATGTGCTTTTTAGTTTATAGTTAGCGGCAATCCGAGTGATTTCTATTGTCTTTCATTAGTTTTATTTAATATTAACTGAGTTTCAATAGTATACCAAAATTAAGCCCCATTTTCCTTCATATTATATCACAAGTTACATTTTTTATATGTCTTCCCATCAATATATATTTGTAATTATTGTTTTAGGTAACTGGAGAATAATATAGTAATTTTAGAGGGGTTACAAACCAATTATAAAGTTATATTCATTTTATATTTTCCTGTGCATTTCCCTTTTTTGGTGTTCTTATTTCTTCTAGTGCATTTGGTTTACAGCCTACATACTTTAATTCTAACACGAAAGACTCTAGTTTTTAGCATTTCTGGTGAACAGTTCTACTAGCAATCGACTCTCCCAGTTTTTGTAGATCAGGGAATGCATTTTTTTCTGTTTAATTTTTGAAGGCCAGATTTCTAGACTTCGAATTTCTGACTGACAGCTTTTTTTTTCAGTATTGTGAATACATCATTCTACCACTTTATGGCTTCTGATGAATTTTTTTTTTACTTATTCAGAATCTTTTATATGTTATAGTTTGCTTTTCTCTTGCTGTTTTTAAGTTTGCTTTCTGCTTTCAATAGTTTTGTTATGATGTTCCTCTATGTGAATCTCTCAGTTTATCTTATTTGGGATTTATTAGGATTCTTGGATGTGTATTTCCATGCCTTTCATCAGATTTTGAATGTTTCAGCCATTTTTTTCTTAACATGAACTTTCTGTCCCATTCTCTCCCCTTATTCAGGAGAGATTCCCATTATGGTTTTTTCCCCCACAAGTTTCATGATACAACACTGCTCCAAAGGCTCTGTCCATTTTTAAAATAATGCTTTTTATTTTATCCCTCAGATTGAATATTCTTTTTTTTTTTAACGTTTTATTATTTGTTTTGGGGACAGAGAGAGACAGAGCATGAATGGGGGAGGGGCAGAGAGAGAGGGAGAGACAGAATCGGAAACAGGCTCCAGGCTCTGAGCCATCAGCCCAGAGCACGACTCGGGGCTCGAACTCATGGACCGCGAGATCGTGACCTGAGCTGAAGTCGGACGCTCAACCGACTGAGCCACCCAGGCGCCCCCAGATTGAATATTCTTAATTGAGCTATCTTCATGTTCTGTCTCCTAAAATCTTCTCTTGTGACACTATGGTGACTTTTCCTTTCTGTTAATTTAGTCTCCCAACTCCAGAATTTTTATTTCCATTTTTTAAAACCTCTATTTATAAATATTTTATTTATTGATGTTCTATATTTAAGTAGGCATTGTTATTTTTGTTTTCTTTATTTCTTTGGTAATGGTTTCCTTTAGCTCCTTGAATATATTAAAATTAGTTTATGTAAAATCTTTTCTAAGGTTTCTGCAGATACAATTTCTATAAATTTCTTTTTCTTCTTCCTATGTAGGGACCATTCTTTCTGTTTTCCTTTGTCAGTTTCTTATTTTGCTGAAAACTGATTACTTATATTATAAAGGGGTAACCTTGGAAATCAGATTTTTCCAACAACAGAGTTTGCAAAGTTGTCAAAGTTGTTCTTTTTTGATTAACATTCTGAATTAAATTTATGAAGTATGTATCCATTCTTGTTTTATTATAGATTTTTAATGTTTATTTATTTATTTTTGAGAGACACACAGAGAGAGAAAGAGTGAGCAGGGGAGAGTCAGAGAGAGAGAGGGAGACAGAACCTTAAGCAGGCTCTGCACTGTCAATACAGAGCCTGATGTGGGGCTCGAACTCACAGAGTATGAGGTCGTGACCTGAGTCGAAACCAAGAGTCAGATGTTGAACTGTCTGAGCCACCCAGGTGTCCCACCCTCTATCCATTTTTGATGGTGTCCACTGAAGTCTCTATTTCATTAACCTAATCATCAACTATTAAGTTGACAGGGATTTTCTTAAACAACTGGAAAACAAATACTATTCTACAGTCTTTGTCAATGGGCTTATGTATACTTTGTATATGTATATGTATACCTTATGTATATTTTGGGGCATTCCTTTACTCTAAACAGGTAGTTTATGATTCTGCTTGAGTCATAACTTCTTGCCTGATTACAGACTAAGGGTAAGACAATAGTGAGAGATTAGGGCATTTTCAGGTTTCTTTTGAATGTGCACCCAGCCCTGGACATGTACTTGAATTGTAGGTTCACAAGGTCATGTGGGTGACATTTAAATCCCTTATTCTCTAAAGTAAATCATTCCCCAGGCTTTCTTCCCCCAATCACTAATGGGTTTGATATTAAATACTTTTTCAAATGTTCCCTGGGTATCCACCTGAGCCTTGGAGTGTTCTAAATTAGATGAAAGACCTTTGTGATAGTCCTTCATGGAGCCATCAGACAAGTAAAAATATACCACCACAATTACACATGAATAAAGTCTATTTTGCTCCTGCAAGTATTCGTAATCTACACTGGAAATGTGGACTGGGGAGCAGAGAGTGAGGGCAAAAAGCTCTTTTACCAAATATAAACTGTTTTCCCTTCATTAAGGATTCAAATGATTGTTGTAAACCCTTGAATAATTTCCATAGTTCTGACAGTCTTGCTCAATTTATTTGCTGCTTTTGTAGTGAGGTGGAAGTTTGGACGTTTACTCTGCTATTTTTTTTTTTAATTTTTTTTTCAACGTTTATTTATTTTTGGGACAGAGAGAGAGACAGAGCATGAACGGGGGAGGGGCAGAGAGAGAGGGAGACACAGAATCGGAAACAGGCTCCAGGCTCCGAGCCATCAGCCCAGAGCCTGACGCGGGGCTCGAACTCACGGACCGCGAGATCGTGACCTGGCTGAAGTCGGACGCTTAACTGACTGCGCCACCCAGGCGCCCCTACTCTGCTATTTTTGCTAACAATACTCCTAATTTTGTTTTTTAAAGCCAGTTTTTACTAACAATATTATCTTATACCCAGTTATTCAGTGGATGGTTTTTCATGTCACACACACACACACACACACACACACACAGTTCTCCCCACAAGGTGATATGTCATGTAAAAACTCCAGCATTCCCCAAGACCCTCAGTGAAGACATTCATACATACTTGTTGATCAAGTGAATTTTCAGTGAAGTAGCTTCTTGTTTAAGAAACTTCACACCTAAAGATACATTGGAAGATACCAAAATGTTTGCATAACATCTACAAAGACCAAATGACAACTTGCATTTCAAAGAAACCAGGTAATGGGCAGGTCAGACTTTCCGGCTAACAAGCTACGAACATCCAGTGGGTGCTGGTTTATCTAAGACTACTTTTTACCTGACACAATAGAACATGTAATATTCTGTGAATACTTATGGAGAAGAGCAAGGAATGCTTCTAATTCTGAAGTACTGACTACTTCCCAGAATAAGCCTCAATCTAAGTGAAGATAGTTATGTGGGCAGAGTCTTAGAATAGCATTTCCTGATAACTTTAACTTTTACCCCATTCCCAACCCTTTTTTATCCAGTGGAACCAAGGTGTTTGAGAAAAAAAAGAATCATTATAGAGAAATATGTTCAAATTAATCAAACACATTGTGCATCATTCATCTCTATATTTTGCCTAAAACAATGTCTATTTGAGTAATGGTATCCCTCAAGACTGATTGTCTTACATATGTGTATCCAAACATTTAGTGTTTGCTTAATGCACATGAACTAGAAAGGGGGATGAATGATAACTACTTCAACAAGCCCCAAAACTGATAAAGGTTCAAAGTGGAAAGTTATTTCTAACTCACATAAAGTCTGAATCAGACCTTTGTTATCAATTGAGACCTCCTTTCCACATGGTGATGAAGACACCCATGCTCTTTTTATTTTGTAGTTCTGCTATCTGTACCCAGTGACTTGGTTTCTCAGGACCTACCTGTAAAAGAGTTGCAAAAGACATGGAGGAGCATGCCTAAGAGAGTCTTAGGAGTCAGGACTGAAATGAGTTTATATCAATTTCACTAACATTTCATTAGTCAAAATTAAATCACACAGCCACAACTGAAAAGGAGCTTAAGAAATGAAGATGATGGCACAAAAACAGACACATAGACCAATGGAATAGAATAGAAACCCCAGAACTAGACCCACAAACGTATGGCCAACTCATCTTTGACAAAGCAGGAAAGAACATCCAATGGAAAAAAGACAGTCTCTTTAACAAATGGTGCTGGGAGAACTGGACAGCAACATGCAGAAGGTTGAAACTAGACCACTTTCTCACACCATTCACAAAAATAAACTCAAAATGGATCAAGGACCTAAATGTGAGACAGGAAACCATCAAAACCTTAGAGGAGAAAGCAGGAAAAGACCTCTCTGACCTCAGCCGTAGCAATCTCTTACTCGACACATCCCCAAAGGCAAGGGAATTAAAAGCAAAAGTGAATTACTGGGACCTTATGAAGATAAAAAGCTTCTGCACAGCAAAGGAAACAACCAACAAAACTAAAAGGCAACCAACGGAATGGGAAAAGATATTTGCAAATGACATATCGGACAAAGGGCTAGTATCCAAAATCTATAAAGAGCTCACCAAACTCCACACCCGAAAAACAAATAACCCAGTGAAGAAATGGGCAGAAAACATGAATAGACACTTCTCTAAAGAAGACATCCGGATGGCCAACAGGCACATGAAAAGATGTTCAGCGTCGCTCCTTATCAGGGAAATACAAATCAAAACCACACTCAGGTATCACCTCACGCCAGTCAGAGTGGCCAAAATGAACAAATCAGGAGACTATAGATGCTGGAGAGGATGTGGAGAAACGGGAACCCTCTTGCACTGTTGGTGGGAATGCAAATTGGTGCAGCCGCTCTGGAAAGCAGTGTGGAGGTTCCTCAGAAAATTAAAAATAGACCTACCCTATGACCCAGCAATAGCACTGCTAGGAATTTATCCAAGGGATACAGGAGTGTTGATGCATAGGGCCACTTGTACCCCAATGTTCATAGCAGCACTCTCAACAGTAGCCAAATTATGGAAAGAGCCTAAATGTCCATCAACTGATGAATGGGTAAAGAAATTGTGGTTTATATACACAATGGAATACTACGTGGCAATGAGAAAAAATGAAATATGGCCTTTTGTAGCAACGTGGATGGAACTGGAGAGTGTGATGCTAAGTGAAATAAGCCATACAGAGAAAGACAGATACCATATGGTTTCACTCTTATGTGGACCCTGAGAAACTTAACAGGAACCCATGGGGGAGGGGAAGGAAAAAAAAAAAGAGGTTAGAGTGGGAGAGAGCCAAAGCATAAGAGACTGTTAAAAACTGAGAACAAACTGAGGGTTGATGGGGGTGGGAGGGAGGAGAGGGTGGGTGATGGGTATTGAGGAGGGCACCTTTTGGGATGAGCACTGGGTGTTGTATGGAAACCAATTTGACAATAAATTTCATATATATAAAAAAAAACAAAACAAAAAAATAATAAAATAAATAAATAAAGTTAGTGGCCCTTTTAAGGCCCAATTTTGAAAAATCTCAAAATCCCTCAATTACAGAAATGCTCTCTGAAACAAAAGAAAGCATAACAAAAGTATTCAAGGCAATAATATAAAATGTTACTTTTGTAAATCTATGAAAAAAGTACTAATGAAAAAATTAATGTTATGTCTGGTTAAAAAAAAAAAGAAATGAAGATGAGCTGAGTGCATAGAAAGTAGAACTAGAAAGTCAATGGAGAGCAGTACAGTCTTTCCCAAAATTATTTAAATTTACACCTATACCATGATTCTACACAGACTGTTCAGAATTTATTGTTTTCAATGATCTTGGTTGTCCTGAGATCCATCTTTCAGGATTTACTGGATTATACTGATAATTTCATAACAAATAATTTTATTCTATTGTTTAATTAAAAGACTTGTAGCTTTCTTATATTTTCTGCTATGTCAAAATATTGTTTATATATATGTTTTATTTTTGTGTACACTTGCATATAATGAGTAGCATTTTTTTATCTTGGAATATATGTATAAATAGAATTTATTGTGGTTATGCATTCTTATATCTTGTGGTATGTACATTATTTTTTTAAATGTTTATTTGAAGTGAGAGTGAGAGAGAGTATATGCAAGGGAGGGACAGGGAAAGAGGGAGAGAGAATACCAAGTAGGTTTCCTGCTGTCAGTGCAGAGCCTGATATGGGACTTGAACTCACAAACCATGAGACCATGACTTGAGCCAAAATCAAGAGTTAGACACTTAACTAGATGAGCTACCCAGGTGCCCCAGTTTTCTGAATTTTACTATGGATTATTAAAATACTTCATTGATTGTGTTTATTTCAGAAGTATTTATACTGCCTTACAAAAGGTATGCATGCTTCTAGATATGAGAGCCAAATAACAACCAAAACAAACTCCTTCTCCACAGTTTTTAAGATTTGTGGTGGGGAGAGATATCACAGATCAATGGATACATAGATAACATCTCAGAATTTTATATTCCAAATGGATAAACATAAATCATGTTAATATAATAGTGAGTGAATGGTGGTTGCCTTTATTTAGATTTAATGGTAAGGGAAGATATCTCTGGTAAGGCCCATTTGTATTGTAATCTGAATAAAGAGTAAATAAGCCATGTGTGGCTATAATTGGTAATTACTATAGGGAATTGAAAGTCCACCAGCTACTACATTTCCCAATCTGTAATGCCTGGGAATGAAGAATAACTACCATTGTGGCTTCTGAGGTTTATGTTATTTTGAGGCTTAAGAGTAGTCTAGAAAGAGGTGCACCTAACCTCCACTCCTATATTATTTTGTCACCTCTATGAGTATAGAGGATCCAGTAAAGGAATCCCACTAGAGGAAAGGAGAAACCCAGAAGAGCTACTCAACTAAGAATTTCTACAGTAGACCTTGCATAGGATGAAGCAACATGTTTTTACATAACTTCATTAAAATTTCATGTTTAGTTTGTTTTTGTTTTTGTTACTATAGAAGCTAGCATTTAGAGACATTCTCTCATACTGGAATTTACAACCTGAGTTGGCACTGACATTATAAAACCTAAAATCTATATACTTGGAAAGGAAGGTCAGGTGATGATGGTGTGAAACTCATTTTAAATGCTAGAATGAGAGCTGTCTCTTTTCAACAATGTTTACGTATTTTTTTAAATGGTTGCCTGTGATAATTTGAAGTGAGACCTTATGCCTGTGGAGTTGCTAATGCTAACAGAGCTGACTGGAAAATGAAACATAGAACATGTTTGCTTACTGTTGTCAGTTGCCTTTGCAAAGGGTTAGAACAAAGAAAGGAACACAGGAAAGAAGTGGCTAATAATCAACAAAAACGAAATGGGGTAGATGAGACTAAAAATCCAATGTTTTTCAGGTTTGAAAAATCTGATTCCTTTGTAATCCAAAGAGTAAGAATAAATAATAATACATTTGATGAATAGTCTCCTCAGAATATTTTTCATTCAGTAATAATGTTCCAGTAAAATTTCTCAGTCAAAGTTCCTGAGGGTTAAGGTTGTGGCATTTATACCTCTTATTTCAGATGGTTTCAAAGTAAATATTCATATGGAGAGAAGTACAGGGGTCCAATAAGTAAACAAATAAAGATTCAGTTTGTTTCTAGAAAATATTTCTCTGGTTACTGATACATGGAATTTACAGGAAACAAATACTTCACACATTTTATATTATTAAAACAGTCACAGACCTCATATTAAAAAAAAGTAATCTAAGAGATAGACAAGAATTCTGCATAGTTACAGCTACACAACAGAGGACAGGTGGCCTTGGAAATATTGCAGTCCCTAAAGAGGATGTATCTCAATCTCACTGCATAGGTGGACATAGAGGGGGTAATCCTATGCCAAGAGGTTGCCAGAGAGGTACAGACAACAGTGCCAAGGGTCTTACTTCTTGAAAGCAGAACCAGGACTTTTTGAAATAGCTTCTACATCCTCATTCATAAAGTTTCATATTACAATGGTAGAATCACCATAGGCCTATGTCTACTGTGTGACATAGGTATAAACATGCATGTCCTTTTATTATTCTTTTCTTAGGGTAACTTTTTAAAAAATCATTTTGCTACTTTTTTATTCCCTGTATTGTGTGTGTGTGTGTGTGTGTGTGTGTGTGTGTGAGTACATTAGGGTTCAAGTTATGAACATGTGGATATATGTTTCTGAGATGGTTTACAAATTTAGTCAATAGGTGACTAGTGCTAGAGAACCCACATTATTTGGTTCTGATGGAAAAGGTTTGTGGTTGCTCCAGGTATCTTGGATCTTAAGTCGTATGTGATAACTGAATAAAACTTTGGGCCTTGTCTCTTGAGAAGATATGTTCTGTATGTGGGAAGAAGGGTATATAGGAGTATTTCTAGACCAGAGTGGCTAAATATGGCAAAGGTGGGCAGCATTCCTCTAGAGATGGATGCTTTTCTGACATTACATAGGGATGTGCCTGGAAGTGGTTCTGTCAGGGCTACATCCGAGCCCTTTCTACCTGAATGAGACTATGTAGAAAGGATATCCTGTAGGGTGTTGACAGAAGTACACCCTATATGAACAGTACATCTTTAGGGATGTTAGGGAAAGTACATGTATAAAGAAGGATCTAAGGAAGGCAGAGGTCATGTGGGTCATTTTCTTCACTAGTAGGAGTAGCAGTAGCAGCTATTCTCTAGTGCAAACTAGTTCTTAAAAGGCACACACTTGCTGCTGCTGAGATGCTGTTATTTTAAAATAAACATAAATTTTGCTATTCTAAGGGTTAGGCAGTCACAGTGATGGGAGCATATAAGAACAGCTCTATATTACCCATTTGTTGGGGGTGGGGACATTGAGGCCAAATATCCAGGTTTTGCAGGGATTCACTTGTCTGGAACAGGGCTTTATCCGATGTGTATAGGTTTGTTTGCAAAGTAGTTATCTTAAGACAACTTGTAGAAACCAGCCTTATCAGTGTCTGGGTACTCCCCCAGTCAATGTCTTCTGCAGCCATTTTTCATAAGGGCAGCTCTCCACTGGGCAGTGACCTTGTTGTACAGCCCAGTGAGAATGTGCACTCTCTTTAGGCTCCAGTTTTGGTTTCCCTAATGAGAAATCCCCTCTAGGCCATGTGCTGACTGCATGTACCAAAGTTACTGACCAACTCAGGAAAGAACTCTGATATCCACAGGCAGTGCAGACACATGAACACCCTGAACATATCCACTCATGGTGACTGCCATGCAGAGGGGATGTTCGTTCTTCTCTCTCACTGCCCACCCTGTCATTCCAGATGAGAGTAGATTCCGGACCCACTGAGGCTAGAAGAAAAGCCACTTCTGCCTCTGAGGGGATACCTTAGGACAGGTGAGGACTTGACAATTCTGTCACCTAGTAAGAGGGGAGGGAACTTCCACTGTTGCTCTAGACATCTCTGCCTTGCAAACCTCTCAGTGTGTAGTACGTTTCTCCTGAGACAGATGCTGCTGGCAGGGGTAGGTTCAGTTTTCTTAGTTCTTATGTCTCTTCTCATCAGATTTTCAATTTTTAGTTGTTTTAAGGAAAATTATTTTTCCTTAATTCAATTCCCTTAAATTTAAAATCTTGCAGTGGTGCCTGGGTGTCTCAGTTGGTTAAGCATCTGACTCTTGGTTTCATCTCAGGTCATGATCTCAGGGTTTGTGGGATAGAGCCCCCTATTGGGCTTTGTGCTGACAACATGGAGCCTGCTTGGGATTCTCTCTCTCCCTCTTTCTCTGTCCATCTCCCGCCCCTCCACTTTCTCTCAAAAGAAATAAATAAACTTAAATAAAATTTTTGTTTTCCAGTCTGTATTTACTGTTTATTGGTTGAGTAATTTTGGCAGATCATTTTTTGCCCTACTCTCAAATTAATAGGGTGAAGAGTACTTTATCTGAGCTTCAGTTTCCTCAGGTATAAAAAGGAGAAGTATATTTAATAAATAGATTTGTTGTAGGAATTTGATTTAATGATGCACATATGAGGACTTTGATAACATTTAGAAACTACCTAGGCACTATTAATGGTCACAGACAGCTAACAGTATCTGTACGGGGCAACCATGGAAGTGTTTATATACATGAACTCACGTATCTCTCACTATCTCTTCTTCTTCCTCATATTCTTTTTTTTTCCTAATCCTCTTCATCTTCCTCCTCTTCTTCTTCCTGTCCTTCTCTTTCTTCTTCTCCTTTCTCTTATTTGTTGTCATCTTCTTCTCCTTCTTTCGGTAAGAATGCTTAAGCTAGCTATACATAGGTTCTTATATTTATTCTTTAGTTTTCCATACATATAGAGAATGTAGATAATTAATGTGTAGAACTAGATGAGTTTGGAAATTGGCATATACCATAATACTGTTTATTCAAAGTTTCATACTACTGCCTAATTCCTCCTCTTTCTGTCCTTCTTCTCCTCCTCCCCCTTCCCCTCTCTTCCCCTCCTTGTCTGTTCCTCCTCCCCTTTCTTCTCCTCCTCTTCCTCCTTCACCTTCTCCTTCTTTCTTCTTCAATTCTGTGATAAGAGCACTTTGGCTCAGTTGGCTGTCTGACTTCAGCTCAGGTCATGATCTCATGGTTCGTGAGTTTGAGCCCGGCATTGGGCTCTGTGCTGACAGCTCAGAGCTTGGAGCCTGCTTTGGATTTTGTGTCTCCCTCTCTCTGCTCCTCCCCTGATTATGCTCTCTCTTTCCCTCTCTCTCTCTCTCTCTTTCTCAAATAAATAAAGCTTAAAAAACATTTAAAAAGAGCACTTTATGTAAGATTAGTCAGTTTATTTATTTATTTATTTATTTATTTATTTAAATTTAAGTTAGTTAACATACAGTACAGTCCTGGTCTCAGGAGTAGAACCCAGTGATTCATCTCTTATGTATGACAGTGCTCATCCCCAAAGTGCCCTCCACAAAGTCTATCACCCACCTAACCCAACCCCCCCACCCACCTCCCCTCCAGCAATCCCTAGTTTCTCCTTTGTATTTAAGAGTATCTTATGGTTTGCTTATAATTAAAAACGTTATACTATATACTTAAGAATTGCCAAGAAGGAGGCAAACCTCCCTCTTAGTACAGCATTACTAACTGTAGGCAATATGCTGTACACTAGAACTCTAGTGTTCTATATATATATAACAAAAATTTGATACACTTTTGCTACTACAACTCTGTTCTCTCCTCCTCACAGCATCTGGGAAACACTCTTCTACCTTTTGCTATATGCATTTCACCATTTTATGTTCCTCTTAAAAATGGTATTTAGCATTTTTCCTTCTGTTTGGCTTATTTCATTTAATGTCTTTCAGGTTTATGCATGTTGTAAAATGTGTACTTTTCTTTAAAGTTATAGAATATACCATTGTATTCATATGCCACATTTTCTTTATGTAGTCCTCTATCAATGGACCTTTATATTTCTCTTACATATTGGCTCTTGTGAATAATGCTGCAATAAACATGGGAAGACAAATATTTCTTCAAGATCCAGATTTCATTTCTTTAGATATATACTCAGAATTGAAAATGCTGAATCAAATGGTAATTCTATTTTTAGTATTTTTAGAAACCTCCATATTGTTTTATTAAATCATTTCACCATTTCACTTTTCAACCAAAAATTAATAAAGGTTACCTTTTCATCACATGCTCAACATTAGTTGTCCTTTGTTCAGTTTAATAATAGCCATCCAAAACAGCATGAGATTTGATTTTTTATTTACCTAATAATTAATGATATAGACTACCCCTTCATACATCTGCTGGAAACTTGTATATGTTCTTGTATTTTTTTTTAATTTGAAATACAGTTAACATACTGTGTCATATTTGTGTGTCTTCTTTGAAGAAATGTCTATTTAGTTCCTTTGCCCAATTTTTAAATAGGTTATTTGTTTTGTTTTGCTATTGAATTATATGGGTTCCTTATATATTTGATATTAACTCTTTATCAGGTATATGGCTTACAAATATTTTCTTCCATTCTGTAGGTTGCATTCTCATTTTGTTAACAGTTTCATTTGCTATGGAGAAGCTTTTAAGTTTGATGTAATTGCACTTAGTTTTTGACTTTTGTTACCTGCATTTTTGTGTCATATCCAAGAAACCATTAGCAATGTCACATGTCTCTTGTTTGAGTCTTTAATACATTTTTCTGTAGTGTAAGAATCCAATATAATTCTTCTGCAAATTAATACGTAGTTTTCCCTATGTGGTTTGTTGAAGGGACTATATTTTTCCCCATTTTCTATTCTTGGCATCCTTTTTGAAGATATATTGACTGTATACATGTGTGCTCATTTCTAGACCCTTTATTTTGTTCTATTGTTATATATCTCAGTTTTTGTGCTAGTATCATATTCTTTTGATTCTTGTAGCTATGTAATACAATTTGAAATCAGCAAACATGACACCTTCAGCTTTACTCATATGGATCAAAATTGTTTGGGCTATTTGGGGTATTTTATGTTTTTACATGAACTTTAGAATTCCTTTCTCTATTTTTTTTTTTGGTAGAAAAAGTGACATTGGGGTTTTGTTAGGAATTTCACAGAATCTATAGACACCTTTGGATAATACAGACATTAAAAAATAATTATCCCAATTCATAAACATGGAATACCTTTCCAGTTATTTTTGCCTGTTTTAATTTGTATTACCAGTGTTTTAGAGTTTGTAGTATACAAGTCTTTCACCTCCTTGTTTCAGTTTATTATTCAGTATGTAATTTTAATACTATAATACTGTAACGTAGTAGTGGTAGTGTAAATGGGAGCCATTCTATAATTTTATTTTTTGGATAATTGTTGTTAGTGTATACAAATGCAACTCATTTTTGTATATTGATTTTGTGTCCAACAACTCTGCTGGATTTGTGTGTGTGTGTGTGTGGTCTTATGATTTTCTATGTAAGATCTTGTTATCTGCAAAATGAAATAATTTGACTTCTTTCACCTCTGATAAGGAAGGTTTTTGTTTATTTGCTTGTTTTTGTGTAATTGTTCTAGCTGACTTTCAGTGTTAGGTTGATGTTGAGAAATTGTGTGCTAACATGTCATATTACACTGATTGGTTTATGTATGTTGAACCATACTTGCATTCTAAGGATAAATCCTACTTGACAACGGTGTATAATCCCATTAATATGCTGTTGGATTTTATTTGCTAGTATTTTGTTGGAGATTTTTCTGTTCAAAAGTGATATTGTTCTGAGTTTTCTTGTTATTTCCTTTTCTAACTTTGGTATTTGGGTAATGCTGAACTAACAATTGATTTAGAGAAAGTTTGCTCTTTTTCTGTCCTTTCAAAATATTTCAGAAACATTAATGTTAATTTTTCTTGAAGTTTTTGGTTGAATTTATGTTTGAAGTAATCTGGTCTTGTTTTGTTTTGTTTTGATTACTAATTCTAGTTTTACTTGTTCCAAATATATTCTAGGGGAATATATTCAAGTTTTTGAAGATTTAGAGTCAGTTTTGAAGGTTTGTATGTTTCTAGGAATTTTCCCATCTAATTTTGATTATATTTTCAACATAAAACTGTCCATAGCATTCTTTCATTTGGTATCATATTTATTTATTTATGATAATGATGTCCTCACTTTAAGTTATGATTTTTTTTTCATTTCTTATTTTTCTTCTTTTTATTTTAATATAGTTGATATATTGTGTTACATTAGCTTCAGGTGTACAATATAGTGATTCAATAAGTTTATATGCTATGCTAAGATAACCACAATGTAGCTACAATCTTTTGACAGATAACACTATTACAATACCATTGGCTATGTTTCCTATGCTGTACCTTTCATTCCTGTGACTTATTCATTCCATAACCAGAAGCCTGTTTCTCTCACTCCCCTTCAGTCATTTTGCCCATCACTTTATTTCTATCTCTTATGAAAAACATTAGTATATTCTCTGAATTTATATGTCTGATATTTATTCACTTGTTTTGGTTTTGGATTTCAGCATTATGTACAATAGCTAAGCTATAGAAGCAACAGTAGTGTGTATGTATGTATGTGTGTATCGATCGATCGATCTATATGTCACATCTTCTTTATACACACAAACACACACACAGGTTCTGATTTTTATACTTTTATTATTTTCTCTTTGTTATCTTGATAATTCTGGTCCAGGTTTTGTCAATTTTGTCGATTGTTTTAAACAACCACTGGTTTAGTTAATTTTCTCTACTGTATTCCTATCTTAGATTTTTACCTCTTTTTTTTTTATTATTCTCTTTCTTCCTTTAGTGTTAGCTTCTGTTTCCTCTTATCTTTTTATTTCCATGCAATTATTTTGTCAGTGTTCTTTGTCTTCATATGACTTTAAGTTACTTTTTTTTTTTTTTTGCTTTTTAAATTTTGGCTTAAAAAACTCCTTTTAGCACTTCTTGTATGTAGGATCTACAAGTTGCAGAGTTTCAAAGCTTTTGTTAATCTAGGAATGCCTTATTTTTTAGTTCACTTTGAAGAATAGTTACACTGGATATTGAATTCTCATTTGACTTTTTTTAGCTGTTAAAATTGTCATCCCAAGACAGAGGAGCTGAGATGGCAGCATAGTAGGAGGACCCTAGGCTTGTCTTGTTCCTCAAACACAAGTAGATAACTATCAAATCATTTTGAATATATCAGAAATCAACCTGAGGATTGACAGAACAAACTCCAGAACTAGAAGGAGAGAAGAGTTCACATTGAGGACTCTAGGAAGTGTGGAAACATGTTTTGTGGGAGAAACAGATTGCAAGTGCTGCAGAGTGGAGGGAGACCTGTTTGCAGTGAAAGTCCTGAAAGACAGAGGCACAAGGGGAACACACAAAAAGAACACTACCACAATTACTGGCTGGGAAAATGGAGGTGCTGATTTTCATGAGTTTTTGTAACGGGGGTGGGGAGGGGACGTGAAGACTGGACTTTTAAAGGTTGGCAGGCTTAGCTGGAATAGAGCCTTGAGGGCACTGCCTTACTCCTGGAGAGAAGGAAGGTAAACAGCCTGGGACAGACAGTGCAATCTGAGGAAGGTCTGGGGCATATGGGGGGGAGAAGGGAACCATTTGCTCTTCTTATAAAGCATCCATGAGAGGTAGCAAGGACAGAGATGTCTCTCTGTGGACAAATGAGTCTGTTAGCACTATTTCTCACCCCTGCTCTTCAGCATTAAAGCAGATCCACCCGCCAAGGGCAGCTTGGTCCTGTCCCTGGCTACCTAACCTACTTTGTCAAGCTCCACGCCCCTGTTCTCTGGTGTGAATTCTCTGCTCCAACGTCAAACCTCCTTCAGTCCCAGAGTAGAGTGACCTTTAGAAGACCAATGCAGCCCCTAACTGTACCAGATCATTAATGCCTGGAGTTTTAAAAGTCAGCAAGCAGGCTTGGCTGAGACAGAGCCCAGAGGGCACTGCGATGCTCCTGAAGACAAGGCAGGCAAACAATCTGGACACAGACAGCATGAAAACAGTGGTCAAAAATGCCTGAGACACACAGTGAGGAGATTATTTGCACTTCAAAGAGTGCTTTCCTGAAAGTAGTAAACACTGAGACTCTTCTCCAGGGCCAAAAGCTGGCTGGCACCATTTCCTTCTCCTGCACCTCAGCATAAACACAGGACCACCTTCAGTGCCACAACACTGACACTGGTTGACTAACGTGCTTACACCAGGGTCCACACACCCTCCCGTTCTCCGAGCAGAGCTGTTAACTTATAACCTTCCAGATGTCAAGACCCTCGTGCTGTCTGAACACACTCCAATCGGCCCCTCCACTTTTGCAAGCCAGACTCAGGGGCTCTGCTTGGTTGGCAGGCCACCCCTCCACCCCGGCTCCCTCCCGCCAGTCCCTGGAGAGTGCACCTCCTCGCTGCCTTTCCTACCCTCTTCTTTGGGCCTCTCGTCTGCGTTTGGCTCCAGAGACTCCATTCTGCAAGTCTTCTGGTGGTTTTCTGGGTAATTTAGGCAGGTGTAGGTGGAATCTAAGTGATCAGCAGTACGCTCTGAGAATGGGAGGGCTGGAGGACAACGGGAGGGAGAGTTGTTGAGCCCCGGACAACAGAGCTCAGCTTGGCAAGGAACAATGGCGCTCGCCAGTGCCATCTCCCTCACCCATCCCCCAGCCAAAATCCCAAAGTGAACCAGTTCCTGTCAGGGAACTTGCTTGCACTGCACAAACACCCAACGCTGTGCTTCTGCAGATCCATCCCTCCAGCAGGTCTGACTGCCTCCTGGTGCCGCAGGGCCCCTCCCGAGCAGATCTCCAAAGGAAAAGCAAACTCAGCCTGCCCTTCCCGCCCCTGTGCACCTTGCCAATCCACCCCAGTTAATACGCCAGATCCCCAGCACCACAAGCCTGGCAGTGTGCAAGTAGCCCAGATGGGCCACGCCACCCTACAGTGAATCCCGCCCCTAGGAGAGGGGAAGAGGAGGCATACACCATTCTGACTGTGGCCCCAGCGGTGGGCTGGGGGCAGACATCAGGTCTGACTGTGGCCCCGTCCAACAACGCAAGTTATTCAAGACAGCACAGGGGAAGTGCCCGAAAGTCCCGCACCAGTCCAGGGACTATCCAAAATGATGAAATGGAAGAATTCCCCTCAGAAAAACATCCAGGAAATAACAACAGCTAACAAACTGATCAAAAATGATTTAAACAATATAACAGAAAGTGAATTTAGAATAATAGTCATAAAATTAATTGCTGGGCTTGAAAACAGTATAAAGGACAGCAGAGAATCTCTTGCTACAGTGATCAAGGGACTAAGGAACAGCCAGGAGGAGCTAAAAAATGCTATCAACGAGATGCAAAATAAAATGGAGACAACTAAGGCTAGGATTGAAGAGGCAGAGGAGAGAATAGGTGAACTAGAAGATAAAATTATGGAAAAAGAAGAAGCTGAGAAAAAGAGAGATAAAAAATCCAGTAGTATGAGGGGAAAATTAGAGAACTAAGTGATGCATTAAGATAAATAATATATGCATAATTGGTATTCCAGAGGAGAAGAGAGAGGGAAAGGTGCTGAAGGGGGACCTGAAGAAATAATAGCTGAGAACTTCCTGGATCTGGGGAAGGAAAAAGGCATTGAAATCCAAGAGGCACAGAGAACTCCCTTCAGACGTAACTTAAATTGATCTTCTGCGTGACGTATCATAGTGAATTTGGCAAAATACAAGGATAAAGAGAAAATTCCAAAAGCAGCTAGAGATAAGCGTGTTCTGACATATAAAGGGAGACCTATAAGACTCGTGACTGATCTCTCTACTGAAACTTGGCAGGCCAGAAAGGAATGGCAGGAGATCTTCAATGTGATGAACAGAAAAAATATGCATCCGAGAATCCTTTATCCCGCAAGTCTGTCATTTAGAATAGAAGGAGAGATAAAGATCTTCCCAAACAAACAAAAACTGAAGGAATTCCTCACCACTAAACCAGCCCTACAAGACATCCGAAGAGGGATCCTGTAAGACAAAGTACCAGAGACATCGCTACTAGCATGAAACCTACGGACATCATTATGACTCTAAACCCGTATCTTTCTATAATAACACTGAATGTAAATGACCAAATGCGCCAACCAAAAGACATAGGTTATCAGAATGGATAAAAAAAACCAAAACCCATCTATTTGCTGCCTACAAGAGACTCATTGTAGACCTCAGGACACCTTCAGATTGAGAGTGAGGGGATGGAGAACTATTTATCATGCCACTGGAAGTCAAAAGAAAGATGGAGTAGCCATACTTTAAATTAAAGGCTGTAGACAAGAGATGAAGAAGGGCATTATATAACTAGACTTTAAATTAAAGGCTGTAACAAGAGATGAAGAAGGGCATTATATAATAATCACAGGGTCTATACATCAGGAAAAGCTAACAATTATAAATCTCTATGCACCGAATACAGGACCCCCAAATATATAAAACAATTACTCATAAACATAAGCAACCTTATTGATAAGAATGTGGTAATTGCAGGGGACTTTAACACCCCACTTACAGAAATGGATAGACATCTAGACACACGGTCAATAAGAAACAAGGGCCCTGAATGAGACATTGGATCAGATGGACTTGACAGATCTATTTAGAACTCTTCATCCCAAAGCATAGAATACACTTTCTTCTCAAGTGCACATGGAACATTCTCCAAGATATGTACATACTGGGTCACAAAACAGCCCTTCATAAGTATACAAGAATTGAAATCATACCATGCATACTTTCAGACCACAATGCTATGAAGCTTGAAATCAACCACAGAAAAAGTCTGGAAAACCTCCAAAAACATGGAGGTTAAAGAACGCCCTACTAAAGAATGAATGGGTCAACCAGGCAATGAGACAAGAAATTAAAAAAAAATATGGAAACAAATGAAAATGAAAATACAACAATGCAAACGCTTTGGGATGCAGCGAAGGCAGTCCTGAGAGGAAAATACATTGCAATCCAGGACTATATCAAGAAACAAGAAAAGTCCCAAATACAAAATCTAACAGCACACCTAAAGGAAATAGAAGCAGAACAGCAAAGACAGCCTAAATTCAGCAGAAGAAGAGAAATAATAAAGATCATAGCAGAAATAAACAATATAGAATCTAAAAAAACTGTAGAGCAGATCAACGAAACCAAGAGTTGGTTTTTTGAAAAAATAAACAAAATTGACAAACCTCTAGCCAGGCTTCTCAAAAAGAAAAGGGAGATGACCCAAATAGATAAAATCATGAATGAAAGTGGAATTATGACAACCAATCCCTCAAAGATACAAGTAATTATCAGGGAATACTATGAAAAATTATATGCCAACAAATTGGACAACCTGGAAGAAATGGACAAATTCCTAAACACCCACACGCTTCCAAAACTCAATCAGGAGGAAATAGAAAGCTTGAACAGACCCATAACCAGCGAAGAAATTGAATCAGTCATCAAAAATGTCCCAACAAAAAGAGTCCAGGACCAGATGGCTTCCCAGGGGAGTTCTACCAGACGTTTAAAGCAGAGATAATATCTATCCTTCTCAAGCTATTCCAAAAAATAGAAAGGGAAGGAAAACTTCCAGATTCATTCTATGAAGACAGTATTACTTTGATTCCTAAACCAGACAGAGACCCAGTAAAAAAAGAGAACTACAGGCCAATATCCCTGATGAATATGGATGCAAAAATTATCGATAAGATACTAGCAATTCGAATTAAACAGCACATAAAAAGAATTATTCACCATGATCAAGTGCGATTCATTCCTGGGATGCAGGGCTGGTTCAACATTCGCAAACCAATCAATGTGATACATCACATTAATAAAAGAAAAGATAAGAACCATATGATCCTGTGAATCGATGCAGAAAAGGCCTTTGACAAAATTCATCAACTTTCTTAATAAAAACCCTTGAGAAAGTCGGGATTGAAGGAACATACTTAAACATCATAAAAGCCATTTATGAAAAGCCCACAGCTAACATCATCCCCAATGGGGAAAAAACTGAGAGCTTTTTCCCTGAGATAGGAACACGACAGGAATGTCCACTCTCACCGCTGTTGTTTAACATAGTGCTGGAAGTTCTAGCATCAGCAATCAGACAACAAAAGGAAATCAAAGGCATCAAAATTGGCAAAGATGAAGTTAAGCTTTTGCTTTTTGCAGATGACATGATATTATACATGGAAAATCCGATAGACTCCACCAAAAGTCTGCTAGAACTGATACATGAATTTAGCAAAGTTGCAGGATACAAAATCAATGTACAGAAATCAGTTGCATTCTTATACACTAATAATGAAGCAACAGAAAGACAAATAAAGAAACCGATCCCGTTCATAATTGCACCAAGAAGCATAAAATACCTAGGAATAAATCTAACCAAAGATGTAAAAGATCTGTATGCTGAAAACTATAGAAAGCTAATGAAGGAAATTGAAGAAGATATAAAGAAATGGAAAAACATTCCCTGCTCATGGATTGGAAGAATAAATATTGTCAAAATGTCAATACTACCCAAAGCTATCTACACATTCAATGCAATCCCAATCAAAATTGTACCAGCATTCTCAAAACTAGAACAAGCCATCCTAAAATTCATATGGAACCACAAAAGGCCCTGAATAGCCAAAGTAATTTTGAAGAAGAAGAGAAAACAGGAGGCATCACAATCCCAGACTTTAGCCTCTACTACAAAGCTGTCATCATCAAGACAGCATGGTATTGGCACAAAAACAGACACATAGACCAATGGAATAGAATAGAAACCCCAGAACTAGACCCACAAACGTATGGCCAGCTGATCTTTGACAAAGCAGGAAAGACTATCCAATGGAAAAAAGACAGTGTCTTTAATAAATGGTGCTGGGAGAACTGGACAACAACATGCAGAAGGTTGAAACTAGACCACTTTCTCACACCATTCCCAAAAATAAACTCAAAATGGATAAAGGACCTGAATGTGAGACAGGAAACCATCAAAACTGTAGAGGAGAAAGCAGGAGAAGACCTCTCTGACCTCAGCCGTAGCAATTTCTTACTCGACACATCCCCAAAGGCAAGGGAATTAAAAGCAAAAGTGAATTACTGGGACCTTATGAAGATAAAAAACTTCTGCACAGCAAAGGAAACAACCAACGAAACTAAAAGGCAACCAATGGAATGGGAAAAGATATTTGCAAATGACATATCGGACGAAGAGCTAGTATCCAAAATCTATAAAGAGCTCACCAAACTCCACACCCGAAAAACAAATAACCCAGTGAAGAAATGGGCAGAAAACATGAATAGACACTTCTCTAAAGAAGACATCCGGATGGCCAACAGACACATGAAAAGATGCTCAACGTCGCTCCTTATCAGGGAAATACAAATCAAAACCACACTCAGATATCACCTCATGCCAGTCAGAGTGGCCAAAATGAACAAATCAGGAGACTATAGATGCTGGCGAGGATATGGAGAAATGGGAACCCTCTTGCACTGTTGGTGGGAATGCAAATTGGTGCAGCCACTCTGGAAAACAGTGTGGAGGTTCCTCAGAAAATTAAAAATAGACCTACCCTATGAGCCAGCAATAGCACTGCTAGGAATTTACCCAAGGGATTACAAGAGTACTGATGCATAGGGGCACTTGTACCCCAATGTTTATAGCAGCACTCTCAACAATAGCCATATTATGGAAAGAGCCTAAATGTCCATCAACTGATGAATGGACAAAGAAATTGTGGTTTATTTATGCAATGGAGTACTACATGGCAATGAGAAAGAATGAAATATGGCCCTTTGTAGCCACGTGGATGGAACTGGAGAGTGTGATGCTAAGTGAAATAAGCCATACAGAGAAAGACAGATACCTTATGGTTTCACTCTTATGTGGATCCTGAGAAACTTAACAGAAACCCATGGGGGAGGGGAAGGAAAAAAAAAGAGGTTAGAGTGGAAAAAAGCCAAAGCATAAGAGACTCTTAAAAACTGAGGAGAAACTGAGAGTTGATGGGGGTTGGGAGGGAGGGGAGGGTGGGTGATGGGTATTGAGGAGGGCACTTTTTGGGATGAGCAGTGGGTGTTGTATGTAAACCAATTTGACAATAATCTTCATATATTGGAAAAAAAAAAGAACATTTAATGAAAGCATTTTTTTAATTTTTTGTTGTTAACATTTTTCTCAATTGGTCTAATTATTGTTATAAATATTTAAATGTCTTCCTTATTTCTCCAAATCAATCTATTAGTTTTTAGAGCAATATATAATAAAGTTCAAGTAAAATTTAATTTTTTTGACAATTCTGGCATTCATAGTTTGGTTAAAATATTTATAGTTCCTGTAAAAAATAAGTAAAATACAAGAATTACACCAGGCAGAGACTATGGCTAGTTGAATTATTGATTAGAATGATTTGAGGTAATAATTTGCTTTGCCCTTTTCTCCCTTTCTCTGCTTTTTGAATAACTTATTGATTTTTATCGTGACTCATATCCCAAGTATCATAACAAGGTAAAAATAATAATATTCACGTCTTAAATTCTTATGGCTTTAAAAATATAGACTTGAATAATTTCACACTTATCAATTACTTAATACATTACTCCTCACTTTTAGATTTTTTATTCATTTATTTCTCATAACATCATCAATTAGCAACTCAAAGTACAAACTTAGGTAGATTTATAAAAACTCACATTCTTTCCGCTTATAAACAGCAGTTCTGGGATTTAAACCTATAAAAAATTCGTCCAGAAAACGACACCATAATCTTTACATATATTAGCCTATGATCAGTAACAGATTTTCCAAATTTTGCTCTCCTTATGAAAATATTTTATACATTTTTATGATTTTTAGAGTTATGATTGTCATTCAGTCCCTCAATTTCTTTCAAATATGAATATGACAGTGATAAATAACTGTTTTCTAGAGATAAAATGACTGAGGCTAAGAGGGTCATATTATTTGCCTTGGAAAGTTCAGACACAGATTATCTGGACTCTTTAGAATTATCTGTTATATACTTGCATATAATTCCTATGAACCTTGTGCCTGACTGCTTTATTTTTTTTAATATGTACCTTTTTTCTTTCCTTCTTGTTATGTTCTCATTTTCCTGCAAACTTTTGCTTTACTTTATTTTATTTTTTTAAATGGGATTGAGATCTGAATGGAAATTACAGACAGAGCCATACTTACTACTTTCTGTGAAACAAATAATATATTCATTAAAGGGATAAGTCAGATCATTAATAAGTAGTGAATTTTATTTTATTTTTTAATGTTTATTTATTTTTGAAACAGAGAGCATGAGTAGAGTGAGGAACAGGGAGAGAGGGAGAGGATTCAAAGCATGCTCTGTGTTGAATGCAGAGACCTTGATGTAGGGCTTGAACTCACAAACTGTGAAATCATGACCTGACCTGAAGTTGGGTGCTTAACTGACTGAGTCACCCAGGCACTCCATAATCGGAATTTTAAACAATATAGCAAACAAAGACAATTTTTATTTATTATTTTGCATTGCTTTTGTAACTTCTAATATCATTGTCTGCCCCTTCTGGCATTTCTGTTACACAGTTCAATTATTATTTTCTGAATATTATTAAATTCATACAGAACTCATTTTAGTTAAGACATAAGTGAATATCTCTTAAATATCAAGTATCCCTGGAGAGGCTGGGAAGATAGCAGGGTAGGAGGACACCAAGCTCACCTTTTTCCACTAGGTAACTCATCAGTGTAAATAACCTAGAAAGCAATGCAAAGATTGGCAAAACAAACTCCTTAACTAAAAGTAGAGAAGAAGCCACATTAAAGGGGTTTGGAAAGGTTAAGAGGTGGTAGGGACCTAAAGCAACCATGTTCCATATGTGGGAGGGAGGGAGCCATGGAAACAAACAGGGGAGAAGCAGACCCTCACACCAGAAAATCTACATGGGGAAGGCAAATCCCCATAACATTTGTCTTTGTAAACCAGTGGGGCCAAATTTCATGAGTTTTTATAACCTGCATCTTGACATTTAAAAAAATTTTTTTTCAACGTTTATTTATTTTTGGGACAGAGAGAGACAGAGCATGAACGGGGAAGGGGCAGAGAGAGAGGGAGACACAGAATCGGAAACAGGCTCCAGGCTCTGAGCCATCAGCCCAGAGCCCGACGCGGGGCTCGAACTCACAGACCGCGAGATCGTGACCTGGCTGAAGTCGGACGCTTAACCGACTGCACCACCCAGGCGCCCCATCTTGACATTTTAAAAATAAGTTGGATCTGCTCTGAGAGAGCTGAGGGCAATAGAAAGCTGATTCCCTGCCCTTAAAGAGATAACACAAGAAACAGCCATGCAGATATAGTATAGAAGAGGCAGTTTGAAAAACACATAGGGAGTGAGGGAGATTTATTTACTAGTCTCAGAGCATGTCTGGAGAAGAAGGTTTCTGAGTGTCTTTTTCAGGAACAAAGGAGCTAACTGGCATTATCTCCTTCCCTTGATCCCCAGAACAAGCACAAGGACACCTGTGGAAACCAGCACAGGGCTGACATTCACTACCTAACTCACTTACACCAAGCCCCAGAACCCCAGGCTTCATCAGATAAGCCCTTTCTAGTCAACTATACCTCAGTCCCAGTGCTGCCACTACCATCTCTTGGAAGGCCAGTGTAAACATTAACACCATGGCTCTGGACCTGCATGCTTTGCAGTGCCTCAGTCCCAGCAGCAATGGCAGTGGGCCCCACAAAAGAGAAATATGTCTTGTTAAAATGCACATCTCACGGAGAGCCTGATGGGGGGGTGCTTAACGTCTGACTTCAGCTCAGGTCATGATTTCACGGTTCCTGAGTTTGAGCCCCATATTGGGCTCAGTACTTACAGCGCAGAGCCTGGAGCCCACTTCCAGTTCTGCGTCTCCCTTTCTTTCTGCCCCTCCCCCTCTCTGCTCACACTCTGTCTCTCAAAATAAATAATAAATAAGCATTTATTTATAAATAAACATGTTAAATACACATTTAAAAAATTAAATGCATATCTCACCAATGTATGCTTTGCAGATCTGCCCCTGGTCTCCTCAAGGACACAGTAGCTCATTTCACAAGCAGCCCAGCTGCAACTTGTTAAACTGGACACCCAACCCTGGCTGGCCTGTCCCAGCTATAGAGGCAAGTCCCCAACATTATGCTTTTGGCTGGAGACCATTCAAACAGGGGCCACAAACCTTGCAGTGTACAAGAAAGCTTGACAGAGGACAACACCACTTTAAAGTTACTCCTGCTCTGGGATGAGGGGAAGATAACCACCCCCATTATTGCAATGGGGGGCTGACATTGGGTCTAATTGCAGGCCCTGACCACCAATGAAAACTTCTCAGGAGACATCACAGGGAAAGTACCTTGCAGTAGAGTGCTACTACATCTTTGACACATGCCTGGTCTAATTCACTCAAGCACAAAGTGGCCCCAGACAGGTCCACTAACAACACAAGGACCAAACACTACCCATAACAAGCAAGAAGAGCCACTGCAGATGACTGGGCAGATGGAAAAACTGGCCAAAATACAATACTAGGATACACACAACATACACACATAGCAGATACCCCTGAAGCATCAGATTCTGGTGAAGTTGGAGCACTACCCAGCAGGGCACTACAGGACCCCTTTTTCATAAGGAATTACTTTCAAGAGCAGAAAAAGTAGCTGAATTTCCTAACTCAGAGAAACAACTAGAGGGTTAGATAAAATAAGGAGACACAGGAATCAGTTTCAAATGAAAGAACAGGGAAAAAAAGCAGTAAGAGACCAATATGAAAGAGATTAGTAACATGCCTGATAGATAATTTAAAATAATAATCATAAATATACTCACTGGACTTGAGAAAATAATGGAGATTACGGAGGCTCTTAACAAAGAGATAAAAAAGAACCAATCAGAAATAAACATAATAAATGAAATTAAAAATATACTAGATGGAATAAATAGCAGGTTTGAGGAACCAAAGGAGTGCATTAGTGACCTAAGGTTATAATAGTGGAAAGCAAAGCTAGGCAGATGAGAGGGAAAAAAAGTCTGCAAAATGAGAATAGACTTAGAGAACTCAGTGACTTCATCAAGGATAATACCATTTGTATTATTAGGATCCCAGTAAAGGAAGAGATATAAAAGGGGTAAGAAAATTTATTTGAAGAAATAACAGTTTTAATCTGGGGGAACAAACAGATAACCATATCCAGGAGGTACTGAGATTTCTCCAACAAAATCAACCCAAGAATGTCCACTCTAAGACACATAGTAATTAAAATAGGAAGCAGAAGTGTTAAAGAGAGAATTTTAAAAGGAGCAAGCAAAATAAAGATAGCTATATGCACAGAAGATCCCATAAGGGCATCAGTGAATTTTTTAGCAAAACCTTTGCATACCAGAAGGGAGTGGCATCATATATTCAAAGTGCTGAAGGGGAAAAGTCTGCAGCCAAGGATACTCCATCCAGCAAGGCTATCATTCAGACTATAAGGAGAGAAAAAGAAGAATAAGAAGAACAACAACAACCAACCAACCAAACAAAAACAACTAAAGGAGTTTGTGACCACTAAATAAGCCTAAAAGAAATGTTAAAAGGGACTCTGAGTGGAAAGGAAAGACCATAAATAAAAGCAAGAAAAGTAGGAAGCACTAAAGCAGTAAAATATATGTGTAAAAATCATTCAAAAGACTTACAAAATAGAAGTATATAAAGTATGATACCATATACTTAAAAGGGAGGAGAGAAGTAAAGAATGTGTTCAAATTAAAGCAATCATCAATTTAATATAGACTGTAATATACAGAAGATGTTATATACAAACCTGATGATATACAAAAAATCAAAACGAGTCATAGATATACAAAGAATAAAGATAAAATAATCCAATCATATCACAAAGAAACCCAGCAAACCTTGAGAGAATACAGCAAAAGTATGAAAAATCAAGAACGATAAAACAACCACAAAACAGGTAAGGAAATAGCAAAAGATACATACCTATAAATAGTTACTTAGAATGCAAAAGCACTACACACTCTAATCAAAAGGCATAGAGTGACAGAATGGATAAAAAAAAATAAGACCCATCTATATGTTTCCTATAAGACACTCATTTCAGATATAAAGGTACAGATTCAAAGTGAGGGGAAGAAGGAATATTTTTCATGCAAATGGATGTCAAAAGAAGGTGAGGGTAGTAATACTTATGTCAGACAAAGTAGACTTTAAAACAAATTGTGACAAAAGAAAAACAAGGAACCCATATAATAACAAAAGGGGCAATCCAACAAGAAGATATAACTATTGTAAATATTAATGTACCCAACATGAATGCACCCAAATATATAAAACAATAACAAATGTAAATGAATTCACTGATAGTAATAGTAACAGTAGAGGATTTTAACACCCCATTTACAGCACTGGACAGATCATTTAAAAGAAAATCAACAAGAAAATAATAGTTTAGAATGACACCCTGGATCAGATGGACTTAACATTCAAAATATTCCACCTTAATGGAAACATAATATTCCTTAATGGAATACATTAATGTGGATACACATTCTTTGCAATAGCATATGGAACATTCTCCAGAATAGATCATATATTAGGCCACAGATCAGACCTCAATAAATACAAAAAGATTGAGATCACACCATGTGTATTTTCTGACCACAACACTATGAAACTTGAAGTCAACCACAAGAAAAAATTTGGAAAAACTACAAATACATTGAAATTAAAGAACATGCTATTAAAGAATGAATGGGTCAATCAGGAAATTAAAGAAGAAACTTAAAAATTAATGGGAACAATTGAAAATAAAAACATAATGGTCCAAATCTGTAGTATGCAGAAAAAGCTGTTGCAAGAAGGAAGTATATAGCAATACAGGCCTACTTGAGGAAGCAAGAGATATGTCAGATAAACAACCTAAACTTGTACCTAAAAGAGATAGAAAAAAAGAACTAATAAAGCCCAAAAAACAGAAGAAGGGAAACAATAAAGGTAAGAGCAGAAATAAATGATTTTGAAACTAAAAACAAACAAACAAAAAACAGCACAAGGGAACCGAGAGCTGGTTCCTTGAAAAAAATATACAATTGATAAACCTCTAGCCAGATTTATCAAAAACAAAAGAGAAATGACCCAAATAAATAAAATCATAAATGAGAGAGGAGAAATAACAACCAACATCACAGAAACACAAACAAATATGAGAATATTATGAAAAAATTTATGCCAACAAATTGTAGAATCTGGAAGATATAGACAAATTCCTAGAAACATATAAGTTACCAAATTGGAAAGAAAAAGATATGGAAAACTTGAACAAACTGATAACCAAAAATAAACTGAATCAGTAAATCAAAACCAAAGCACAAAAAATGATGGACATATGACTTCACAAATGAATTCTACCAAACATCTTGGAAGAGTTAATACATATTCTTCTCAAACTATTCCAAAAAGCAGAAAAGGAACGATAACTTCCAAATTCATTATTTGAAGCCAACATTACCCTTATTCCAAAACTAGATAAATACTCCACTATAAAAGAGAACTGTAGGCAAATATTCTTAATGAAATAGGGTGGAAAAATCTCAATAAAATACCAACAAACAGAATCCAACAATATATTACAAAAATCATTCACCACGATTAAGTAGGATTTGTTCCTGGGTTGCAAGTGTGGTTCAATATTCACAAATCAATGTGATACACAACATTAAAAAAAAGAGGATAAGAACCATTTGATCCTTGCAATAGCTACAGAAACATTTGACAAAGTACAATATCCATTCATGAGAAAACCCTCAACAAAGTATGTTTTGAAGGAACATACTTCAACATAATAAAGACCATATATGAAAAACCCAGAGTTAATATCATCCTCAAACAGAAAGAAAATGAGAGCTTTTCCTCTAAGGGTAAGACAGAGATGTCCACTTTCATCGCTGTCATTTGACTTAGAACTTAAAGTCATGACAACACAAAGAAAAAAATAAATGCATCCAAATTGGCAAGGAAGAAGTCAAATTTCACTATTTGCAGATGACTTGATACTTTATATAGAGAACCCCAAAAAACCCACCAAAATATTGCTGGAACTGATAAATGAATTATTTTAATTTGCATGATTCAAAATCAACATAAAGAAATTTGTTGCGTTTATATACACCAACAATGAAAAAGCAGAAAGAGAAGTTGAGGAATGAATACCATTTGCAATTGCAACAAAAACAATAAGATATCATGGAATATACTTAACCAAAGAGGTGAAAGATCTGTATTCTGAAAAACTATAAAACTGAAGAACTATAAAACACTAATGAAAGAAATTAAAGAGGACACAAAGATGGAAAAACATTTCATTCTCATGGACTGGAAGAATAAATAGTTTTAAAATGTCTATACTACCCAAAGGAATTTACACACCAAATGCAACCAAATCACAATACCAACAAAATTTTTCAGAGCTAGAACAAGCATTCCTAAAATTTGTATTGAACCAGAAAAGACACCTAAAAGGCAAAGAAATCTTGAAAAAGGAAAGCAAAGCTGGAGGCATCACAATTCTGGACTTCAAGTTACATTAAAATCTGTAGTGATCAAAACATTACAGTACTGGCACAAAAATAGGCACATAGATCAATGGAACAGAATAGAAAACTCAAAAATGAACCCACAACTATATCGACAATTAATTTTTGAAAAAGAAGGAAGGAATATACAATGGGAATAAATCTCTTCAAGAAACAGTGTTGGGTAAAATGGGTAGCAACATGCAAAAGGACAAAACTGTTACCACTTTCTTGCACCATATATACATACAAAAAACAAAAACAAAAACAAAACATAAAGTTTAGAAGACCTAAATGTGAAACCCCAAATCATAAAAGTACTAGAGGAGAACACAAGCAGTAATCTCTTTGTAGCCATAGCAACTTCTTTCTAGATATGGCTCCTGAGATAAGGAAACAAAAGCACAAATACACTATTAGGACTTTATCAAAATAAAAATCTTATGCACAGTAGAGGAAATAACAAAACTAAAGACAACCTATGGAATGAGAGAAGATATTTGCAAATGACATATCTGATAAAGGGTTAGTACACAAAATATACAAAGAACTTATAAAACTTGACACTTAAAAAAAACAGTCCAATTAAAAAATGGGCAGAAGACATGCATAGACATTTTTCCAACAGACACATGAAACGATGTTCAACATCACTTATCAGGGAAATACAAAACAAAACAACAATGAACTATCACCTCAGCCCTGTCAGAATGGCTAAAATCAATAACACAGGAAACAACGCATGTTGGCAAGGATATGGATAAAGAGGCACTCTCTCGCACTGTTGGTGGAAATGCAAACTGGTGTAACCACTCTCAAAAACAGCATGGAGGTTCCTTAAAAAGTTCAAAATGGAACTGCCCTATAATCCTGAATTGAGCTACCAGGTATTTATCCAAAAGATACAAAAATAATAATTCAAAGGAACACATTATCCCCAATGTATAATAGCTAAATTATGGAAACAACCCAATTGTCCATTGACTGATGCATGGATAAAGAATATGTAGCATATTTACATATAAAATAGAATATTATTCAGCAATAAAAAAGAATGAAATCTTGCCATTTGCAATATCATGGATAGAGCTAGAGAGTGTTATGTTAAACGAAATAAGTTAAAGAAAAATACCATATGATTTTACTCCTATGTGGAAATTAAGAAACAAAACCAAAGAGCAAAGGGGGGAAAAAAAGAGTGAGAGAGGCAAAATCCATGAAACATACCCTATATATGTTCTAAATATATAGAACAAACTTACGGTTACCAGAGGAGATTTAGGGTGAAAAACATTATGGGGATTAAGGAGTTCACTGTTTGTGATCAGCACCGGGTGTCATATGGAAGTGTCGAATTGCTATATTGTACACCTGAAATCAATACTACACTGTATGTAAACTAACTGAAAATTTAACAAAAACGTTTAAAATTTCAAGAATCCAAGAACCCAAAAGAAAAAAAAATCGTTTTTAATTTAAATTTCAGTTAACTATCTAACATAAGTTTCAGGTGTAGAGTTTAGTGATTCAACACTTGCATACAATACTCAGTGCCCATCACAAGTGCCTTCCTTAATCCCAATCATCTATTCAACCTGTCTCTTCACCCTCCTTGTCTCGTCTAGTCATGTTTGTTCTCTATATTTAAGAGTCTGTTTTTTGGTTTGCCTCTCTCTTTTTTTCCCCTTACGTTAGTCTGTTTGTTTCTTAAATTCCACATATGAGTGAAATTATATGGTATTTGTTTTTCTCTAACTTATTTCACTTAGCATAATACTCTCTAGCTTCATTCACATTGTTGCAAATAGCAAGATTTCATTCTTTTCTATGGCTGAGTAATATTCCATTTCGTGTGTGTGTGTGTGTGTGTGTGTGTGTGTGTGTGCATATGTGTGTGTGTGTGTACACATATAATCACTTCTTATTTATCCATTCATCAGTCAATGGACACTTAGGCTCTTTCCATTTCCATAATTTGACTATTGTTGATAATGCAGCTATGAACAATGGGGGTGCATATATGCCTTCAAGTCAGTATTTTTGTATCCTTTGGGTAAATAACTAGTACTGCAATCACTGGGTTATAGGATAGTTCTCTTTTTAACATTTTAAAGAAACTTCATACTCTTTTCCAGAGTAGCTATGTCAGTTTGCCTTCCAAACAGTCCAAGATTCCTTTCTCCAAATCCTTTCTAAAGCCTGATATTTCCTGCGTTTTAGCCATTCTGACTGGCATTGGAGTTTTGATTTATAGTTCCCTGATTATGAGTGCTTTTGAGTGTCTTTTCATATGCCTATTTTCCACCTGGTTGTCTTCTTTGGAAAAATGTCTATTCATATCTTCTGCCCATTTTTTAATTGGGTTGTTGTTTGTTTGCTTTGGTGTTGAGTTTTATAAGTTCTTTATAATTTTAGACACTAACCCTTTATCTGATATGTCATTTGCAAATATATTCTCCAATTCCATAGATTGCCTTTTAGTTTTGGCGATTATTTCCTTCACTGTGCAGATGTTTTTATTTTGATGAAAACTTGATAGTTTATTTTTGAAGAATTCTTTGGTTGGGAGCTGCGGTGTTGGCAGGAATTTCAACACTGGAGAGTGCTGGTTCTCAGGGTAAAAGACCCATTGCTCTGGGACTGAGGCAAACTTGACTTAGAAGGGCAGTGGTGACAGCACAGGCATGTCGAATTTGGTGTAAGCAGGTTATGCAGCTTTGCTGTTTACTTCTGTGTTTATACTGAAGGTTGGTGGAGGAAAATGTATTTAGCCAGCTTGTCTCCAGAGAGGGTCCTCTGTGTCCATTGCTCTCAGGTAAGCACTGGTAGATGAATGAATAATCTGCCCCCTGCGTGGACCAGGCTTTTTTCAGATTGTTGTTTCCACACTGTGGCCTCAAGATTGTTTGCCTGCTGGAGCAGCCAAGATGGCAGAAGAGCATGGAAGCTTTTTGTGTGTCTCATGTCCATGTAGTAGAGCCAGACAAACACTAAATCATCCTACACACCTAGAAAACTGATTGGAAGATTAACACAACAATCTGCACAACCTGAACCACAGAATTCAGCAGGTACGAGACATGAAGAGCTGAATTTGGGGAGCAAGAAGCTCTGAAAGGAATTCACCCCAAAAGAAAGAGCACAAAGAAACAACATCCATGGATTTAACCAACACAGATACAAGCAAGATGTCTGAACCAGAATTTAGAATCACAATAATAAGAATACTAGCTGGAGTCAAAAATACATTAGAATCCCTTTCTGCAGAGACAAAAGAAGTAAAAAATAGCCAGAATGAAATTAAAAATGCTATAACTGAGCTGCAATCGTGGATGGATGCAGCGGTGGCAAAGATGAATGAACAGAGAATCAACAAAACAGAGAATCAGCAATATCTAGGACAAACTTATAGAGAATAATAAGGCAGGAAAAAAGAGGGAGATTAAGGGAAAGAGCATGATTTAAGAATTAGAGAAATCAGTGACTCATTAAAAAGGAACAACCTCAGAATCATAGGGGTCCCAGAGGAGGAAGAGACAGAAATAGGGGTAGAAGGGTTATGTGAGCAAATCATAGTGGAAAACTTTCCTAACCTGGGGATAGACACAGACATCAAAATCCAGGAAACACAGAGGACTCCCATTAGATTCAACAAAACCCAACAATCAACAAGGCATATCATAGTTAATTTTAGAAAATACTCAGTTAAGGAAAGAATCATGAAAGCAACAAGGGAAAAAAACCTCCTTAATGAAAAAGGGAAGATAAATCTGGTTTGCAGCAGACCTATCCACAGAAACTTGTCAGGCCAGAAAGGAGTGGCAGGATATATTCAATGTGCTGAATCAGAAAAATATGCATCCAAGAATTCTTTATCCAGGAAGGCTGTCACTTAAAATAGAAGGAGAGATTAAAAGTTCCCCAGACAAACAAAAATTAAAGGAGTTTGTGACCACTAAACCAGCCCTTCAAGAAACTTAAAGGAGGATTCTCTGAGGGGAGAAAAGGTGAAAAAAATATATATATATATGTATATATGTATATATATATATATACATATATATATAAATGAATACCAAAAGCAGCAAAGATTAGAAAGGACCAGAGAACACCACCAGAAACTCCAACTCTACAAGCATCATAATGACAATAAATTCATATCTTTCAGTACTCACTCTAAACGTCAATGGACTCATTGCTGCAATCAAAAGACATAGGGTAACAGAATGGATAAGAAAAAAAGATCCATCTATATGCTGTTTATAAGAGACCCACTTTAGACCTAAAGATACCTATAGATTGAAAATAAGGGGATGGAGAGCCATCTATCATCCTAATGGTCAACAAAAGAAAGCTGGAGTAGCCATACTTATATCAGACAACCTAGACTTTAAAATAAAGACTATATCAAGAGATGAAGAAGGGCATTATATCATAATCAAGGGGTATATAGACCAAGAAGACCTAACAATTGTAAACATTTATGTGCCAAATGTGATAGCACCCAAATATGTAAATCAATTAATCACAAACATAAAGAAACTCATCGATAGTAATACCATAATAGTAGGGACTTCAACACCCCACTAACAGCAATGGGCAGATCATCTAATCAAAAAATTAACAAAGAAACATTGGCTTTGAATGGCACACTGTACCAGATTGACTTATTCATAACATTTCATCCTAAAGCAGCAGAATATACATTCTCCAGTGCACATGGAACGTTCTCCAGAATAGACCATATACTGGGACACAAATCATCCCTAAGTAAGTACAAAAATATCAAGATCATACCATGCATATTTTCAATGTTTATTTATTTTTGGGACAGAGAGAGACACAGAATGAACGGGGGAAGGGCAGAGAGAGAGGGAGACACAGATACGGAAACAGGCTCCAGGCTCTGAGCCATCAGCCCAGAGCCTGACGCGGGGCTCGAACTCACGGACCGCAAGATCGTGACCTGGCTGAAGTCGGACGCTCAACCGACAGCGCCACCCAGGCGCCCCACCGTGCATATTTTCAGATCACACTGCTATGAAACTCGAAATCAACTCATCAAACTCAAACTGCTTGGAATTTTGTCTCTTCCTCCCTCTCTCTCCCCCTTTCTGCTCTCAAAATAAACAAATAAACTTTTAAAAATTATTTTAAAAACTTCACACATTTAACGTGCAGACTTTGATGAGGTTGGATGCATGCAAACACCCATGATATTAATACAATCAACCCATGCCCCCTGCCAACCTCCCATCTGGTAACCATGTTTGTCCTCTATAGTTACGAGTCTGTTTCTTGGTTTGCCTCTTTTTTCCCCCACCCCACCATTTTTCATTTGTTTTGTTTCTTAAATTCCACATATGAGTGATATCATGGTATTTGTCTTTCTTTGACTTATTTCGCTTAGCACAATATGCTCTAACTCCATCTACATTGCTGAAAATATCAATATTTCTTTTTTATGGCCAACTATTATATATATATATATGAAATCGCTTCTTTATCCATTCATCAGTTGATGGATATTTGGTCTCTTTCTATAATTTACCTATTGTTGGAAATGCTGCTATAAACATTGAGGTGTATGTATCACTTTGAATTAGTGTGTTTGTGTTATCTGTTTAACTACCAAATAGTATTATTGCTGAATTGCAGTATAGTTCTTTTTTAAATGTTTCAAGAAACCTCTGTACTGCTTTCCAGAGTGGCAGAACCAATTTGCATTCCCACCAACAATGTAAGAGGGGTCCCCTTTCTCCACATCCTCATTAACACCCATTGTTCCCTGTGTTGTTAATTTTAGCCTTTCTGACAGACGTGAAGTGATGGTAATATCTCATTTTAGGTTTGATTTGTATTTCCCTGATGGTGAGTGATGATGAGCATCTTTTCATATGTCCATTAGCCATCTGTATGTCTTCATCAGAAAAGTGTTGATTCATGTTTTCTGCCCATTTCTTAACTGGATTCTTTGGTCTTCTGGTTGTTCAGTTGTATAAGTTCCTTATATAATGTGGATACTACCCCTTTATCAGATATGTCATTTGCAAATATCTTCTGCCATTATTCAGGCTAAGTTTTAGCTTTTTTGATTGTTTCCTTTGCTGTGCTTTTTATTTTGATGATGTCCCAATAGTTTATTTTTGCTTTTGTTTCCATTGTCTCAGAGGACATATCTAGAAAGATAACCCTATGGCCAATGTCGAAGAGATTATTGTCCATACTATCTTCTAGGATTTTTATGGTTTCGGGTCACACATCTAAGGCCTTAATCCATTAGAGACATAGATATTAAAACCACAATGAGATATCACCTCACACCTGTCAGAATGGCTAAAATAAAAATGACAAGGATGTAGGAAAAAAGGAAACCTCATGCATAATTGGTGGGAATCCAAGTTAGTGCAACCACCGTGGAAAGAAGAATGTAGGTTCCTCAAAATTTTAAAATAGAATTACCATATGGGGCACCTGTGTGGCTCAGTAGGTTAAGCGTTCAACTTTTGGTTTTTGCTTAGGTCATGATATCATAGTCATGGGATCAAGCCCTGCATTGTGCTCTGTGCTGGGTGTAGAGACTTATGATTCTCTCTTTCCCTTTCTTTCTGCTCATGCTCCAGGTCTGTCTCAAAAAGAAAATTATCATATGATAAAAAGAATACAAACACACTAATTTAAAAAGATGTAAGAACCCTTATGTTTATGGCAGCATTATTTACAATAGTCAAATTGTGGAAGCAGCCCAAGTGTTCAGTGATTGATGAATGAATAAAGAAGGTGTAATATACTCAGCAATAAATAAATGAAATATTGTCATTGGAAACAACATGGATAGATCTAGATAATATACTGATAAGTGAAATAAGTCAGTCACAGAAAGACAATTACTGTATGATTATACTTATAAGTGGAATTTAGTTAACAAAACAGAGAAAGAAAGAAAAAAAAAAGAGAGACAAACTATAAACCAGACTTTAGCTATAGAGAACAAACTGATGACTACTGAGGGAAGGGGAGTGGTGAGATTAGTGAAATAGGTGAAGGGGACTAAGAGTACACTTATCTTGATGATCACTAAGTTATGTATAGGATTGTTGTACCACTTATATTGTACACCTGAAACTAATATGATACTTTATGTTAACAATATTGAAATGATTAAAGAATAATGTTTAGTTATTTATTTTGAGAGAGAGAGAGAGAGAGAGAGAGAGAGAGAGAGAGAGAGAGAGAATCCCAAAATCCCAAGCAGGTTTTGCTGCCAGCACAGGGCCCAATGTGGAGCCTGAAATCACAAACCATGAAATCATGACCTGAGCCAAAAGTACTTTATTCATAGGCTTATTTGGCACACAATAAGTCCATAAGTTCAATAACCATTTGTTTGCTGAAATTTCCCACATCTAAAGCTCCCAATTATTTCTCTGCCCTACACTGCCAACTCTCTATTTGATAACTTCTCCTGGATATACCACTGAAACTTCACAATCAACATGAACTAAAATTCATTTACTATCAGTCATGTCCTCTGAATATCCTTTAAATACAGTCACATATTTCATATTAAAATATGTTCACCACAGTCTCTCTGTTCTGGATTTTTAATTTTTTTTCAATAATTTTTAAAATGTTCATTTTTGAGAGAGACAGAGTCTGAGTGGGGGAGTGGGAGAGCAAGAGACACACACAGATTCCGAAGGAGGCTCCAGGCTCTGAGTTGTCAGCACAGAGCCTGACATGAGGCTTGAACCGATGATTGCAAGATCATGACCTGAGATGAAGGCAGATGCTTAACCGACTGAGACACTCAGGCACCCCTGTCCTGAATTTTTTCAACAACCTCATTTGGAATTTTCTAACTCCATTTTTTTTCTCTTCCATCCAATTTTTACTCAGAAATTAGAATGGTCTTGAGGCGCCTGTGTGGCTTGGTCGTTTGGGTGTTCAACTTCAGCTCAGGTCATTATCTCATAGTCTGTGGGTTTGAGGCCTGTATTGGGCTCTATGCTGACAGCTCAAAGCCTGGATCCTCATTCAGATTCTGTGTCTCCCTCTGTCTCTGCCCCTCCCCACTTGTACTCTGTGTTTCAAAAATAAATAAACATTAAAAAAAATAAAAAATAGAAATTAGAATGGTCTTATGAAACTCCAATTATATCATGTTAATCATCTACTTAAGAATCATTCAAGAGGCTTAATTAAGATTATGGAAGAGTAGCGTGACCCTAAGCTTGTCTCATCCTTGAAAATAGCTAGATAAATATCAAATCATTCTGAACACAGAAGAAATCAATATGAGTACTGAAAGAACCAACCTTCACATCTACAAGCAGTGAAAAATGACCACCTTGTGGAGGGTAGTAACTGTGAGAGTTGATTTAGGAGAGAAAAGAGCCATGGGTGTTGTGTAAGGTATGGAGTCTTTTCTGCAGAGAGAGGAGAGAGAGAAAAAAAGACTGAAAACACATGCAGGGGATTTCACAAGAAAAACTCATCCCAAACCATTGACTGAGAAAAAAGAGAGTGTTTTTAAACAGAGGAGTGCAAGTCTGAAGTTTCAGAGGTCAATACCATTGCCAGGATCATGCCTGAAAGTGCTATGCTGGGAAAGGAGGGTGGAGACCTGGAGTGGGTAGCAGGGTCTCAAGATCCCCAAGAAAGAGTTCCATTGCACTGGAGTGCATTTGGTAGAGGTGATATGACCCCTCCATAGAAAAAAGACCCAATGGGCACCATTGAGCTGTTCTGTTTACCAGAATGGGAACAAAGACACTGACTGGCTTAGGGCAGCAAACCTTGGCTCTGGATTTGTGTTGTGATTTACCACAAATGCCAAGCCATTACACAACTGAGTGACTGTTTTGGGCACAAGGGGCACCAGCCATGATGCAGTGAGACCCTTGGGCAGAGAGTAAGCATGGGGCCGTGCCACCAGGATCCCTGAAGTTTAGAGATTTTTAATTTTTCATTTTTTTTTAGATAGAGTATGTGAACAGGGGAGAGGGAAAGAGGGAGAGAGAGACAGAGGGAGAGGGAGAGAGAGAGAGACAGAGAAAGACAGAGAGAATCTTAAGTAGGATCCATGCTCAGTGCAGAGCCTAACTCGGGGCTTGATCCCACAACCCTGGAATCATGACCTGAGCTGAAATTGAGTCAGATGATCAATGGACTGAGTCATCCAGGAAGACCTGGATGTTTTAAGAGTATAGAGTTTTGAAACACAGCCCTGTCTGAGATAAAACACAGGAGCACTGTGCTGCCTCGGCAGACAGCTCAAAAACAGGCAGGGCACAGGCAGGGATCTGACAAAATCTAGGGATACAAGGGGTGATTGTTCATTGGCCAGGGCTTCTTGAGGAGTGGCATCCATGAAGTCCCTGCACCAGAGACTAGAGAGTGTGGCAAAGCCATTGTCACACTCCCTCTACAGAACTGACCCACTTCAATGAGTTAAACAGTGCCACCAGGTGGATACCAGAGCTTCTAAACAAAATCCTGCTCCCCTGAGCCCTGCAGGTGTATCTCCACTAGGGCAAGTCAGACTCAGAATTAGCACATCAGGTCCCTCACTCAAAACACCAGAACAAACCACTCACAAAACAAATCATTCACAGAAACCAAGACTACTAACAATAGAATGCTCCAAAACTTCAGCTCTAAGGGAAAAGGATCTAGCTTCCCTCTTATTTTTACTTTTTTATTTTTAAATTTAATTTTTTTAAATTTTTAATATATATACGTATATAATAAATTATATTTTACAAAAAAAGACAGTAACAAGATATGAAGAAAGACATTGTATCAAATATATATAATATATATTACATTATATAATTTCAATAATAAAATTATTATTATTATTATTATTTGGCTCTAGTTTCTTATAACAAGCATACAAAAACACACCTAGGATCTAGTTGTTATTTTTTTGTTTCTCGGGGGAAAGATTGGGTTTTTTTTCCTAGACAAAATGACAAGATTGAGGAATTCACCATAAAAGAAAAAACAAGAACTAGAAATTACAGCCAGGGATTTAATCCATACAGATATAAGTAAGATGTCTGAACTAGAATTTTAAACAACAATTACAAGGATACTACCTGTGCTTAAAAAAAGTGGTTTAGAAACCACTAAAGAATCCTTTACTGCAGAGATGAAAGAAATAAAATTTAGTCAGACTGAAGTTGAAATGCTACAACCGAGATGTAATCCCAAATGGATGCCATAACAATGAAGATGGATGAAATGGATAAATGAACCAGTGATACCAGAGAAAATATAATGGTGAATAATGAAGCTGAAAAGAAGAAGGAGAGAAAGGTATTGGATTGCAAAGTTAGACATAGAAAACTCAGCAACTTCTAAAAACGTAATAACATTTTTATCAAGGAGTCACAGAAGAGAAAGAGATAGAAAAAAGGGCAGAATATTTATTTGAGCAAATCGTAGCTGAAAACTTCCTTAATCTGGGAAGGATAAACACATCAAAATCCAAGAGCACAGATAACTCCAATTAAATTCGGCAAAAAACCAACCATCACCTAGACATGTCATAGTCAAGTTCACAAAATACACTGACAAGGAAAGAATCCTGAAAGCAGGAAGGCGGAAAAAAAAAAGGTCTTAACTTACAAGGCAAGACAAATCAGATTCAAAGCAAATATGTCCACAGAAACTTGTCAGGCCATAATGGAATGACAGGATATATTCAACACTCTGAATGGATAAATATGCAGCCAAGAATACTTTATCCAGCAAGGCTGTCATTCAGAACCAAAATAGAGATAAAAAGTTTTCCAGACAAACAAAAACTAAAGGAGCTTGTTCCCACTAAATCAACTTTGCAAGAAATATTAAAGGGGACTCTCTGAATGGGAACAAAAACAAACAATAAAGACTAGAAAGGAACAGAGAATATCACCAGAAACACCAACTCTACAGGTGACACAATGGTACAACATTCATTTTTTTCAATAACCACTCTGAATGTAAATGGACTAAATGCTCCAGTAAAAGGAAATAAGGAATTAGAATGGACAAAAAAAGACCCATCTATATGCTGCCTGCAAGACACTCATCTGAGACCCAGAGACAACTAGGCTGAAAGTAGACTGAAAGTAAGGGGATGGAGAAACATCAGTCATAATAATGGACATCATAAGAAAGCTGGAGTAGCCATACTTATAACAGACAAACTAGATTTTATAAAAAAGACAGTAACAGGAGATGAAGAAAGGCATTGTAAGGGTCTATCCACTAAGATCAAACAACTGAAAATACATACGCACCCAACTAGAAAGCCTGAAAATATACAAACCAATTAACAACAGACACAATTTCAATAATAGCAGGGACTTTAATACCCCACTTACAGTAATTTACAGATCATCTAAGCAGAAAATCAATAAGAAAACAATGGCTTTGAATGACACTCTACACTGGAAAGACTTAACAGATATATTCACAACACTTAATTCTAAAGCAGCAGAATACACATTCTTTTCAAGTGCACATGAAACATTCAACAGAAAACATCATATACTGGGTCCAAAATCAGTGCTCAACAAGTACAAAAAAATCGAGATAATACCATGCATAATTTCAGACCACAAAACTATGAAACTTGAAGTCAGCCACAAGAAAGACAACAATTACATGGAGCAAAATAACATCCTATAAATAATGAATGGATTAACCAAGAAACTAAAGAAGAAATTAAAAAAAATACATGGAAGCAAATGAAAATGAAACCATGATGGTCTGAAAACTTTAGGATGCAGCAAAGGCAGTCCTAAGAGGGAAGTGTATTGCAATACAAACCTACCTCAAGAAGGAAGAAAGTCTCAATATGTAACCTAACATTACAGATAAAGGGACTAGAAAGCATACAGAAAATAAACTCTAAAGCCAGAAGAAGAAGGGAAATAAAGATTAGAGCAGAAATAAATGAAATAGAAACAAAACAACAACAACAAAAACAAACAAAAAAAAACCAATAGAACAGATCAACAAACTAAGAGTTGGTTCTTTGAAGAAATTAATTAAAACGACAAGCCCCTCTCTAGATTTTCAAAAAGAAAAAAGAAAGAACCCAAGTAAAGTCATGAATGAAGGGCAAGAGATCAGAATCAATACCACAGAAATACAAATAAGCATAAGAGAATATTATGAAAAATTATATGCCAACAACCGGGGAAATCTGGAAGAAATGAACAAATTCCTAGAAACATGCAAACTACCAAAACTGAAACAGGAAAAAATAGACAATTTGAACAGACATATAACCATCATATAAATGGAATCGGTAATCAGAAATCTCCCAATGAAGCAGGGTCCAGGACCAGGTGGCTTCACAGGGGAATTTAAATGTCTAATAGACATGTAAAGAAGTTAATACATGTTCTGCTCAAACTGTTCCACAAAATAGAAATAGAAGAAAAGCTTCCAAACTCATTCTTAAAGCCGGGATTACCTTTATTCCAAAACCAGAAAAAGATCCTACTAAAAAGGAGGGTCTTCCCATTTGAGTTTTAGTAGTGTGTGTGTGTTTAGGAATTTGTTCATTTCTTCCAGGTTGTCCAGATTGTTGGCAGATAAGTTTTTAATAGTATTCCCTGATAATTGCTTGCATTTCTGAGGGATTGGTTGTAACAAATATATTTTCATTCATGATTTTATCTATGTTGGTCCTCTCTCTTTTCCTTTTGAGAAGCGTGGCTAGAGGTTTATAAATTTCGCTTATTTTTTCAAAAAAACAACTCTATGTTTTATTGATCTGTTCTACCACATATTTTGGATTCTATATTGTTTATTTATGCTCTGATCTTTATTATTTCTCTTCATTTGCTGGGTTTGGGGTGTCTTTGTTGTTCTGCTTCTAGTTCCTTTAGGTGTGCTGTTGATTTTGTATTTGGGATTTTTCTTGTTTCTTGAAATACGCCTGGATTGCAATGTATTTGCCTCTTAGGACTACCTTTGCTGCATCCCAAATGGTTTGGATTGTAGTATTTTCATGTACATTTGTTTCCATATATATTTTAATATCTTTAATTGCCTGTTTACTCCATTCATTCTTTAGGAGGATTTTCATTAACCTCCATGCTTTTGGAGGTTTTCCAGACATTTTTCTGTGGTTGATTTCAAGTATCATAGCATTGTGATCTGAAAATGTGCATGGTATGATCTCAATTATTTTATATTTATTGAGTGCTTTTTTGTGACCCAGTATGTGATCTATCTTGGAGAAAGTTCCATGTGCACTCGAGAAGAATGTGTATTCTGCTGTTTGGGGATGTAGGGTTCTAAATATAGCTGTCAAATCCATCTGGTCCAATGTATCATTCAGAGACATTGTTTCCATACTGATTCTGTGTCTAGATGACCTGTCCATTGCTGTCAATGAAGTATTAAAGTTCCCTGCAATTACCACATTCTTATCAATAAGATTGTTTATGTTTGTGGTTAATTGTTTTAAATATTGGGTTCTCCTGAATTCGGTGCATAGACATTTATAATTTTTAGCTCTTCCTGATGGATAGACCCTGTAATTATTATATAATGCCCTTCTTCATCTCTTGTTACAGCCTTTAATTTAAGTTTAGTTTGTATGATATAAGTATGGCCACTCCAGCTTTCTATTGACTTCCAGGAGCATGATAGATAGTTCTTCATCCCCTCACTTTTAATTTGAAAGTGTCCTCAGGGTTGAAATGAATGTCTTGTAGACAGCGAATATGTGGGTCTTTTTTTATCCATTCTGTTACCCTATGTCTTTTGATTGGAGCATTTAGTCCATTTGCAATCAATGTTGTTATTGAAAGAAAGGGGTTTAGCGTCATTGTGATATCTGTAGGTTTCATGCTTGTAGTGGTGTCTCTGGTACTTTGTGGTCCTTGCAACATTTCACTCACAGAGTCCCCCTTAGGATCTCTTGTAGGGCTGGTTTACTGGAGATGAATTCCTTCAGTTTTTGTTTGTTTGGGAAGACCTTTATCTCTCCTTCTATTCTGAATGACAGACTTGCTGGATAAAGTATTCTCGGCTGCATATTTTTTTCTGTTCATCACATTGAAGATTTCCTGACATTCCTTTCTGGCCTGACAAGTTTCAGTAGATAGATCTGCTACTAGTCTTATGTGTCTACCTTTGTATGTTAAGACCCCGTTTATCCCTAGCTACTTTGAGAAATCTCTTTGTCTTTTTATTTTGCCATTTTCACTATGATATGTTTTGCAGAAGATTGATTCAAGTTACATCTGAAGGGAGTTCTCTGTGCCTCCTGAATTTCTATGTATGTTTCCTTCACCAAGTCAGGGAAGTTCTCAGTTATGATTTGTTCAAGTACACCCTCTTCCCTTTCTCCCTCTCTTCTTCTTCTGGAATTCCTATGAGACGGATATTATTCCATTTCATTGAATCACTTAGTTCTCTAATTCTCCCCTCGTGATCCAGATTTTTTTAAATCTCTTTTTCTCAGCTTTCTCTTTTATCCCGTTTCATAATATTATCTTCTAATTCATTATTCTCCCCTCTGCTTCTTCATTACATACTGTAGCTTCCTCCATTTTATTTTCTACTTCATTTATAGCATTTTTAATTCATCATGACTATTTTTTAGTTTCTTGATCTCTGCAGTAATAGATTCTCTGCTGTCTTCTATACCTATTTCAAATGCAGTGATTTATCTTATGATTATTATCCTAAATTCTTGTTCAGTTATATTGCTTTTATCTGTTTTGATCAATTCTTCAGATGTCACTTTTTCCTGGAATTTCTTTTGAGGGGAATCCTTCTGTTTCATATTTTGGCTAGTTTTCTGTCCCTTATGAGTTTTATAAGCTGGTTATGTACTCTGTACCTGTGAACACTGCTATATTAAAGGGGGTCATACACTGTCCAGGGCCTGGTTCTTCCGGTGGTGTTTTTTTGGAAAGTGAGAGTGTTACTTGTTCTCTATTGTTGTTACTTTGGTTATTTTATTTCTCTACTTGTGGTGATGTTTTGGACCCTGCATGAGATGTGCTTCATTTTATTCCTTGAAATAACCCTGGTAGGAAAACAAACATACAAATAGGACATAGAGACAAGCAAACACACATACACACAAAAGAAACAAACAAATGGAAATACACACACACACACACACACACACACACACTCACACACACAAACAAAAGCAGTATATGAGAAAAAGAACACAAACATCAGCTACAAATCAAGAACAGGGTGGAGGTTGTGCTGATGAAAGAGCACATACAAAGAGAGAAATAACAGGGGTGGAGACAAAGAGAAAATAAGCATTGACAGGGCAGAGAGACTAAATGGCTTAATCCAGCAAGAGAGAAAGGAAAATGAAGAAGGAGGTGGGGGGAAAAAAATGAAGATAAAGTTACCCAGACAGTGAAACTATATGGTTTGATTAATCCAGAGAGAGAAAGGAAAGTACAGAAGGAGATGTAGAACATGTAACAAGGGAATGGATTAAATATGTCTGATTAAACAAACCAATTACCAGAGTAACCAGCCTAGTGGAGGGAACAGATAGGAAGGGAGGATATAGCCAGGACAAGTATTATCCTGGGATTAATCCAGGTTATGTAGCATCACTGGTCTGGATGAACAAGCTGTCTTATTGCACAGCATCTATCTGGCTCCAGCAGAAATACAGTTACCTGGCACGGAGGGGGGTGGTTTGTGCAGGCTGGTCCCACCTCCATTGTGGGCCCTGGGTGGTGGTGGTGGTTGTGGTGGGGAAATGGCGATCCCCCAGTCTCTTTCAACTTTTGGATGTTGCTGTCCAGTATTCCCAACACCGTTTGAAGAGGCTATCTATTTCCCACTGGATATTTTTTTTTCTGCTTTGTCAAAGAAATTGACCATATAGTAGGAGGTTTAAACCTGGGTTTCCTATTCTTGCTTTTCAAGTTTATTTATTTACTTTAAGAGAGAGAGGTGGGGGCAGAGATAGAGGGAGAGAGAGAATCCCAAGCAAGCTCCATGCTGTCATCACAGAGCTCAACATAGAGCTCAGTCTTACAAACTGTGAAATTACGGCCTGAGTCGAAACCAAGACTTGGACATTTAACCAACTGAGCCACGCAAGATCCCCTGGTTTTTTTTTTCGTGTTTTATGCTTTTATATGTCTGTTTTTGTTCCAGTACCATATTGTCTTGATCACTATAGCATTGTAATATAACTTTTACTCTGAAATTATGATGCCTTCAGTTATGCCTTTCTTTTTCCAGAATGCTTTGGCTATTCAGTCTTTTGTGGTTCCATACAAATTTTAAGATTGTTTGTCCCAGCTCTGTGGAAAATGCTGGTGTTATTTTGATAGGGATTGCATTAAATGTGTAGATTTCTTTGAGTAATAGAAACATTTTAACAATACTTGTTCTTCCAATACATGAGCTTGCAATATTTTTCCATTTGTGTGCTCTTCAAATATCTTTCATCAGTGTTTTAGTCTTCAGAGTACAGACAGATCTTTTACCAATTTGGTTAGGTTTATTCCTCAGTATTTTGTGGGTCTTGGTGCAATTGTAAATGGGATTGATTCCGTGGTTTCTCTTTCTCCTGATTCATTGTTGGTGTATACAAATGCAACAGATTTCCATGCGTTGATTTTGTATCCTGTGACTTTACTAAATTCATATATCAATTCTAGCAGTTTTTTGGTGGAGTATTTTCAATTTTCCATATAGAAGATCATGCCATCTGGAAGTAGTTAAAGTTTGACTTCTTACTTGCTGTTTTTGATGCTGTTTATTTCTTTGTGTTTTCTGATTGCTGAGGCTTTGACTTCCAATACTGTGTTTAATAACAGTGGTGACAATGGACATCCCTGTCCTATTCCCGACCATAGAAGAGAAGCTCACAGGGCAACTGGGTGGTTCAATTGGTTAAGTGTATGACTTCAGCTCAGGTCATGATCACGTGGTTTGTGAGTTCAAGCCCTGCACCAGGTTCTGTGCTGACAGGTCATATCCTGGAGCCTGCTTCAGATTCTGTGTCTCCTTCATTCTCTGCCCTTTCCCATGCTTGTGCTCTGTCTCTATGTCTCAATAATAAATAATCACAAAGGAGGAGGAGGAGGAGGTGGTGGTGGTGGTGGAGGAGGAGGAGGAGGAGGAAAGTGCACAGTTTTGTTCCCATTGAGGATGATATTAGCTCTGGGATTTTGGTATATAACCTTTATTATTTTAGGTGTGTTCCCTCTAAACCTACTTTGTTAAGGGAATTTTACCATGAGTAAATGTTGTAATTTGTGAAATAGTTTTTCAGCTTCTATTGTAATGATCATAGGGTTCTTACCTTTATTTTCTTAGTATATTAATATATATTATTAATAATTATTAATTATTATTATATTATTATATAATATTATAATATTATATATAATATATTATATATATTATTATATATTATATTATATTATATATTATATATTATATATTATATATTATATATTATATATTATATTATATATAATATATTATATATAATAATATAATAATATAATGTTATTAATAATTATTAATAATATTAATATATTAAATTAATATATTTTCTTAATATATTAATATATTTTCTCTTTTCTTAGTATATTATGTTAATTGATTTGTGAATGTTTAACTACACTTGCAGCCGCTAATAAATTCCATTTGACCATGGTGAATGATTCTTTTAGTGTACTGTTGAAAATGATTTGCTGGTATTTTATTGACAATTTTTGCATCCATTTTCATCAGGTATATTGGCCTGTAGTTTTCTTTTTTTGTGGAATCTTTTTCAGTTTTAGTATCAGGTTAATGTTGAAAACTTAGAATGAATTTGGGACTTCTCCTTCCATTTCTACTTTTTTGAATGGTTTCAGAAGAACAGGTATTAACTATTCTTTCAAGATTTGGTAGAATTTGTCTGTAAATCCATCTGGCCTTGGACTTTGGTTTCCTGGGAGTTTTGTTTTTAATTTAATTTTTTTATTTTTTAAAATTTGCATCCAAATTAGTTAGCATATAGTGAAAAAATGATTTCAGGAGTAGATTCCTTAGTTCCCCTTACACATTTAGCCCATCCTCCCTCCCACAACCCCTTAAGCAACCCTCAGTTTGTTCTCCATATATATGAGTCTCTTCCTTTTTGTCCCCCTCCCTGTTTTTACATTATTTTTGTGTCCCTTCTCTTATGTTCATCTGTTTTGTCTCTTAAAGTCCTCATATGAGTGAAGTCATATGATTTTTGTCTTTCTCTGAATGACTAATTGCACTTAGCATAATACCTTCCAGTTCCATCCATGTAGTTGCAAATGGCAAGATTTCATTCTTTTTGATTGCCGAGTAATACTCCATTGTGTGTTTACATATATATATATATATATATATATGCCACATTTTCTTTATCCATTCATCCATCGATTGACATTTGGGCTCTTTCCATTATTGGCTATTGTTGATAGTGCTGCTATAAGCATTGGGGTGCATGTGTCCCTTCAAAACAGCAAACCTGTATCCCGTGGATAAATGCCTAGTAGTGCAATTATGGGGTCATAAGGTAGTTCTATTTTTAGTTTCTTGAGGAACCTCCATCCTGTTTTTCCAGAGTGGCTGCACCAGCTTGCATTGCCACAAACAATGCAAAAGAGATCCTCTATCTCCTCATCCAAGCCAACATCAGATGTTGCCTGAGTTGTTAATGTTAGCCATTCTGACAGGTGTCAGGTGGGATCTCATTGTGGTTTTGATATGTATTTCTCTGGTGATGAGTGATGTTGAGCATTTTTTCATGTGTCAGTTGGCCATCTGGATGTCTTCCTTGGAGAAGTGTCTATTCATGCCTTTTCCCATTTCTTCACTGGATTAGTTGTTTTTTGGGTGTTGAGTTTGATAAGTTATTTATAGGTTTTGGGTACTACCCTTTATCTGATATGTCACTTGCAAATATCTTCTCGCATTCTGTCCATTGCCTTTTAGTTTTGCTGATTGTTTCCTTCACTGTGCAGAAGATTTTATTTTGACGAGGTCGCAGTAGTTCATTTTTGCTTTTGTTTCCCTTGCCTTCAGAGACGTGTTGAGTAAGAAGTTTCTGTGCCCAAGATCAAAGAGGTTTTTGCCTGCTTTCTCCCAGAGGATTTTGATGGCTTCCTGTCTTACATTTAGGTCTTTCATCCATTTTGAGTTTATTTTTGTGTAGGGTGTAAGAAAGTGGTCCAGGTTTATTCTTCTGCATGTCACTGTCCAGTTTTCCCAGGACCACCTGCTGAAGAGACTGTCTTTATTCTATTGGATATTCTTTCCTGCTTTGTCAAAGATTAGTTGGCCATACGTTTGTGTGTCCATTTCTGGGTTCTCTATTCTGTTCCATTGATCTGAATGTCTGTTCTTCATCCAGTACCGTACTGTCTTGATGATTACAGCTTTGTAGTATACCCTGAAGTCAGGGATTGTGAGGCCTCCTGCTTTGGTTTTCTTTTTCAAGATTGCTTTGGCTATTTGGGTGTTTTCTGGTTCCATACAAATTTTAGAATTCTTTGTTCTTGCTCTGTAAAGAATGCTGGTGTTACTTTGATAGGGATTGCATTGAATATGTAGATTGTTTCGGGTTGTATTGACATTTTAATACTATTTGTTCTTTCTATCCAGGAGCATGGAATCTTTTTACATTTTTTTTTGTGTCTTCTTCAATTTCTTTCATAAGCTTTCTAGAGTTTTCAGTTTATAGATTTTTCACCAATTTGGTTAGATTTATTCCTAGGTATTTTATGGGTTTTTGTGCAACTGTAAATGGGATCAATTCCTTGATTTTTCTTTCTGTCACTTCATTGTTGGTATATAGGAATGCAACCGATTTTGGTGCATTGATTTTATATCCTGCGACTTTGCTGAATTCATGAATCAATTCTACCATTTTTTGTGGAATATTTTGAGTTTTCTATATAGAGTATCATGTCATCTGCGAGGAGTGAAAGTTTGACCTCCTCCTGGCCCATTTGGATGCCTTTTATTTCTTTGTGTTGTCTGATTGCAGAGGCTACGACTTCCAGGACTACGTTGAATAACAGTGGCAAGAGTGGACATCCCTGTCTGGTTCCTGACTTTAGGGGGAAAGCTCTCAGTTTTTCCCCATTAAGGATGATATTAGCGTTGGGTCATTTATATATGGCTTTTATGATCTCGAGGTATGCTCCTTCTATGCCTACTTTCTTGAGGGTTTTTATCAAGAAAGGATGCTGTATTTTGTCAAATGCTTTCTGTGCATCTTTTGAGAGGATCATATGTTTCTTGTCCTTTCTTTTATTGATATGATGAATCACGTTAATTTTTTTGCAGATATTGAACCAGCCCTGCATCCCAGGTATAAATCCCACTTGGTCGTGGTGAATAATTTTCTTCATGTATTCTTGGATCTGGTTGGTTAATATCCTGTTGAGTATTTTTGCATGCATGTTTATCAGGGAAATTTGTCTATAGTTCCCCTTTTGAGTGGGGTCTCTTTCTGGTTTGGGGATCAAGGTAATGCTGGCTTCATAGAAAGAGTTTTGAAGTTTTCCCTCCATTTCTATTTTTTGGAACAGTTCAAGAGAATAGGTGTTACCTCTTCCTTACATGTTTGGTAGAATTCCCCTGGAATGCCATCTGGCCCTGGACTCTTGTTTTTTGGAAGATTTTTGATTACTAATTCGATTCCTTACTGGTTATGGATCTGTTAAAATTTTGTTTCTTCCTGTTTCAGTTTTGGTAGTGTATATGTTTCTAGGAGTTTGACCATTTCTTCCAGATTGCCCATTTTATTGGCATATGATTGCTCATAATATTCTCTTAGTATTGCTTTTATTTCTGTTGTGTTGGTTGTGATCTCTCCTCTTTCATTCTTGATTTTATTTATTTGGGTCCTTTCTTTGTTCTTCTTTATCAAACTGGCTACTGGTTTATCAATTTTGTTAATTCTTTCAAAGAATCAGCTTCTGGTTTCATTGGTCTGTTCTACTGTTTTTTTGTTTTGTTTTGTTTTGTTTTGTTTTGTTTTTTTGTTTTTTTGGTTTTTTGGTTTTTTTTGGTTTTGATAGCACTCTTCTGCTGTAATCTTTATTATTTCCTGTCTTCTGCTGGTTTGGGGTTTCATTTGCTGTTCTTTTTCCAGCTCCTTAAGGCATAAGTTTAGGTTGTGCATCTGAGATCTTTCTTCCTTCTTTAGGAAGGTCTGGATTGGTATATACTTTCTTTCCTATGACCGACCTTGCTGCATCCCTAGGTTTGGGGTTGTGGTGTTATCATTTTCATTGACTTCCATATGCTTTTTAATTTCCTTTTTAAATTCTTGGTTAGCCCATTCATTCTTTAGTAGGATGTTCTTCAGTCTCCAAGTATTTTTTACCTTTCCATATTCTTTCTTGTGATTGATTTTGAGTTTTATAATATTGTGACCTGAAAATAAGTACGGTATGATCTCAATCTTTTTGTACTTACTTAGGGCTGATTTGTGTCCCAGTATATGGTATATTTTGGAGACCAATACATGTGCACTTGAGAAGAATGTATATTCTGCTGCTTTAGGATGAAATGTTATGAATAAGTCCATCTGGTCCAGTGTGTCATTCAAAGCCATTGTTTCTTGTTGATATTTTGAGTAGATGATTTGTCCATTGCTGTGAGTGGGGTGTTGAAGTCTCCTACTATTATGGTATTACTATCGAAGAGTTTCTTTATGTTCGTGATTACTTGATTTATATATCTGTGTGCTCTCACATTTGGTGCATAAATGTTTACAATGGTTAGGTCTTCTTGGTGTATAGACCCCTTGATTATGATATAATGTCCTTCTTCATCTCTTGATACAGTCATTTTAAAGTCTAGATTGTCTGATATAAGTATGGATACTCTGGATTTCTTTTGTGGACCATTAGCATAGTAGATGGTTCTCCATCCCCCTATTTTCAATCTGTAGGTGCCTTTAGGTCTAAAGTGGGTCTTTTGTAAACAGCATATGCATATATCTTGTTTTGTTACCCATTCAGTTACCCTATGTCTTTTGATTGGAGCATTGAGTCCATTGATGTTTAGAGTGAGTACTGAAAGATATGAATTTATAGCCATTATGATGCTTGTAGGGTTGGAGTTTCTGGTGGTGTTCTCTGGTCCTTTCTAATCTTTGTTGCTCTTGGTATTTATTTAAATATATATATATATATATATATATATATATATATATATATATATATTATCTTTTCTCCCCTCAGAGAGTCCCCTTAAAATTTCTTGCAGGACTGGTTTAGTGGTCACACACTCCTTTAATTTTTGTTTGGGAAACTTTTTATCTCTCCATCTATTTTGAATGACACACTCGCTGGATAAAGAATTCTTGGAGGCATATTTTTTTTGATTCAGCACACTGAATATATCCCACCCCTCCTTTCTGGCCTGCCAAGTTTCTGTGGATAGGTCTGCTGCAAACCTGATCTGTCTTCCCTTGTAAGTTAGGGACTGTTTTCCCCTTGCTGCTTTCATGATTCTCTCCTTGCCTGAGAATTTTGTAATTTGACTATGATATGCCTTGTTGCTGGTCGATTTTTGTTGAATCGAATGGGGGTCCTCTGTGCTTCCTGGATTTTGCTGTCTGTGTATTTCCCCAGGTTAGGAAATTTTTCTGCTATGATTTGCTCACATAACCCTTCTACCCTTATTTCTCTCTCTTCCTCTTCTCGGACCCCTATGATTCTGATGTTCCTTTTAATGCATCACTGATTTCTCTAATTCTTATTATGCTTTGTCTTCATCTCCCTCTTTTTTTCTGTTTCATCATTCTCTATTAGTTTGTCCTCTTTATCACTGATTTTCTGTTCTGCCTCATCCATCCGTGGCGCCACTGCATCCATCCATGATTGCAGCTCAGGTTATAGCATTTTTAATTTCATCCTGACTGTTTTTTTTTTACTTCTTTTATCTCTGCAGAGAAGGATTCTAATGTATTTTTGACTCCAGCTAGTATTCTTATTATCGTGATTCTAAATTCTTGTTCAGTCATCTTGCTTGTATTTGTGTTGGTTAAATTCCTGGCTGTCATTTCTGCATGCTCTTTCTTTTGGGGTGAATTCCTTTTTTTTGTTATTTTGAATGGAGGAAATATTAATGAGGTAGAAAAATTAAATTAAAAAATCATTAAAATTTAAATATTAAAATTAAAATTAAACACACACACACACACACACACACATCGAATAGATGATGTTAGATCCTAGGTGTGTTTTGGACTGACTGTTGAAATTGGTTTGACAGATTAGAGAAAACCAAAGGTGGGGGGGAAGGAAATCATTTGATAGTTTGAAAAATTGAATACACTGAAATAGACTAAAATGAGATGTTGAGGGTAAAATAGAATTTGAAAAATATACACAAAAGTAAAGAATATCATAGAAAAAATTAAAATATTTTTAATAAAAAGTAAAAATAAAAATGAATTTTTTCGCTTTCTGTATTTAAGAAAATAAGAAAAATGAAAAAGAGAAAAATGATGAAAAAGAGAAAAAAAGAATGATAAAAAATAAATCATTTGAAAATTTGAAAAAGTGCATACTCTGTAGAATACTAAAATAAAAGGATGGAAGTAAAATATAATTTAAATAATTTACATAAAAGCAAAAAATATAGTAATTAAAATTAAATAAGAATATTTTTATTAGAAATTGAAAGTAAAAATGAATTTTTTTCTCTTTCTGAATTCAAGAAAAATGAATTAAAAAGAGAAAAAAGGAAAAGAAATAAAAAAAGGAAATTGTTTGAAAAGTTGGAAAGGTGAATAGACTGAAGTAGACTAAAATAAAATGATGGAAGTAGAATTTGAAAAAAATTACACAAAAGTAAATATATAGTAATAAAAATGAAAGATATTTTAAAAAAATTGAAAATAAAAATTCATTTTTTCTTTCTGTATTCAAGAAAAATTAAAGAATTTTAAAAGAGAAAAAGAAAAAAGAAAAAGAAAAAAGAAAATTGAATAAATGAACCTAGTAACAGATTAAAGTAGGACTGAAACTACTTCATTTTCCCCTAGAAGCCAGTCTATGTAGCTCTTTGTAGTCCATAAATTAAGCTGGCAGTGAGACTTGTGCTCTTGAAGAGAGAAGTTGGCCCAGTTGGGCGGGGCTCAGTGTAACAGCTGTGCTTTCCAATAGATGGCGCTGCTAGCCTACTGGGGGGGCTTGTTGCAGTGCTGTTAGGTGCGTATGCGCATGCGCGGGAGAGGTGAAAATGGCTCCACCCAGCTACCGTCTATTCTCCTGGATCAGCAATCATGCACCCGTCCTCTGTCTTCAGCTCTCGTCTACTGCCCGCTTTTTCACTCTCCATGACCAGGTCCCAGCCAGTACCTCTCTACCAAGTTTTGTCTCAGTTACAGCTGTTTTCTCCGGCCCCTTATTTCTGAAGGACTGTGGCTTTGTCCCATTCGGCCCCTCTGCAGGAGGGTCTCACTGAGCAATGGCCAAATGAGCAATGGCTGAATGTCAGCTGCACCCAGAAATGCCTGCTGGACCCTGCTGCTGCTGGTGCCTCGAGACTGTGGCCAGGTGCCAGCCCGCCCCAGAAAAAGTTTGTGAGACAGTGTAGCAGCAACATTTCAGGGATTATGAAAATCACAACACACATCTAGCACCAGGCTTCACCCTTAAATACCTTGCCTGAGCACCAGTGAATGTGGCCACCTTCTGGGGTCTGCTGGGACCAGGTGGCTTCAACAGTCTCTACCAAATGTCCTTCCAGCAGTGGAATCACTTTTCCTTGTGTGGCCTGAGAACCTCCCAGGACCCACTCTGTTCCTGGGGATTCACCCTCCCCTCCAGAGCACCGCCAGGTATTGAGCTGCAGAGTTTCAGCCTTTGCTCTCCCCTTGTTTACAGTCTTAATGGAATTTAAACCCTCTCCTTTCTCCTTTCTCCCTTTTTAGTTTAGTCCCTGCAGCTGTTTCCAATTTTCCACTTTCTCTGCAGCACTTTTAGGGAGGGGTGCTTTTCCCATATTCTCCCCCTCTCCCCAGTCTCTGTCCTCTTTCCACCCACAAAAGCAGTTCCCTACCTTTCATGGCTTCTTGCTCCCAAAGTTCAACAGTCTGTGATGCATACCTGCTGAATTCTGTGGTTCAGGTTGTGCAGATTGTTGTGTTAATCCTCCAGTTTTCTAGGTGTGTAGGATGGTTTAGTGTTGGTCTGGCTGTATTTCATGGACGCGAGACACAAAAAGCTTCCATGCTGTCCAGCCATCTTCACTCATGCCCCTCTTGGGAGTTTTTTGATTACTGATTCAATTTCTTTGCTGGTTCACAGTCTGTTCAAGTTCTATTTCTTCCTGTTATAGTTGTGGTAGGTTACTAATTTCTCAGAATTTATCTATTTCTCCAGGTTGTCAAATTTGTTGGCATATTTTATTTTATAATATTCTATTATAATTATTTATATTTCTGTGCTGTTGATTGTTATTTCTTCTCTCTCATTTGTTATTTTATATATGTGGGTCTTTTCTGTTTGTTTTTTCTAAGCCTGGTTAGGGGTTTATCAGTTGCATTATTTTTTTCAACAAACCAGCTCCTGGTGTCATTTATCTTATTTGTTTGTTTGTTTGTTTCTTTATTTCTTTATTTATTTTCTATATTATTTGTTAATGCTCTAATATTTATTTCTTCATTCTTTCTGCTGGCTTTAGGGGTCTTTTGTTGATATTTTTCTAGTTCCTTTATGTAGAAGCTAGGTTTTTATTTAAGATTTGTTGCTTTCTAAGATACCCCTGTATTCCTGTATAATTCCCTCTTAGGACCACATTTGTTGCATCCCAAAGGATTTGGGCCATTTTTTTTCTTTTTTCATTTGTTTGTGTGTATTTTTTTAAAATTTCTTCTTTGAATTTCTGGCTGACCCCTTTATTGTTTAGTAGTACGATATTTTACCCCCATGTATTCATGGTCTTTCCACATATTACTGTGGTTAACTTCAAGTTTTATAGCATCATACTCAGAGAAAAAGAAATGCATGGTACAGTCTCAATCTATTGAGACTTGTTGAGGACTGATTTGTGACCTAGTATGTGATCTATTCTGGAAAATTTCCCATTTTCAATTGGAAAAAAAATGTATATTCTGCTGTTTTAGGATGGACTAAAACTGATCCACCCAGGTGCCCCTTCAAATTTCTTTTGACATACATTTTAATGATAAATATTTCTCCATCTCCTCACTTTGAATCTATCAGTGTCTTTAGTTCTAAAGTGAGTCTCTTGTAGGCTGCATATAGATGGATCTTGTTTTCCTTTATCCATTATGATACCATATATCTTTTGATGGGAGTGTTTAAATAATTTATACTCAGAGTAATTATTTTTTTATTTCTTTTAATTTTATTTTAGAGAGGGAGGGAGAGAAAGAGAGAGAGAGAGAGAGAGAGAGAGAGAGAGAATGAATGTCAGGAAGACTCCATGCTCAGCACAGAGCCTGAAACAGACTTGATACCTTGAACCTGGGATCATGACCTGAGTTGAAGTCAAGATTTGGATACTCAACCAACTGAATCACCCAGGCGCCCCCAAAGTAATTATAGATAGTTATTTATTTAGCGCCGTTTTATCAATTGTTTTGTCATTGTGTCTGGAGATTTTCTCTGTTCCTTTCTTGTCTTTGTCGTTTTTGGTCTTTCCTTTGCGCTCAAAGATCCCCTTTAGCTAGTCTTACAGGGTTGGTTTAGTGGTGACAAATTCCTTTAGATTAAGGAACTCTTAATCTCTTTTTCTACTCTGAATGATATACTTGCCACATAGAATATTCTTGACTGCAGATTTTTCCCTTAAAGTACTTTTAGTATGGCTTGCCATGTTTCTATGAAGCTATATACAGCTAGCCTTGTGGGTCTTCCCTCGTAAGTTAAGGACTTCTTTTTTCTTGATGTTTTTAAGATTTTTTCTTTATTGCTATATTTTGTAAATTTAACTGCAATATGTCTTGGTGTTTGCCTGCTTTTGCTGATTTTCATGGAAGTTTTCTGTGCCTTCCTGGATGTGGATGTCTGTTTCCTTCCCCAGAGTAAAGATGTTTGCAGCTATTACTTTCTCAAATAATTTTTTCACCTCTTTTTTTCTCTCTTCTTCTTCTGGAACTCCTATAATATGAATGTTATTACGTTTGATGGGGATCACTGAGCTTCCTGTTTCCTTTTGTGTTCCACAATTCTTTCTCTCTTTTGTTCAGCTTCATCATTTTCCATTACTTCATCTACTATATCACTTACTTGTTCCTTGTTTCCTCCATCCTTGTTTTCATTCATCTCAGTTATTGCATTCTTTATTTCTGACTACTTGTTTTTTAACTCTTTTATCACTGTGTTAAGGGGCTCCTTGATGTCTTCCATTCTTTTCTCAAGCCCAGTGAGTATCTTTATGACTGCTGTTTTAAATTCTCCATCAGCAATATTACTTATATCTGTTTTGCTTAGAATCTGATTATGACCTTATCTTGTTTCATTTGGGATGAATTCTTCCATCTTGGCTCTTTCTCTAAGTCTCTGTATTCTTCTGATTGTTAGAAAAGCCTCTTACATTTCTTGCTCCTGAGAGTAATGGCTTTATGAAGAAGAGGTCATATAATATCCAGGACCTGGCACTTCAGAGGGAGTCTCTGATGTGTGCTGTGTGCACTCTGCTGTGGTGTTTCGACTTCTCTATCTTTCAGACCATTCTTATTTGGAGGTTCTCCTTGCCTACAGTGGGCAATGTTTTGCCTTTTTCTAGAGTTTGGCAAGTCTTAACTAGGTGTTCATTGGTGGTACTTCCAATAGCCTTGTAGAACTCTGGTTGGGATAAGGTGTGGGCAGGGGTTTCTGCTGGTCTTCTGGGGAAGGATACACTGTGCAGGGCCTCATGCAAACTTAACTAAGAAGGGCCATACTGGCAGGACACTGGGCTGTGGGAACTTGTTTTCACATGTTAGGCAGCCAGTCTTAGGGCTTTGCTGTTTATCAATGGTGGTTATGTGTTTATGCTGAAGGGTTGTGTAGGAAAATGGTACCAGCCAACTCTTTTGTCACTGGAGAGGGATCCCTGCTTGTTGCTCTCAGGAAACACTCCTTGAAGAGTTAATAATCTCCCCCTCTGTGTGCCCCAGGCATTTTTTAATTACTTTTTTCAATCTGTCTACCTCTGGGATATTTTCCTACCTCCTTCCAGGAGCATTGTAGTTCCCTCTGGGATATCTGTCAGTCAAGCCTTCTGTTTTTAAAACTCCAGGCATTAGGGACCTGGTGTTAGCATAAGACTGCCCTGGTCTTCCAGAGGGCGATTTCACCACACTGGGATTAAGGAGGTTTGACCAATAAAGGCAGCTGTGTAAGAGTGCATTGGAGTGGGAGTTGGAGAAAACAGGCTAGGCAGCAAGTATCGGGGCTTCACTGTCCTTGGCATGTGGCTCTGCATTTATGTTGAGTGGCAAGGGAGAGAAATGGTGCCTACTGATGTGCCAATTCTTTGAAAAGATAAACAAAATTAATAAAACTTTAGTTAAAATTATGAAAATAAAAAGTATGAAATAACTAAAACCAGAAATGAAAGAGAAATACTAACCAACACCACAGTAATTCCAATGATTATAAGAAACTACTACAAAAAAGTTGCCAAAAAATTTGACAACCTAAAAGAAATGGATAAATTCATAAAAACATGTAATCTTTCATTAGCAAATCTGGAGGTAAGAGAATTATTTGAACATATCAATTACTAATAATGAAGCTGAATTGGTATCAAAATACTCTCAACAAACAAAAGTCCAGGATGAGATGGCCTGACAGGTAAATTTTACAAAATATTTAAAGAAGTTAATATCTATCTCCTGAACCTATTATAAGATTTAGAAGAAGAATAGCTTCCAAATTTATTCTTTGTGGTGAAAAGCAGACAAAGGTACTACAAAGAACTACAATAATAACAACAGCAACAATAACAACAACAAAATAGTAAAGGCCAATATTCTTGGCACAATAGGGGCAAAACACCTCAACAAAATATTAGCAAACTGAATCTAACAACATATTAAAAAGATAATTCACCATGATCAAGTGGGATTTACTCCAGGGATGCAACAGTGGTTCAATATACAAATAGCAACACATAAATCAATGTGATATATCATATTTACAACAAAAAGGATCAAAACCATGTGGCAATCTCAATAGATGCAGAAACAGCATTTGATAAGGCACAATTTCATTTAATGATGAAAACTTTCACCACTTACATTTAGAGGAAATATACTCAACATAATCAAGGCCATATATGAATACCCACAGCTAACATCAGACTCAATGATGAAAACCTGGGAGCTTTTCCCCTAAGATCAGGTATAAGACAAGAATTTCCACACTCATCACTTTTATTAAATATAGTAATGGAAGTCTTTGCCACAGCAATTAGACAAGTAAAGAAATAAAAGCCACCCAAATTGGTAAAAAAATTAAATAAAATTTTACTATTTAAAGATGACATAACATTATATATAGAAAACACTAGACTCCACCTAAAAACTACTAGATCTAATAAATGAGTTCAGTAAAGTTGCAGAATACAAAATTAATATACATAAATTTGCTACATTTCTACACATTAATAACAAAGTAGAAGCAGAAGAAATTAAGAAAATAATTGCATTTATAGCTGCAACAAAAGGAATAAAATACCTAGGGCTAAACTTAACTGAGGAGGTGAAAACGATATACTGAAAACTATACTCTGAAAACTATGAAACTTTGATAAAATAAATTGAAGAGGACACCAACAAATGGAAAGATGTTTTGTGTTCACCCAACGAAAGAATGAATATTTTTGATTTTATAGCGCCCAAACCAATATACAGCTTCAAAGCAATTCTTTTTAAAATATCAATAACATTTTTCCCAAGACTTGACCAAATAATCTTAAAATTTATAAGGAACCAAAAAACACTGAAGGGTCAAACTAATCATAAGAAAAAATAACTAACTCATAAATATCACAATATTTCAAGATTTCATATGGTGCCAGTATGCTACTGGCACAAAAATAGAACATAAATTAATGGAACTGAATAGTGAGCCCAGAAATAAACTCATGCTTCTATGGTCAATTAATCTATGACAAAGGAAGCAAGGATATACAACAAGCCAAAGATAATCTCTTCAATAAATTGTGTTGGGAAAATTGGAGAGCTATATGCAAAAGACTGAAACTGGATCACTTTGATAGAGCTCAATAATATACTCAATATCTATTATAAATCTATATCTTAAATTGAAAACCTTAAAAACTCCTTAAATAAAACATAGGCAGTTATAGCGTGGATATAGGTCATAGTAACATCTTTTTAAATATATCTCTTAAAACAAGGGAAACAAAAACAAAAATAAAATATTGGGAATAAAATGAAAGATTTTGAACAAGAAAGGGTAACATCAATAAAAGAACAAATGACCTAGTGAATGGGAGAAAATATTTGAAAATGATATATCTGATAAAGGTTTAATATCCACAATATATAAAGAACTTATATAACTCAATACCAAAAAATAATTGATTACAAAGTAAGTGCACAGTGACCTGAATACACTTTCTTCCAAAAACTCATACAGATGACAAACAGACATTTCAATTTCCTTAAAATCACTCATCAATGGGGAAATGTAAATCAAACACAGGAGATATTATTCCATAGTTGTCAGAGCAGCTAGCATAAAAAAGACACAAAATAACAAGTGTTTGTGAAGATGTGAAGGGAAGGGAAGTTTTGCTCACTATTGATGGGAATGTAAATTGGTGAACCCACTGTGCAAAACTGCACTGAGGTACCTGCAAAAATTAAAACTAGAAATACCATATGGTACAGTAATTCCTTTACCAGATATTTACGTAAACATAATGAAAACACTAATCCTAATTTGAAAATATATATGCACTCCAATTTATTGCAGCATTATTTGCAATAACCAAGATATGGAAGATTAAGATAGATAGATAGATAGATAGAGACATAGGTATAGATATAGATAGAGAGTGAGAGAGAGTTGTATACTTTGGTCTACATATCGGTAGAGACATATAAAATATATAGATAGATAGATAGATAGATAGATGTATGTCTATCTATAATAATCAATCTATATAATGGAATATTGATCAGCCATAAAAAATAAGACCTTCTCATTTTTGACATAAATAGAGGTGAGGGTATTATGTTAAGTGAAATAAGTCAGAGAAGATGCATAGCATGATTTTGCTTATATGTGAATCTAAAGAACAAAACAAAGAAACAAACAAAAGAACAGAAATAGACACATAAATACAGAACAAACTTGTGATTGCCAGAGGGGAAGAGTGTGGAGAGATGGACAAAAATGATAGAGGTATTAAGAGGTAAAAACTTCTAGTAATAAAATAAATAAACCATAGAAATGACAAGTATAGTCAATAATATTATAATATTGCGTGGTGACAGATTGTGTTAACAGTTATCCTGATGAACACTGGACAATCTATGAAGTTGTTGATTCACTACGCCTTTATGCCTGTAACTAACATAACCCTGTGTGCCAACTTATTTATATATATATATATATATATATATAGTTATTGATAGGGAAATTGTTTTCATTTTTTATTGTTTTATTAATGCTTTATAGTCTCTTTATTCATAACTTGCTCTCTTCTTTTGTAATTTAATTATCTTTTATTGATTTATGATTTTATTGATTTATTTATGATTTTATTTGTTAACTTACTTCTCTTTATCTTTGTGTACCTGATAAAGTATTTTTTTTCTTCTTGGTATACATCCTATATAAGACACCTTATTCTCAGTGAAGGGTCAACATGACAGAGAAGTAGGGGATCCATACTTTTCACATCTCTCAAGCAAAAAAGTGCAGAAGCCAAAGGACTTTGAACACCAGAGCCTGGAGGAAAGAGACTGAATCTACTAGGAAGAAAATGGGAAAACTGGAAAAAAAGGTGATTAACTGCACGTTGGGGGAAATAAAAAAAATGCCATGTGGGCACGGAGGGGAGGGACCCCATTCTGAAGAGAGATAAAGGGAAGAGAAAAAGTGGCTAGGGAAGTGTAGGACCATATCTGGACAGGAGAAAGACCTCGGACTGAGACTGAGCAGGATCCGATCTCTAACTGCAGGGCTTTCTTTGGACTGGGGCAGGATCCCTATGCGCGCACCTGGGGAGGATGGGAGCCAAGGCCTGGGTGTGGATGTATGTCAGGGTCTCAGTCTGCAGTTGGAAAAAGTGGTTCCCTCCCTGGAAGGCTGTGTGATAGTACAAAGCCTGCTTGTGTCCACCACCCCTGGGCTCAGTGGCTGGGCCAAGGGCGCAGTCTGCAGTAGGAAAAGGTGGTCATCTCCCTGGGGTGCTGTGGGAAAAGACAAAGCCTACCTGTATGTGCCACTGCAGGAGCTCACGGTGAGGGTGGTGGCTCTCAGTCTGCAGTAGGAAAAGGTGGTCCTCCCTGAAATGCAGAGGCACAGACAAAGCCATCCGGGACCACATATCCAGCCACACTGAGAGGCACTTCCCCATTGCCAGAGGGCACAAAGCAAGACTTTGAATCCTAGCCAAGTGCAGGGTCAGGGGAGTTGGTGGAGTGAGGAGGACCACCTCGTCTGCACCCGAGGCACAATGCGGACGACTCAGAGTCCACTGGGTCAGGTTCGGTGGAGAAGAGACTGGGGGATCACCATTCCTGTCCCCCCCACCACCCCAAGACAGGGCCTCAAGGATCACTCCTGGGGACCATAGTGGAGGTGGGTCCAGATTACACCAAACCTCACACCTTCACACTGGGTAACTGCATATCCATCAAAGCAGCACAGACCCTGGGGACTGACAAGCACTACAGCATTGCCTGGATTAACTCTAGGTCAATTCTGGATATATAGATATGTTCTCCCCCCCCCCCCCCGTTTTCTTCTTATCTCATCCCTCCCCTAGGCTGGTTACTCTGGTTATTGGTCTGTCTAAACAGATATATTTAATCCATTGTCTTGATACATGTCTTGGTGTCTTGATACACCTCCTTCTTTACACTCCTTTCTCACTCTCTGGAATAATCAAGTCATATACTTTCTCTGACTGGGTAATTTTATCTTCATTTCGTTTTCCCTGCCTCCTTATTTTCCTCTCTCTCTGGATTAAGCCTTTTGTATCTCTGCTTAATCAATGTTTATTTTTTCTCCCCCACCCCAACACTCCTGTCGTTTCTCTCTTTGCATGTGCTCTTCTATCAGCACCATCTTCACCCTCTTCTTTACTTGTACTCGGTGTTATTGGGTTTTTTGTTTTAGTCTTTAGGTTTTTTGTTTGTTTGTTTGTTTGTTTGTGTTATTTGTTTGTGTGTTTGAACATTTTTGTCTCCTGTTTGTCTGTCTGTTTCCCTTTACATATCTACTCCAAGGAACAAATCAAAGCACACCTGGTGGAGTATCCAAAATATCACTATAAGTAGGGTAATAAAATAACCAAAGTCACGATAACAGAGAACAAGTAACAATCTTTAAAAAAACACCTCCTGAAGGGCCAGGCCCTGGACAGTGTATGACTCTCCTTTAATATAGCAGTGCTCACAGGTGCAGAGCACACAATAAGCTTTTAAAACGCATATGGGACAGAAAACTAGCCAAAATGATGAAATAGAAGAAGTCTCCTATAAGAAATTCCAGGAAGTAGTGACAGCTAACGAATTGATCAAAACTGATGTAAGCAATATAACTGAACAAGAATTTAGAATAACAGTCATAAAATTAATTGCTGGGCTTGAAAAAAGCATAGAGGACAGCAGAGAATCTATTGCTACAGAGATCAGGGACTAAACAATATTCATGATGAATTAAAAAATGGTATAAATGAGATGCAACATAAAATAGAGGTGGCCACAGCACGGATTGAAGGGACAGAAGAGAGAATATGTGAATTAGAAGATAAAATTGTGGAAAAAGAGAAAGCTGAGAAAAATAGAGATAAAGAAATCCAGGAATACAAGAGGAGAATTAGAGAAAAAAATGATGCAATCAAACAAAACAATATCCGTATCATAGGAATTCCAGAAAAACAAAAGACAGGACGGGACTGAAGGTATACTTGAACAAATCATAGCTGAGACTTTCCCGATTTAGGGAAGGAAACAGGCATTGGAATCCAGGAGGCACAGAGTACTCCCTTCAGATGTAACTTGAATTGATCTTCTGAAAAACATATCATAGTGAAACTGGCAAAATAAAAAGATAAAGAGAGAATTCTCAAAGTAGCTAGGGATAAACAGGTCTTAACATACAAAGGTAGACACATAAGACTAGTAGCAGATCTATCTACTGAAACTTGTCAGGCCAGAAAGGAATGGCAGGAAATCTTCAATGTGATGAACAGAAAAAATATGCAGCCGAGAATACTTTATCCAGCAAGTCTGTCATTCAGAATAGAAGGAGAGATAAAGGTCTTCCCAAACAAACAAAAACTGAAGGAATTCATCTCCACTAAACCAACCCTACAAGAAATCTTAAGGGGGACTCTGTGAGTGAAATGTTGCAAGGACCACAAAGTAGCAGAGACACCACTACAAGCATGAAACATACAGATATCACAATGACTCTAAACCCCTTTCTTTCAATAACAACACTGAATGTAAATGGACTAAATGCTCCAACCAAAAGACATAGGGCATCAGAATGGGAAAAAAAACAAGACCCATCTATTTGCTTTCTACAACAGACTCATTTTAGACCAGAGGACACCTTAAGATTGAAAGTGAAGGGATGGAGAAGTATCTATGATGCTACTGGAAGTCACAAGAAAGTTGGAGTAACCATATTTATATTAGACAAACTAGACTTTAAATTAAAGGCTGTAACAAGAGATGAAGAAGGGCATTATATAATAATTACAGGGTCTATCAATCATGAAGATTTAACAATTATAAATGGCTATGAACTGAATTTGGAAGCCCCCAAATATATAAAACAATTAATCACAAACATAAGCAACCTTATTGATAAGGATGTGGTGATTGCAGGGGACTTTAATACTCCACTTACAACAATGAATAGATCATCTTGACAGAGAATCAATAAAGAAACAAGGGCCCTGAATGATACATTGGATCAGATGGACTTCACAGATATATTTAGAACTCTGCATTCCAAAGCAATGGAATATATGTTAGGAAAGAGAAATCAAGGGGAAAAAGACAGTTTCTTAAACAAATGGAGCTGGGAGAAATGAACAGCATCATGCAGAAGAATGAAACTAGACCGCTTTCATACACCATACACAAAAATAAACTCAAAATGGTTGAATGACCTGAATGTGAGACAGGTAGCCATCAAAATCCCAGAGGAGAAAGCAGAAAGAAACCTGTTTGACCTCAGCTGCAGCAATTTCTTACTTGATACATCTCCAAAGCCAAGGGAATTAAAAGCAAAAATGAACTATTGGGACCTCATGAAGATAAAAAGCTTCTGCACTGCAAAGGAAACAATCAATAAAATTTAAAGGCAGCTGATGCAATGGGAAAAGATATTTGCAAATGACATATCAGACAAATGGCTAGTATCCAAAATCTATAAAGAACCCACCAAACTCCACACCTGAAAAACAAATAATCCAGTGAAGAAATGGCAGAAGACATGAATAGACACTTGTCTAATAATGGCTTCCAGATTGCCAAAAGCACATGAAAAGATGCTCAACATCACGCCTCATCAGGGAAATGCAATTCAAAACCACACTGAGATACCACCTCATGCCAGTCAGAGTGGCTAAAATGAGCAAATCAGGAGACTATAGATCCTGGAGAGGGTGTGGAGAAACGGGAACCCTCTTGAACTGTTGGTGGGAATGCAACTGGTGCAGCCACTCTGGAAAACAGTGTGGAGGTTCCTCAAAAAATTAAAAAATAGATATATCCAATGACCCAGCAATAGCACTGCTCAGAATTTACCCAAGGGATACAGGAGTGCTGATGCATAGGGGCACTTGTACCCCAATGTTTATAGTAGCACTTTCAACAATAGCCAAATTATGGAAAGAGCCTAAATGTCCATCAATTGAAGAATGGATAAAAAAGATATGGTTTTTGTATACAATGAAATACTACTTGGCAATGAGAAAGAATGAAATCTGGCCATTTTTAGCAACATGGGTGGAACTGGAGAGTATTATGCTAAGTGAAATAAGTCAGGCAGAGAAAGACACATACCATATGTTTTCACTCATATGTGGATCCTGAGAAACATAACAGAAGACCATGGTGGAGGTAAAGGGGGGAAAAATGTTACATAGAGGGAAGGAGGCAAACCATAAGAGACTCTTAAGGACTGAGAACAAACTAAGGGGAGTTGTGGGGTGGGGGAGAAGGGAAAGTGGGTGATGGGCAGGGAGGAGGGCACCTGTTGGGATGAGCACTGAGTTTTGTATGGAAACCAATTTGACAATAAATTATGTATGTATATATATATATATATATATATATATACACACACACACTATATATATATTATATATTATATATATTAATTATTATATATAATATATATTCATTATATATATATATATATATATATATATCATGACTCCGTGCATTAAAAAGAAAAAAAAAAAGACATCTTATTGTCATTACAGTCTGTTTTAAGCTGGAAACAACTTTAACGACATACAAAAGCAGTAGTTTTACTTTCCCACACAAACCTTTTATGTTATTGATATCACAAATTACCAAAACATATATTGTATATCCTTTAGCAGACTTTTATATCTGTAATTATTTTAATACATTCATTTTTAACTATTATACTAGAGGTAAAATAAAATTACACCCTACAATTATACTATTAGATATTCTAAATTTGACTATTTACTATTGTTTTTTACTTTCATAGATTTTATATTACTAATTAGTTTATTCCAACTTGAAGAACTTTGTTTAGCATTTAATATTTTTAACGTTTTATTTATTTTTGAGGCAATGTGAGGGACAGAGTACAAGTGGTGGAGGAGCAGACAGAGGAAGACACAGAATCTGAAGCAAGCTCCAGGCTCTGAGCTGTCAGCACAGAGCCCAACGCAGGGCTTGAACTCATGAACTGTGAGATCATGATCTGAGCAGAAGTCTAACGCTTAACCGACTGAGCCACCCAGGTGCCCCAACTTTGTTTAGCATTTGCTGGTGATGAGCTCCTTCATGTTTTTGGAAGATCAGCTTTTTTTTTTCCTGATGGACAAATTTGCCATGTATGGTGTTCTTGCTTAATATTTTTCTTTTCTTTCAACACTTTGGATTCATATCGCCCTACAATCTCCTGACCCTCAAGGATTTTGCTGAGAAAAGTGCTGATACAATTATGCAAGTTCCCCTACACATGATGAGTCACATTTTTCTTGATTTTTTTTCAATTTTCTCTTTATTTATTTTTTTACTTAATATTTTTACAGTGTTTTTGATGTAATTTTCCTTGGTTGGATTCTATTTGTGATCTTTTCTGCTTCTTTTTGTTCATTTATTTACTTACTTATATTTTAAAGTTTTTATTTTAATTCCAGTTATTTAACATAGTGTTGTAATAGTTGCAGGTGTGTACTATAGTGATCAACACTTCCATATAACACCCAGTGTTCATCACAAGTGTACTACTTAATACCCATAATCTATTTAACCCACCCCCCAACCTCCTCCCCTCCTGGAACCATCAGTTTGTTTTCTATACTTAAGATCAATGGAACAGAATAGAGAACCCAGAAATGGATCCACAAACGTATGGCCAACTAATCTTTGACAAAGCAGGGAGGAATATCCAGGGGAATAAAGACAGTCTCTTCAGTAATTGTTGCTGGGAAAACTGGACAGCCACATGCAGAAGAAAGAACCTGGACCATTTTCTTATACCATACACAAAAATAAACTCAAAATGGATGAAAGACCTAAATGTAAGACAGGAAGCCATCAAAATCCTTGAGGAGAAAGCAGGCAAAACCTCTTTGATCCTTGGCTGCAGCAACTTCTTACTCAACACGTCTCTGGAGGCAACGGAAACAAAAGCAAAAATGAACTACTTGGACCTCATCAAAATAAAAAGCTTCTGCACAGCGAAGAAAACAATCAGCAAAACTAAAAGGCAACCGACAGAATGGGAGAAGATATTTATGAGTCTGTTTCTTAGTTCCTCTCTCCCTTTTATTCCTTTGTTATTTGTTTTGTTTCTTAAATTCCACATATGAGAAAAATCATGCATTTGTCTTTCTCTGAGTGACTTATTTCACTTAGCATTATACTCTGTAGCCCCATCCATGTCTTTGCAAATGGCAAGAAATAATATTTCATTGTGTATATATACCACATCTCCCTTATCCATTCACCAATCAGTGTACATTTTGGCTGTTCCCATATCTTAGCTATTGTAAATAATGGTGCAATAAACATAGGGTCTTTTGAGCTTCTTGAACTTGAATTTCCATATTGCACTAAGAATTTAGGATGTTTTACTTTTTTTTTCTCGTTATCTCTTTAAATAAGTTTTCTGTTCTTTTCTCTTTTCTCCTTCTAAAACTATAGTAGTATGTACGGTGGTTTACATAATGGCATATCAAATCCTGTAGGTTTTCTTAAGTCTTTTCTGTTCTTTTTTTCCTGCCTGTATAATTTCAAATCACTTGTCTTCAAATTCAGAGATTCATTTTTCCTTCCTGCTTGTCTCCACTGCATTTCTCATTTCATTTATTTCATTTTCCAGCTCCAGAAGTTTTATTAGGTAATTTTATCTCTTGCACTTCTCATTTTGTTCATATATTGTCCTGATTTCATTTAGTTGCATATCTGTGTTTTGCTGAGCTTAGCTTTCTTGAAACAATTATTTTGAATATTTGGTTGGATAATTCATAGTTCTCTATTTTTTGGTGTCAGCTAACGGACAATTATTGTGCCTTTGCTGCTGTTATGTTTCTTTGATTGCTTGTGTTTTGAAGTTTTCCATTGGTGTCTTTGCATTGGAAGAATAAAGTGACTTGCAAATATAAAGAATTTTACCAGTCCATCATGTTATGAATTCTGGGTAGTCTCTCAGAACTTTTCAGTGGATACTTCATTTTCTTTGCACATGATCTGTAGAGGCTTTAGTCCACTGTCTGCATGGACATGCGGAGCACTGGCCACAGGGTCATTTGGGCACATGGATTGCTGGGGGGCACATGTGCACTGTTTGAGGGTACACACAGGTGATGCCTCCTATGAAGTTTATAGGTAAGCCTGTTGGTGGAGTCCACAGTTATTTAGTTGCCACCATTACCAATTGTTAAGTTCTGCACCCAATTGTTGCAACCCCCAACTCTTTTCCCTGTTTTTAGCTTCCCCAGACTAACCAGCTATGCAAATCATCTCAATTTTTGGCTGATTGAGAAAGAAGTGGACTTCTTGGGCTGGGGAGACTGGGCAGTAATTAACCTCTCACTTTTCTGCATGAAACAAATCATGGAGTGAGGGACCTTATACGCATTGAGCCGTGTTGCTTTAGAGAAAGACCAACATAGGTAATAAAGTAGTTCTTTTGCTCTCTTCAAGCACCTATTCTCACATTTATTTGCTCCATCAGAGTGCCCATACCTCTTTTCATTGGATTTTGTCTGTTTTATCTCCATTTTTCTCTCATACTTGCACAAGGTGCCTACTGTTCTGAATATCTCCTCTACTAAGAGTGAGTCCAAAGCCTTCTCTCCCTGTGTTCCTCACTTGGTAATCATGATTTTTTTTTACTTGGTGCTGCTATAGTGGGTTACTGAGGTCAGATGTCCCCTCTCATCTTCACCTCGTACTGTCCATATTCTATACAGTTGTTCCTCCAAAATTGAATCCTATTATCTACAGCCTAAGGACAGGACATAAAGTATATTCTGTTGAATTATTTAAAAATTAAATATTTTGGTTCTGTCACCTGCTGAATGAAATAAAGCCAAAAGAATCCAATTGGAATTCTGGATATAATGAAAAAGGGTGTAATATACTCTTGTATATATTAACTTTAAATTAAATATAATAACTTTAATTCTTTGTTATCTGCAGTTCTTCTTATATAATATTAAATAAAAAACAAATATAAGCAAATTTTTCAACATTAAAAATTATGCTATGCATTAAACTAGGTTAATTAATTTAATTGACCTGATATATATTGACTAATTACCAGGAATTATTAAAGATTCTTTGGATACATCAGTGAGCAAAACACAAAGGATGTCTAACAATGGTGAGCTAACATTTTAGCAGGGTGAGAAACATAAACTGAGCTAAATATTATGTTAAAATAAAAATAATATAGGAATAATACAAAATTATAAGAGACAATGAGAGACAGTGGTTTGGGAGTTTTAAATATTGTATTTTTAAAGGAGTGAGGTAAGGTTTGATGAGAGAATAGAAAGAATAGAAAGAAAGGTTTTGACTATATAGACATCTGTGAAGAAGGTACTCTGAGCAAAGATAACAGTCAGAAAATGGCCGTAAGGTGTGACATTATTGGTCTGTTTGAATACAAGAAAGGCAGTCAGTATGAAACTTATGCAAAGATAGAGAAAGCAGTGGGAGGTCAGGCCCAAAAAGAAATAAGCAGATTAGACTCAATTTACACACCACTGTGAAGATGATGATTGAGTTAGAGTCTCTGAAGAGTTGTGAGGAGACGACAAATTTTTTGTCTAGATTTGAATCATTTGCACTGGTTCCATTGTTGGCAACAGACATGAGGGGTAACCCTCTAGTATCTGAGAATATGGAGCTCTAATCATGTAAACCAGGTGGGGAACATTTGGTAGGTGGACAGGATAAGGATTTTAGTATTGAAATATTGAGATTTTATCACAACCCCCAAATGCATAAATAAGTAAATAAATAAATAAAGACAGCTGTATCTAAAAGGAATATCTACTATAGAGAATTACATTTGAGAGTGGACATAGAAAGACCAATGACAGACAAACAAACAAAAAAAAATGTATATGATATTTCTGAAACTTAGTTCCCAAATAGTATGCATTGAACTCTGGGAACTCCAATATTAAATAAATTGGGGGAAATTTTTCAAGGAAAGACAAAGGAGTCATCCATAAAGATGAAAAACAACACAATAAATTAAAAATCATTTAAGCCAAGTAATAAACTACATCAAAGAACAGAGAGTTATGAATTTGTCAAATGTTTCTGGTAATACGAAAAAAAAAGCTGAGAATTAATATTTCGGTTAGCATAGGTGAGAGGTTAGGAATTTTCTTTATATGATGAAAATTGGACTTACAATGTCTCCACACTGACAGGACAGAACATGATTAACACATGAAAATTTGTAGAAAAGTGTGTGCCAGTAATGCAGATATGGAAGTGTTCTTGTAAATATTTTAATATTTTTATTAAAATAGAAGACCAGTATCAGATGAGAGAGATGTGGAAATAGAAGGCATTCAAAAGTTCAGGAAAATGAAAATGACACAAAATAGTTTTCTAGAAAGAAAAACATTGAAAGGATTGTAGATGGGTACAACTATTCTCGGAGGTTTGAAAGTCCAGTAAAAGTTACAAATTAAAAGTGGTGGCATTTATACTAGTTCTGATTTTTTTTCCAGTCACATAAAGAAGTGTGTGGTCAGAACAAAGGCTGTTGGATTTAAATAGGTATGGGGCTGCAAGGAGATTACACTGAGCATAGGGAGAGGCAGATAGATAAAACTAAATGCAAGCCATCATCATAAATGTGGTCCATGGAATTTAAACTGGCTTAGAACACAGGGTCTCTTTAAATCTTAGATATAAAGAAGGTAAAAGATAAATGCAAAAGTTGAAAGGAAAATAGTAATTAATTTACTCACATGGTCAAAGATTTGAAATTTTATTAAACAAGGACAGAAAAAAATCCCAACCAGATACAAATTTAAAAATAGAGACACAAATGATATTAAGTAAAAACATTTTGAAGATAAGTTGTTGGATCTCTGCATGACCTGAAACTGGAACTCTCATGTCATTGGATAATATGTAAACTAGTTCAATAACAAATGTATGCTTTTTTTTTTTCACCAAGTCTTTCCATATACATCCCAAAGAAAACTCATGTAAATGTAGCCTGAAATACACAATTATTCATCTGTAAAAAGACCAAGTTTCAAACAAAAGAAGAGAGATAAAATATTATTGTATATTTTATGATGACTGTGCAGGTTAAAACGAAAGAGCAATTGTAATATTTAAATGTTAATATTTAAATTAAAAAAGAAAATGACTGCACAGATGGACAATTAGATAAAACTATTTTTGTGCTAAAGTGCACAAATCATAAATACACAGAAAAGTGCATAAATAGTGAGTAGGTCAATTAATTTTCATAAATGTACACACTTGAATTCATAAATGAACACATTTTCTGTGGCAGTGCTTACAATATATATTTGATTTAATAGAAACCAATTAAGATAGGGGCGCCTGGGTGGTTCAGTTGGTTAAGTGTCTGACTTCGGCTCAGGTCATGATCTCACAGTTCGTGGGTTCGAGCTGCACATCGGGCTCTGTGCTGACAGCTCAGAGCCTGGAGCCTGCTTCAGATTCTGTCTTCCTCTCTGCCTTTTCCTGACTCACACTGTTTCTTTATCTCTCAGAAATAAATAAGCATTAATTTTCTTTTAAAGAAAACAATGAAAATATATTGCTCTCTATAGTGGCACTAAATTGACATGTTGTTAGTGAGTGCAATTTCTGACAATATACTATATTGTGTTAAGCATGAGACATTTTATCTAATTGGAGACTACAGGTGGGTTCAGAGATTAATTTATTCCTTGGTAAAATCTGCTTTAACCAGATGCCATTCTTTTAAACATGGGACCAATTTGGCTTTTTCTGTTAAGGACCTGCCTTTATTTCTCCTTTGATGACATAATTGCCCACAAAATAATTATGGCAACTATGGCAGACTACTTTACTGTGTTTCCAACATGGAACAATATTTCCATGATTGCATTGTTTATGTTATAGAAAAAAAAATGGTTCTATCCTATTTCATTATCTTGGGGGCATTGGGATCTGCTTTTCATACCTAGCAATTGGATTTATTTTCTGGTCTGTCTTGAGGACAAGAGACTTTTACATACTTATAGTCACCAGAGATTTATACCCAACACTCTGGGAAATTTCTCTCTCCTTAATGGAATTAATTCTCACTCAAATAATTAATCTTTCCTCTTGTGCCCTGAAGAACAAAGCCATAAAAAAGCTAATCATTTGCTACTGGCAAATTTATTGGTACTATTTTTTTTTTAATATTCTGGTAAATAAACTTACTGTGCATTGCCAAGACTTTGTAATATTATATTTATATGGTATTAAATTTTGATATGTTCTTATCTGTATGAACCCAAAACTATGGAGGAATTAACCCACTTATCTCCATTATTGTCAGGCTTGGCCTTGACTTTTTAGTCAATATATGTGAACAGAAATAAAATGTGCATTTCCAAGTAAAAACGTTAAGAACTATTATGTGTTTTATAGGTAGGTATGCTATCCCTTTGCAAGAAATTTGGCAAAGTCCCCAAAAATAGCTGCTTCTTTTAACCCGGATTCTAAAATAAAGTTGGAAAAGAACAAAACCATCACCAAGCCATGGTATAATGTGAGTTCCTTTTTGTAAACTTCCAATACTGAGGTATTTTGTTACTGAAACATAAGATGACTGATACAGTGGACATAAAGCAACTCTACAATGGTCATTTTAAGAAAATTACTATTAACACATCTATGTCTCTATTTTAAATTTATGGATTTCTCTTTGGAATGTAAGGTCAAAATCCATTCATGAATGATGTCTAATCCTATCCACTTCCAATATTCAGGAAATAATTTAAGCATGGAGTTGCTTTAATTATCAAAATTCTTAACTACTCAAAAATTATCTTTAATAACAGAGTAGAAACTATTGATATATGTGCTAATACATGAGGATATTATGAATATAAGTGATATTTGATTACTTTATGCTCCTTGGAATTTTATATTAATGAATATTTTGTCTATTGCCACAACAAGGAAATAAAAAGAATGATAAAAATTTTCAGTTAAGTGCTTGTTTGGAACTGTAGCTATTCCCTACAATCGACGTAAAATGTTTATTTAAAATTATTTTTTAATATTCATTTATCTTTGAGAGACAGAGCATGAGCAGGGGAGGGGCAGAGAGAGAGAGGGAGACACAGAATCCAAAGCAGGCTATAGGCCCCAATGCGGGGCTCAACTTCTCAAGCCATGAGATCATGACCTGAGTCAAAGTCAGACGTTTAACCAACTGAACCACCCAGGCGCCCCCCTCATTTAAAAAAAATAATGTTTATACATGTAAAATGTTATTTTAAAAGATGCTCCAATAATTTTTCACTGCTTACAGATATTAATTCTTTCTCATCTTTTTTCATTTAAAAATTTTTAATGCTTATTTATTTTTGAGAGAGAGAGAGACAGAATGGGAACGAGAGAGGGGCAGAGACAGCAGGAGATACATAATCCAAAGCAAGGTCCAGGCTCCAAGCTGTCATCACAGAGCCCGATGCAGGGCTCGAACCCATGAAGTGTGAGATCATGACCTGAGCCAAAGTCAGATGCTTAACCGACTGAGCCACCCAGACACCCCAATTCTCTCTCTTATCTTAATCCACCATCAAATATATATAAACTGTCTTATGAATATGAGCTAGGACTTACATAAATAAATAATCTTAGTATATCATTTATATAAATATTCCTATGCCCTAGCATTCAAACAACAGTCACAGTAGTGAAAGCGGCCACTGTGGACTGGGATCACTATGGTGCAAATTAGTTCTCCATTAAACATATTCAAAGATTAGAATCTACAAAACTTACCAGGAATTTATTTGAGATTAATAACTGTGGGGTGGATAGAGAAGAAGTTAAACTCCTATGTAAGCTCTACAAAGTTCTTCAGTGAATGCACAGGATACTCTAAAATTTTTCCTTGTTGGGGCAATGACTCATCTTTTAAGTTCCCACATTGGCAACATAATGCATGCTGTACTCAGGATGTGAAAGTTATCTTGGATGAAGCAGCTCTTCACATCAGAGGTCAGTTCCCTAGAGAAGGCTGATAGTTTATGGCTATATTCTGGCAGCATTCCCAAGAACTTGGAGAACCAATCCATCATTTTTCCAATAATATATTCATTACATGTCACTTGTATTGTGTCCCTTGGATCTAATGTTATATAATTACTGAGAGAAACTCTCTTTATTAATAGAATAGTATTCTGGAATAGTATGTAGCATAAAACTAATAAACACAATATATTAATAGCTCTTCTAAGACAAGTTACAGGGTATAACTGGGCTTATTTCTCTAGAACTTTAAAAAGAAGTTTAATTGGACAACCTGAGGTTTACTCTATAAACAATGGACAAATCATTTACTTGGTAGTATAACTTAGAATTTTACTACTTTGCCTAATACACTTGTCCACTTACGGTTGGTAACTGGACAAGAATGTACCAAGAGATACCCAAATGTATCACCTGGGTAACTAAGTATATTCTTCCCTATTTTTTTTCTGTTTAACAGTAAACATAACATTTCCTAATTACAAGGTCAGTTACCCCAACCAGGACAGTGACTTCTCCTTTGACTGCTTGTTACTTAGCATAATAAATTCAAAGTTATTAGGGAACAGTAATGTCTTATAATACAATGGAAATTTTGTAGTTCACCATGGTGGCATTTTTGACCCTTTGGGAAACAGAAACTCTCATCCAGCTAAGATGAAGAGTTGAGGGAGGTGTAAATTTTCCCAGTTAGTTACTAGTTACAGTGGTAAATGTTGTCACATCTACTTCGGTGTCTTGATAACTAAATCTATGTATTCTACCAAATAGATATACAGACTCCTCTACTGATCATTGATTTAGAATAATAAATTCTGGGAAAAGACGCCTTACCCACCTAGGGTGTCATCTCTAAAAATCTAAGGTATCACCTCAATGGTGCCTTCAACAAGCTGTTTCAACGCATGTTCAAATTAGGAAGGTTTTGGGTAGCACAGTGTGTGATACAACAGTGAATCCCATGTTCATGTGCCCAATGCCACACCTCCTGTGCATTAATTCGAGTTGTTTGGTCTTATGAGATATTACATAGTATCCAATCTCAGTGTATGAAACATACTGCAAGCCCTCAATTGCTGTAGTTAATGCCCTTGGGCAGGTAAATAAACTCCATTTATGGAGGATTTGCTCATTTCAATAAAAATGAACCTATACCATGAACAAGTGATCTAAAATATTTATGCTGGTATCATTTGACCAATGGTTGTCTTCCTAGGTTGGTGTCTCATCAGGGCTCAGCATTAGTCTTTGTCACTGACTAATTGGAAATTTGGCAGTGATTGTATCTCAATCAACATTAGTGTGTAGGAGCCTATGATATGGGACCTATTAATAAAATTCAAACCTTGCAAACATGGCTACTACCACATGGTTATGTCCATTTACCAGGAATACTAAAAGCTAATGGATTTCAACTAGAAGAATTTTTTCCCCTGCTACTTTGTTTAGTAATTTACTTACATTGGATGTTCCCCTTATGAGCGTTTTCATGAAATACCAAGATATTCTCATTTCGTGGCCACTCCCATGGGTCCATTCACATACCACAAGCACTCCCTGTCTCCAACCTTTCATTTGCATAACATCCATATTTCTGGGCAATCTGCCACATCATTTGGCACTGCACAAGACTACTGAAGTTATTCTATCTTTGAAGCATTTCTTTTACATACAAAGTGAATGATCAAGTGTATCATGAAATAGAGTAAATATTGGACCTATTTCTCCATCACCATTGTGTTTCAAAGCCATAACATACAAACCTACCTCAACTATCATTCAAGTTTGAATATTTTTCCTTCTCTCTCTACTAATTGTGATGAATCTTTTTTTTGCCATAAGTATGAACAGAAAGAGAGACATGAATACATTAGAGCCACATGGAAGAACTTCTTGTGTATATTATAGTGCTTCAGATGCTTCTCATACTCAATCTTATACTCATCAATTTCATTTTATAACAAATTGTTCTTGGGCACACCCAATATTTTTATTTGATGAATATGAGGAAACTCGGTTTATGATGGGCAACTCTGACCCATGGTCACTTGATGATATGGTTAGTTAATCTTTCTTTAAATGTTAATTTACATTCCAGTTAGTTAACACAGAATATAGTATTACTTTTAGTTGTACAATAGAGTGATTCAACCTTTCCATATAACACCTGGTGCTCACAATACCAAGTGCACTCTTTAATCCCCACTACCTATTTAACTCATCATCACACACACCTTCCCTCTGGTAACCCTCAGTTTGTTCTCTATAGTGAAGAATCTGTTTCTTGGTTTGTCTCTCTCTCTATCTTTCCCTTACCCTTTTTTATGTTTGTTTTGTTTTTTTAAATTCCACATATGAGTTAAATTGTCTTCTTCAGACTGACTTTTTCACTTACCATAATGCTCTCTGCTAAGCCCACATGGCTACAAATGGCAAGATTTCATTATTTTATGACCAGGTAATATTCCACTGTGTGTGTGTGTATATAAATATATGTATTTGTGATATTTCCAAATTTGTTCTTGTGGTTGACTTCAATTATCATACTATTGTGCTCAGAGAAGATGCACATTGTATGATCTCAATCATTTGTTTTTCTCCAGGACTGATTTGTGATCTAATGTGTGATCTATTCTGGGGACTATCCCATATGCACTTGAATAGAATGTGAATTTTGTTGTTTTAGGTTGGAATTCTCTGAATATATCTGTTAGTCCAACTGAACCAGTGTGTCATTGAAAGCCATTGTTTTCTTGTTCATTTAATTATTTTTCTTTTAGCAATGTTGTTTCTTAAAGAATTTTTTTAGAGTTTTTTTTAATTTTTAATATAATTTATTGCCAAATTGGTTTCCATACAACACCCGGTGCTCATCCCAAGTGCCCTCCTCCCTGCCCATGACCCACTTCACCTCTCCCCCACCTTCCATCTACCCTTAGTTTGTTCTCAGTCCTTAAGCGTTCCTTATGGTTTGCCTCCCTCCCTCTTTGTAATTTTCTTCCCCCCTTACCTTCTCCCAATGGTCCTCTGTTAAGTTTCTCAAGATCCACATATGAGTGAAAACATATGGTATTTGTCTTTCTTTGCCTGGCTTATTTCACTTAGCATAATACCCTCCAGTTCCATCCATGTTGCTGCAAATAGCCAGATTTCATTCTTTCTCATTGCCTAGTAGCATTCTATTGTATATATGAACCACATCTTCTTTATCCATTCTTCAGTTGATGGACATTTAAGCTTTTTCCATAATTTGGATATTATTGAAAGCATTGGTATAAACATTGAGGTACATGTTCCCCTATGCATCAGCACTCCTGTATCCTTCAAGTAAATTCTTAGCAGTGTTATTGCTGAGTCATGGGGTAGGTCTATTTTTAATTTTTGAGGAACCTCCACACTGTTTTCCAGAGTGGCTGTACCAGTTTGCATGCCCACCAGCAGTGCAAGAGGGTTCCCATTTCTCCACATCCTCTCCAGCATCTATAGTCTCCTTATTTGTTCATTTTAGACACTCTGACCTTCGTGAAGTGGTATCTTAATGTAGTTTTGATTGGTATTTCCCTGAGGAGGGGTGACGTTGCACATCTTTTCATGTGTCTGTTAGGCATATGGATGTCTTCTTTGGAAAAGTGTCTATTCATGTCTTCTGACCATTTTTTCACTGGATTACTTGTTTTTTGGGTGTGGAGTTTGGTGAGTTCTTTATAGATTTTAGATATGAGCCCTTTAACTGATATATCATTTGAAAATATCTTTTCCCATTCCATCGGTTGTCTTTTAGTTTTGTTGATTGTCTCCTTTGCAGTGCAGAAACTTTTGATCTTGATGAGGTCTTAATAGTTAACTTTTGCCTTTAATTCCCTTACCTTTGGAGATGTGTCAAGTAAGAAATTGCTGCTACCAAGGACAAAGAGGTTTTGATGCTTTCCCGTCTCACATTCAGGTCCTTCATCCATTTTGAGTTTATTTTTGTGAATGGTGTAAACAAATGGTTTAGTTTCATTGTTCCGCATGTTGCTGTCCAGTTCTCCCAGCACCATTTGTTAGAGACTTTCTTTTTTCCATTGGACACTCTTGCCTGCTTTGTCAAAGATTAGTTGGCCATACATTTGTGGGTCCAGTTCTGGAGTCTGTATTCTATTCCATTGGTCTATGTGTCTGTTTTTGTGCCAATACCATATTGTCTTGATGATTATAGCTTTGTAATAGAGGCTAAAGTCTGGGATTGTGATGCCTTCCATTTTGGTTTTCTTCTTCAACATTACTTTGGCCATTCAGGGTATTTGTGGTTCTATAAAAATTTTTAGGATTGTATGTTCTAGTGTTGAGAAGAATGCTGGTGCAATTTTGATTGGGGTTGCATTGAATATGTAGATTACTTTGGGCAGTATTGAAAATTTATCAATATTTATTCTTCCAATCCATGAGCATGGAATTTTTTTTCCCATTTCTTTGTATCTTCTTCAATTTCCTTCATTAGCTTTCTATTGTTTTCAGCATACAGATCTTTTACATCTTTGGTTAGGTTTATTCCTACATATTTATGATTCTTGGTGCAATTGTCAATTGGATCAGTTTCTTTATTTCTTTTTCTGTTGATTCATTATTCGTGTATAAAAGTGCGATCGATTTCTGTACATGAATTTGGTACCTTGCAACTTTGCTGAATTCATGTATCAATTCTAGCAGATTTTTGGTGGAGTCTTTTGGGTTTTCCATGTAGAGTATCATGTTGTCTGTGAAAAGTGAAAGTTTGACTTCATCTTTCCCAATTTTGATACCTTTTATTTTATTTTGTTGTCTGATTGCTGATGCTAGGAATTTCAATACTTTGTTAAACAACGGTGATGGGAGTGGACATCCCTGTCGTGTTCCTGATCTCAGGAGGAAACTCTCAGTTTTCCCCATTGAGGATGATATGAGCTGTGAGCTTTTCATAAATGGCTTCTATGATGTTTAGTTATGTTCCTTCTATCCCGACTTTCTTAAGGGTTTTCATCAAGAAACGATGCTGCATTTTGTCAAATGCTTTTTCTGAATCTAGTGACAGGACCATATGGTTCCTACCTTTACTTTTATTAATGTGATGTATCACTTTGATTGATTTGTGAATATTGAACCATCCCTGCAGCACAGGAATGTGTTGCACTTGATCACGGTGAATACTGCTTTTTATATGCTGTTGAATTAGATTTGCTAGTATCTTTTTGAGAATTTTGGCATACGGATTCATCAGGGATATTGGCCTGAGGTTCTCTTTTTTTACTGGATCTCTGTCTGGTTTGGGAATCAAAGTAATGCTGGCTTCATAGAATGAGTCTGGAAGTTTCCCTTCCCTTTCTATTTTCTGGAACAGCTTGAAAAGTGTAGGTATTAATTCTGCTTTAAGTGTCTGGTAGAATGCCCTAGGGAAGCCATCTGGTCCAGGACTCTAATTTCTTGGGAGATTTTTGTTGAATTATATAATTTCTTACTGGCAATGGGTCTGTTCAAATTTTCTCTTTTTTCCCGTGTGAGTTTTGGAAGTGTGTGGGTGTTTAGGAATTTGCCCATTTCTTCTAGGTTGTCCAGTTGGTTGGCATATAATTTTTAATAGTATTCCCTGATAAGTGCTTGTATTTCTGAGGAATTGGTTGTAATAAATCCATTTTCTTTCATGATTTTATCTATTTGGGTCCTCTCTCTTTTCTTTATGAGAAGCCTGGCTAGAGGTTTATCAATTTTGTTTATTTAAAAAAAAAAAAAAACCCACAACTCTTGGTTTCATTGATCTGTTCTACTGTTTTTTGTTTGTTTGTTTGTTTGTTTGTTTTATTCTATATTGTTTATTTCTGCTCTGATATTTATTATTTCTCTTCTTCTGCTGGGTTTGGGGTGACTTTGCTGTTCTGCTTTTAGTTCCTTTAGGTGTGCTGTTAGATTTTGCATTTGGGATTTTTCTTGTTTCTTGGAATATGCCTGGATTGCAATATGTTTTCCTCTTAGGACTGCCTTCGCTGCATCCCAAAATGTTTGGATTTTTGTATTTTTATTTTCATTCATTTCCACATTTCTTTTAATTTATTCTCTTATTGCCTGGTTGACCCATTCATTCTTTAGGAGGATGTGCTTTATCTTCCATGCTTTTGGATGTTTTCCAGACTTTTTCCTGTGGTTGATTTCAAGTTTCATAGCATTGTGGTCTGAAAGTGTGCATGGTGTGATCTCAATACTTTTGTCTTTATTGAGGGCTGTTTTGTGACCCAGTATGTGATCTATCTTGGAGAATGTTCCATGTGCACGTGAGAAGAAAGTATATTCTGCTCCTTTGGGATGTAGAGTTCTTAATATATCTGTCAACTCCATCTGGTCCAATGTATCATTCAGAGCCATTATTTCTTTACTGATTCTGTGTCTAGATGATATGTCCATTGTCATCAGTGGGGTATGAAAGACCCCTGCAATTAACACATTTTTATCTATAAGGTTTCTTATGCTTGTGATTAATTGTTTTAAATATTGGGTTCTCCTGGTGTGCCTGGGTGGCTCAGTCGGTTAAGCATCTGACTTCAGCTCAGGTCATGATCTTGCCATTTGTGAGTTGGAGCCCTGCATTGGGCTCTGTGCTGACAGCTCAGGTCCTGGAACCTATTTCAGATTCTGTGTCTCCCTCTGTCTCTGACCACCCCCCCCCCATTCATGATCTGTCTTTCCCTGTCTCAAAAATAAATAAACATTAAAAAAATGTTAATATTGGGTTTTCCCAAATTCAGTGCATAGACATTTATAATTGTTAGCCCTTCCTGATGGATAGACCATGTAATTATTATATAATGCCCTTCTTAATCTCTTGTTATAGTCTTTAAGTCTAGTTTGTCTGATATAAGTATGGCTACTTTAGCTTTCTTATGACTTCCAGTAGCATGATAGATAGTTATCTCCTGACTTTAATCTAAAATTGTCCTCAGGTCTGAAATGAGTCTCTTGTAGACAGAAGTAGATGGGTCTTGTTTTTTTTTTCTTTTCTCCATTCTGATACTCTATGTCTTTTTATTGGAACATTTAGTCCATTTACATTCAGTGTCATTAATAAAAGAGGTGGGTTTAGAGTAAGTGTGTTATCTGTAGGTTTCAGGCTTGCAATGATATTTCTGGTACTTTGTGGTCCTTGCAACATTTCACTCACAGAGTCCCCCTTAGGATCTCTTGTAGGACTGGTTTAGTGGTGATGAATTCCTTCAGTTTTTGTTTGTTTGGAAAAAAAATTATCTGTTCTTCTATTCTGAATGACAGGCTTGATGGATAAAGGATTCTTTACTTCATATTTTTCCTGTTCATCACATTGAAGATTTCCTGCCATTCCTGCCAAGTATCAGTAGATAGGTCTGCTACTACCCTTATGTGTCTACCTCTGTATGTTAATGCCCGTTTATCCCTAGCTGCTTTCTGAATTCTCTCTTTATCCTTGTATTTTGCCAGTTTCACTATGATATGTCGTGCAGAAGATTGATTCAAGTTATGTCTGAAGGTAGTTTTCTGTGCCTCTTGGATTTCAATGCCTGTTTCCTTCCCCAGATCAGGGAAGTTCTCAGCTATGATTTGTTCAAGTGCACCTTCAGCCCCTTTCTCTCTTCTGTTTCTGGAATTTCTATGATATGGATCTTGTTCCATTTGATTGAATAACTTAATTCTCTAATTCTCCACTCTTGATATTGGATTTTTTTATCTCTCTTTTTCTCAGATTCCTCTTTTCCCATAATTTAATCTTCTAATTCACCTATTCTGCCCTCTGCCTCTTCAATCCGCACTGTGGCTGCCACCATTTTTTCCACCTAATTTATTGCATTGTTTAATTCATCATGACTGTTTTTTAGTTCCTTGATCTCTGCAGTAATGGATTCTCCACGGTCTTCTATGCCTTTTTCAAGTCCAGCAATTAATCTTATGACTATTGTTCTAAATTCTTGTTCAGTTATATTTCTTATATCTGTTTTGATCAATTCTTTAGCTGTCACTTCTTCCTGGAGTTTCTTTTGAGGGTAATTCTTCCGTTTAATCATTTGGCTATTCTTTTCTCCTTTATGAGTTTGAAACCCTTTTTATTTGCTCTGTACCTGCGAGCACTGCTATATTAAAGTGGTGTCATACACTGTTCAGGGCCTGGCCCTTCATCAGGTGATTTTTGAAGGTTACTTGCTCTCTGTTCTTGTGACTTTCATTATTTTATTTCTCTACTCATAGTGATGTTTTGAACCCTCCACAAGGTGTGCTTTGATTTGTTCCTTGAAATAGCCCTGGAAAGGAAAATAAACAGGGAAACAAACGGGAAACAGAGACATGCAAACACACAGACAAATAAAACAAATAAAGAGACAACACACACACACACACACACACACACACACACACAAAGACAAAAACAGTCTGAAAGCAAACAAAAACAAAAAAAATGGAAACACCAGCTACAAGTAAAGAACAGAGTGACGAGGAGGTACTGATGGAGGAGCACATATAAAGAGAGAAATGACAGGGGTGGGGACAAAGAGAAAATAAACATTGACCAGGCAGAGGGACTAAATGGCTTAAGAGAGAGAGAGAGAGAGAGAGAGAGAGAGAGAGAGAGAAAGTAAAATAAAGAAGGATGTGGGGAAACAAAATGAAGATAAAGTTACCCAGACAGAGAAATTATATGGCTTGATTATTCCAGAAAGAGAGAAAGGAAAATACAGAAGGAGATGTAGAACATGAATCAAGGGAATGGATTAAATATGTCTGCTTGAACAAACCAGCAACCAGAGCAATCAGCCTAGAGGAGGGAAGAGATATGAAGGGTGAATATATATAAATAGCATGAAATTTTCTGGAATTAATTCAGCCTATGCATCATCACTGGTCTGGATGATGGAGCCATCTGGTTGCATGGCATCTATCTATTTCCAGCAGAAATGCAGTTACCTGGCACGGAAGGCCATGGTTTGGTGTAGGCTGGTCCCACATCTGCTATGGGCCTTGGGATTGATCTTTGAGTCCCCACGTTAGTGATGGTGGTGGTGGTGGGAAAAATGGAGATTCCACCGTCTCTTCTCCAAGACCCAGTGGACTCCTTTAGAGTCATCCTTACTGTGCCATGGGCACAGAAGGGGTGGTCTTTCCCCCTCTAACAACTCTCCTGGCCTGACACTTGGCTAGGATCAAAGACCCACTCTGTGAGCCCTGGCATAGGGGAAGCACTTCACTGTGTGGCTCCATATGTGGTCCTGGCTACCTTTGTCTGTGCCTCCACACTTTAGGGAGGACCTCCTTCCTGCTGTGGACTGTGCCGCTAACTTCACAGTGGTGAAGGGTGGTGGAGGTAGGCCGGCTTTGTCCTGTCCCACTGCACTTCAGGGAGGGAGCCATTTTCTCCTACTGCAGACTGCACCCCTGATTTACCACCAAACCCAGGGCTGGCTCCTCTACTCCCCAGGTGCACTAACAGGGAGCCAGCACCAGTCTGAAGAAAGCTCCACAATTAGAGATAGGATCCCTTTCAGTACCAGTCTGAGGTTTTTCTCTTATCCAGATACAGTCCTACACTTCCCCCACCACTTTTTCTCTTCCCTTTGTCTCTCCGCATAAGGGGATCCCTCCCCTCCATGCCTATTTGGGCAGTTCTCCCCCAGTTCTCAATCGCACACCTATTGTTTCTCAAGTTGTCTCATTTTCTTCTTAGTAGTTTCAGTCTCTTTTCTTCCTAGACTCTTGGTTTTCAAAGTCCTTTGGCTTCAACATTTCTTTTTTGTTGTTGATTTATTTCTTAGGTGATCTGTTCATTGATGTAAACGGGTGTCATCCACTACCATTATTGAATTATAATCAATGAGTTCCTTTATGTTTGTTATTAATGACTTTATATATTTTGTAGTTTCCTGTTGGGGGCATAAATATTTACAATTGTTATATCTTCATGTTGGATTGTCCCTTCATTATGAGATAGTGCCCATCTTTATCTCTTGTTATCCTCTTTGTTTTAAAGTTGAGTTTGTCCAATATAAGTATTGCTACTGTGGCTTTCTTTTAACATTAATTTGTGTGATGAATCCTTCTCATTCCCCTCACCTGAAATATGAAAGTGTCTTTAGGCCCAAAATGAGTCTCCTGGAGGCAAGATTTCAGTGGGTCTTCTTCTTCTCCTTCTCCTCTTCCTTCTCTTTCCTCCTCTTCCTCGTCTTCCTCGTTCTTGTTCCTCCTCCTCTTTTTCTTTTTCTTCTTCTTCTTCTCCTCCTCCTCCTCCTCCATTCTTTATGTCTTTTGATTGAAGGGTTTAGTCTATTTACAATGAAGTGTTTACTTATTGATAAATATGTATTTAGTTCCACTTTATTACTTGTTTGCCTTATCTTCTGTAGATTTTCTCTGATACTTTATTATCTTTGTCACTTTTGGTGTTTCCTTTCAACTCAAAGAGTCCCCTTTAGTATATCTTGAAGAACTGCTTTAGTGGTCATGACCTCCTTTAGATTTCATTTGTCTGGGAAACTCTTTATCTCTCCTTATATTCTGAAAGATAGCCTTGCTGGATAGAGTATTTTTGGCTGCAGATTTTTCCCATGCATCACTTTGAATATATTGTGAAAATCCCTGCTGGTTTGTCGAGTTTCTGTTGAAAAATATGCAACTAGACTTATGGGTCTTCCCATGCAGTGTCCTTATGTTATTTTGGGGAGGGGGATGAATTTTTCTGTCTTGATATTTTATCTAAGTTTCTACCATCTCTGTGTTAGAAAAGCCAGTTATGTTTCCTGCTCCTGAAATTAATGGCTTTATGAAGAGTGTCCAGGGCCTGGTGTGTCCTGCATGTATTCTGCTGCTCTGTTTTGGCTGTTCTGTCCTTCAGATCAATCATCTGTAGAGGATTTCCTTGCCTGCTATATGCAGTGTTTGGTACTTGGCCTCAATACAGTGAGTTTAACTAACTATGCTCTGGTCTGCTTATTAAGAGACCTGATACTACTTCTACTAGAACTGATGCCTTGCAGAACTCTCTGGGAGGGAAATGTGATTTGGGCTGAGTTTTGTCCTGGTCTTCTGGGAGACAGGCCCACTGCACTGGGATTGAGGCAAACTTGTCTGAGAAGGGTAGTCTTGACAATGCTCAGAAATGTGGTTCTTGGTGTAAGCAAGTTTGCAGCCAGTTTTGGTACTGTGCTGCTTCTTGCAGGTGGCTCCATGTTTATGCTGAGGAGTAGGGGAAGGAAATTTCTCCAGGCAGCTTCTTTGTTAAGGAAGAGGCATCTCCCTGAAGATTGCTTCTCAGGGAGATACTCTGAGAAGTGTTAATAATCTCCCCTCTGTGTGCCCCAGGCATTCTTCATATTTCTGTTTCCACATCATCTGCCCCTCAGGGTGTCTGCCTGCCTTCTCTCCAGGAACAGTACAGTGCCTTCAGGGATCTATCCTACCAAGCCTGATGACCTTTAAAATTCCAGACTTTAAGCCTTGCTGGCTTCAATAACTCATGAAATTCAGCTCCTGAATGGCTTGGGAATATATTTGTGTGTGTTACCCTGTGTGCTCTGCTCTCTCTTTCCCTTCTTAGCAATCATAGTTTCCTGACCTCCACCACACTCTTGATCCATTTTTTCCCTAAGCCATGTCTCCACACTTCTTACCTTTTTTGATGTGGCTTCTTCTCTCCCTTTAGTTATGGAGTGTGTTCTGTCAGTCTTCAGATTAATTTCTGGGGTACCTAGGATTATTTGATAGTTTTCTAATTGTGTTTATGAGAAGAGATGAACCTAAGGTCCTCCTACTTCACCTCCATCTTCCCTCTACTGTCAGATATTCTTTATCTACCAGGGTACCATATCTACCAGGGTACCATATCATTCCAATAGCTTTAAAAATATGTAAGTTTTCATAAATATAGTATTTTCCCATAACCATAGACCTCTGCATTCTAATTATCCTTTTGGAGCACTCTACCAATATATTTAATATTTTTTCTCACTACTGAAACCTAATAACATAGGATTTGCTGTATACTTGCACAAAAAAAAGCCACCACCATATCAATCAAGATCTTCTGTAGAGAGAGTTCATGCTCTGGCTCCACTTACACCTGACACTTATTGTATCACTTAAATGATTGGCTGGAAAAATTGTTCCATATGAAGAAAATGTTGCATTCAAAACCAAAGAGGCTTATCAGATATCATTTTTCCTTCATGGTGAGAAGATAACAGCATGTTCCCTACTGAGGGGTTATATTAAAATACCCTAGAATACTAGTCTCAAACATTTTACTGATGTCAACCACTAAATCTTCACTGTTTATCTCATATCCTATGCACACATCTAGAGCCTCCTAATGGAGGCATTTTTTTCATTCATTGTGATTTGCATGATGTCATTAATTTACTAGACCATGATGATGTTCTGTAGCTATTTCTGAGCTCTAGGAGCAGGTTATTATGGAGAACTGGAGAAATACTATTACCCTGGAGAAATACTATAGATGTATGCCATGCCAATCCAAAAGAATGAGAATACTTTTTTCTTTATTTCTGATATGAAATAGAAAAAGTGCATTTATCACAGTAATAGAAGCTGAGGTTATGTTAGTCTTTTCTGAGAACAATACTGTATCTGATATATCTGTGTCATTTATATCTTCAAAGAATAACAGGATTGTAACTTTCTGATAATGAGAACTAAATAATTAAATACCACCAATGTAGAGTATGCATATGTTGTCTTCTGAAATGTCTAGATGATCAAGATCTCTTAGGACTATATTGTATGAGAACAGGTGATATAAAACAGCTTGAGGACAAGAATAAATGTGTACTCTTGTCAATCCCAGGATAATAGGAACTGCTTTTGCTCATTTTACCTCATGGATATTACAAGAATACATCCTCCAGATCAAGTACCGGATGCTTCAGGAGATAGTCTTACAAAATACCACACCTGGCACATCAGTTTGGTTCAATTAAAAGTTGATCTATTTGGATTTTAGTATTTTATGTATGGATATGAATTTGTAAGTTTTTGATTATTCCACTTACCCAGACACTTAATTATTTCTGACTTTATCCAAAGGGCTTTATCCAAAGGGACAATTTCAGGGGAATTCACTTGGATTTTCTATTAAATTAGCTTTGGTTCACGGGTCAGGAAATGTATGAGTGTTCTGCCAGTTGTTAAGTGTATTCTTCACATTATACACACAGACTATAAATTATTGCAGGTAAGTCTGGGCTTGAAAACGTAGTGAGAAAATGAGATCCAGGACTTCTACAATTTCCTGGCCTCTATATATCACTCTAATAGGGATCCATGAAATGTTATGTCTCTGCCAGTAAAGATGTCAGCTTACTCAAAGTGGGGTGGTTTGGGGACCATGTGGAACATTCCAGAATTCTATTAACAAAAGTAGACAACTACTATCCATCATCCGTTAAAGGATGCTCTTGGTTGTGAAAAGTCCTTGAACTTGGAAGGAACATGCTTCTGAAGCCAGAACAATCACACATGGAATCATGTTTGATTGCTGAAAGAAGAAAGTAGTGGCTGTGGGAAAGCCAAATGCCAGAGATGGACAAGACTTCACATTACAATTACAAAGCTCCTTAACCCTCACTATTCAATTTCATTTGTCATAAGACTTTCTCTTCTCTTTAAATATGTTCTCACTTTTCTCCTTATCCAGTTAAATTCCATTTCCCATGTTATTTTTTATATGCCTTCAACTTCCTTTCCCTTGATTGTTTTCTTATATCTGCTTCCCTTTATCATACAATGGTAAAACACAACTTTTTATACACTCCATGCCAGCACCTATACAACTTAATGTTGAAGGAAAAATCTGATGGTGACTATTTCTCCCTATAATCATACTCAGTAGTGTCAGGTATGCCTTCCACACAGCTCCAGAACCATACTACATTCTCAGGTCTATAAACTGTTCCTGTTAAAAAAATATTTTCATATTGAATTATCTGTTCTTATTCTTCCAAAACAATCTTCCCTATCTTTATTTACAGCGGTTGGACTTAAGTCTCAGTATCTGAGCAATGTGTGATGTTCTCTAAGAACTTCAAACAAATTTCCTCTTACCCACCAATTGCATCAATGTCTATATATTCTATAATTATTATTCTACTATAGCAAAACTGCCTGTGCTTTTGCCAGAGCCACAACCCTACCTTGTTCAGCAGATCCAGTCCTGGTCTGAACAACAAGGACATCACTTCACCAATACTCGTTTCTCTTTCTGTGCTATTGTATTTCCTATCTTAAGTGAAAAATCCTTTGTAGACTAGGAACATTCCGGTTTTTTTCTCTTCTTTTCCATACACTCATATTATATACCTGGAATCTTGTAATTCTCAGTTATAAACATCTCTTGTATAGACATAATCTCTAAACTTGATTCATGTATATAATTACCTACTTGATATTGACATTTGGATGTCTGAACAGTTTATTAAACTAAACAGTACAATAAAATATTGTGATATCTCCATCTTTCCAGAAATAATTATTTCATGCTGCTTAAATAGTTATAATATGAAAGAAAATTTAATAAAAATGTTGAAATCATTTTCTCCTTGATTTCTATACATCCTTCCCATCAGCAAATCCTGTTGGCTCAAATAAACTGAAATTTGATTCTCATTATCTTACAGTGTTCCTTTCGTTGGTCAAGATATGTCTACTTTTATCTCAATTATTAAAGTATTTTCACCACTGTCTTATTAATTTTTCTTTTGTACCTATTATATATTCTCAATACATTTTCTACAGTGAGTCTTTACAAATAGAAATCAGTTGTGTCCCTTTCCTCCCCATTGCTATACTATGTCACCAACGTTAAATGCCAAATCCTTATATTTCTTCACAAAGTCCCAGGCAATTTATTTGTGCTCTCAAAACCTCCATTCTTGTGCCATGTCAAATGCTATTCATGTAATTCTCAAATTGTTCACCCATGTTTTCTTTTTTTTTTTTTTTTTCAACGTTTATTTATTTTTGGGACAGAGAGAGACACAGCATGAACGGGGGAGGGGCAGAGAGAGAGGGAGACACAGAATCGGAAACAGGCTCCAGGCTCCGAGCCATCAGCCCAGAGCCTGACGCGGGGCTCGAACTCACGGACCGCAAGATCGTGACCTGGCTGAAGTCGGACGCTTAACCGACTGCGCCACCCAGGCGCCCCATACCCATGTTTTCTTTAAATATGCTACAATTAGATTTTTAACAAGCTAATGGAAATTATTGCTTCAAGAAGTGGTCAATAAATATTACAACTTATGTTTAGTTTCTTTTATCTTTATTTTCTTTTTTTCTCTAAGCCCAAATTTTCTAGGGATCTAGTTTCCAAATTCCAATTATCTCATTATAAATCTGATAACAAAAGCCTAATGGAATGAATCAGTTGTATTTTAGCTGGTTTTCTTTTCAAGGAGATATGTATGGATTTATTACAAGATAATAGATAATTGGAATTTTGAAAACAGATTCTTAATATATGTGGGCTTAGAAAAAAATGGAAAAAAGTAAAGATAAAGGAAACCATATATATATATTTGTGTGTGTGGTTTTTTTTTCTCTTTCTTTTGAGAAACAAGTGGGGAAGGGGCATAGAGAAAGAGAGACAGAGAATCCCAAGCAGAATCAACATATAGGATGGAGCCCATTGTGGGGCTTGAAATAACTATATTAGTGTCTACTCAAGGTCTGTTTAATAGGTTGTAATCTAGTAGTTTAAGTTGACCTAGATTAAAATGGGGTATTTGATAATAGAATATTGTATAATAGGATTTAATTTAAATACATTTACATCAGTCATACCATTTGCATAAACTACAGGTAAATACATGTTCAATAAAAACAAAGAAGATATTTCTTTCATTGGTCTTTTTGTTTTCCCTGATGTATAAATTACAAATCTTTCTGTTATTAAAACAATGACTCATCTTTTTAAAATATTTATTTATATTTTAGAGAGAGAAAGAGCATGCAGGGGAGGGGCAAAGAAAGAGTGGGACAGAGGCTCTGCACTGACAGCAATGAGCCCAATGAGGGACTCAAACTCACAAACCATGAGAACATGACATGAGCCCAAGTCCAATGCTCAAGTGAGCCGAAGTTGGATGCTCAACCAACTAGGTCACCCAGGTGACCCAGAACAATGACTCATCTTGACAGTAGGGCTTGAACCTGGAAAATAATCAAAGATTTATTAATTAACAAAGGCCAACCTATGATGTGTTAAAGGAAAGTGGTGTCAAAATTTTAGTAATTTATAAAAGCAAATGTTGATTTTTTGCTCACAGTTTGTGCCCACAGCAAGTTGGTTCTGGCTTTTTATTGTTTATATTACAAATGTTTATATTACAAAAAAAGATATTCTCTCTGGAATATTTCTGGTGTAGGTAGAAAGAAGAAAGAAAAATGAACCACAAGATGTCTCTTTGTCTTCTTTCTGGAAGGTCCACATATGTTTTGTGGACCAGACACTTCATAGAGTCATGACTAGTTTCAACAGAGTCAAAATATATAATATTATGTTATCTATTACTACACTAATTCTATATTGCTTTATTTACTTATTTACTCTTTTAATTTTAGAGAGGGGTAGGAAAAAGTGAGAGGGGGAGAGAGACAGAGGGAGAGAGATAGAAAGAGAGTCTTAAGCAGGTTCTATGATTAGCACGGGGGCCTGATGCAGTGTTTGATCTCATGATTCTGGGATCATGACCTGAGTTGAAATCAAGAGCTGGATGCTCCAATTGAGCCACTCGGGTGCCCCAATCCTATATTGCTTTAGATAAAGGAAGAATATGTTACTTCCAATTTTTTTTCCTTTTATTGGTAATTTTGTGTTTGTGACTTTCTGGAAATTGTATTTGGGAAGAACTCTAGACGTTGCATATTCTTTGCCACATGTTTTCCTTGTGGGATTTTCATTTAATATTTCTTTAGTGTGCAAAAGCTGTATTTCCTCAGCATAAAGGCACTTGTAATCACCATATCTTTTCTAACTCTAACCCTGGATAACTCCAACTAATCCTTTGTATAAATATGAAGTATCTGTTCTGTAAGGAAAATATCTAACACCAAACACTGTGCTAGGCATCCCTATTTTTTGCTACCATAACTATATGTATTCTTTAAAAACTAATCCAAATCACATTAATAAGCTATTTAATTATTCAATTAGTATGAATTAATTATCACACCAAATTCCATAAAGTCAAAGTCTGTCTGTTATGCTTACAACTTACTTTGTACTTGGCAGATGGCAGTTAGTAAATAAAATTTAGCTTAATGTATTGGTATTTGGTCTTTACCAGTGGAAAATTTTAATATTGGTTGTTTACTACTATTCATTATGTATTAAAAATATAATAATTCAATTTATTTCTTTGCTCAAATGTAGTTCTTGTTATCTATGACTGGGATTTAAGCATTTACCTTTTAAAATAAAAATTTGGAGATAATTTAAATATATATTTTGGATAAAGGTAAATGAATAAGACAATCGTCCCCTTTATTTTATTTAATAATGTCATACCTATGTTTTCAGCAATCAATGATCATTTTTGCCATATAAGCATGTTTATCATATGTAAACCACCCATTATATGATATTATGTTTGCAAATTCATTTCTATCTCTTTAATCCTATATAAACTAGACATAACAATTTGTATCTCTTAGTTGAAGTATAGTGTCTAGTGCTACCTCTGTTTTGATTTATAACCTTTGTAACCTACGGATTCTCTGAAACACCATTTCCTCCTATATAAAGTGAAGATCCTAATTTAGGTAATTTGAATCTAAAGTAATCCTTAGATCAAGAACTCCATGAGGGGGTGCCTGGATGGCTCATTCGGTTGAGAGTCTGGATCTTGGTTTCTGCTCAGGTCATGATCTGTCTCATGGTATTGGGCCCTGTGTTGGGCTCTGTGCTGGTGGCACAGAGTCTGCTTGGTATTCTCTCTCTCTCTCCCTCTTTCTCTGCCTCTCCCACATTGATGCTGTCTCTGTCTATATCAAAATAATTTTTTAACTTTATTTTTGAGAGATAGAGAGAGACAAAGCATGAGCAGAGGAGGAGCAGAGAGAGAGGGAGACACAGAATCCAAAGCAGGCTCCAGTCTCCAAGATGTCAGCACAGAGGCTGACACAAGGCTCGAACCCATAAACTGTGAGATCATGACCTGAGCTGAAGTCAGACACTCAACTGACTGAGCCACCCAGGCTCTCTGTGTCTATCTCAAAGTAGATAAACTTAAAAAAAAAAAAAAAGAACTCCATGAGAAAATCAAACAAGATGACTGAATAAAGTTGTCCTTACTTATACCCTCCCCTAGCAGTTATACTTTAGAATCCATTTCTGAACAAAAGCGTATTTGGTAGGAGCTTTGAGATTGAGAGTCAAGATTTTAAATTGTGAAATCCAAAAGTCAGAAGACCCACGTTGAGGAGACAAACTTATGACTAGGCACCTAATTCACTTTCTGTGGTGCTTGCTAGATCCAGATAGCTCAATACCCCAGAAGATATAGCTATAGTTAAATGTTTTGTTTGTTTGTTTCTGTTCTGTCACTAGAACCATATATCAATAGACCAAGGAAGATCTTACCCATCTATGTGCTATATAACAGGTATGCAGGTCCTGGCTACAAACACTGAAGTAGCCTATAAATCAGATCAAGCCCCTCCTGGTTACAGGATGGGAGTCCCTGAAGAATGCTGATTTGGACAATCACTCACAGATGAGAAACTTTATTGAAATTCAGGAATTCAGCATAAAATTCCATCATACTGTTGAAGAAAAAAAAAATCCAAGATTAGATGTATGGAAGAGAGTAAGAAGAACACATTAACTTTATTCACACCAACCCTTCCCAAGGCAGCTCAGTGCCAAAATAACATTACTTGGCTCATGATTTCCCATAAGGAAAGTGAAATTATGTGAATTGGCACTAAGCTTCCACAGATGTGTAAAGCTCTACAGAGATTCCAAAAAAGCTTACTTCTCTCTGACCCAATACAGAATACTGAGATATTATCCTCATGACTGTGGGTGGTTAGCAGCTGGGAAAACTGCAGACAAGGCTCAGGATTGAATGTATGAAGAGGATGCAGACCAACTAACCACATCACTGTCTCTATTTGGAGGACAATTCATTTGCCAATATGGATGTGTAGACTGTGGATTCCCCCAAATCCCATGGGAAACCCAAGTGCTCCACATAACTTATGTACACCATACTACCACCCTATGTCTTGGTCCCTGTAAGCATTCCCAACAGTGGCAAGATTAAGATTTTGCAAATATGTAGTCAAGCATGTAAAGAAATCCTCCTCAAATATGTAGGATTTGGATAAAGTAAACTACATCATTCAACAACACTGTAGCAAAAGCAGAAGAAAAGCCTGTAAGCACCTGTTTTGCCTTTGCAGCCTCCAGAGAAAGCATACAATTTTAAGAAATTTACAACAGTTTGGAGCAACAATTGTGCAAAGGAACTAAGAGAAAACATCTGAGAAAATATCAGTGTTTCTAGCAGGTCTGATAGAAGGTATAATCTAGGTCAATCCATATTATCAAAATTACATTGTTTCATTATTTTATGGCTCACTAATATTCTACTGTATATAGTTACCAAATTTACTTTCTCCCTCTATCTCTTGATGCACACCTAAATTGTTTTACCTATCTTGGCCATTATAAATAAACAATAAACATAATGATTCACCTAACTTTTAAAATTAGCATTTTCATTTTTCAAGTAAATACCCAAAAGTAGAATTACAATATTATATATTATTTATATTTTTAGTTTTCTCAAGAATCTTCATATGCTTTTCCATAGTGACTGCACTGATTTACATTTCCACCAACATTGTATGTGTTTCCTTTTCTTCATATACTTGACAACATTTGCAATTTCTTCTCTTTTTTATACTTGTCTTCTTGAATGGTATTAGGTGATATCTCAATAATCACACAGAGAAAGACAAATGATTTGTCTTACGATTTCTCTTACATGTAAAATCTAATAAATAAATAAATAAACAAACAAGGAAACAAACAAACAAACAAACAAAAAAAACCAAACCAGAGACAAACTCATAAATGCCAAGAACAAACTGATGCTTTCCAGGACTTCCTGGCCAAATAGATGAAGGAAAGCAAGAGGTACAAATTTATATTATTAAAATAAATAAATCACAGGAATGAAAAGTGTAGCAAGGAAATAAAGTCAGTAGTATTGTAACAAATTTCTATGACAATTTTAAGTGGTAGCCATATATATCATGGTAAACATTGCATAATTTATAGAGTTGTTAAATCAATATATTGAACATCTGAAGCTAATATAATACTGTATGTCAACTATATTTCAATAAAAATGAAATTAAAAATAGTGTTCAAAAATAATATAAAAAAAAGTTTAACAACTAGATAAAATCTTAAATAAAATAAAACTAAAATAATGGTGCTAAAATATAATAAATAAATAATACCATAGACAGTATCAACAGAAAATAAACAGAAGAAAGAATGTGAAGGAGAAGACAGGACATTGGAAATAATCGAGTCAGAGGAGGAAAAAGACAAAAAGATTGAAAGATTGAATAAAATAACAGCATAAACTATGAGATTCTATTAAAGTAAACATCTATAAATTATTCTAATCCAAGTAGGAGGGAAGGAGAAGGTAACAAAAAGCTTGTTTAAGAAAAATGTGGCTGAGAACCTCCTAAATATGGTGTGATATTTGGACATCCAAGTTTATGGAGACAATAGATCACCCAAAAATTTCAATACAAAAATTATCTTCTCTGGGCACATTATTATAAAACTTTCAAAAATAAAAGACAAATAATTTTGAAATCATTACAAGGAGAAATAAGTCTCTCATGTAAGGGAAACTTCGTAAGACTGTCTGCAGATTTCTCAGCATGACCTGAAAAGACAATGATACGTGAAAAGTGCTGGGAGAAAGACAGCTTCTATCCAAGAATTCTTTACACAGCAAAGTTGACCTTCAGAAGTGAAAGTGAGGTAACAACTTTCCATGGCAAAGAAACTTCCAGGAAATTCAACACTTCTAGAGTGTCTTACAAAAAATATTGAAAAGAAATCTTCAAGAAAAAAATGAAATAATTTTTAATTAGTTAACAAGAAACCGTATGAAAATATACAACACACTGATAAAGGTAAGTATACAGTCAAAATCAGAACACCATAATAGTGTAGCATGGCGATGTATAAACCACTTTATTTTAGAAATTAGATTAATTAATTTATTAATGAATACACAATATAAAAAGAGGTTGATTATGACAGAAATATAAAAGTAAAAAGATAAAGCTTTGTAAGTGATTGAAATCATTAATTTGAAATAGACTCATGAGCATTTTAAAAATGGTAACCACAAAATAAAAACCTACATTAGATACAAAAAATAGAAAGAGAATAAAATTAAAATATATCACTATGGAAAATCATTGACTTACAGAGAAGATAGCAAGAAAGATGAAAATTAAGAAGAAAACTAATAAAAGAATTCCAGAAAACAATAAATAAAATTGTATTTTTAAGGTCTTACTTATTAATAATTTTTTAAAATAAATAGAAATGGATTAAATTTTCCAATCAAAAGTCATAAAATATCTGAATGGATGAAAACAAAACCAAATAGAACTATATGCTGCCTACAAGAGACTCACTAAAGTTTTAAGAACATAATAGTCTCAAAGTAAAGGAACAGAAAAACATATTCCATAAAAGTGCATATTCCAAAAAAGTGCAGTAACCCAAAGAGTAGAAATAAAAATACTTATATTAAACAACATAGGTTGTAAGCCAAAAACTATTAAAAGAGGTAAAGACATTATATAGTAATTAATCATGTGGGTATGATAATCAGAAACGCTTATGCACCAAATCTGATCACTAATATATATTAGTTACTAAGTAACTGAAGGAAAAAAACTGATAAAAGTAAAATAATAGTAGGGGCTCTGAACCACAAACTAACAACGGATAGATCATCGACACATAAAATCTGTAAAAAAATATATATATATATATATTGGACTTGAACCATGATTTATAACAAAAACCTACTACACATATATAGAAAATTCCATAAACAACTCTAGAATATTAATTATATTCAAGTGTGCAAAGAATATTGTCAAATTAACAATATTTTAAGTTACAAAATAAATCTTAGAAAATTTAGTAGATTGAAATATGCCAAGTATCATTTCCAACCACATGGTGTAAAACTAGAACTAAGTAGGAGAAAATTGGAAATACACAAAAATATGGAAATTAAACAATATATCCTTTACAAACCATTGTGTTGGAGTGTCTGGGTGGCTCAGTTAAGCAACTGATTCTTGATTTTGGCTGAGGTCACAATTCATGGTTCATGAGACAGAGTCTGGCATCAGGGTCTGTGCTGACCATGCAGAGCCTATTTGGGATTCTCTCTCTCTCTCTCTCTCTCTCTCTCTCTCTCAAATAAATATTTAAACACCAAAGCAAAACATTGGGTTAGGGTGCCTGGGTGGCTCATCAGTTAAACCTCTGACATCAGCTCAGGTCATGATCTCACAGTTCATGAGTTTGAGTCTCACATTGAGTTCCACACTACTTATCCAGAGCCTACTTAGGATTCTCTCTCTCTCTCATTCTCTCTCTCCCCTGCCCCACTTGCTCTCTCTCTCTCTCTCTCTGTCTCTCTCTCAAAATAAATGAATAAACTTAAAAAAACAACAAATAAAAGATTGTGTATTAAAAGGGAAATTTAGAGGGAGGAATTAAGATTAAGGAGAAGTAGGTGGACCCTGAGATTTCCTCATCCCTCAAACACAGCTGTATTGAGGTCAGATAACTTGGAACATTGAGGAAATCATTCTGCAGAGTGGCAGAAGGAACTCCAAGGCTGGACTGAAACAGTTTGGCAGGTGTAAGGTGTGTGGCATTGAATTGGGTGAGAAAAAAAACTGCAGTGCTGTGGAGGGGAGAGAACACTTTTTGTGGAGACACAAAAGGGAGAGAGAGAGGAATGAGTGTGGCATCAAGTTTCCATAAGAGAAAAAGAGGAAAAGCTCTCTATACCACGGACTGTGGGGCTAGAAGTACAGAAGGTTACAGATTATTTTTTTTGCAAACAGCATTTGGAGCTCAAACTCTGAGGTTTGGGAAAGTATGTATCTTTCTCCAGAGTGGAGTTGTGGTGCACACTCATGGGGAGGAGGGAGCTGGTCCCAGAGTATATAGTGTGGTGTAGAGATCTCCAGGGCACACCGGAAAAGAACATTCCCCATCCTGGAGTACTTTTGGAAAAGGATATATTGTCTCTCCAAACACAAAAGACCCTGTAGGTAGCAGTGAGAGGCCTTTCATCAGTGGGGGACAGAAAGGAACCCAGAAGGAATAAAACCTTATTGCTGCTTTTACTGGTGCTACACCATAGATTCTATGCAGGGTGCAGGCATAGGACCCTTATTCTGGGAGAAAAAAACTTCAGACAATGTGGAGAAACTCTACTCCAGAGGATGGGTGGGGGGAAGGGCGGGTCTGCACAGTGACAAGTCCTTTAAGTCTTTGGCTTTTGAATCCCAGCCATGCACCAAAGAAAGAACACAGGAGAGCTGTGGCATAGGGCAAGCTGAGTGCCATTCCTATTCGGTGAGAGTTTCCTGAACAGTGGGGATGTGAGATGCCTTTCCCAGGGACAAGAGTTTGGGGTGACACCATTTTCCCCACAACACCAACATGGCAAGACTTCAGAGAGCAGAACAGTGGCTCCCAGTGGAAGCAGGACTGGCTTACATCAAATCCTGGCCCCTCGTGCTTGCCAACTCCTTATTTACTGAGCTAAGATTTACTCTGGGCCAACTCAGCAGGCTTCTTCTTCAGAAAACTAGCACAGGCAGCACCCCACATGCATCAACTGTACTAAAAGTTGAGTGCTTCAAAATGACACCTGCAGTTTTGATGGAAATAGACCCAGGTTTATATATATTTTTTTCTTTTTTCTTTTCTTTTTCCTTTTTTTTTTTCTTTTAGTATCAAGCTCATAGTTTCTTATTTGTTTTCTTGTTTAATTTACTTTTCTCTCTCCCTGTTTTCTCTCTTTCTGTTTTTTTTCTTTTTTTCTCTTTTGATTAGTCTTCCTTTTTTCTTTTCTTCTTTTTTTTCTTTATTTTTCTTTGGAATTAGCCTTATAGTTTTTATTCTCTTTTTTTGTTGTGTTTTTGTTTTTCCTTTTCTCTTTTTTGGGATTAGATCTTTTTCTCCCTTTCCCCCCAGGCTTATTCTACAACAGCAACAACAACAAAAATCAAAGAACACCTAGTAAAAGTTCCAAACACTCCCTACTACAATCAAGGACCACTGCAGAGGACTTACCAGTGAGAGAGAACAGCCAAAATTCAACAACAAAGTGCACACACCATATGCCAGAAACAATTTCTGAAGTCCCAGGCCCTGGACAGTGTATGACCTCTTTTTAATATAGTAGCATTTCCAGGTGCAGAAAATATAGCAAGTGTTAAAACACACAAAAAACAGTAACTTAGTCAAAATGACATAATGGAAGAATTTTCCCCAAAAGAAAGGCCAAGAAGAAATTACAGCCAGGAGCTTGTTCACAACAGATGTAAGTAATATATCTGAACAAGAATTTAGGACAACAGTCCTAGCTGGGCTTGAAAAAGCATAGAAGACATCAGAGAAACCCTTGTTGCAAAGATCAAAGACCTAAACACTAATCAGGCTGAAATAAAAAATGCTATAACTGAGATGCAAAACCAACTGGGCACAGTAACATCAAGGATTGAAGAAGCTTAGGAGAGAATAGGTGATATACAAGATAAAATTGTATGAAGCTGAAAAGAAGAGGGAAAGGAAACTATTAGATCATGAGGGGATACATAAGGAACTTATTGATTCCATCAAATGAAACAATATCTGATTATAGGAATCTCAGAAGCAGAAGAGTGGAAAAAGGACAGAAGACTTATTTGAATAGATTTTAGAGGAGAACTTCCCTGATTTGGGGAAGGAAACAGGCATTTAAGTCCAAGAATCACAGAGTTCGTTCAAAATAAAAAAAAACAGTCAACATGATGACATATCATAGTGATACTTGGAAAATACAGTGATAAAGATAAAATTCTGAAAACAGCTAGGAACAAAGGTCCCAAAAGAGTAGGCACATAATGTTAGCACCAGACCTGTCCACTGAAACATGGCAGACCAAAAGGGAATGACAGGAAATACTCAAAGTTCTGAATGAGAAAAATTTGCAGGCAATACTTCTTTATCCAGCAAGGCTGCCATTTAGAATAGGAGAGATAAAGAGTTTCCCAGACAAACAAAAACTAAAGGAGTTCATGACCATTAAACCAGGCTTGCAAAAATTTTAAGGGGGACTCTGAGTTAGAGAAAAAAAACCGGTGACCAAAGCAACAAAGACCAGAAAGAACCAGAAAACATCACCAGAAACATCAATTATATGGGTAATAAAATGACATTAAATTAATATCTTTAAATAATCACTGAATGTAAATGCACTAAATGCTCCCATCGAAAGACATAAGGTATCAGCATAGAAAACAAAACAAAACAAACGAACAAAAAAGCATAAGATACTATAAGAGACTAATTTTAAACCTAAAGACATCTGTGGATTGAAAGTGAGGGGATGAAGAACCATATATCGTAGTAATGGAGATCACAAAAGTAGCTGGAGTAGCTATCCTTATAACAGACAAATTAGATTTTAAAACAAATGGTGTAATAAGAGATGAAGATGGGCACTATGTCATGATTAAAATAATTTTTCATGATGGCATTTATTCCTGGCCTGCAGGGCTGGTTAATTATTCACAAATCAATTAATGTGATACACCACATTAATGAAATAAAATATAAGAATTATATGATCTTGTCAATAGGTGCAGAAAAAGCATTTGAAAAAAATATCTTAATAAACGAGAAAAAAACCCTTAATAAAGTAGGTATAGAGGAATACCTCAACATCATAAAGGTTGTATATGAAAGACCCATAGCTAATATCATCTTTAATTGGAAAAAACTGATAGCTCTCACCTTAAGGTCAGGAACATCAGAGGGATGTACACTCTCAACATTGTTGTTCAACATAGTACGGGAAGCCCTAGCCTCAGCAATCAGAAAATAAAAACAAAAACAAAAGGCATATAAATTGGCAAGGAAAAAGTCAAATGTTCACTCTTCACAGATGACATGATACTTTATGTGGAAAACCCAAAAGGGTCCATCATAAAACTGCTACAACTGATATATGAATTCATCAAAGTCACAGGATATAAAATCAATGTACAGAAATTGGTTGCAGTTCTATGTGTCAATAATGAAACAACAGGAATAGTAATCAAAGAATCAATCCCATTTACAATTGCACCAAAATCCATGTTTAGAAATAAACCGAACTAAAGAAGTAAAGATCCATATACTGAAAAGTATAGATAGCATATGAAAGAATTTGAAGAAGACACAAAGAAATGAAAAACTATTCATTCTTATAAAACAGACACTTGGATCAATGGGACAGAATAGAGAAGTCAAGGACCTACAAATATATGGCCAACTAATCTTTGGCAAAGTAGGAAAGAATATCCAATGGAAAGAAGACAGTGCCTTCAGCAAATGGTGTTGGGAAAACTGGACAGTGACATAAAGAATGATTGGAACACTTTCTTACACCATACACATACATTAATTCCAAATGGATGAAGGACCTAAATGTGAGACAGGAGAGCATCAAAATCCTAGAGGAGAAAATAGGCAGCAACCTTGTTCACCTTGGCCACAGCAACTTCTTACTAGACATGTCTCTTGAGACAAAGTAAGCAAAAGCAAAAATGAACTATTGGTACCTCCTCAAGATAAAAAGCTTCTGCAGAGCAAAGGAAACAATCAAGAAAATTAAAAGGCAACTGATGGAATGGAAGAAGATATTTGGAAATGACCTCAGATAATGTGTTAGTATCCAAAATTGATATAAAACTTATCAAAATGAACACCCCAAAAACAAATTATCCAGTGAAGAAATAGGCAGAGGACATGTACAGACACTTTTCCAAAGACATTCAGATGGCTAACAGATACATGAAAAGATTCTAAACATCATTCATCATCAGGGAAGTACGAATCAAAACCATGATGATACAAACCAAATAGAAATCAAAACTCACATCTGTCAGAATGGCTAAAATCAACAACTCCCAAAACAATAGATGTTGACAAGCATATGGAGAAAGAGGAACACTTTTGCATTGCTGGTTGGCATGCAAACGGGTGCAGTTAATCTGGAAAACTATGTGGAGGTTTCTCAAAAACTAAAAAAAATAGAGCTAACCTATGACTTAGCAATTGTATACAAAGGATACAAAAATGTTGATTCAAAAGGGCACATGCACCCCAATGTTTATGGAAACACTACCAATATTAGCCAAATTATGGAAAGGGCCCAAATGTCCATATTGATTAATGTGTAAATATAATGTGTCATATGTCTACAATGTAATATTATTCAGCAATCAAAAATGAATAAAATCCTACCATTTGCAATCACATGGATGGAACTCAAATGTATTATGCTAAATGAAATAAATCAGTCAGAAAAACACAAATACCATATGATTTATCTCATATATGTGATTTAAGAAACAAAAAAGGAGAGCATAGGGAAAGGAAAAGAAAAATAAAAAGATGGAGACAAATCATAAGAGACTCTTAAATACAGAGAACAAACTAAGGGTTGCTGGAGGGTTAGAGGGTGGGGGATGAGCCAAATGGGTGGTGGACATTAAGAAGGGTACTTGCTAGGATTAGCACTGGGTGTTATTTGTAAGTGATGAATCATTAAATTCCACTCCTAAAACCAATACTACACTATACATTAAGTAATTTTAATTAAAATAACTAAAATAAATTAAATAATTAAAATTAAATAAAATTAAAAAGGTCAGTTTTTAATTTTTCAGTTCAAATGATAAATTGAACTGAAAGTTAGATTGTAACAAAGACAAAATAGATAGGTAACCCTTTAGCTATAACACCCAAGTATAAAATTGGGAGAAATCAAATAAATCAATTGTAAACCAAAGAGGGGGCATTAAAATAGGTCACAGGAGAAGGATTATGAGACTAGTATGAACAATATTACAAATTGGAAGTCTTAGAAGAAATGTTAAATTCCAATACTGAATTATAAAAAAAAAATAAAAATAGAACAGGCAATTAGAAGTAAGGAATTAAATTATAATCAAAAGCATCCCAATAAAGAAAAGTCCTGATTTCTTCACTGGTGAATTCTGCCAAACACTTTAAGAAAAATTAAAATCAGTTTCACTCAAACTAATTGAAGAATAAAAGAGAAAGAAATAACTCAAAAATTATTTTTTAAGAGCAGCATTAGCATTAAACCATAACCAGATAAAAACCCTCTATGGAAACTATAGATATACATCCATCACGGATATAGATGCATAAATTCTCAAGAAAATATTAGCAAGTGAAATTAGTCAGAGAAAGACAAATATATGACTCTACTCATATGAGGACTTTAAGAGACAAAAGAGATGAACACAAGGGAAGGGAAACAAAAATAATATAAAAACAGGGAAGGGGACAAAACATAAGAGACTCAAAAATATGGAGAACAGAGGGTTACTGGAGGCGTTGTGGAAGGGGGGATGGGCTAAATGGGTAAGGGGCACTAAGGAATCTACTCCTGAAATCATTGTTGCACTATATGCTAACTAATTTAGATGTAAATTTTTAAAAAAATAAATTAAGAGAATATTAGCAAAACAATTTCTATAGCATATTAAACATATGCTATAAAATATATTAGGGACCCCTGAGTGGCTCAGTTAAGCGTCCAACTTCAACTCAGGTTATGATCTCACAGTTTGTGAATTCAAGCCCTGCATTGGGCTCTGTGCTGACAGCTCAGAGCCTGGATCCTGTTTTGGATTCTGTGTCTTCCTTTATCTCTGCTCCTCTCCCTCTCACACTCTGTCTCTCCCTGTCTCTCAAAAATAAATAAATGATAAAAACATTTTTTAAACATATTAAATATAACACGATAAGCAAGATTTATCTCTGGAAAGCAATGATACAAATCAACAAATGTGATATGCCATATTAATAGAATACAAGTTTAAAAAATCACATGATTCTCTTAATAGATGTTGAAAAATCATTTGATAATATTAATTATTGTTTCACTTTAAAAGCTTGAAAAATGATGGGGCGCCTGGGTGGCGCAGTCGGTTAAGCGTCCGACATCAGCCAGGTCACGATCTCGGTTCGTGAGTTCGAGCCCCGCATCAGGCTCTGGGCTGATGGCTCAGAGCTTGGAGCCTGTTTCCGATTCTGTGTCTCCCTCTCTCTCTGCCCCTCCCCCGTTCATGCTCTGTCTCTCTCTGTCCCAAAAATAAATAAACGTTGAAAAACAACAACAACAACAAAAAAACAAAAAAAAAACCAAAAAAAAAATAAATAAAAGCTTGAAAAATGGTTATAGAAGGTTATGTATTATCTCCTAAAACATAATGTATACCAGACAGGACAAGCCCATAGGTTACATAATATTCAATGAGGAAAAATTTTGAACTTTTCCTCTATGATTAGAGACAAGACAAGAATGTCTTCACAAGTTTTAGCTAACGTAGTATGTAAAATTGTCTCTATTTGCAGGTGACATTACACTACATATAGAACACCCTAAATTTCCTTAAAATAACACTATGAAACTAATAAATTAAGTGAAGTTTCAGGATATAAAATAAATATACAAAAATAAGTTATAATAATATATACAATTTAACAGAAAGACAAATTAAGGAAACAATTTCATTAATTTAAATTGGTACAGTCATTGTGGAAAACAGTATGGATGTTCCTCAAAAACTTAAAAATATAAATGCCATATAATTCTATAATTCTACTACTGGGTATTTATCCAAAAGATGAGCTCTTGCCTTTTGCTACAACATGGATAAAGGTAAGTCAGACTGAGAAGGACAAATATATGATATAGAATGCTACAGATTTCTAGGTATTAATTTTGTATACTGCAAATTTGCTGAATTCATTTATTATTTCTGATAGTTTTAGGGGGCATTCTTCAGAGTTTGTTATGTATATAGTGTCATGCTATTTGCAAATAGTGACAGTTTAAGTTCTTCTTTACCAAATTGGATGACTTTTCTGTTGTTGTCTAACTGCTTTGACTAAGACTTCTAGTACTATGATTGAATAAAATTAGTGAGAGTAGACATCTTGTCTTGTTCCTGATCCTGACAAAAAGGAAAACCTCAGTTTCTCACTACTGAGTATATTAGTTGTCGGTGTTTCATATGTGGCCTTTATTATGTTGAGGTGTGTTTTTCTGATCCTACTTTGTTGTCGGTTTTCATAACAAATAGATGATAAATTTTGTCAAATGCTTTTTGCGCATCTATTGAGATGATCACATAATTTTTATCCTTCATTTTGTTAATGAAGTATATTATGTTAATTAAAAATTCACAAATGTTGAACCATCCTGGATTCTTGGGATAAATCCCACTTAATCATGGTAAATGATGTTTTTAATGCATTTTTGAATGTAGTTTGATAATACTTTGTTGAGAATTTTTACATCTATTTCCATCAGCTTTATTGTCTTGTACTTGTTTTGTGTGTGTGTGTGTGTGTGTGTGTGTGTGTGTGTGTGTATGTGTGTGTGTGTGGTGTCTTTGCATGGTTTTAGTATCAGGGTAATGCTGGCATTATAGAGTATATCTGGAAGCTTTCTTTCCTCTTCTGTTTTTTGGAATAGTTTGAGAATAGGTATTATCTCCTAAAATATTCTGCAAAATTAGCATGTGAATCCATCTGGTCTCAGACACTTATGTTTTGGTAGTTTTTTTGATAAATGACTTATTTTATTTAATTTTTTTACTAGTAATTGGTCCACTCAGATTTTCTATGTCTTTCTGATTCAGTTTGGGAAATTTGTATGTTTCTAGTAACTCATCTATTTCTAAGATTTTGCTCACATTGTTGGCATATATGTTGTCATATGGTTTTACAGCCCTTTGTATTTCAATGGTGTCAGATGTTATTTTTCTCATTCATTTCTGATTCTATTTATTTGGGTCCATTCTTTCCCTCTCTCTTTGATGCTTCGATTACTCTGACTAAAGTTTTATCAATTTGTTTATCCTTAAAGAACAACTTTTGGTTTTATTGATAAAAGGGTTAACATTGTAAAATTTTCCATATTACTCAAGATATTTAGTGATTAAATAAAATCTCTTTCAAAATTCCAACATCCTTTTTCAAACAAATGGAATAAAACATCCTTAAGTGTATGCAGAGATACAAAAGACCCTAAATATCCAAAGCAATCTGAAGATGAAAAAATATGGAGGCATCACACACCTGATTTCAAAGTATATTACAAAGCTATAGTAATCAGAATAATATGGTGGTGGCATAGAAACAGAAATTTAGATCAATGGAACAGAATAGGGATTCCCAAAATAAAACCACTCATGTGTGGTCAATACATTTATAACTAAAAGCCAAGAATATACAATGTGAAAATTATCATCTCTTAAATAAATAGTATTGGGAAAACTGGATAGACATATGCAAAGAATGCAAACTGGACCACCATAATACACCATGCATAAAAACAACTCATAATGGATTAAGGAATTGAATCTAGATCTTCAAACCCTAAAACTCCAAAAAGAAAATATAGTGAATAAGGTCCTTGACATTGGTCTCAGCATTGGCTTTGGATTAACATCAGAAGCAAATTTAAACCAGTGGGAGTATATCAAACTAAAGCTGCTGCACAACAAACGTAGTTATCAACAAATGAAATGCAACCTATGGATTGGAGACAATATTTATAATTATATATTTGATAAGGGATTAATATCCAAAATATAAAAAGAAGCCATAAAATTCAATAGAAAAACATTAAATAATCCAATTTAAAATAAGCAGAGGAACTGAATAGACTCACCCCCCCCCCAAATAAGGCGTACAAATGGCAACAGGTACATGGAAAGTTATTCAACTTCTCTAATTTTATGGACGTGAAAATTAAAACCACAATATCAACTCACATCCATTAGATGGCTATCATCAAAAGACAAAAGATAACAAATGTCATCTAGATTTTGGAGCAATGGAAGCCCATTGTGAATTGGTAAAGCCATTATAGAAAATAGTTTGTAGGTTCTTTGACTAATTAAAACTGAACTAGCATATGATCCATCATCCCATACAATATAAGTAAAATTAGGATATCAAAGAAATATTTGCATTATCATGTTCATTGCAATAATAATTTTAATAGCCACAATATGAAAACAATTAAAATATCCATCAGTGTAATTATTGGTTTAGAAAGATTGATATAGGTACATACAATGGAATGACATACAGCCATGAGAAAGAAAAAGATTCTGCCACTTGTTACAATATGAATGGATCCTGAAAGCATTATGCTAAGTCTGATAGGGAAAAACAAGTATTGTATGATATTACACAAGTGGAATCTAAAAAAGGTTAGACTCACAGAAACAGAGGAGAATGATGGTTATCAAGGACTTGGGTGTAGGAGAAATGAGGAGATATTAGTCAAAATGTACAAGTTTCCACTCCTATTCTAGATATAATGTATACCATGGTGACTCTAGTTAACAATACCATATTATATATTTGAAATTGGCTAAGATAGTAGAACTTAAACGTTCTCATTTTAAACATGAAAAATGATAAATAAATGAGGTGGTAGAAGTGTTAACTAACCCTATTGTAATCATCTTACAATATATACATGTAATAAATCATTATGTTTTTACCCTAAATTTACAGTCTTATGCCAATTATATATCAATAAGGATCATCAAATTAAAGCTTAGAGGCAAGGTAAAAAATGCTGCAAAATATATAATAAATGTATATTATATGAAGCAAGTTCCATCTTTTATTATGAAATTTAGTACTATCATTAAGATACCAAAATTTCTTCAAATGTAGTGAAGCCATTGATTTGAAATTACTCATAATGTCAATCATTCTGGTCATTTATTTAAATTTGCATTATTGTTTTTCCTGAGAACTTAAGATACCAAATATTAAATATAAAAATTCGGGGGTATCTGGGTGTGTCAGTAGGTTGTGTCTGACTTTTGATTTCAGCTCAGGTCACGATCTCATGGTTCATGAGTTCAAGCCTCATGTTGAGCTACACACTGGCAGCATGGAGTCTGCTTGGGATTCTCTCTCTCTGTCTCTGTCTCTCTGTCTCTCTCTCCCACACTTGGGCCTACTTGTACCCTCTCTGTCTCTCTCAAAATAAATAAATAAACTTTAAACAAATCCTTGGGGCATCTGGGTGGCTCAGTCTGTTAATATCTGACTCTTGATTTCTGCTCAGGTCATGATTTCATAATTTGTGGGATTGGGCCTCCCATCAGGCTCTGTGCTGGCAACATGGGGACTTCTTGGGATTCTCTATTTCTTCCCCCTCCCCCACTTGTGCTCTCTCTCTCTCTCCTTCTCTCTCTCTCAAAATAAATAAATAAATAAATAATCACTAATTTTTTAAAATCTCAATGAAGTTTTGTTATAACATATTTTACAAATATGTTAAATAGCCTGACTAAAACTGTATTTGCTGAAGGGCCTGCTTTGGTGATTTCAGGGTTACGCCTCTGAGAAGGGACCATTTTTATAGTGCTCTTTATGCTAGTCTTTCTGGATTCCTCTGGTGTAGTCAGGTTTTTGTTTTCATAAACATGACACTTCATATTTTGCTCATCCATTCAGAAGACCTTTACTAATGCGAAGTATCTGGCCCTCCATTTCTGTTATAAAGGCTAAGGCTTTCCCATGACATTAAAAGTAAGAATTACTTAGTAAATACACACTATAACATTGATGTACCTTGAGGACATTATGCTAAATGAAACAGTACAGTCACAATATGACAAATACTGTTTAATACCACTTATATACAATAGTTAAACTAGTTAAATTTATATAAAAAATAAAGTATAATGGTGGTTTCTAGGGGGTTGAAAGAGAATATAATGTTTAATGTCTGTAATTTGAATTTTACTAGATGGAATAAATTCTGGAGATGGATGGTATTTATGATTTGCACAACAATATGCATGTAGTTAATACCACTGAATTATACAATTACTGTTAATGTGGAGGGTATAAGGTTGCAGTGTAGGAAACACCTGAACTCACACCCCATGGATACACAAAATCTACACCTATATTTAGAGCAGTTTCTCCTAAAGAAAAACTGAGGGCCGGTTGTACAGCTCCTTCACAACAAGGGATAAAGGAATCACATAGAGAATGGCCAGAGAGATGGAGTAACCATAATGATGGTAACCCTAACTTTGATGTTGAAAACTGCACTAGTAGGGGTAACACTGAAAAAAAAGTATAAACTCACTTGTCTTGAGGCACAAAAAAGCCTGAGTTTAAAGGGAAACTAGACTAGAAATGAAGAATATACATTCACTGACCCTGGAGCTTATGTAAAATGGTGGGGAAACTGCTGGAACTCTCTATGGGGTCCAAGAATTTGGCAAATGGCACTACTTATGTTCTCCCTCCACCTTTATGGTTCACATAGTAGCAGGGTCTGAGCACTGTTCTTGTCTTAATCCCTCAGCAAGCCCAGAACCAATTGCCTCCAGCCATTCACACAAAGCGGCTCACCCAGGTGCACCAAATCAGCTCCAGCTCTCCTACCAAGGTGGTCCCAGATTGGCACAACCAGGACACACAGCCTGCACTAACTACAGCTCAGGATATCTTGCCAAAGCAGCAGAAGTCCATTGCATACCAAGACATCTACTCCATGCTTGTTCCAGCTCAATCCATCCTGCTAGGGTACTCTCTGCATAAATCACCCTGTTATCCCTAACTTTGTCTACTCCAGTTCCAACTGTGCTTTTAGGACATCTGTTGCATGGAACACATCAGGACGATGAACCATGAGCCATCACCTGAAGACACCATGATACATGTATGCTTTATCTTCAGGCATCTCACCAGGCTACCTTTGCAAGGATCACCATGGGAAAACTGGCATGCACCTACTTCATCTGCAACCATCTCACCAGGGCACAGTCTGTGTGGAACACATTTGGGAACACCCTACTTTCATGTGTGTTAGCTCCTTCTGTCCTTACAGGGCAAAGTTCTGTGCAGAGTAGCCCAGAAACAACTGGCCCACACTAACTGGAGCTCCAGACATCCAACCAGAGTGGTCCCATTGCAGAGTGCTTAGGGGCCCACAGCCCAAACTTGCTACAGCTCCATCTGCCAAAACTGCCAGGCACAGGTGGCCTACACATAGAATGTTCCTATATAGGAACACTCTTTCAACATTAAGGGAAGTAACTTTCACCTAATTTGGACAAATAAATGCATAAAATCAAACAAATTGGGGACACAGGAATATTCTCCAAAAGAAAGAAAAAGAGAAACTTTAGAAAATATACTCAGCGAGATTGAGGAAAGTATCTACATGACAAAAAGTTTAAAATTATTATTATACTGTAAGGGTTAAATTGTAGCGTAGGGCTAAGGCTTAGCTTGAAAAATAACAGCTTTGTGTTGACACTGAAGGTTAAGAGAGAACAGCGTTGCTTTACTCTTGTAAATTACGCTTCATACTCTTGTAAATTAAGCTTCACCAATTAAGGAAACAAAAGTTCAAAGAAAAGAGCTTCAGAGGCAGGGTCAAGGAGATCCACTGGTTGCAACTTAGAGGCAAAAATCTAAAATAAACACCTCATTAGGCAACTGTTTCTAAATCATCTGGCAACTGTTTCTAACTCGTCTGGGAACTGTTTCTTTGTTCTGTTCCCAGGTGATATAAAACGATGTGATGGGCTATAAAAACTCTGTACCCTGGCTGTTCGGGGCCGCATTCTTATCAAGACTGTTGGTTCCGATAGGTCGGCCTTGCCTCTCCTTGTAATAAACTTTGTTGTGACTGTCACTGGTACCCGTGGCATTCTGTTTCAGGATTCGTGTGGATGCAACATTTGGTGCATTGGCCGGAAAAGTTAAAGGTCTGAAACAGGGCCATTTCCTTGGATTGCTCTGCCGACCCCTGGGTGAAGGCTCAGGATTGGGAGAAGTAAGGAATTCTTGGGGAGCGCCATTTGAATAACTCAGGAGGGTCTGCCAGATGCGGCTATAGACCCAGAGTCAGGGATCCTACCGGGACGCCAGTGGACCCCATTCGGTTTGGTTTTTGTCATGAAGGATCCTATTTTCAGGTGGCTGCCATGGCCTACTGGCCTTGAGATCTCAAACTTGTGTTTTCTTCGTGTCTTGTTTTGTTCCTGTTGACTGTGCGTCCTCATCAGTTCTGCCTATCTTTGTCATGGGTCAAAATCAGAGTACCCCCACCCCTCTGAGTCTCATACTAACCCATTTCCAGGATTATAGGAGAGCTACCTCAGTTTTTGGCCTCCACATTAAAAAGCCAGTCCTTCAAACTCTCTGCAAGGTAGAATGGACCAGCTTTCAGGTCGAATGGCCTCCACAGGGGACATTTGACCTCACTTTGGTATATAAGGTTCATGATATTGTCTTTTCTAGGCACAAAGATCAAATCTCATACATTGGGGCATGGAGAACCCTCATCAGAAACCCTCCAGATTGGTTAAAACTTCTCCTTCCCCTTCCCCCTTGCCTCCCTAAAGTACAGGCTTTTACTACTCAAAGGCAACCCATCTGGAGCTCAAAATAAGAATCTTGATGGGACAGCATTCATTCATTAAAAACTCTTAAAATTAATTTAGAGGAACATGTCTCAATATAATATAGGCCACATTTGAAAAACTGATGGCTAACACCATACTTAATGGTGAAAAACTAAGATTTTTTCCTCTCAGATCAGGAAACACAAAAGTGCCCACTTTCACCCCTTTCATTAAACACAATCCTGGAAGTTCTAGCCACAGCAGTCAACAAGGAAAAGAAATAGAAAGCATCCAGATTGGTAAGGAAGAAGTAAAACTGTCAGTATATGAAGATGACATGATTATACGTATGAAAAACCCTAAAGACTCCACCAAAAATCTATTAGAACAGATGAATGAATTCAGTAAGGTTCAGAATGTAAAATTTATATACATAAATATGTTTTATTTCTAAATACTAATAACAAAGTAGCAGAAAGAGAAATCAAGAAACCAATCACATTTACAATTTCACCAAAAATTACCTAGGAATAAATTCAATAATAAACTGAAAGACTTATACTCTGAAACATGATGAATTGCTGAATGAAATTGAAGATAAAATGAACAAATGGATATATATTTTGTTTTCAATGACTAGAAGAATCAGTATTTTTAAAATGTCCACAGTACCCAAAGCAATCCTCTTCAATTGTTCTTGTCACAGAACTGGAACAACTAATTCTCAAATTTCCATGGAGCCACTAAAGACCTCAGATAGCCAGAGAAATCTGGACAAAGAACAAAAACTTTGGAGTATCACAATCCCATATTTGAAGATATACTACAATGAGAACAATATGGCAGTGGCACAAAAAATAGACATATAATCAATAGAACAATATACAGATCCAAGAAATAACTCCACATCTCTATGGCCAATGAATCTATAATAAAGGAAGCAAGAATAGAGAATGGAGGAAATAGTCTTTTCTATAAATGGTGTTGGGAAAACTGTCCAGCTAAATCCAAAAGAATAAAACTGGACTATTTTCTTACACTAAAATAAATTCAAAGTGGATTAAGGACCTAAATTTGAGATGAGAAACCATAAAAGTCTTAAAATAAACATAGGCTGTAATCTCCTGGACATGAGCCTTAGCGATATATTTATGAATGCTTCCTGAAGCAAGAGAAACAAAAAACAGATAAAAAGCCACTTTTGCAGAGTAGAGGAAACCATCATCACAATGAAAAGGCAACCCATTGAATGGGAGAAGATTTTTGCAAATCATGTATACAATAAGGTGTAACATCCAAAATATATAAAGAATTTATACAGCTCAACATTAAAAAAGAAATAAACTCATTAAAAACGAGCGGATGACTAATAGACATTTTTCCAAAGAAGACATACAGATAGTTAACATACAGATGAAAAGATGCTCGATATCACTCATCATTAGGGAAATGCAAATCCAAACCACAATATACCTCACATTAATCCAATTGGCTAGTACCAAAAGCCAAGGAATAAAAAGTTCTGGCAATGATGTGAAGAAAATTAAACACTTATTCACTGTTGGTGGGAATGTAAATTGGTGCAACAACTACAGAAACAGTATGACAGTGCCTCAAAAATTTTAAATGGAAATACCAAATAATCCAGTATTTCCACTACTGGAATTTAGCCAAAGAAATACAAAGCACTAATTTGAATATAGATTCACTTACATGTTTATTGTAGCATTACTTATGATAGCCAAATTATGTAAGCAATGTACATATCTGTCAATAGATAAGTGGAAAAATAAAGTATGATTCTCTCTCTGTCTCTCTCTCTCTCTCACACACACACACACACACACAATGTAACATTATTCGGTCATAAAACATAAATCCTATGAATTCTTGTCATTCATAACAACATGGATGGATCTTGAAGGTATTATGCAAGGTGCATGCAATAAGTATGACTGGGAAAGACAAATGTCATATGATTTCACTTATATGTGGAATCTTGAAAAAACAAACAAAAGAAATAAAGACATAGAAAATACAGGATTATTTAGCATTTATAAATACAGAAAAGAAATTGGTGTTTCCCTGAAGAAAGGCAGATGGAAGATGGGTGAAACAGGTGGAGGGGATTAAGAGATGTAAACTTCCTGTTATAATAAAAATAAATTATGGGGGTGTAAAGTACAGCATAGGGGTTATAGATAACAGTAGTGTAATAACTTTGTATGGTAATAGATGGTAACTACACGAATCCTGGTAAGCATTGTGTAATGCATAGAATTTTCAAATCACTATATATCTAGCTTAAACTAATGTAACATTGCATGTCAACTATACTTTAACAACAGCAATGAAAAGACAGGGAATTGGTTTCAAAAGCCTCCTCAAAAATGGTTCAAGTGATAAATTTTATGTTGCATGCATTTTATTATAATAATAAAATACATAAATGTAAAAGATTGATTTCACATCCCTCTTTCAAAAAAGTCTCTTGACATTTGATTAATCTTTATATTTACAATTCTTATAGAAATAATGACTATAATGGATACATAATTATTCCATAAAGGTGCATTTGCTGTTTTTGTAAAAACTTCCAAAATTATTTCATGTATTTACAGAAAAACTCAAGTGGAATCATAGTCCCAGACAAAACAAATACTATTTTTCTTTTATCTTGATTCAATATAATTTTTAAGTTTTGAATATATTTTCCTTCATGTGAACTTTATTTGTTTTTTTAAGTTTATTTACTTATTTTGAGACAGAGAGAGAAAGAGAGTGGGGGAAGGGCAGAGAGAGAAGGAGAGAGAGAATCCCAACCAGGCTCCAGCACAAAGCCTGTTGCGGGGCTCAATTTCACAAATCGTGATATTATGACCTGAGTCAAGACCAAGAGTGAACTTTCTTTTTCTTACTTGCTTCCAAACATCAATGTTTTTTTTTTCAATTTAATTCTTGTATTTATATAATAATTTTCAGTTTTTAACTTCCCTTTTCAAATTTTTTGTTGGAAGGTTAATATATGTAGTGATGATTAAATAATGTTTAAAAAGCCTAGAAACATAAATATAATTGTATATGTTGGGTTTATTAGAATTTTATTGAGGGTATTTAGGTATATTGGATAATAAGATTTTTTGTTTTGTTTTGTTTTGTTTTGTTTTATTTGTTAGTTATCAGAAGAAGTGATCTCATGACCATAAATCTCCACTGAATCTCTCCAAGTTTAATTGGTGAGTTGGGATTATAGTCCCTGTGGTGTAGCCAGTATTAACAAGCCATATCCTAAATCAAGGCATATTATCCCTGTGGGGAGACCCCGTACTCCATTATTATTCATATTTTCCCATAGCTTTAGATTCAAAATGTAGTGCTTATATCATTCTGTGGGTTCTACTAACCTGACTCCTAAATACTCAATGATACAAAGAAGTAGGTGAAGAAGTCAAAGTTTTGCATATTACTAAGGGAGCATATGCTCCCATTTGCCCTTCAGTTGACAATTTTACATTCCTTTGTCCAGCAATTTTATTTTTTCCTATTTTAATTATCCAAGATTTGTAACTGGAATATCACAAAAATTCTAAGCCAAAGGGATCATCAAAGAAGAGGCAGTATCACTGATCCAAGAAAAGGCTGGCTCATATACCTGGAATATCAGGTATTCCAATATATACTCTATGAATTGTTATTGAAGAAAAAAAATAATCACAGGATTCTGTGTATAACATTTACATAAATGTTAACTATTGTTAGAAATAACAATCACATTGAAATCTAGATGTGAACTTGCTGATTGATTATAGCCAAAAATTATACTAGAATTTAAATATGTCCCTAAACCTGACCCATCTGCAATGCAAGTTAATCCATGCTTTTGACCAGGTCAGTTTTGAAGCATCAAAATGTACATCTATTTTCCAAATTTCCACCAAATAAAAGGACTAGATGGGATCATGTCAAATAAATTGAACCTTTATAATCCCTTAGTTAATTGTAGTATTTTTAGCATTTTTATTTTACTTATTTTGAGGGAGGGAGAGAGAGAGAGTGAGATTGGGGGAGGGGCAGACAGAGAGGGAAAAAGAATCCTAAGCAGAGTGCAGAGAACTCTGACAGTGCAGAGCACATCTGACAGGGCAGAGCCCAAAGTGGAGCTCAATCCCAGGCACTATGAGATCATGACCTGAATCAAAATCAAGAGTCAGATGTTTAACCAACTAAGCCACCCAGGCACCCCTATCCCTTATTTTAAAGAGCAGGCTTTGGTATGCATAAAGATCTTAGAACCTATTATGAGTTTTTACCAATTGAATAATTTTATTGGATATAAACATTCTCTAAGAGCCAGATAATGAAATACCAGATGTTGATGGTTGGAATGTGGGGCATTTCTGTTTATAATGTCAGGAAGTAGCAAAAGAAGAAAAGGCAGAATGGCTGAGGACAGTTTACACAATATTAATTGCCATAATTCCTTGACATAAAATGGAAGAATTACTTTACATCACTTTTTAAAAAGTAATATAGAGAATCATTATATTTGCTTCAAAATGCTTATTTGAAAGTTTAAGGAAATTAAGCATATAATCTTTAGTTACCTGATAAATTAATTTACTTAGAAATTTAAATTTCTGATCAAAATTGCATAAATGTTTTACTACTGTACATCTTTTCAACTAGAACTGGCAAATATTTCTTATATTGATATTTTATTTTAAATGCCTCACTAATATTAAGTGCAGTAAGTAATCTGAGTCCTTAACATTCTTGTTTGATATGTTTTTTTCCTCCTAATAAAGGACATGCCTCTTAGATCTGCTTTTGTGTCATTGTTTCATAAACGTTGGTATGTTGTGTTTCTATTTTTATTTCTTTCCAAAAAATTTCATTTCTGTCTTGTTTTTTTTTTCTTTTACCAATTGGTTGTTCAGAAATGTGTTGTTTAAATTTCCACATATTTATAAATTAAATTTTTTTCTTCCTATTATTAAATTCTAGTTTTATTTTATTGTATTTGGAAATGATAGTTGGTATATTTCAATCTTTACTAATTAAGAATTTTTTATGGCCTACCATAAGATCTATAATGGACAATGTTCTATTTGTGCTTGAGAAGAATAAGTATACTGCTGCTGTTGATAGAATATTCTTTATATGCCTGTTGTGTTCAGGTCCTATGTTTCTATACTGATTTTCTATCTGGATGATCTTTCTGGATGATCCATCCATTCTTGAAAATGGGATATTGAGATCCCCTCATATTATTGTATTTTGTCTATTACTCTTTTCATATCTGTTAGTATTTACTTCACATATACAGCTGCTCTGATGTTGGATCATATATTGACAAAATGTGGTCCATTCATCCTCTTAATGAATTTGCTCCATTATCATTAATAAACTTATTTGTCTCTTATGAGTTATTGAAATAAGTATATTTTATCTTATATGTGCATAGTCACCTCTGCTCTGTTTTTGCTTATACATTATATAGAATATATTTTTCCACCCTTCACTATCAGCCTATAGTTGTACTTAATGAGTCTCTTGTAGGAATTATATATTTTTCATGTTCTTTGCTTACCCATCCAGACACTCTATGTCTTTGATAGGATAATTCTATTAGATTCTGTTTAAAGTGATTATTTATAGATGAGGACTTACTATTACCATCTTATTAATTGTTTTGACACTTGTAATTCCCTTCTTCATTTCTTTCTCTCTTATTTTACTTGTGATTTCAGCACTTTTGTGCTGATATGTTTTGATTCTTTTCCACATATGCATTTATATTTTATATAGTCTATTGTAGATTTATCCTTTCTGATTGCCATGAGACTTACATAAAATATCACATAGTTATAATATATGGTATAACATAGTTATGACATCCTATTTTAGGCTGATTACAGTTTAAATTTGATCAAACACAAAAAGTCTACAGTTTTACTTTTTTCTGCTTACATTTGATGTTATTGTTGTAATTTAAAATTTTAATATTGTGTATTCATTATAAAATTATCATATTTATAGTTATTTTAATGTTTGTCTTTTAACTTTGTACTAAAGTTAACAGTTAGTTATTACAATATTAGAAAATTCAGAATTTGACTATATATTTACCTTTACCAGTGAGTTTTATATATTCATACGCTTTATGTTGTTAATTAGGATACTTTTATATTGTCTTAAAAAAACTCTCTTTAGCATTTATAATAGAGAAATTCTACTGATGGTTAATTCCTTCCTTTTTTTTTTCTTGTTGTTGTTGTTGTTGTTGTTGGAGTGGAGTTTTTACCTCTCCATTTCTGAAGGCAGTTTCTCAGGTAGAATATTTTTTAAATTTTGTTTAACTCTTTATTTTTGAGAGAGAGAGAGACAGACAGAGCTTGAGCAGGGGAGGAACAGAGAGAGGAGACACAGAATCCAAAGCAGGCTCCAGGCTCCGAGCTATCAGCACAGAGCCCAATGCGGGGCTCGAACCCACGAACTGTGAGATCATGACCTGAGCAGAAGTCAGACGCTAAACCAACTGAGCAACCCAGGTGCCCCTCAGGTAGAGTATTTTTTAAACATATCATCCTATTATATCCTGACCTACCAGTCCCCTACTGAAAAATCTGCTGATATTTTTATGGGGGTTCCCTTCCTTGTGTGTTTTCACATTTGTGAAATGTGTTTTCACATTTTTTTTTATTATATTGTGTTTCAGTGAGCCCTCTTTGGCTTAAATCTACTTCGGAATCTTTCGGCTTCCTATCCTTGGATGTTCATGTTCTTACTCCAATTTGGGACTTTTGGTCATTTTCTTTAAATGGATTTTCTCTTTTCCTTCTGAGACTCCTATAATGTTTATATTGTGTACTATGACAGTTTCCTATTCTGTAGAAATTTTCACTTTTTCTCTTTCTTTCTTTCTTTTGAATGGTTAATTTCAAATGACTTGTTTTCAAGTTTAATAATTTATTCTTCTTGATCAGTTCTCTTTAAAAAATTCATTTTCTTTTTTTTTTTTTTTTTATTTTAGAGAGAGATCACTTGAGCAAGGGAGAGGGGAAGAGGGGGAGGAAGAGGGAGAGAGAGAATCTTATGCAGGCTCCATACTCAGTGCAGAAACTGACAAGGGGCTCAGTCCCATGACCCTGGGATCATAACTTGAGCTGAAATCAATTGTTGGAAGCTCAAGGACTGAACCACTCAGGTGACCCTCCATCGAGTCTCTCAATTGGCCATTCAATTTTCCAGTCAATCATTGTACTCTAGTTAGAGGATTTCTTTTTGTTTTTGTTTATGGTTTCTTTTTCTTTGTTAAACATCTTATTATATTCATGTATTATTTTCCTAATTTAGTTGTCTGTCTGAGTTTTCTTTTAGTTTATGGAACTTATTAAAAAAATATTCTCAATTCTTTTATTTTTATTTTTTTAAATTATTTTTTTAATGTTTATTTATTTTTGAGACAGAGCACGAACGGGGGAGGGTCAGAGAGAGAGGGAGACACAGAATCTGAAGCAGGCTCCAGGCTCTGAGCAGTCAGCATAGAGCCCAATGTTGGGCTGGAACTCAAGCACTGCGAGATCATGACCTGAGCCGAAGTCGGACGGTTAACCAATTGAGCCACCCAGGCATCCCTCTCAATTCTTTATCAACCAATTTATAAGTCTCTCTTTAGGATAGGTTATTGAAGCTTTATTAGATTCCATTGGTGGTGTCATGTTTCCCATTGTTTTCATGATCCTTGCGTTTTTATGCTGGTGTCTGCACGTTTTACAAAGTGGTCATTTGTTCTATTATTTACTCATTCACTTTGACAGAGAAAGATCTTTACCAATCACCTCAACCTGGTGTTCTAGTCAGGCTAGCTTGTCGTATACATTTATCTTCACTCATTTTGCCAATTTCCCATATCCCCCCCCCCCCCTCTGGTAACTGTCAGTGTCTGTATTTAGAGGTCTGATTCTGATTTTTGTTTGTTTATTAATTTACTTTTAGATTTCACCCACATATGAATGAAATCATAATCTATTAGTCTTTCCCACTCTGACTTATTTAACTTAGCATAATACCCTCCAGGTCTATTAATGCTGTTGCAAATGACACAATTGCATGATTTTATGGCTGCATAAAATGTCTTCTTGTTTTGTTGGTTTCCTTTGCAGTGCAAATGCTTTTTATTTTTATGTAGTTCTGATAGGTTATTTTTGCTTTTGTTTCGGTGGCCTTAGAAGACATATTGAGAAAAATGTTGTTATGGCCGATGTCAGAGAAATTACTGCCTGTTGTTTCTTTTAGGATTTTTATCATTTTGGGTCTCAAACTTAATCCATTCAGGTGTCACATATTTAATCCATTTTGAAGTTATTTTTTATGTATCCTGTTAGAAAGTCATCCACTTTCATTATTTTGCATGTAGTTTTCTAGTTTTCCCAGCACCAATTATTGAAGAGTCTGTTTTTTCCTGACTCTATATTCTTGCCTCCTTTGACCATAAAATAATTAAACATATAATTTTAGGTTTATTTCTGGGCTGTCTATTCTGTTCCATTGAGCTATGGGTCTATTTTTGTACAGCATCATATTATATCGATTACTGTATCTTTGTGGTATATCCTGAATTGTGGAATTGTGATATCCCAGCTTTGTTTTTCTTCAAGATTGTTTTGACTATTCATGGTGTGTTTTGTTTTCATACAAATTTTAGTATTATTTGTTCTAGTTTGTTAAAACTGTTGGTATAGGAAGTGCATTGAACCTATACATTGCTTTATGCGATATGGATATTTAAACAATATTAATTCTTCCAGTCTATGAACATGGACTTCTTTTCCATTTATTTGTGTCATATTCAATTTATTTCATCAGTGTTTTATGGTTTTCAGAGTACAGGTCTCTCACTCTTGGTTAAGTTTATTTTAGGTATTCGGTATTCTATTTTTTTTTTTTTTTGGTGTAGTTGTAAATGATTGTTTTCTTAATTTCTCTTTCTGCTACTTTATTATTAGTGTATAGAACCATTATAACTTTCTGGGTTTTAATATTGTATCTTGCAATTTTACTGAATTCATTTGTTATTACTGGTTGATTTTTCTATCTGTAATATATATCATCTGCAATTAATAACAGTTTAACATTTCTTTACTGATGTAGATACCTCTAGTTTCTTTTTCTTAGTTGATTACTGTGACTAAGATTTCCAGTACTATGTTGAACAAAAGTTATGCTTCATTTTTTACTACCTTATTTTTTTAATGTTTATTTATTATTGAGAGACAGAGAGACACAGAACGTGAGCAGGGGAGGGGGAGAGAGAGGGGGAGACACAGAATCTGAAGCAGGCTCCAGGCTCTGAGCTGTCAGCACAGAGCCTGATGCGGGGCTCGAATCCACAAACTGTGAGATCATGACCTTAGCCAAAGTCGGTTGCCTAACCAACTGAGCCACCCAGGCACCCCTACTACCTTATGTTTTAAGTTTATTTATTTAGAGAGAGAGTGAGCAAGGGAACAGGGTAGGGACAGAGAAAAAGGGGGAGAGAGAATCCCAAGCATGCTCTGTGCTGTCAGTATGGGGCTCAATCCTCTGAAGTGTGACATCATGACCTGAGCTAAATCAAGAGTCAGACATTTATAACTGACTGAGCCACCCAGGCATTCCTTTTTTTTTATTACCTTATTATCCCTATCTGTGACTGGTATGGTGAACCCCTCAGTTTATTTTATTTTTAACTTTTTTGTTTGAAGTTTTATTTAAAAGCTAGTTAGTTATTATACTTTATGTGTAATATTGGTTTTAGGAGTAGAATTTAGTAATTTCTCACTTATATATACACCCAGTACTCATTACAATAATTTCCCTCCTTAATACCCATCACCCATTTAGCACATCACGCCACCCACCTCCCCTCAGGAAACCCTCAGTTTGTACTCTATAGTTAAGAGACTCTTATGATTTGCTTCCTTCTCTCTCTTTCCTTCCCTTGCCCCTATGCTCATCTGTTTTGTTTTTAAATTACACATATGAATGAAATCATGTGGTATTTGTCTTTCTTTGCCTTATTTTGCTTAGCATAATATGCCCTAGCTCCATTCACCCCATTGCGAATGGCAAGATTTCATTCTTTTTATGACAGAGTACTATTCCAAATACACACACACACACACACACACACACACACACACACAATGCACACAAACACACATCTATATACCACACCTTCTTTATCCATTCTTCAGTTGATAGACATTCAGTCTTTTTTCATAATTTGGTTTTTGTTGATGAGGCTGCTATAAACATTGGGTTGCAAGTGTTCTTTCAAATCAGTATTTTTGTACCCTTTTGGTAAATACCTGGTAGTGCAATAGCTGGGTTGTAAGTTAATTCTAGTTTTAACTTTTTGAGGAACCTCCATACTGTTCTCTAGAGTGGATGCACCAGTTTGCATTCCCACCAACAATGTAAGAGGGTTCTCCTTTCTCTGCATCCTTACCAACATCTGGTGTTTTTCTTTATTGTTAATTTTAGCCATTCTGACAGGAGTGAGGTGATACTGTAGTTTTGATTTCCTGAGAATGAGTGATGTCGAACATCGTTTCATGTATCTGTTAGCCATCCTTCTTTGGAAAAATATGTATTTTATGTCTTCTGCCCATTTCTTCACTGGATTATTTGTTTTATTTTGGGTGCTATTTTATAATTTCTTTATAGATTTTGGATAATAACCTTTATCAGGTATAATATATATAAAAATCTCCTCCCATTCCGTAGGTTGTTTTTTTGTTTTGTTGATTTTATTCCTTTACTGTGAAGACACTTTTTATTCTGATAAAGTCTCGATAGTTTTTGCTTTTGTTTACCTTGCCTCCAGAGACTTTTGTAGTAAGAAGTTGCTCTGGCCAAGGTCAAGGAGGTTTCTGCCTGTGTTCTCCTCTAGGGTTTTGACAGTTTCCTGCCTCACATTTAGATCTTTCATCCGTGTTGAACTTATTTGTGTGTATCGTATAAGAAAGTGGTCCGGTTTCATTCTTCTGCATGTTCCCCTCAGTTTAGACCATGCTGCGCTCTTAGGTCTACCACCTCCACCCCAGGTTCTTTCCAAACCTTTCTCTCCATTTATCCTCTAATTGTTCTTTGCTTATTGTCTATCAGACTTGTCAACAGCTATTCACAGTAATGGGGGAAAACTCTCTTCTTAATAGGAAAGATATTTTCTGATATTTTTGATTTGTTGCCTCTATCAGTGACCTTGAATGTTGCTCTTCTTTTTCTCAGGACCCTTTGTTCTCATTTTCAGTTTTCAGCACAAACTCTGATGTGTTTCAGTAGCTTTTTTCCTCTATTAGATGTAATTTGTATTTGGTTGGTTGGTTTTCTTTGTCTTCCAATTATAATGAAAGTGCCATTTATAACCTTATTTTCTTATTCCTTGTCCTGGGTGTTTGATATAAAATTAAAAATTAAAAGTAGAAAGAATAGGGGTCCCTGGGTGGCCAAGTCAGTTAAGCATGACCTGACTTTGGCTCAGGTCATGATCTCACAGATCATGAGTTGGAGCCCCACATCAGGCTCTGTGCTGACAGCTCGGAACCTGGAGTCTGCTTCAAAATCTGTGTGTCCTTCTCTCTTTCTCTGACCCTCTCCCACTTGCGTTTTCTCTCTCTCTCTCTCTCAAAAATATAATCATTTTTTAAAAAGTAGAAAGAATAAGGACTCTTGGGTGGCTCAGTTGGTTAAGCGACTTTGGCTGTGGTCATGACCTCATGGTTTGTGAGTTTAAGCCCCTCTTTGGGCTCTGTGCTGACAGTTCAGAGCCTAGAGTCTGCTTTGGATTCTATGTCTCCCTCTCTCTCTCTCTGCCCCTCCCCATTCATGCTCTGTCTCAAAAGGAAACATTAAAAAAATTAAAGAAAAAAGGTAGAAAGAAAAAAATCAGAAAATTAACTAAAGCTGTATACCAGCAGCCATCATTTCTCTATTTATATTAGAAAACTTACTCTGCTTCTGTGAAGAAGGAGCTGATTAAAGTTAATGCCACAAAAGATTTTCTGTTGGGGAACTCTTGCAGAGCTCCAGATGGTACATGATGGTGACTGGGAGAGAGAAGTGGTGAAGGTGACGATAATATATTGACAAATATACATACACATACACCCACACACACTCATATATATATATATATATACATATATATATATGTATATATATATATATATATACACACACATAATTTAAAGAATTTTTTTTCTCAGTACACTATTAGTTAACATTTATATCTCCCATTTTGTCTATGAATTCTCTTTTCCACTATTTTGTTATTAGCAAACTAATAACTAATATCATAAAGCATGAACAAAATGCATGTAGGATCAAAGTTTTTTTTTCTTCTTTCCTCTAAATTATTCTATCTCAAATAAAAACCTATTTTTTTTTATGGTTCCTTGATCACAAAATGATTTTGTACTATTTGTGCTTTTCCTTAGGAAAGAAAGTTTAATGTTATACAACTTCTAAACCCAGATACATTTTTATATTGTTGTAATAAGGTTGTATTCATGAATATCATATACATAATACATATTTTATTATATATCGTACAAATATATGTATTTATATATTAAATATATTTACTTATATTTTATATTTATATTTTATATAAACATGTTCATTATATATTTATATTTATTATAGATGCTTTAATTTTATGTTATATAAATATATAAAATATAATAAATTTTACTTATGGTTATATTTATTTATTTATATCATATAATGATATAGTATATAAAATAGTATAAATTTATATACATGCCATGTAATTTTATAATAAACAAATATATATTTTCTCTATAATTATATAGTATATATAGTGAATGACATACTTTATAATTTGTATATGTCATATGTTTATGAATATATAAATATAATAAATATTATAATTACAATTCATTATATAAATATAATATAATAATATATTATATATAATTTCAGCAGTATTACAAGTCACAAGAAATCAATCATAATTTGAATAAGAGTACCTTATAGGTTTAACATTTTATCATTTCATTTTGATTAATAAATATATACAAAAACAAGCTTGTTTTGTTTTGTTTTGTTTTGTTTTGTTTAGAACATCAAAGATAGGGTAAGTTTCACTTTGTGCTCCATGCCTTCCTCCTTTAATGGAAACCTAAAGTTTTGATATTAATGATGGCATGCATCAAGTATTTTGTCCCTGATATTCATTGACCAGGTTTGGCTAAGCATGTGTAAGTGTTCCATTTCATCTATTTTTCTCATATATTTTCATTTGGATTATAATGTAATTTTATATACACACACAATTATAGATATACTATATATATATAGAATACTATACATATTTCATTTTACACATTTTTCATTTTATTTTCATTTGACATTTAACATCATCACTTTGATAGTAGTTTCTGAATATTGGTCAAGTATTTGATTATATATTGAACTAATATATTTCCATAAAACAAAATAGCTCAGAAGAAGGAAGAGAAAACAAGTTAGTTGTTTTCCAGCATAAATACTTTTAATATTCAAATATATCAATTAAAAATGAACAAAATATACAAAGAGTTAAAGCAACATTTAATAAATTACAAATAACAAATAACTTCAACTCAAAAAAAAAATAAAACAATTATTTTTACAAATTACGTTAAGGGTTAAAAATAATAAAATGTAATTTGTTCATTATAAATTGACATGAGTAACTTTCAAAAATATCACAGAGGAGCATTTATTGTACTACATACATAAGATTGGCAAGCTATATTAATTGAAATTATATATAATATATATATAATATGAAATATATATATTATATGGAATATATAATTTTCATATATTTTTGGTAGCTAATTCTATTTTGGAAATCTGTAAAGTAAATAAGTCTACTAAGTGTAAGTAAATGCATGTATTTTTGCAATATTATTAACTATATTAATAAACTCTAACCAATTCAATTACATGTAACAAAATAATTGTTAACTAACATTAGTCACATGAAAGTGTATGCAGTCTTTGAAATTAAGATAATTTTTTTCTTTATTATATATTTTTAATCTGTTGTCATAGGAAAATTTAAACCAAAAACAAGATTTGGTGTATATAGTATCTACAGTATAGTAATGTTTCTATAGAAACATTGAAAAAAGTAAAAAAGAAAAAATTGATATTTATTTTAAGAAATTATGATAATATAATTTGATGACCACCAATTTAATATTTATACCAATTACAAATAATAAATATGGAATTTTCATTAAAGTACTGATGACAAATGAAAAATGTGGGGATTAAAGTACGTCTTTTAGCATTACCAATTTTTTTCTCCTAGTACACTCAGCAGTTAACAGTGATCATATTTGAATGATGATACTACAAATAAATGTTATTTTAAAAGTTTATATATGATATTATTTTTCAAATATTATATACTAAAATGTAATGTGTTCAAAGTAAACATTTTTAACAAAAATGATAAATGGTAGCTGGCTATAAACAGCATTAAAATATCAAAAATTAAAAGTCAACATTTGGTTTTTGTTTGTCTGGGAAGCTCTTCATCTCTCCTTCTTTTCTGAATGATTCTGGTGATCCATAATTCTTCTTTCTCTCTTTTCTTCAACTTCATTATTTTGATGGACTAACCGATTTCCCTAAGTCTATTCTTGTGTTGTACAATTCTTTCTCTTGTTCAACTTAATTATTTTCCATTTTGTCTTCTATATCACTAAATCTTCTTCTAGTCTGTGTTCATTGCACCAAGTATATTTCCAAATTCATTTTTTTTTGCATTATTCATGTCTGATTGATTTTTTTAACTCTCTTCTCTTTGTGGTAAGGGTCTCCCTGATGTCTTCTATTCTTTTCTCAAGTGCAGTATCTTTATGATTATTGACTTAAATTCTCCAGCAGTCATGCTACTTATACCTGTTAGATCTCTGGCCATGGCTTTACCTTGTTCTTTCATTTGGGATGAATTCTTCCATCTTGACATTTTATTTAAATCTCCGCCTCCTTTGTGTTAGAAAAGCCAGTTATGGGGGCACCTGGTGGCTCAGTCAACTCTTGGTTTTGGCTCAGGTCATGATCTCATGGTTTCTGAGATTTAGTCCCACATCAGGCTCCACACTGACAGAACAAACCCTGCTTGGGATTCTTCCTCTCCTTCTCTTTCTGCCTCTCCCCTGCTTGCATTTTCTCTCCTTCTAAAAAATAAATATAAATAAACTTTAAAAACGTATTTTAAAAAAAATAAAAGAAGGAAAAGACAGTATGTCTTTTGCTCCTGAAATAATTGCTTTATGAAGAGGAGTTCATGTAATGTCCAGGGCTTGGTGTTTCAAGAAGTGTCTCCACTGTGTGCTGCATGCACTATTCTTTTGTAGTTTTGCTTCTTTATCCTTCAAGCCAGTCATCTGCAAAGGCTCTCCTTGCTTTTTGTGGTCATTGTTTGGCCCCTAGCCTGAAAGTGGTGAGTTTTAACGAGGTGTAGTCTGGTCTTGTGAAATGAGACCTGGCACTACTTCCACTAGAACCAAGATCCTGAAAAACTCTGTTCAGGAGATGTGGTATGGGCAGGTGTTTGTGATGGTCTTCTAGTGGAGGGGTCCACTGTTCTGGGACTGAGGGAAGTTTGACTGAGAAGAGCACTCCTGTAGGAACACAAGCATGTTCGTCTTGGAGTAAGCAAGTTGTGCATCCACTGCTTCCCCCAGATGGTTCTGTGTTTATGTTGAGGGGCAGGGAAAGAAAATGGTGCTAGCCAGCTCCATTGTTCCTGGAGAGGTGTCCCCCTGAATGTTGCCTTTCAGAAACAGTCTCTGAGAAAAGCAAGAAATCTCCCTCCATTTATCTTAGACATTCTTTAGATTGCTGTTTCCATGTTATCTACCCCCAGGTGTTTTGCTTCCCTTCTTTTAGGAGCAGCACAGTGCCCTCCTGGTTCTATCCTACACAAGTTCATGGACTTTTAAAACTCCAGGCTTTAAGCCCCACTTGTTGCAAAAATTCAGGAAATCATCCCCGCTTGTTTTCCTAGCCAATGGCCTTGGTAAAATGTTGTCCTTGTGCTTTCCTCTCTCTCTCTCTCTCTCTCTCTCACTCTCACTCTCTCTCTCTCTCACCTTAGCAATCAGGGATCCTTCCCCTCCTCAACACCCATGATACATATCTCCCCTAAACCATGTCTCCACACTTCATACCTTCTTCAATGTGGCCTCTTCTCTCCCTTTAGTTGTGGAAGTCATCTAGTTGTGTTCCTGGGACAGGACAACTCCAGGGTCCTCTTACTTCACTGATATCTTCCCTTATTCAATATTTGTTTTATAAGAAGAAAAGATGTGAAGTTTTTGTTTAATTGGAAGTGCCTACAGAGGAGACTACTTCTCTAACTCATCCCTAAGTACTTGAAAAGTAAGCAACAATAATCAATAAACTAAAAAACAAAAAACAAAAAACAAAAAAAACTGGAAAGGAGATAAGAATAGAAGGAGGTGGGAAATAAAGAGAATCTATGGAAGAATGTCTGTATGTAAGATTATTGTCTGGTCATTTAAAAAATTTATTTTAGAGACACAGAGAGAGGGAGAATGAGAATGAGAGAGATCAGGAGATAGGAAGAAGAGAACAGAGAGACAAAATCTTAAGCAGGGCTCAATTCCATGACTCTGGAATCATCTCCAGAGCCAAAATCAAGAATTGGACACTCAGCTGACTGACCCACCCACATGCGCCTGTTCTCTGGTCATTTAGTTAAAAATGTCAGTAGTTCAAATTCTGTGTGAAGATAATTCCAATGTTTAAAACAATGAATCCCCCATCAGGTTGATGGTAATTTGATTGTCATATGTCTTCTGAAGACCATCTTTTTCAGCAGTTCCTTTTTGACATACCATTTCAAAATCTTTTGTATGTCTGAGATGTGCCATCACTAGCATCGACTAACCTATATTCTCTCCAAAGACAGGTAAATGTTAATTTTCTTGATGCTTCCTTCATACTATCTGCCATTGTTTAATTAAAAAAAAATTATGGCAGAATCTTTTAGGAGGATCAAGCCAAAATTGATAGAATAGAGTCTTACAAATAAACATCGTAAGTATACGAAGACCTTTGGGTGAGAACAAGAGTGAGGGGCAGATACCATTCTCTTGGATTATGGATGTAAACAAGAGAGAGCATTGTTACAGTGTTTGAATTGGTGTTGCTCCATTTGAAAGAGTGAAATGTGCTCAAGAAAACAGAAGGAAGAGACATTTTTCTGTCGAAGAATAGACATTGAGAAAAATGCGATCAGCTTTTACAATATGGCTGAATGCTGTAAAAGGAGGACAATCATATAAGAAACACCACAGTTTACCAATGTTCATCTTACTATCTTCTTTCTCCAGAATATTAATCCTATAAATTGACATCTGCAGGACGATGGAGGAAAGCAGCAACAGCTCTGAAAAGGGTTTTCTTCTCCTGGGATTTGCAGATGAACCCTGGCTTGAAAGGATCCTTTTCATCATAATTTTGCTTTTGTACATCTTTAACATTCTGGGGAACACTACCATTATTTTAGTATCTTGTTTAGTCCCCAAACTCCACACGCCAATGTACTTTTTCCTCAGCAATCTGTCTTGTGTGGACATCTGCTTTACCACCAGTGTTGCCCCACAGTTGCTAGTTACCATGAATAAGAAAGAGAAAAGTGTGAGCTATGGTGGATGCGTGACCCAGCTGTATGTGGCCATGGGGTTGGGTTCCTCTGAATGTATTCTCTTGGCAGTCATGGCTTATGATCGTTATGCTGCTGTCTGCCAGCCTCTGCAATATACAACCATTATGCATCCTCAGCTCTGTGCATCCCTAGCCAGCATAGCATGGCTCAGTGGACTGATCACCTCCTTAATCCAGTGCTCCCTTACTGTTCAGCTACCCCTTTGTGGACATCGCAAACTGGACCACATTTTCTGTGAGGTTCCTGTGCTCATCAAACTGGCCTGTGTGGACACAACTTTCAATGAAGTAGAACTCTTTGTGGCTAGTGTGATTTTTCTAGTTGTCCCAGTGTCACTCATCTTAGTCTCCTATGGCTTCATAACAAAAGCTGTGCTGAGGATAAAATCAGCAGCAGGGCGCTGGAAGGTTTTTGGGACTTGTTCATCCCACCTGATTGTGGTCATCATTTTCTATGGCACCATCATTTTTATGTACCTTCAGCCAGCCAAAAGTAGGTCAAAAAAACAGGGTAAGTTTGTCTCTCTTTTCTACACCATAGTCACCCCAGTCTTAAACCCCATTATCTATACTCTGAGAAACAAAGATGTGAAAGGGGCCTGGAGAGCACTGGTAATGAGAAATGGTCTTACTCAGAAAATATATGACTTGTATGTATAACATAAATTTGCTACACTTAGCTCATGGATTATTTGTTCTAAGTGCTGTTTTTTTCTTTTCTTTTTTTTTTTTAACAATTCCATGAGAAGTAGCAAAAGAAACAAAATTATATAAGAAGCTAATATAAGTCCAGTCACAGTAATGTTTTATTCTTCCCAAACCTTTGCACAAATCCAAGATCCTATGCTCTAGCTACAGAAAGATCTTTGCTCTTCTTTAGCCATACCATCAACTTTCATGCATAAATTATTTCACTCTGGAGTACATGTTTATCTGTACTCTCTGTAAACCTCTACTTCTTTCTAAAGACTCAACTGAAATGTTACCTGCACTTCTCAGCTTTCTTGAAATATAATTAATCTCACCCTCTCTGAAAAATTAATTGTGTCATAATATATATTCCCATAAAACATAAAATATAATTGGGGTGCCTGGGTGTCTCAGTCAGTTAAGAGTCTGACTCTTGATTTCAGCTCAGGTAATGATCTCTCGATTCGTGAGATCAAGCCATGCATCAGGCTCTGCAGTGACAGTGTGGAGCCTGCTTGGAATTCTCTGTCCCTCCTTCTCTGCCCCTCCTCTGCTTGTGTTCTCTCTCTCTTTCTCTCAAAATAAATAAATAAATTAACTTAAAAAAATATATAAAACACTTTATTTCTACATTTTCACACATATTGTGTACATATAAACACTTTATATATATGTTACATGTACATATTATATGTATAAATAACTTAAAAGTAATATATAATATACAACCATTTCTCTACTAGTTTAATCCAGAGAATGGACAAACTTCATTATATTGGCTTATTTATATTATAAAAACATAAAAATAATTCAGAATTGTAATACATTGATTAATTTGTAATGTAAATTATGACTTTATTATTAAAGTAATGAAATGAGTAAGCTTGTATTAAGTTGATCAATTCATGTATTATTTATATTTATTCCCCTTCTCTTTAAAGGATTTAGAAATTGAGAGAAAGTGAAAGAAAGTGTGTATCATTCTTTATACCTCTGTCCAAAGAGAGTGAAATTCATCAATTTGTAAATTACAAGCATTTTAACAGAAATGTGCAGGCATAGAAAAATTGATTTAATCTACAGTCTTACTTTTACTTTCATTTTTTATTATGACACCCACAAGGAAAAAATAAGCACTAAAACATCAACAAAAACAAAAAAAGTATAATTAATACAGAATCTGTGTGGGCTTTCATGTGATTTAAACTTATTACTTTTATTTTATTATTTTATTTATTTTATTTTATTATTTATTGTGTTTTTTTTTAAACAGAGAGAGTGAGCAGGGGAGAGGGTTAGAGGGAGGGACAGAATCTTAAGCAGGCTACACACTCAGCATGGAGCCTGACACAAGGTTTGATCTCATGACCCTGGGATCATGACCTGAGCTGAAAACAAGAGTGAGACCCTCAACCAACTGAGTCACAGAGGCACCCCATTTTATTAATTGTTTTTAAAATTTATATTTAAACTTATAAGAAAAAAATAAAATTGAGTTTCATTTAAAATTCATCTTTGTGTCAGAATATTGTTTTCAGTCTACAAGAGCTAAAGAGAAATTTTAAACCTGTCTTTACTGCCAAAGACTACCTTGAGAACAAAAAATAAGAAAGAAAAAACATCAGGAAAATATTCTGAAAAATTAGTAATACCTCTCCAAAAATACCTTGTGCAATTTATACCCCTTAAACATCTTGATAGCAACTGCATAAATGCATTTTTAATTTATGAGAAAGAAGAGGAATAAAAGACTGGTTTAATTTGCCTCCCAGAATTTTCACATATGTATAACACACTCACTAATTGGAGGACAAGTTGGAAACATAATGGGACATGTTAAAGAACACAAGCTTTCATTTATAGTATGCAAGATGAGAAGAATTTATACAGGGAAACTCACATTTACAGAAGCGTTACTTCTTTATACCCATAAAAACATAATATAGGAAAGAAATACACGAGTTATAATGTTAAATCTATTTAAATGAAATTGGAATCCATGACACAGAAAAGATTATATTTAATAAAACAAACAGAAAAAATTTTAAAAGAAAACTTGATTTAAATAAAGAAACACAAAATTTCCAAAGAAATACTAACAAAAAGGCAAAGATAAGTTTAAAACATCCTTAAGGGTATTTGGATAATAATTTCCATTAAAAATTAAATTACTACTATACACAACAAATTATTGCTAACAAAGTTGACAAGAAGAGTATAGATATATTAAAATAAAGAGGATAAATATACTATACTACACAAGATATAAAAGACAAATCCTGCAAAAATAAACCAGGAAATAGTATAGGAGGAACAACAAGCACATGGAAAGCACGTTTACTAAAAGGACTCAATGCAAATGAAAACACATTTGAAAAAATCTAGTTACTATTTTTTTTTAATTTAATGCCAAGTTTTTCTATGATGATATGCATATATTGCTCTTGCTATCATATTACACGTACAATTCCATACCATTGTTTTTATTTATAGTATTGTGAGCTTTTTAATTGTTATTGAATATCCACAATTTATTAAATATTGTCCTTACAATCGAATATCCACAATTTGTTAAATATTTTCCTTACAATAGGAAGGTGTACATTTTTTCTTTAATTAATACTTGCATTTAGCATACTTGCACAAGTTTATTTATTTATGTTTTTAAAATATTTTTAATGTTTATTTATTTTTGAGAGAGTGACAGAGCTCAAGCAGGGGAGGGACAAAGAGTGAGGGAGACACAGAATCTGAAGCTCCAGACTCTGGGTTCCAAGCTATCAGCACAGAGCGCTATACGGGGCTGGAACTCACAAACCTGAACCAAAATTGGAGTCTTAACGGACTGACCTCCCAGGTGTCTCACATACTTGCACGATTTTAGACTATGTTTACTATTATATATTTATAAAGTAACATTTTTAGAAATACAATAGGTAAACCAAAAACAGGGATACATAACTAAATTTACACATACCATCAATTAGCTTTCTAAAATCATTTTCCAGGAGTGGTGGCTCAGTCTGTTAATTGTCCAGCTATTGATTTGGGCTTGGGTTATGAGTTCACAGTTCATGAGATCAAGCCCCATGTTGGGCTTCACAGACTTTGTGGAGCCTGCTTGGGATTCTCTCTCTCCCTCTCTCCTTAACCATCCCCTGCTGATGTGAACTCTCTCTCACTCTTTCAATTTAATTAATTAATTAGTGAATTGAAAAATTAATTAACTTTCCATGTTATTCTTACAAGAAAATGGCAGTCTTGCCTATCTATATAGTCATTCAATATTGTAATTTGAAAGTATACAATGAAAATGGGGTAATGTATGTATGGTTGTACCACTCCTCCAAAAACCATTAAATGACAGAAATGTGTTTTTTTAAATAATAAGAACACAAGAAAATGATACCTTTTGTCAGAAATATTGAAAAATTCAAGACAAAGAAAAAACATATAGAATATCTTAGAAAATAAAATTGAGGGAATCCATACCACAAAACCTAGCCCAAATGGTAAGTAAAAGAAATGAAAAGGCTTTGAATTTTTAAGTTCATTGACTCTGATCACTAATACAGGAATTACAAAGAGGTTGATTCAGGAATTTTTCTAGAGGAGCTGAAGATAATGACTCTTATTCTACATATGTGCCAAGAAAAGTTATTCAATTCCAACAATGAAAAATAAAGAAAATAAATCACAATAATGTTCAGCAAATAAAAGTTAGTCTTTCCTATATATGATATGGGGAGTCTCACAAAGCAGATGCTTTATTCTTTGAAATCTCATGTATAAAAATTGATTTCTATTACATAGAAATATCAAATTTTACCACATTTTTATTGCAAGAGAAACAAATTTTCATAATTTTTGAAGATACCATGTTGTAACTTTTATATTATGCTCTTATACTTCTATTTCTTTTCATATGTGATGTGTCTTTACATATGCGATGTGTGTATACTTTAAATAAATATGTTTGTATTCCTAGCTAACAAGGTATTTCATATGGATATTGGTTTTGATATGTATGTAAATCCTGTTAGATTTTTTATATATTCTATAAAACTTTCATAGAACAATTAATAAAATGTCCTATTGTATTTTATATACTTAATGTTAATCATGATTATATGCCTGAGACACTTTCATATCTTCTAACATATTCTCAAGTACAAAACCTCAATTTATAATTTATTTTATACTGTGCGAACATAGCTTCAAGTTTTCAATCTCATTCAACTAAATTTAGTTATGTAATAGCATATGCAAGTGACTTCAGACTTATAAAGAAAATCATCTCAATTTTTTTAAAATACAATTTATCAAGTTGGCTAACATTCAGTGTATACAGTGTACTCTTGGTTTTGGGGGTAGATTGCCATGATTCATCGCTTACATACAACACCCAGTGCTCATCCCAACAAGTGCCCTCCTCAATGCCCATCATCCATTTTCCTTCTCCCTTGATCCACCCTCAACCCTCAGTTTGCTCTCTGTATTCAATAGTCTCTTATGGTTTGTTTCACTCCTTCTCTGTAACTATTTTTTCCTCTTCCCTTCCCCCATGGTCTTCTGTTAAGTTTCTCAAGTTACACATATGAGTAAAAACATATGATATGTCTCTTTCTCTGACTGACTTATTTCACTTAGCATAATACCCTCCAGTTCCATCCACATTGCTGCAAGTGACAGGATTTCATTCTCTTTCATTGCCAAGTAGAATTCTATTGTATATATAAACCACATCTTCTTTATCCATTCATCAGTTGATGGACATTTACACTTTTTCCACAATTGGTTATTGTTGAAAGCACTACTATAAACATTGGGGTACGTGTGCCTCTATGATTCAGCACTCCTGTATCCTTTGGATAAATTACTTGTACTATTATTGCTGGGTCATAGGGTAGTTCTATTTGTAATTTTTTGAGGAACTTTCACACTGTTTTCCAGAGAGGCTGCACCCATTTACATTCCCACCAACAGAGCAAGAGGGTTCCATTTCTCCAAATCCACTCCAGCATCTATTGTTTCCTGAGTTGTTAATTTTAGCCACTCTGACCATTGTGAGGTGGTATCTCAGTGTGGTGTTGATTTGTATTTCCCTGATGATGAGCGACTTTGAGCATCTTTTCATGTGTCTGTTGGCTATCTGGATGTCTTCTTTGGAAAAGTGTCTATTCATGTATTCTTCCCATTCTTCATTGGATTATTTGTTTTGGGGTGTTGAGTTTGGTGAGTTATTTATAGATTTTGGACACTAACCCTTTATCCGATATGTCATTTGTAGATATCTTTTCCCATTCTGTCTGTTGCCTTTAGTTTTGTTGATTGTTTCCTTGGCAGTGCAGAGGCTTTTTATCCTGATGAGGTCCCACCAGTTCATTTTTGTTTTTAATTCCCTTGCCTTTAGAGACATGGTGGGCAAGAATTTGCTGTGGCTGAGGTCAAAGAGGTTGTTGCCTGTTTTCTCCTCTAGGGTTTTGATGGTTTCCTGTATCACATTTAGATCTTTCATCCATTTTAAATTTATTTTTGTCTATGGTGTAAGAAAGTGTTCTTATTTTATTCTTCTACATGTTGCTGTCCAGTTATCCCAGCACCATTTGCTAAAGAGACTATCTTTTTTACATTGGATACTCTTTCTTGTTTTTTCAAAGATTAATTGGTCATACATTTGTGGGTCAAATTCTGGGTTTTCTATTCTATCCAATTGGTCTATGTGTCTGTTTTTGTGCCAATACCATACTGCATTGATGACTACAGCTTTGCAGTAGAGGCTACAGTCTGGGATTGTGATGCCTCCTGCTTTGATTTTCGTTTTCAATATTAGTTTTGCTATTCAGGGTCTTTTGTGGTTTCACACAAATTTTAGGATGGTTTGTTCCAGCTTTGAGAAGAATGCCAGTGCAATTTTGATTGGTATTGCATGGAATGTGTAGATTGCTTTGGATAGTATTGACATTTTAACAATATTTATTCTTCCACTCAATGAGCATGGAATGTTTTTCCATTTATTTCCTTGTGTCTTGTTCAACTTCATTCATAGGCTTTCTATAGTTTTCAGCATACAGATCTTTTACATCTTTGGTTAGGTTTATTCCTAGGTATTTTATGGTTTTTGTGCAATTGTAAATGGGGTCAATTTCTTGACTTCTCTTTCTGTTGCATCATTATTGGTGTAAATATATGCAACCAATTTCTATACCTTGATTTTGTATCCTGAGACTGCTGAATTCATGTGTCAGTTCTAGCAGCTCTGTGGTGGAGTCTTTCAGGTTTGCCATGGAGAAGATCATGTCATCTCTGAAAAGTGAAAGCCTGACTTCTTCTTTGACAATTTGGATGTCTTTTATTTCATTTTGTTTTCTGTTTTCTGAGGCTAGGACTACCAACACTATATGAAACAACAGTGGGGAGAATAGACATCCCTGCCATGTTTCTGATCTCAGGGGGAAAGCTCTCAGTTTTTCCCCATTGAGGATGATATTAGCTGTGGGCATTTCATTTATGTCTTTTATGATGTTAAGTTATGTTCCTTCTATCCCTATTTCTTGAGGGTTTTTATTAAGAAAGGATGCTGTATTTTGTCAACTACTGTTTCTGCATCTATTGACAGGCTCTTATCCTTTCTTTTATTAATGTGATGTATCACATTGATGGATTTGAAAACATTGAGCCAGACCTGCAGCTCAGGAATGAATCCCACTTAATCATGGTGAATCATTATTTGTATATGCTGTTGAATTAAATTTCCTACTATCTTGTTGAGAATTTTTACATCCATGTTCATTAGGGATATTGGCCTGTAATTCTCCTTTTTGGGGGTCTCTGTCTGGTTTGGGAATCAAGGTAATGTTGGCTTCATAGAATGATTCTGGAAGCTTTCCTTCCATTTCTCTTTATTGGAACAGCTTGAGAAGGATAGGTTGTAACTCTGCTTTAAATGCCTGGTAGAATTCCCCTGGGAGGCCATTTGTTGGGAGATTTTTTATAACAATCAATTTCTTCACTAGTCATGGGTGTGGTAAAATTTTCTCTTTCTTACAGTTTGAGTTTTGGAGTGTGTGGGTGTCTAGGAATTTGTCCATTTCTTCCAGGTTGTCCAGTTTGTTGGCATATAATTCTTCATAGTATTCTCTGATAAATTGTTTGTATTTCTGAGGGGTGGGTTGTGATATGTACAGTTTCATTTGTGATTTTATCTATTTGGGTCCTCTCTCTTTTCTTTTTGAGAAGTCTGGCTAGTGGTTTATCAATTTTGTTTATTTTTTTCAAAAAACCACCTCTTAGATTCATTGGTCTGTGCTATGTTTTTTGTTTGTTTGTTTGTTTTTAGATTCTATATTGTTTATTTCTGCTTTAATCTTTATTATTTCTCTTCTGCTGCTGGCCTTGGGGTTTCTTTGCTGTTCTGCTTCTAGTTATTTTAGATGTGCTGTTATATTTTGTATTTGAGATTTTTCTTGTTTCTTGCCTGGATTGCAATACATTTTCCTTTTAGGACTGCCTTTGCTGCATCCCAAAGGGTTTGTACTGTCATGTTTTCATTCTCATTTGTTTCCATATATTTTTTTAATTTCTTTAATTACCTAGAGCCATTTATTCTTTAGTAGGATGTTGTTTAACCTCCATGCATTTGGAGGTTTCCAAATTTTCCTGTGGTTGATTTCACGTTTCATAGCATTATGATCTTACAATATGCATAGTATGATCTCATTTCTTTTATATTTATTGAGGGTTATTTTGTGACCCAGTATGTGATCTATCTTGGAGAATGTTCCATGTTCACTCAAGAAGAATGTGTATTCTGCTGCTTTAGGATGAAAAGCTCTGAATATATCTGTCAAGTCCCTCTGGTCCAGTGTATCATTCAGGGCCATTGTTTCTTTATTGATATTCTGCCTAGATGATCTGTCCATTGTTGTAAGTAGAGTATTAAAGTCGCCTGCATGCCGTAGTCTTATCAATAAGTTTGTTTATGTTTGTGATTAATTGACTTATGTATTTGGGTTCCTTCAGGTTGGGTGCATAAATATTTACAATTGTTACCTCTTATTGATGGATAGACCCCATAATTATAATATAATGCCCTTCTTCATTTCTTGTCACAGCCTTTAATTTAAAATCTAGTTTGTCTGATATAAGTATGGCTACTCTAGCTTTATTTTGATTTCCAGTAGCATGATAGATGGCTTTCCATATCCTCACTTTCAATCTGAAGTTGTCCTCATGTCTGAAATGGGTCTCTTCTAAACATCATATATATGGATCTTGATTTTATATCCATTCCAATACTCTATGTCTTTTGATTGGAGAATTTATTCCATTTATTCAATGTTATTATTGAAAGATTTGGGTTTAGAGTCATTGTGTTATCTGTAGGTTTCATGCCTGTGGTGATGTCTCTGGTCCTTGGTAGTCTTTGCAACATTCCACTGACAGAATTCCCCTTAGGATCTCTTGCAGGGCTGGTTTAGTGGTCATAAACTCCTTCAGTTTTTGTCTGGGAAAACCTTTATCTCTCCTTTTTTGAATGACAGCCTTGCTGGATAAAGGCTACTTGGCTGCATATTTTTCTATTCATCACATTGAATATTTCCTGCCACTCCATTCTGGCCTGTGAAATTTCAGTGGAGAGGTCTCCACTGGCAGGAGTGCCACTTCAGTGTCCCTAGTTGTTTTTTTTTTTCAAAATTATCTTTATCTTTGTAGTTTGCCAGTTTCACTATGACATAGAACAGGTATAAATAGAATTTATTAAATATGTCCATTAAACAAACCAACTACCAGAAAAACCAGACTAGAGAAGGGAAGGAATAAGGAGAAAAGGAAGAACAAATATATGTATATATACATATACCAAGAATTGTCTAAAAATTAAATCATAAAATGCAAAACCGCTGGGTGCTTTGGAACTAGTGGCAGTGCTTATCTGGAAGAAGGGCTATCTGGTTGATCAGAGCCAATCTTGCTCTTGTAGATAAACAGTTGACATGTGTGGAAGGGTGTGGTTTGGTGTAGGCTGGTCTTACCTCCACTATGGCCCCTTGTCCATTCCCTGAATCTCCACCTTGTTGATGATGGGGAGAAAAATGCGACACCCCAGTCTCTCCTCCCTGGGCCAGATGTTCTAAAACACTCTGTTCAGGCTGTCCTCACAGTGCTGTGTGAGTGTAAGCGGGCCTTTAAGTTTTGCCTCTCCTCAGTCTCCCACACCTCCCTGGCACTCGTCTAGGATTCAAATCCAAATGTCTTAAAGGATCCCACTCCACACTCCACAGTAGTGGAGAAATGCCTCTCCACCCTGCCGATAAAGGGCCTCTGGCTGGCAGGTGCAGGCAGGGATCTTTGTCCTTGGAATGGCTATATGCCTTTTAACCCACAGCACTCAAGGGATGGGGTTATTATTCCAGCTGCAGACTACACCTCTGGGCCACACTGAGCCTGGAGCTTGGTCCCCTCCTCCCCAGGTGAGCAAACAGGGTAGCTGGCCCCTGTCTGAGATCTTTTTTCACTTTTTTCTTGATCCCCGGGCCACTGTTTTTCTCTTGTCCAAATACAATTCTACACTTTTACACCCTTTCTTTCTTTTATTATTGTCTCTCTGCAGAAGGGGATCCCTCCCCTCCATGCCTACATTACCCATTTTATATCTCCCAGGTGGCAATCACACACCTATTGCCCCCCCAGGTTGTCCCCGTGAGCTCCTGGAGAGATCTCTGTCTCTCTGCAGCCCAGACTCTTGGAATTCCAAGGCTTCTCGCCTCAATATTGCTGTGTTTCAGGGACAAGAGATATTTGGGTCCCCCTACTTCTCCACCATGCTGAATTCAATTCCCTAAAATTTAAAAAAAATATTTAATTATTTTTGAGAGAGATAGACAGACAGAGCATGAGTGGGAGAGAGAGAGGGAGATACAAAATCTGAAGCTTTCTCCAGGCTCTAAGCTTTCAGCAGAGTCCGATGCAGGGCTCAAACTCATGGACCATGAGATCGTGACCTGAGCCAAAGTTGGATACTTAATCAACTGAGCCACCCAGATGCCCCATATAAAGAATATCATCTTAATTCTATTTTTTTGTTGTCCATTACATCTTCAGTGACTAGCACAGAGATGTTCCCACAAGAGACATTCAGTGACATTTGTAAAGTAAGTAAACCAATGACTATTGAAACATAGCATGTATAATCAATATATTGATGACTTAATTATGTTAATGATTGATTAATTGAAAATAGTCAACTGAAAACTGTTAAAATGGTAGCCTGTTCATTTACTGGAAACAAGAAATGTTTTTATGTTTTGTTTTGTTTTGTTTAAATTTCTAAACCTTTGCATTATTTCTAGACTAGGAATTGCAAGTATAGAAAGCATGAGTATCCCCTGAGGACCCCAGTTCCCTCTGTGCCCTCTATGCTCTTTCTCTAAATAGAAAAAAGTGCTCAGATCTTTTCTGACATCCCCTAATGAATACATAATGTCAAATATTAAACCAGGGATCACTAAGGAATGGAGATACCTGAGGAAACACCTCAGGGCAAGAAAGTCTGCAGCTATCTCCTAAACAGGTTTATTTGTTGTCTAACTCTGCCACTGATTTGCTTTTAAACTAGGTATGGCATGTACACTTCAGGCAAAGCAGTTAGAAAATGAAGAAAGAAAAAATCAGACTTGCACAAATTTTGTAAGTATAACAGTTCCCTGGATTTGAAGGGAACTAATATTAGTAAAATAATATAACTATATTAGTAGAGCCTAGTGAAACAGGGGTATTTTAAGATGCACAAATTATTTTGTGCTCTTTTCTGCCTCAGTGATCTTATGCCACAAATTTATTATAAAATGTCAAAGTTAAAACACACATATGAACAAACTCCTCACTTTTTAAAAAAAAATTTAATGTTTATTTATTTTTGAGAGAGAGAGAGAGAGAGAGAGACAGAGCATGAGTGGGGGAGAGGCAGAGAGAGGGACACACAGAATCCATATCAGAGCAATGAATTCTCATATCAGAGCAATAAATTGTTAAAATCTGTCATATTGGTCATGGCAAGAGATCTGATAAAAATAAATACAAGTAATATGCCTGATGGGGAATTTAAAACAATAATCATAAAGATACTTTCTGACCTTGAGAGAAGAATGGAAGCGTTCGGGTAGGCTCTTACCACAGAGAAAAAATAGAAAATTATTGGTCAAAAATGAAATATGCAGTAACTGAGATTCAAAACAGTCTGAATGTAATGAAAACAAGCATAGAGGAAGCAGAGGAAGGAATATGTGATATGGAAACTTAAATAATAGAAAATAATGAAGCTGAACAAAAGAGAAAGAATTTTGGATCTTGAGAATAGACTTAGGGAATTCAGTGACTCCATGAAACATAATAACATTCATACCATAGAAGTTCCAAAAGAACAAAAAGAGTAAAGGGGGCAGAATATGTATTTGAGGAATAATAGCTGGAAACTTCCCAGACATTCAGTCAAGGAACCACAGAGAATTCTCATTAAAATTAACAAAAGTAGGCTAACATCAGGATAATTTGTAATTAAACTTGCAAAATATAGTAATAAAAGAAAAGAAAAAACAAAAACTAAATGCAGCAAGACAAAATAAGTCCCTCATTTATAAGGGAAAACCTATAAGGCTAGTATGAGATTTTCGAACAGAAACTTAACAAGTCAGATGGGAGTGGAATGATATACTTAATGTACTGAATGGGAAAAATCTGAATCCAAGAATACTATATTGAGCAAGGCTATATTCAGAATAGAAAAAGAGATGTTTGTCCAATGAAACAAAACAACCAAACAAACAAAACTAAATGAGTTCATCACTGCTAAACCACTTCTGCAAGAGATATTAAAGGACACTCTTTGAGCAGAAAGGAAAGATCATAAATGACAAAGACAAGAAAGGAACAGAGAAAATCTTCAAAAACAATGAAAAAACAAGTAATAATATTATACTAACATATTTACCAATAATTACTCTGAATATAAATGGACTAAGTGCTCCAATAAAAAGACATATTGGGGTCTGAATGAATAAAAAGCAAGATAAATCTATATGCTGCCTACAAGACAATTATTTCCAACCTAAAGTAACCACTAGATTAAAAGTGAGAGGATGAAGAAACATTTATCATGCAGGTAGCAATACTTAAGCAAACTAGCTTTTAAACCAAACTGTAACAAGAGATGAAGAAGGGCACGATACAATAATAAAGGGGACAATCCAACAAGAATATCTAACAATTTTCAATATTTATGTTTCCACATGGAAGAAATTAAATACATAAAACAGTTAAAAAACATAAAGAAACTCATCAATTATAATACAATAATTGTAGGAGATTTTAACAACTCACTTATATCAATGGACAGACCATCTAAGTAGAAAATCAACAAGAAAACAAAGGCTTTGAATGACACACTGGACCAGATAGACATAACAGATATATTCAGAATAATTCATCCTAAAGCAACAAAACACACATTCTATCTAAGTGCATATGGGGCAGTCTCCTGTCTAGATCACATACTAGATCACAAATCAGGTTTCAACAAGTGCAAAAAGACAGATCATACTATGCATATTTTCTGACTACAACACTGTGAAACTTAAAGTCAATTTCTTTCCATTTTAAATCTTTTTTTTGTAATAATTGGTCTTCCCTGTTAGTTCCATTAGCTATTTTAATTGATGCTTTTCTGTTGTAGCTCTACTCTCCACATCCTGAGTCAATATTAATAAGCAAAAGGATCAGAATAAAGGTAAGAGTTGTAGAACAGGCACCGTTTCTATTTGGAAATATTTGGAATCTGGAAAACAATAGGATAGTTAGTATTTGCTTTATTAGATCTAAAACAAAGCAGAAAACTAAGCTGCCAACCAGGAAAGCTTAGACACAAGTTAAATCATGCTGGATTACCAAGTACCTCTTAATAATACAGGTATAACTGTAAGGGAGGCTGGGGTATTAGTCTCTCTATATATAGACTACATGTAAAATTAGGCCTCCAATTCTCACAACCACTTTATTTAGCTGGGCAATTGCTCTTCCTCTCCCTGGCTCTTCTATTGTTATTACTTTTTTATACGTAGGACCAGTGTGCCATATGCCCCAAGTAGCCTTATATAAATTTAAATTGACACTGGCCTTTATTATTGAAGGATTCAAAAGAGTAAACATTAGCTCTGATTGGAAGAAGAAAATCAAAATAATGTGTCTGCTATTTATTCAGCCTAAAGTCTCCACAGATGAAACATTTCATCTTAAAACAACAGAACACACGTTCTTTTTTCAAGCACAGGCAAATATTCATTAAGATACTCTATACCCAACAAATAAATAAAACTTAAATAAAAGGTAGTCTCTACCCTTGGCCATAAAACAAACCTCAACAAATTTTAAATACATGAAATCTTACAGAATGTGTTCTCTGTAAATAATTGAATAAAACCAGAAATCAATAACAAACACCAACAGGAGAATTTCTAAAAACACACAAAAAAATTTTAAATAATCTATATGGCAAGCAAGAAGTCTTTTAAAAATGCCACTGTCACTTCTAAATATTCAACTCAGCTAAATTATCATTCAAACTAAGAGCACAATTTAAAAAAAAGGCATTTTCAGTTTCTTTTTTCTTCCACATATTATTCTTTACCACTCACTGAAGGAACTATTGAAAGCATAATTACACAAAGACCAGGAGATTGTGAGAGAAGACAGAAGCATTAAATATTTGGAATCTGGAAAACAATAGGATGGTTAGTATTTGCTTTATTATATCTAAAACAAAGCAGAAAACTAAGCTGCCAATCAGGAAAGATTAGACACAAGTTAAATCATGCTGGATTACCAAGTACCACTTAATACTACAGGTATAACTGTAAGGGAGGCTGGGGTATTAGTCTCTCTATATATAGACTACATGTAAAATTAGGCCTCTAATTCTCACAACCACTTTATTTAGCTGGACAATTGCTCTTCCTATACCTGGCAAAAAACATTTTATAGAGATGTTGAAACCAAAGGATTTTGTATTTCAACAAATTGCCATAGCATGGGCATGTACATGGAAAGTCAATACACTGAATTGTGACACACTTTTTCCTACTTTAGTTTTCAAAATGCTGGGAAACTTCAGTCTGACTCCTTTCAGAGGAGAATAATCCAAAGAATATATCTAGAGATAATGACATTTTGAGTTTCCATAGTTCAGTGTAGCTTATCAATTATTAAGACTTGATTATGTTCAGGGATATTCCCAAGAGAATAGATACAGGCATCAGTAAACTTTTCAGGAAAGATTCTAAATAAAAGAAAAAAAAAAAATAAGTAGGAAAAATAATAGAGTACGCATCAAACAAAAGAACTCAAAAAGGATGTATAATTAGTCTGTTCAGAATTAAGAACATATATCAAATCAGAAAAATATGTTATAAAAATGTATTTAGATGAGTAAAAACAAAAGAGCTCCTGAACATTTAAGTTATGACAATGGAGATAATAATGTTAAAGAGATAGGAAAAATGTGGAAAAGATAATAAAGTTAGAATTTTAATTTGAAAAAGTCAAAATTCAAATAATAGGATTTCACAGGAAAATAACAGAAAATAGCAGAAGACAGGAAAATATTAAAGTATTTCAGTAGCAATACTGAAGGTTAGAAAACAATGGAGTGATTCCTTATAATGATGAAGCAAAAAATTTCATCTTAGAATTCTACTTTTAGCCAAATTTACATTAGGTAGGAAGATAAAGTCATTTTCAGACATTAAAGTCTCAAAAGTTTTCCTCACATGCACATATTTTAGGAATCTATTGAAATATATGCTCCACTAAGAGGGAGTAAATCAAGAAAGAGGAAGGATCTGGATATAGACATCAAGGGATGCATAGCAGAGGGGTGATGGTGAAGGATTCCTTGAAAACATCTGTATAGCTAAGGCCCAGGTAAGTAATCTGAGCAGGAGAAACAGAACAGAAGCTACAGGTCAGATGGCCTAGAAAGAAATTTGGATAAAAATCCTGAAGTATTCACAATTTACAGAAGATATTTTTCAGGAAGGTATGTACATTTCTGGCAGAGAAGCAAATTAAAAACACACACACATACACGTAATGTGGTTTGAAGTGGGGTTTGTGAATCAAGAAGAGCCAAGAAAAAAATTTTGTGTATCTTTTTGGTGCAAAAAGGTGTTTTTATTATAGCACAGGGACAGGACCTGTGGACAGAAAGAGCTGCATTTTAAGGGTGAGGAGTGACTCACTATAGAAGAATTTCTATCCTGTGGAGGGAAGGGTGATATTAGGGTTCCAGAAAATTAAGTCTATAGGTTTTTGAGAGTCTTGCTATTGAAAAGATTGCTTTTTTTTTCTTGTAAATTATTAAGACAGTTGCAATCTGATGGAGACTCATGTCCTGCATGATTGTAATCTGTATTGGTTAACATGTGTTTTTCCCTTTCCTTTGTTCTTGGACTGCCTGAGGAATGTCACCTATACCCCACCCAGAGAGGGGTTGTGGGGTGTGAGGTTGTATTTTGCCCTCAGCTCCCTTTGCCACATCATTTCCCCCCCGAGAAAGTTTGACCCTTAAATATCTAAGGCTGTTGAAGATGGAAGGTTTCATCTTTGGTAGCTTCTTGTTGCTGAGTAGGAATATGGAAATGTTCCTATCTATGGGACAATGTTTGTCACTCAGGGGATGTATATGGAGTTACAAAAGACAGAGGCCACTAAATTAACTGAAGATGATAAAGTAGTATCTCTGTAGGTCATAAGAGTGAGCTGTCCATTCTGTCTATGTGAAGTCATTGTAGCAATGGAGTGTAGGCACCAAGCAGAGACATTAAAAAAGGCAACATATTAAGATTAATATGGCTATAAGAAGGAGAAATCAAACGAAGAGACCTTTAATAGTTGACCATAATCCCCCTACAAGCAAGGAACTAAACCAATAATTGACAGAGAAGGAAGGATTTTATAGACCCTCAGTTTGTGTATTCATATCTTTTTTTAAAATTATTATTATTATTGTTTTAATTTACATGCAAAATAGTACATAGTGCAACAATGATTTCAGGAGTAAATACCTAAGTGCCGCTTACCCATTTAGCCCATCCCCCCTCCCAAACCCCTCGAATAACCCTCAGTTTGTTCTCCATATGTACAAGTCTCTTCTGTCTAGTCCTTCTTACAGTTTTTATATTATTTTTGTTTCCCTTCATTTATGTTTATCTGTTATTTATTTTAAAGTCCTCATATGAGTAAAGTCATATGATCTTTGTCTTTCTCTAATTTCACTTAGCATGATAACCTCCAGTTCCATCCACGTAGTTGCAAAGGGCAAGATTTCATACTTTTTGATTGCCAAGTACTCTCCATTGTATATATATATGTATGTATGTATATATATATGTGTGTGTGTGTGTGTATAAATAAAACACACACATATATATGTGTATATATATAAATATATACACACACACATATATATACATATATGTGTATATATATAAATATATACAACACATCTTTATCCATTCATCAATTGATGAACATTTGGGCTCTTTCCATACTTTGGTTATTGTTGACACTGCTGCTATAAACATGGGGGTGCATGTGTCCCTTCGAAACAGCACACCTGTATCCCGTGGATAAATGCCTAGTAGTGCAATTGCTGGGTCATAGGGTAGTTCTATTTTTAGTTATCTGAGGAACCTCCATAGTGTTTTCCACAGTGGCTGCACCAGCTTGCATTGCCACCAACGATGCAAAACAGATCCTCTTTCTCCACATCCAAGCCAACATCTGTTGTTGCCTGAGTTGTTAATGTTAGCCATTCTGACAGGTGTAAGATGGTATCTTACTGTGGTCTTGATTTGTATTTCTGTGATAATGAGTGATGTTGAGCATTTTTTCATGTGTCAGTTGGCCATCTGGATGTCTTCCTTGGAGAGGTGTCTATTCATGTCTTTTGCCCATTTCTTCACTGGATTAGTTGTTTTTTGGGTGTTGAGTTTGATAAGTGCTTTATAGATTTTGGATACTAAGCCTTTATCTGATATGTCATTTGCAGATATCTTCTTCCATGCTGTCGGTTGCCTTTTAGTTTTGCTGATTGCTTCCTTTGCTGTGCAGAAGCTTTTTATTTTGATGAGGTCCCAGAAGTTCATTTTTGCTTTTGTTTCCCTTGCCTCTGGAGACGTGTTGAGGAAGCAGTTGCTGTGGCCAAGATCAAAGAGGCGTTTGCCTGCTTTCTCCTTGAGTATTTGATGGCTTCCGGTCTTTCATCCATTTTATTTTTGTGTAGGGTGTAAGAAAGTGGTCCAGGTTCATTCTTCTGCCTGTCGCTGTCCAGTTTTCCCAGCACCACTTGCTGAACACTGTCTTTATGACATTGGATATTCTTTCCTGCTTTGCCAAAGATTAGTTGGCCACACGTTTGTGGGTCCGTTTCTGGGTTCTCTAGTCTGTTCCATCGATCAGAGTGTCTGTTCTTGTACTGGTACCATACTGTCTTGATGATTACAACTTTGTAGCACAGCTTGATGTCTGGGATTGTGATGCCTCCTGCTTTGGTTTTCTTTTTCAAGATCGCTTTGGCTATTCGGGGTCTTTTCTGGTTCCATACAAATTTTAGGATTATTTACTCTAGCCCTGTGAAGAATGCTGGTGTTATTTTGATAGGGATTGCATTGAATACGTAGATGGCTTTGAGTAGTATTGACATTTTAACAAAATTTGTTCTTCCTATCCAGAAGCATGGAATCTTTTTCCATTTTTTTTTCTGTGTATTCTTCAGTTTCTTTCATAAGCTTTCTATAGTTTTCAGTGTATAGATTTTTCACCTCTTTGGTTAGATTCATTCCTAGGTATTTTATGGTTTTTTTGTGCAACTGTAAATGGGATCGATTCCTGGATTTCTCTTTCTGTCACTTCATTGTTGGTGTATAGGAATGCAACTGGTTTCTGTGCATTGATCTTATATCCTGCAACTTTGCTGAATTCATGAATCAATTCTAGCAGTTTTTTTGGTGGAATCTTTTGGGTTTTCCATGTAGAGTATCATGCCATGTGCGAAGAGCGAAAGTTTGACCACCTCCTGGCCGATTTGGATTCCATTTATTTATTTGTGTTGTCTGATTGCAGAGGCTACGACTTCCAACACACTGTTGAATAACAGTGGCGAGAGTGGATATCCCTGTCTTGTTCCTCACCTTAGGGGGAAAGCTCTCAGTTTTTCCCCATTGAGGATGATATTAGCGTTGGGTCATTCATATATGGCTTTTATGATCTCGAGGTATGCTCCTTCTATCCCTACTTTCTTGAAGGTTTTTTTTTTTTTATCAAGAAAGGATGCTGTATTTTGTCAAATGCTTTCTCTGCATCTATTGAGAGGATCATATGGTTCTTGTCCTTTCTTGTATTGATGTGATGAAACACGTTAATTGTTTTGTGGATATTGAACCAGCCCTGCATCCCAGGTATAAATCCCACTTGGTCGTGGTGAATGATTTTCTTAATGTATTGTTGGATCTGGTTGATTAATATCTTGTTGAGGATTTCTGCATCCATGTTCATCAGGGAAATTGGTCTATAGTTCTCCTTTTGAGTGGGGTCTCTGTCTGGTTTTGGAATCAAGGTAATGGTGGCTTCATAGAAAGGGTTTGGAAGTTTTCCTTCCTTTTCTATTTTTTGGAACAGCTTCAAGAGAATAGGTGTTGCCTCTTCCTTACATGTTTGGTAGAATTCCCCTGGAAAGCCATCTGGCCCCGGACTCTTGTTTTTTGGAAGATTTTTGATTACTAATTCAATTTCCTTACTGGTTATGGGTCTCTTCAAATTTTCTGTTTCTTCCTGTTCCAGTTTTGGTAGTGTATATGTTTCTAGGAATTTGACCATTTCTTCCAGATTGCCCATTTTATTGGCATATAATTGCTCATAATACTCTCTTAGTATTGTTTTTATTTCTGCTGTGTGGTTGTGATCTCTCCTCTTTCATTCTTGATTTTATTTGGGTCCTTTCCTTTTTCTTTTTGATCAAACTGGCTAGTGGTTTATCAATTTTGTTAATTCTTTCAAAGAACCAGCTTCTGGTTTCATGGGTCTGTTCTACTGCTTATTTATTTTTTATTTTTGGTTTCGATAGCATTAATTCCTGCTCTAATTTTTATTATTTCCTGTCTTCTGCTGGTTTGGGGTTTTATTTGCTGTCCTTTTTCCAGCTCCTTAAGGCGTAAGGCTAGGTTGTGTATCTGAGATCTTTCTTCCTTCTTTAGGAAGGCCTGGATTGCTATACACTTCCCTCTATTGATCACCTTTGTTGTGTCCCAGAGGTTTGGGGTTGTGGTGTCATCATTTTCATTGACTTGCATATACTTTTTAATTTCCTCTTTAACTTCTTGCTTAGCCCATTCATTTTTTTTAGTAGGATGTTCTTCAGGCTCCAAGTATTTGTTACCTTTCCAAATTTTTTCTGGTGGTTGATTTTGCATGTCATAGCATTGTGGTCTCAAAATAGGCACAGTATGATCTCAATCTTTTTATACTTACTTAAGGCTGATTTGTGTCCCAGTATAGGCTCTATTCTGGAGAACATTCCATGTGCACTGGAGATGAATGTATATTCTGCTGCTTTAGGATGAAATGTTCTGAATATATCTCTTAAGTCCATCTGGTCCAGTGAGTCATTCAAAGCCATTGCTTCCTTGTTGATTTGTTGATTAGATGCTCTGTCCATTGTTGTGAGTGGGGTGTTGAAGTCTCCTACTATCATGGTATTAGTATCGATGAGTTTCTTTATGTTTGTGATTACTTGATTTATATATTTGGGTGCTGCCACATTTGGCGCACAAATGTTTACAATTGTTAGGTCTTCTTGATGGATAGACCCCTTGGATTATGATATAATGCCCATCTGCATCTCTTGATACAGTCTTTATTTTAAAGTCTAGATTGTCTGATATAAGTATGGCTTCTCCAGCTTTGTTTTGTTGACCATTAGCATGATAGATGTTCCTCCATCCCCTTATTTTCAAACTGAAGTTGTCTTTAGGTCTAAAGTGGGTCTCTTGTAAACAGCAGATAGATGGATCTTGTTTACTCATCCACTCTGTTGCCCTATGTCTTTTGATTGGAGCATTGAGCCCATGGACGTTTAGAGTGAGTACTGAAAGATATAAATGTATTGTCATTATGTTTCTTGTAGAGTTGGACTTTCTGGTAGTGTTCTCTGGTCCTTTCTAGTCTTTGTTGTTTTTGGTCTTTTTTTTTTCCTTTTTTCATCTATTCTCCCCTCAGAGAGTCCCCCTTAAAATTTCTTGCAGGGCTGGTTTAGTGGTCACAAACTCCTTTAATTTTTGTTTGTCTGGGAAACTTTTTATCTCTCCTTCTATTTTGAATGACAGCCGTGCTCTATAAAGAATTCTTGGAGGCATATTATTCTGATTCAGCACACTGAATATATCCCGCCACTCCTTTCTGGCCTGCCAAGTTTCTGTGGATAGGTCTGCTGCAAACCTGATCTGTCTTCCCTTTTAGGTTAGGGACTGATTTTCCCTTGCTGCTTTCATGATTCTCTCCTTGCCTGAGTATTTTGTGAATTTGACTATGATATGCCCTGTTGATGGTCAGTTTTTGTTGAATCGAATGGGGGTCCTCTGTGCTTCCTGGATTTTGCTGTCTGTGTCTTTCCCCAGGTTAGGAAAATTTTCTGCTATGATTTGCTCACATAACTCTTCTACCCTTATTTCTCTCTCTTCCTCTTCTGGGACCCCTCTGATTCTGATGTTGTTCCTTTTAGTGAGTCACTGATTTCTCTAATTCTTAAATCATGCTCTTTTGCCTTCATCTCCCTCTTTTTTTTTTCTGCTTCATTATTCTCTTTAAATTTGTCCTCTATATCACTGATTCTCTGTTCTGCCTCATCCATCCTTGCTGCTGCGGCATCCATCCATGATTGCAGCTCAGTTACAACATTTTTTTATTTCATTCTGACTAGTTTTTACTTCTTTTATCTCTGCAGAAAGGGATTCTAATCTATTTTTGACTCCAGGTAGTATTCTTATCGTGATTCTAAATTCTGATTCAGACATCTTGCTTGTACCTGTGTTGGTTAAATCCCTGACTGTCGTTTCTTCATGATCTTTCTTTTGGGGTGAATTCCTTCGTTTTGTCATTTTGAATGGAGAAAAGGAATTAATGAGATAGAAAAATCAAAATTACAAAAATATTAAAATTGAAATTAAAAAATTAAACACACACACACACACACACACACACACACACACAAATCGAAGAAATGATGCTCGATCCTTGGTGTGTTTTGGTCTGGGTGTTGAAAGTGGTTGGACAGATTAGAGAAAAAAAGGGGGGGAAGGAAATCGTTTGAGAATTTGAAAAAATGAATACACTGAAAAATGAGATGATGGGAGTAAAATAGAATTTGAAAAAAATCACACAAAAGTAACGGATATAGTAGAAAAAATTAAAGAAAAATATTTTAATTAAAATGAAAAATAAAAATGATTTTCATCTTTTCCACATTCAAGAAAAAGAAAAGACATGAAAAATAGAAAAAGAAAAGAAAAAGGAAATCATTTGAAAATTTGAAAAAGTGAGTACTCTGTAGTAGACTAAAATAAAATGATGGATGTAAAATATAATTTGAAAAAATTTACACAGATATAAAAAATATTGTAAAAAATTAAAGAAAAATAGTTTTAATAGAGATTGAAAGTAAAAATGATTTTTTCTCTTTCTGCATTCAAGAAAAAGAAAAGAAACGAAACAAAGAAAAAAGAAAAAGGAAAAAAGGAAATCATTAGAAAATTTGAAAAAGTGAACACACTGAAGTAGACGAAAATAAAATGATGGAAGTAAAATAGAATTTGATAAAATTTACGCAAAAGTAAAAAATATAGTAAAAAAATTAAAGGAAAATATTTTTAATAAACATTTAAAATAAGCATGAATTTTTTCTATTACTGTATTCAGGAAAAAGAAAAGAAATGAAAAAGACAAAAAAAAGAAAGAAAGAAAATTGAATAGACGGACCTGCTAACAGATTGAAATAGAACTGAAATTACTTCGTTTTTCCCCTAGAAGTCAGACTATGAGTGCTTTATAGTCCATAAACCAAGCAGGTGGTGAGACTTGTGTTCTTGAAGAGCAAGGTTGGCCCAGTTGGGCGGGGCTCAGTGTAACAGCTCCATTCTCCACTACATGGCGCTGCTAGCCTACTGGGGTGGAGTGTTGTGGCGCTCTTAGGTGCATATGCCCATGCGCAGGAGTGGTAAAAATGGCGTCACCCAGCTACACAGTCTCTAGTATCGGAACTCTGTTCTCCCCGATCAGCAATCGTGCACCCATCCTCTGTCTTCAGCTTTCGTCCACTCCCCGCTTTTTCACTGTCTGTGACCAAACCCCAGGCAGTACCTCTCTCCCGAGTTTTGTCTCAGATGTGGCTGTTTTCCCTGGCCCTTTACTTCAGAAGGACTGTGGCTTTGACTCGTTCTGCTCCTCTGTGGGAGGGTCTCACCGAGCAATGTCAGAATGAGCAATGGGCCGAATGTCGGCTGCACCCAGAAACACTTTCTGGACCCTGCTGCTGCCGGTGCCCCGAGACTGCAGTCAGGTGCCAGCCTGCCCCAGAAAAAGTTCACGAGATAGTGTACCAGCAGCTTTTCAGGGATTATGGAAAATCACAACACACATCAGGCACTAGGCTTCACCCTTAACGACCTTGTTCCAGCACCAAAGAATGTGGCTGTTTTCTGGGGTCTGCTGGGACCAGGTGGCTTCAACAGTCTCTACCAAATGTCCTTCCAGCAGTGGAACGGCTTTTCCCTGTGTGGCCTGAGAACCTCCCGGACCCCACTCTGTTCCTGGGGATTCGCCCTTACCACCAGAGCACCGCCAGGTATGGAGCTGCAGAGTTGCAGACTTTGTGCTTCCCTTGTTTGCAGTCTTAATGGAATTTAATCCCTCTCCTTTCTCCTTTCTCCTTTCTCCCTTTTTAGTTTAGTCCCTGCAGCTGTTTCCAATTTTCCACTTTCTCTCCAGCTGCTTTTGGGAAGGAGTGCTTTTCCCATATTCTCCCCCCACCCCCGTCTCTGTCCTCTCTCCACCCGCAAAAGCACCTCCCTTTCCGCAACTTCTCGCTCCCCAAGGTCACCTCTCCATGCCATGTACCTGCTGAATTCTGTGGTTCAGGCTGTGCAGATTGTTGTGTTAATGCTCCAGTTTTCCATATGTTTCGGCTGTATTTCATGGACGTGAGACACAAAAAACTTCCATGCTGTTCCACCATCTTCGGTTTTCATATCTTTTAATAGCCCTCTGACATGTTTGTTATCTCCTGAAGTGTATACATAGACTTCCATTTTAATAATGGTACTTGTACATACAACCTTCATCGTTGTTTTAAGAGGATTTTGAGATCTTCTATAGGTTCACAGGAGTAAGAAGGCACAATAAAATAGTTTGCTCATTGGTTTCCTGTGAATAAGGTAAGCTTATTTTAGATATATGAGTCCATTGAAGGGTACCCTTGTCATTTTATTGCAGTGGGAGTACATATTAATATGACCTGATATAAACCTTTCCATTTTGGATTTAAGTCTCCTGCTATATTTGACTTCTAAGCAGGAGCCATCCTCAGTGCAGATTCCGATACAGAGCTTAATCCCATGAACTTGGGATCTTGACTTGAGCTGAAATCAAGAATTGGACTCTTAACAGATCGAACTACCTGGGCACTCTTTGACTTCAAATCTTTTAAGTAAACCATATACCCAGGAGTTACATGTGGTGGACTTTCAGTTATAGTTAAATCAGGTTTGGGATCATGTGATAAGTATATTCATTAAGTAACTTATGAATTAAACCAGCCTCTGGTGAAAAAATTAATAAAGTATTACAGTATTCATCTAAAAACAGGTCCATTGTACGGAATGATCTTCTATACAGAAACTCAAAAGGCCTGAGTCCTAGAGATTGTTTTAAAGCAGTTCTTATTCAGAGGAGTTCTACTGGTTAGAAAGTGACCCAGATTTCCTGGGTCTCTAGACTAAATTTAGAAAATGTTGTATTAAAGTTTGATGAGCTTTCTCCACCTTCCCAGAGGATTTTGGATGCCAGGGTGATGAAGTATCGTGAAAAGGCAAAATAGGAATAATTTCTCACAACAGAACTTTGGTTACTTCCTTACCTCTTTCAGTTTTATATGGAAAGGGTTGGATCCACTCAATGAAAGTACAAACTCTAGTAGGAACTTATAGCCTTTGTAAGGAGACATTTGTGGGATATCAAGCTGCCAGTCTTCTGGATATGTTCCATGTTTTTGGACTGGTTTTAAAGGGGGAGGGTGAAGTGCACCTTCTGGATTTACTTGTGCACAAACAATACAGGATCAGTAGACCTGTTTTATTGTAGCTGTTAAATTTACTCCATCAAATATATTTTTAATTAAATTTTTTAAAGAATTTTTGCCCAAGTGAGTACCCTGGCATAAAACCTTTATTATCTTCAATTGGTTATTTGGGGACATAAAGATTTTTCCCATGAGGTGCCTAGGTTTCTCAGTCAGTTTAGCGTCTGGATCTTGATTTCACCCCAGGTCACCATCTTATGGTTGATGAGAGTGAGCCCCGCATTGAACTCTGTGCTGACAGCAAGAAGCCTGCTAGATACTCTCTCTCTTGTCTCTCTCTGCCCTGCCCCCCTCACTCTCTCAAAAATAAATAAATTAACTTAAAAACATTTAATGTGTATTTATTTTTGAGAGAGACAGAATGCAAGTGGGTTCGGGGTAGAGAGAGAAGGAGACACAGAATCCTGGACACAGAGAAGTTCCAGGCTCTTACCTCTCAGCACAGAGCCCAATGCGGTGCTTGAACTCACAAGCCATGAAATCATTACCTGAGGCAATGTCGGATGCTTAACCAACTGAGCCACCAGGGACCCCATCAAAATAAATAAATAAATAAATAAATAAACTTAAAGAAAAAAAAGATTTTTTTCCTCATTTTTAAAAAAACAGTCCTGCACATTTTTTTAATATCCTTGTTTCAAATTTCATGGTCTGAATAGACTAGAGTTATGGACTGTATTGGAATTAAGACTGGTATAAGACTTAATATTTATTTTGTCCTGCCTGTTTGGCTGCAAAGTTTGCCAAATTGTTTCCTTTAGATTCTAAAGTCATATTCTTTTGGTGTCCTTTGAGGTGAATTATAGTTACTCCTGTAGGTAGGTGTATGGCCTCCAGAAGAATAATTTCAGGCTCACATTTAATTGGAGAATTATGGCTTGATAGCAATCCCGTTTCTTTCTAAATTGCTCCATGAGCATGTAGCAACAGAAAAGCATGCTTGGAGTTAGTATAAATACTATTTTTTAGGCTTTTTTTTGCCAGTTGAAGAACACGGGTAAGTACTATTAATTCAACCTTTTGAGTAGAAGTATTTATTGGGAGGGCTTTTGCCTCAATGATCTTAATTAAACTATAACATATCCAGCTTTTTCTCTCTCCGTTATCCACGAAGCTACTGCCATCAGTAAACCAATTATCATCTGCATTTTCAATAGGGGTATTTTTTTTAAATCTGGTCACAATAAATAAGATCAATAATCTCTGAGCAGTCATGTTTCAACATAGATGTATGATGGTCAGGTCCAGGCATAATGGTAGCTGGGTTTAAAGTGACAAGTTTTAAGTATTACTTCAGGGAGAAGGCTGTGCAGCTGCTGTCAGTGCTGCTATTTCTCCTTGCGGAAGACCACATCATGCAGCACCTGTCGGTCACCCTCAGAACCCTGCACCAGACCTGTGCCAACCACAAGAGGGCAGTGGTGAGAAACTTGTACCATATCCACAGAGCTGTTCAGGGTGTTCATCAGCCTAGAAGCGTTTCTGAAGCTGATCTTGTCTGCACTGAAGAAGTCACCCTGCCACTCCAGGCTCCTGGTTCTTGCTTCCAGCACCTGAGGCTGCCCAACAGAGGGCCTCAAGCCCCACCTGAAGGTCATCATTGCAGAACAGGCCCAGTCCCAAATCTGGCAAAGGTCTGAAAACCACCTTTACAGGCAGCACCTTCTTCTCTGTGTGGGGACTTCAGTTTTCTTGTATCAGGAAGACTGCACAGGGTCCACCATGCAAGTCATGGAGTTGCTGGTGACCATAATAGCTCTCTTGGTGTCATGGGCCTCGGTGACAAGGTTCAGGATACCATGGATGTGCTGGCCACCATGCAGGATGCCACTGGAAGCAGAGATCTCTACTGAGAGTACTTGGGTCAACTCACAGAGTAGCTGGTGGCATCATACCACCACTGGACTGACCACTCCACAGTGCTTTCGTGGTTCAATGTGGTGGTTACCCATGCAGGCCCTGCACTGGGAGAAATGCTGCCACATCTGTTATAGGTCCTCAGGAGCTGCCTCCAACTGGCTGGAGACCACAGATGTGCCTGATGTTCTCTTCCCTGTTGCAGGTGCTGCTGAGTGCAAAACCAATTGTCGACTCCTGATGGTATTTTCACCACTACCTCGACACTGTGACAAAGGACATCTCTCTCCCCAATATTCACTGGCATGTGGAAAAGATGGCCTCAGCCACCCGCATTGTGGCTGTGTCCTGACTCTGGGCATTCATCAACAATGGGGTCCAGTCAGACTAGCAGATACGGGAAGTGTAGGAGATGTTGATAATGGAGAGTAATTTGGTGCCAAATCATTAATATACTTTTAAAAACCTCCCCTGGAAAAAATAAATGAATAAAACAACCTCCCCTGATATGATTGATCCAGATAAGCTCATCAAGATTTATCCTGAGCTCCTAAAATTCTTGGACGACATTTACAATGAAATGAAGCTAGTGGCACCTCCATCTGGGTCACCTGGCTGGTGTGTATCAGAAAGGAAGACGGTAAGTCCTACTACAAAAGCAACACTCAGTTCCTGTAAATAGAGCTCTTCGTGTACCTTGATTACCCTGAGAGGGTGCAGTTTTAGGTGTGCTGCTGCTTTGAGCACCTCTAAAGAGAGCGGGAGGGGGAGAGAGTGAGAGAGAGAGAATCCCAAACAGTGTCTGCACTGTCAGTGCAGAGTGCAATGTGGGGCTTGAACTTGCCAACTATGAAGTCATGACCTGAACTCAAAGCAAGAGTTGAATGCTTAATCCAGGTTCCCCAAAGCATTCTGCTTTTCAATTTCAATCTATATTACAGTCTATGATAAATTCAAAATAGTATGAACCTGGAATAAAACAGATGCATAAATAAGTGGAACAGAATTAACAGCCCAGAAATAAACCCATGTGCATGTTCAAGTAATATTTGACACAGAAACCAAGAATACACAATTAGAAAAGGATAATTTTCTATAAATCGTGTTAGAAACTGGATATCCACATAGAAAAGAATGAAAGTGAAACTTTATCTTAGAGTTCCAGTTCAAGATGGATATGCAGGAAGACTCTAAACACACTTCCTCCAGGAATACAGCAAATTAGACTTCTTAATAGAAGAATTTCTCCTGAAGAAGAACTGGGGGCTGACTGAAAGCTATTAAAGACAGAACAGCAAGAGAATAGTAAGAGAGATGGAGACATGGCAACAAAAGGAAATACCACCTCAAAACTGGTAGACAGCAATGTGGAGGGATAGTGCTGAGGGACCAAGAACAAATCCTGCCCTTGGACACAGAAAAGAAGAAAACTCATGGGTTGAAAAGCAATTTAGAACACTACCAAGTGGTGGAAAAGCTGCAGGAAAGCTCTTCAGGTCAGAGGGATCAGAGAACAACATGGTTTATAGTCTCACCCCACCTTAGAAGTCTAGACTAGACCAGAGTCCAGACACCATAATGGACAGGTCAGGCCACCTCAATGAATTTGTGACTTCAGCAAGCCCAGTTTCCACAAGCCCACAAAAACCCTAGATGTACTGGGGCATAGAAAAAAATCTATGCTTTAACAGGACTGAGGAACTGTGACAACACTTTCTCCCCCTCCCCCTTGAAAGCATATCTGGAGCAAAGTCCAACTCAGAGTGAGCTTACAACCTTAGCCAGACCAGGGTCCACAACCTTGTGCTAGCCACCCTGTGCTGCTGGGACACAGAAAACAAGCCATCATATTGCATCTAAAAAATTAATTTTTATTTCATCTTTATTTACATATATATGTGTATATGTATGTATATATATATATATGTATATATATTTCAGATATAAATATGTTTCGTATATATATATTTAATTTGTCTTCTCTTGTTTTGTTTTGTTTCTTATTGGTTTTGTTCTTTCTTTCAAGTTCTCTTTTTTCTTTGTTTTCTTTTTCTTTTCTTTTTAAATGACTTCTCCTTTTCCTTATTTTATAAATTTTCTTTTCAAATTTACTATTGTTTTCTTTTCTCTCTGTGAATAGACAAAGTTTAAAAGAATAACTAGCATATACAACCACAGTTTCAGTCAGCCAGCAAAAGGAACCAAGCACTCATAGTCTACACAATGAAGAGTATACATAAAACCACTCCTTAAACTTGAGAAGTAGCCATTTCCCCTAATCCATAAGGGGAGAAGAACATAGAAAATCAAGCAAAATAGGAGACACAGGAATGTTATCCATAATAAAAAACAAGAAAAACCTCAGAAATAGAATTAAGTATAACAGAGATAAGTAATATTCCTGATAAAGAATTTAAAGGAATGATCATAAAAATACTCAGGGGCTGGAAAAAGAATGGAAGAACTCAGTGAGAATTTTAATAAAGAGATAAAAAATAATAAAATGAATCAATCAGAACTGAATAATAAATAACTGGGTAAATAAATAACTGAAATTAAAAAATACACTAGCAGGAATCAACGATAGATTAGACGATGTAGAACATATCAGTAATCTGGATGACACAGTAGTGGAAAACACAGAAATTGAACTGTAAAATGAGAAAATCATTTGTCAAAATGAAAATAAATTAAGAAATCACTTGGACAATACTAAGTGAACATACATTTACATTATAGGGGTCCCAGGAGAAGAAGAGAGAATGTAAGACATAGAAAACTTATTTGAAGAAATAGTAACTTAAAACTTACCTAACCTAAGGAGGGGAATAGATCACAGAGAATCACAGAGAATTATAAACAAAATGAACCCAAGGAGACCCACACCATGATATATAATAATTGAAATGTCAAAATTAAAAATAAAGAGAATATTAAAGCAGCAAGAGAGAATCTAAATTATCTACAAGAGAAAATTTATAAGTATCAGCTACTGTTTCAGCAGAAACTTTTTAAGACAGAAGTGAGTGGCATGCTGTATTCAAAGTGCTGAAATGAAAACAAAACAAAATAAAACAAAATAAAAACCTACAACCAAAAAACTCTACCCAGCAAAATTATAAATCAGATGTGAAGGAGATAAGGAGTTTCCCAGACAAACAAAATATACAGAATTTTATTACCACTAAATCAGACTTGAAGAAATTTTAAAGGGATTTCTTATAATGGAAAATAAAGGGCTATAATTAAATATTAGAAAAATATAAATAAAAAAAAAAATAAGTCAGGGGTACCTCGGTGCCTCAATCAGTTAAGCGTCTGACTTGGCTCAGGCCATGATCTCGTGGTCTGTGAGTTTGAGCCCTACATTGGGCTCTGACAGCTCAGAGCCTCGAGCCTGCTACAGATTCTATGTCTCCCTTTCTCTTTGCCCCTGCCCCACTCACTTTGTCTCTTTCTCTCTCTCAAAAATAAACATTTGAAAAAAGATAAAATAAGTCAATAAATATATAAAATGCTAAGAAGAGAGGGAAAAAAAGGAAAGAAAATAATTTTTTTCTTTTTTTCAGAATATGTTTGAACTTAAATGGTCATCAAATTAATAATTAATATGAAATATTAGTTATTTAGGATGTTATATATCAATTTCATAGTAACCACCAACTCAAGACTTATAATGGAAAAACAAAAAATAAAGAGAAAAAACCAAAATTATATAGATACTAATTGAATAAAAAGAAAGAGAACAAGAAAAGAAAGGAACAAATCACTACAAAAACAACCACGAAACAAATTTTAACAATGGCAACTAGTACATACCTATCAATGATAACCTTAAATGTAAATGACCAATGTTTCAATCAAAATATACAGAGTGGCAGGATAGATACAAAACTGGGACAGATCTATAGGCTGCATACAAGAAACTCACCTCTGATGGTCACACAGACTGAAAGTGAGGGTATGGAAATACATTCATCATGCAAAAGGGCGCCCCCACCCCAAAAAAAGCCAGTATAGCAATACTTATATTACATGAAATATAATTTAAAATAAAGACTGTAACAAGAAATAAAGACGGACATTACATAATGATAGAGGAATTAATCCATCAAAAAGATATACCAATTGTAATATCTATGCATCCCAAATTGAAGCATCTAAATACATAAAACAGTTAACAGACATCAAGAGAAAAACTGATGGTAATACAATAATAGTAGTATCCACTTTCAACAAAGGATACATCATCCAGACAGAAAATCAATAAGGAAATACTATCTTTGGATGACACATTGGACTAGATGGGCATTACAGATATGCAGAACATTCTATCCAACACTAACAGAATACATATTCTTTTCAAATTCCCATGGAATATTCTCCACAATAGATCACATATTAGGTCATAAAACAGGCCCCAATAAAGTTAAGGTGATTAAAATCAAACCATGCATCTTTCCAACCACAATGCTATGAACCTAGAAATAAATCACAAGAAAAAACATTGAAAATGCAAAACGTGGAGGAAAAACAACATAATACTAAACAAACAATGGGTCAAAAAATGCAAACAAAAATACAAAAATACATACAGAAAAGTGAAAAGAAATCACAATGTTTCAAATCTCTTGGACTGTGGAAACAGTTCAAGATAGGAAGTATAGAGCAATATAAACTTACTTCAAAAAACAAACAAAACATCAAATAAACAATCTAATCTTAAACCTAAAGGAACTATAAAAAGAAGAACAAAGCCCAAGGGGAGTAGCAGAAAGGAAATAATGAGGACAAGAGAAAAATAAATTAAAAAATGTAGACACAAAATCAGAGACTCATTGAAACCAAAAGTAAGTTCTACAAACAACAAACAAAATTGACATTTAGCAAGATTCATCAAGTGAAAAAAAAGGACAAAAATAAATAACACCAGAAATGAGAGAGATGAAATAATTACTGCTACCACCAAAATACAAATGATTATAAAAATATTAGGAAAAAGTATATACCAACAACTGGACAACCTAAAGAAAGGGATAAATCCTTAGAAAATTTCAATATTCCAATATTGAACCAGGAAGGAATAGATATTCTAAATACAATGATTAAAAATAATGAAATTGAATTGGTAATCAAAACCTGTCAAAAATAAATGACCAGGACCAGAGAGATTCACAAGTAAATTCTAACATTAAAAGGAGTTAATATATATTCTCATGAAAATATTCCAGGAGGAACCAAGATGGCGGAATGGCATGGAAGTTTTTTGTGTCTCACGTCCATGAAATACAGCCAGATCAACACTAAAGCATTCCAGAACACATAGAAAACTGGAGCATTAACACAACAATCTGCACAGCCTGAACCACAGAATTCAGCAGGTACATGGCATGGAGAGGTGACCTTGGGGAGCGAGAAGTTGCGGAAAGGGAGGTGCTTTTGCGGGTGGAGAGAGGACAGAGACGGGGGTGGGGGGAGAATATGGGAAAAGCACTCCTTCCCAAAAGCAGCTGGAGAGAAAGTGGAAAATTGGAAACAGCTGCAGGGACTAAACTAAAAAGGGAGAAAGGAGAAAGGAGAAAGGAGAGGGATTAAATTCCATTAAGACTGCAAACAAGGGAAGCACAAAGTCTGCAACTCTGCAGCTCCATACCTGGCGGTGCTCTGGTGGTAAGGGCGAATCCCCAGGAACAGAGTGGGGTCCGGGAGGTTCTCAGGCCACACAGGGAAAAGCCGTTCCACTGCTGGAAGGACATTTGGTAGAGACTGTTGAAGCCACCTGGTCCCAGCAGACCCCAGAAAACAGCCACATTCTTTGGTGCTGGAACAAGGTCGTTAAGGGTGAAGCCTAGTGCCTGATGTGTGTTGTGATTTTCCATAATCCCTGAAAAGCTGCTGGTACACTATCTCGTGAACTTTTTCTGGGGCAGGCTGGCACCTGACTGCAGTCTCGGGGCACCGGCAGCAGCAGGGTCCAGAAAGTGTTTCTGGGTGCAGCCGACATTCGGCCCATTGCTCATTCTGACATTGCTCGGTGAGACCCTCCCACAGAGGAGCAGAACGAGTCAAAGCCACAGTCCTTCTGAAGTAAAGGGCCAGGGAAAACAGCCACATCTGAGACAAAACTCGGGAGAGAGGTACTGCCTGGGGTTTGGTCACAGACAGTGAAAAAGCGGGGAGTGGACGAAAGCTGAAGACAGAGGATGGGCGCACGATTGCTGATCGGGGAGAACAGAGTTCCGATACTAGAGACTGTGTAGCTGGGTGACGCCATTTTTACCACTCCTGCGCATGGGCATATGCACCTAAGAGCGCCACAACACTCCACCCCAGTAGGCTAGCAGCGCCATGTAGTGGAGAATGGAGCTGTTACACTGAGCCCCGCCCAACTGGGCCAACCTTGCTCTTCAAGAACACAAGTCTCACCACCTGCTTGGTTTATGGACTATAAAGCACTCATAGTCTGACTTCTAGGGGAAAAATGAAGTAATTTCAGTTCTATTTCAATCTGTTAGCAGGTCCATCTATTCAATTTTCTTTCTTTCTTTTTTTTGTCTTTTTCATTTCTTTTCTTTTTCCTGAATACAGTAATAGAAAAAATTCATGCTTATTTTAAATGTTTATTAAAAATATTTTCCTTTAATTTTTTTACTATATTTTTTACTTTTGCGTAAATTTTATCAAATTCTATTTTACTTCCATCATTTTATTTTCGTCTACTTCAGTGTGTTCACTTTTTCAAATTTTCTAATGATTTCCTTTTTTCCTTTTTCTTTTTTCTTTGTTTCGTTTCTTTTCTTTTTCTTGAATGCAGAAAGAGAAAAAATCATTTTTACTTTCAATCTCTATTAAAACTATTTTTCTTTAATTTTTTACAATATTTTTTATATCTGTGTAAATTTTTTCAAATTATATTTTACATCCATCATTTTATTTTAGTCTACTACAGAGTACTCACTTTTTCAAATTTTCAAATGATTTCCTTTTTCTTTTCTTTTTCTATTTTTCATGTCTTTTCTTTTTCTTGAATGTGGAAAAGATGAAAATCATTTTTATTTTTCATTTTAATTAAAATATTTTTCTTTAATTTTTTCTACTATATCCGTTACTTTTGTGTGATTTTTTTCAAATTCTATTTTACTCCCATCATCTCATTTTTCAGTGTATTCATTTTTTCAAATTCTCAAACGATTTCCTTCCCCCCCTTTTTTTCTCTAATCTGTCCAACCACTTTCAACACCCAGACCAAAACACACCAAGGATCGAGCATCATTTCTTCGATTTGTGTGTGTGTGTGTGTGTGTGTGTGTGTGTGTTTAATTTTTTAATTTCAATTTTAATATTTTTGTAATTTTGATTTTTCTATCTCATTAATTCCTTTTCTCCATTCAAAATGACAAAACGAAGGAATTCACCCCAAAAGAAAGATCATGAAGAAACGACAGTCAGGGATTTAACCAACACAGGTACAAGCAAGATGTCTGAATCAGAATTTAGAATCACGATAAGAATACTACCTGGAGTCAAAAATAGATTAGAATCCCTTTCTGCAGAGATAAAAGAAGTAAAAACTAGTCAGAATGAAATAAAAAAATGTTGTAACTGAGCTGCAATCATGGATGGATGCCGCAGCAGCAAGGATGGATGAGGCAGAACAGAGAATCAGTGATATAGAGGACAAATTTAAAGAGAATAATGAAGCAGAAAAAAAAAAGAGGGAGATGAAGGCAAAAGAGCATGATTTAAGAATTAGAGAAATCAGTGACTCACTAAAAGGAACAACATCAGAATCAGAGGGGTCCCAGAAGAGGAAGAGAGAGAAATAAGGGTAGAAGAGTTATGTGAGCAAATCATAGCAGAAAATTTTCCTAACCTGGGGAAAGACACAGACAGCAAAATCCAGGAAGCACAGAGGACCCCCATTCGATTCAACAAAAACTGACCATCAACAGGGCATATCATAGTCAAATTCACAAAATACTCAGGCAAGGAGAGAATCATGAAAGCAGCAAGGGAAAATCAGTCCCTAACCTAAAAGGGAAGACAGATCAGGTTTGCAGCAGACCTATCCACAGAAACTTGGCAGGCCAGAAAGGAGTGGCGGGATATATTCAGTGTGCTGAATCAGAATAATATGCCTCCAAGAATTCTTTATAGAGCACGGCTGTCATTCAAAATAGAAGGAGAGATAAAAAGTTTCCCAGACAAACAAAAATTAAAGGAGTTTGTGACCACTAAACCAGCCCTGCAAGAAATTTTAAGGGGGACTCTCTGAGGGGAGAATAGATGAAAAAAGGAAAAAAAAAAGACCAAAAACAACAAAGACTAGAAAGGACCAGAGAACACTACCAGAAAGTCCAACTCTACAAGAAACATAATGACAATACATTTATATCTTTCAGTACTCACTCTAAACGTCCATGGGCTCAATGCTCCAATCAAAAGACATAGGGCAACAGAGTGGATGAGTAAACAAGATCCATCTATCTGCTGTTTACAAGAGACCCACTTTAGACCTAAAGACAACTTCAGTTTGAAAATAAGGGGATGGAGGAACATCTATCATGCTAATGGTCAACAAAACAAAGCTGGAGAAGCCATACTTATATCAGACAATCTAGACTTTAAAATAAAGACTGTATCAAGAGATGCAGATGGGCATTATATCATAATCCAAGGGGTCTATCCATCAAGAAGACCTAACAATTGTAAACATTTGTGCGCCAAATGTGGCAGCACCCAAATATATAAATCAAGTAATCACAAACATAAAGAAACTCATCGATACTAATACCATGATAGTAGGAGACTTCAACACCCCACTCACAACAATGGACAGAGCATCTAATCAACAAATCAACAAGGAAGCAATGGCTTTGAATGACTCACTGGACCAGATGGACTTAAGAGATATATTCAGAACATTTCATCCTAAAGCAGCAGAATATACATTCATCTCCAGTGCACATGGAATGTTCTCCAGAATAGAGCCTATACTGGGACACAAATCAGCCTTAAGTAAGTATAAAAAGATTGAGATCATACTGTGCCTATTTTGAGACCACAATGCTATGACATGCAAAATCAACCACCAGAAAAAATTTGGAAAGGTAACAAATACTTGGAGCCTGAAGAACATCCTACTAAAAAAAATGAATGGGCTAAGCAAGAAGTTAAAGAGGAAATTAAAAAGTATATGCAAGTCAATGAAAATGATGACACCACAACCCCAAACCTCTGGGACACAACAAAGGTGATCAATAGAGGGAAGTGTATAGCAATCCAGGCCTTCCTAAAGAAGGAAGAAAGATCTCAGATACACAACCTAGCCTTACGCCTTAAGGAGCTGGAAAAAGGACAGCAAATAAAACCCCAAACCAGCAGAAGACAGGAAATAATAAAAATTAGAGCAGGAATTAATGCTATCGAAACCAAAAATAAAAAATAAATAAGCAGTAGAACAGACCCATGAAACCAGAAGCTGGTTCTTTGAAAGAATTAACAAAATTGATAAACCACTAGCCAGTTTGATCAAAAAGAAAAAGGAAAGGACCCAAATAAAATCAAGAATGAAAGAGGAGAGATCACAACCACACAGCAGAAATAAAAACAATACTAAGAGAGTATTATGAGCAATTATATGCCAATAAAATGGGCAATCTGGAAGAAATGGTCAAATTCCTAGAAACATATACACTACCAAAACTGGAACAGGAAGAAACAGAAAATTTGAAGAGACCCATAACCAGTAAGGAAATTGAATTAGTAATCAAAAATCTTCCAAAAAACAAGAGTCCGGGGCCAGATGGCTTTCCAGGGGAATTCTACCAAACATGTAAGGAAGAGGCAACACCTATTCTCTTGAAGCTGTTCCAAAAAATAGAAAAGGAAGGAAAACTTCCAAACCCTTTCTATGAAGCCACCATTACCTTGATTCCAAAACCAGACAGAGACCCCACTCAAAAGGAGAACTATAGACCAATTTCCCTGATGAACATGGATGCAGAAATCCTCAACAAGATATTAATCAACCAGATCCAACAATACATTAAGAAAATCATTCACCACGACCAAGTGGGATTTATACCTGGGATGCAGGGCTGGTTCAATATCCACAAAACAATTAACGTGTTTCATCACATCAATACAAGAAAGGACAAGAACCATATGATCCTCTCAATAGATGCAGAGAAAGCATTTGACAAAATACAGCATCCTTTCTTGATAAAAAAAAAAAAACCTTCAAGAAAGTAGGGATAGAAGGAGCATACCTCGAGATCATAAAAGCCATATATGAATGACCCAACGCTAATATCATCCTCAATGGGGAAAAACTGAGAGCTTTCCCCCTAAGGTGAGGAACAAGACAGGGATATCCACTCTCGCCACTGTTATTCAACAGTGTGTTGGAAGTCGTAGCCTCTGCAATCAGACAACACAAATAAATAAATGGAATCCAAATCGGCCAGGAGGTGGTCAAACTTTCGCTCTTCGCACATGGCATGATACTCTACATGGAAAACCCAAAAGATTCCACCAAAAAAACTGCTAGAATTGATTCATGAATTCAGCAAAGTTGCAGGATATAAGATCAATGCACAGAAACCAGTTGCATTCCTATACACCAACAATGAAGTGACAGAAAGAGAAATCCAGGAATCGATCCCATTTACAGTTGCACAAAAAAACCATAAAATACCTAGGAATGAATCTAACCAAAGAGGTGAAAAATCTATACACTGAAAACTATAGAAAGCTTATGAAAGAAACTGAAGAATACACAGAAAAAAAAATGGAAAAAGATTCCATGCTTCTGGATAGGAAGAACAAATTTTGTTAAAATGTCAATACTACTCAAAGCCATCTACGTATTCAATGCAATCCCTATCAAAATAACACCAGCATTCTTCACAGGGCTAGAGTAAATAATCCTAAAATTTGTATGGAACCAGAAAAGACCCCGAATAGCCAAAGCGATCTTGAAAAAGAAAACCAAAGCAGGAGGCATCACAATCCCAGACATCAAGCTGTGCTACAAAGTTGTAATCATCAAGACAGTATGGTACCAGTACAAGAACAGACACTCTGATCGATGGAACAGACTAGAGAACCCAGAAACGGACCCACAAACGTGTGGCCAACTAATCTTTGGCAAAGCAGGAAAGAATATCCAATGTCATAAAGACAGTGTTCAGCAAGTGGTGCTGGGAAAACTGGACAGCGACAGGCAGAAGAATGAACCTGGACCACTTTCTTACACCCTACACAAAAATAAAATGGATGAAAGACCGGAAGCCATCAAATACTCAAGGAGAAAGCAGGCAAACGCCTCTTTGATCTTGGCCACAGCAACTGCTTCCTCAACACGTCTCCAGAGGCAAGGGAAACAAAAGCAAAAATGAACTTCTGGGACCTCATCAAAATAAAAAGCTTCTGCACAGCAAAGGAAGCAATCAGCAAAACTAAAAGGCAACCGACAGCATGGAAGAAGATATCTGCAAATGACATATCAGATAAAGGCTTAGTATCCAAAATCTATAAAGCACTTATCAAACTCAACACCCAAAAAACAACTAATCCAGTGAAGAAATGGGCAAAAGACATGAATAGACACCTCTCCAAGGAAGACATCCAGATGGCCAACTGACACATGAAAAAATGCTCAACATCACTCATTATCACAGAAATACAAATCAAGACCACAGTAAGATACCATCTTACACCTGTCAGAATGGCTAACATTAACAACTCAGGCAACAACAGATGTTGGCTTGGATGTGGAGAAAGAGGATCTGTTTTGCATCGTTGGTGGCAATGCAAGCTGGTGCAGCCACTGTGGAAAACACTATGGAGGTTCCTCAGATAACTAAAAATAGAACTACCCTATGACCCAGCAATTGCACTACTAGGCATTTATCCACGGGATACAGGTGTGCTGTTTCGAAGGGACACATGCACCCCCATGTTTATAGCAGCAGTGTCAACTATAACCAAAGTATAGCAATACTCCCATATAGGAGTATTACTCGGCAATCAAAAAGAATGAAATCTTGCCATTTGCAACTACATGGATGGAACTGGAGGGTATTATGCTGAGTGAAATTTGTCAGAGAATCACAAATATTATATGATTTCACGCATATGAGGACTTTAAGGACAAAACAGGTGAACATAAGGGAAGGGAAACAAAATAATATAAAAACAAGGAGGTGGGTAAAACAGAAGCGACTCATAAATTTGGAAGAAAACTGAGTTTTACAGGAGGTGTTGTGGGAGCAAGGATGAGCTAAATGGGTAAGGGGCACTAAGAGTCTACTCCTGAAATCATTGTTGCAGTGTATGCTAATTTTGATGTATTTAAAAAATTTTTTAAAAATTAAATTAAAAAAATAAATGCAGGGGCGCCTGGGTGGCGCAGTCGGTTAAGCGTCCGACTTCAGCTCAGGTCACGATCTCGCGGGCCGTGAGTTCGAGCCCCGCATCAGGCTCTGGGCTGATGGCTGAGAGCCTGGAGCCTGTTTCCGATTCTGTGTCTCCCTCTCTCTCTGTCCCTCCCCCGTTCATGCTCTGTCTCTCTCTGTCCCCAAAATAAATAAACATTGAAAAAGAAATAAATGCAAACTATTTGCACAATGTAAAAAAATATTCCAAAAAATATGAGAAAGGAAAGCTTCCAAATACATTCTAGAAGGTTAGCATTATCCTGCTATAAAACCAAGAACACCACACACACAGACACTGACACACACACACACGCACACACACCACAGACCATAACCCTGATGAGCACAGATGCAAAATTTCACAACAAATATTAGCAAATCACATACAATAATACATTTGAAAGATCATTCACCATGATAAGGTAGGATTTATTCCTGGGTTTCAAGGGCAGTTCAATGTTCAAATATCAATTGACATCATACACCATGTAAACAAAATGAAGGATTAAAAACCACATGATAATTAAATAGATCCAGAAACAAATATTTGACAAATATACATCCATTTGTGATAAAAAGTCTCAATAAAATGTGTTTAGTGAGAACATACCTCACGATAATAAAGGTCATACATGAAAAAAAAAACACAGGTATCATCATATTTAATGGTGAAAGTTGAGAGCTTTTCCTCTAAGGTCAAGAACAGGAGAAGAATATCAACTCTTGATACTTTTATTCAATGTAGTACTAGAAATCTTAGCCACAGCAATCAGATGAGAAAAATAAATAAGAGGTAGAAACATTGGTAAAGAAATTAAACTTTTGCTATTCACAGGTAAAATGATACTATACGTATAAAATCCTAAATATTACACACACACACACACACACGCACACACACACACACATGAAAACAAAAACACTAGAGGTAATCATCTAATCCAGTAAAGTTGCAGTATATACAATGAATACCCCCAAATTGGTAACATTTCTATACAATAAGAAGAAAGTAACAGAAAGAGAAATTTAAAAATTTCACAATTGCACAATTAGAATAAAATACCTAGGAACAAACTTAGCCAAAGAAGTGAAAGATCTGTTCTCTGAAAACTATAAAAAAATGATGAAAGAAATTGAAGGTGACACACACTAATGAAAAAGAAATATTCCATGCTCATGGATTGAAAGAATTAATGTTGTCCCAATATCCATAATAACCAAAGAAATCTACAGATTCAATACAATTACTATCAAAATACCAACAGCACTTTTACAAAACTAGAACACATAATACTAAAATTTGTATGGAATCACAGAAGGCCTCAAAGAGCCAAAGCAATACTGGATAAGAATAAAGCTGGAGATACCACAATTCCAGATTTCAAGATTTACTACAAAGCAGTAGTATTCAAAACAATATGGAGCTAGCACAAGTGTAGGCACATAGAACTTGTAGTTCTATGGTCAGTTTATCTGTGACATAGGAGGCAAGAAGTAAATCTAGACATTCTATGTAAAAGAATGAAACTAAACTACTTTCTAACACAATGCAAACAAACACAAAATGGATTAAAGATGTCAATGAGAGACCTGAAATCATAACAATCCTGGAAGGGAATACAGGTATTAAGTTCTCTGCATCAATCAAAGTAACATTTTTTTTTATTTACATGTGTCTGCTGAAGCAAGGGAAACAAGATCAAAAATAAACTATTGGGACTATAATAAAATACGTTTCTGAACAGTAAGGAAATAATCAACAAAATAAAAACACAACAAACTCAATGGGAAAAGATCTGTTTAAATGATATATGAGATAAGGGGTTCATGTCCAAACTATAGAAATAACTCATAGAACTCAACACCAAAAAAAAAAAAAAAAAAAAAAAAAGATTCAATTTAAAAATGTGCAGAGTACCAAGGGCTCCTGGGTGGCTCAGTTGGTTAAACGTCCAACTTTGGCTCGGATCATAATCTCATGGCTTGTGGGTTTGAGCCTCATGTTGGGTTCTGTGCTGACAGCTCAGAGCTTGGAGCCTGCTTCAGATTCTGTGTCTTTCTTTTGCTCTGACCCTCCCCCGCTCATGCTCTGTGTGTCTGTCTCTCTCAAGAAAAAATAAACATTAAAAAACTTTAAAAAATGGGCAGAGTACCTGAATATACATTTTCTAGAAGAAGACATACAGAAGGCCAACAGACACATGGAAAAATGTTTATCATCACTTATGATTAGTGAAATGCAAATCAAAACTACAATCACCTATCATCTCATACCTGTCAGAGTGGCTAAAATAAAAAAAACAAAAAAAAACAAAAAAAAAACAAGAAACAACAGGTGCTGGCAAGAATTTGGAAAAAAAGGAACACTTGTGCCCTGTTGAGGGAATGCAAACTGGTGCAGCAACTATGGAAGACATTATGGAAGTTACTCAAAAAGTTAAAAATAGAACTACCACAAGATCCAGTAATCACATTATTGGGTATTTACCCAAATATTCAAAAAAATTAATTCAAAGGGATACATTTTCCCTGATATTTATAGCATCCTTATTTATAATTGCTAAGATATGAAAGCAGCCCAATTGTCCACTGACAGAAAAATGGATAAGAAAATGGATAAGTAGTGGATTATTACTCAGAAATAAAAAAAAAATGAAATTTTGTCATTTGTTATAACAGGGATGGAACTAGAAAGTTATGTATTATTCTAAGCAAAATAAGTCCGTCATAAAAAGACAAATACAATATTATTTCACTGATATGTGAAAATTAAGAAAGAAAACAAATGAGCAAAAGGAAAAAAGAGAGAGAGAGAGGTAAACCAATACACAGATCATAACTATAGAGAACAAACTGGTGATTCGCAGATTACTATAAGGAGGTGGGAAGAGGGATGGATTAAATAGGCAATTGGGATGAAGGAGTGCACTTGTTGTTATGAGCACCAGGTGTTGTATGGGAGTGTTGGATTATTATATTGTGCAACAGAAGCTAATATTACAGTGTATGTTAACTAACTGGAATTTAAATAAAAATTAGAAACTACAAAAAATAAACTACACAGTGCCAACAAATAAATTTAAAATTTTTAAAAAATGAAATAGAAAATTTGAAAAGAATGATTACTAATAAAGACATTGAATCAGTAACCAAAACTTCTCAACAAATAAAAGTCTGGATGAAAAGGCTTTCCTGGTGAATTTTACCACTTAAAGAAGAATTAATGCCAATCCTTCTAGAAGCCTCCAAAATATAAAAGAGGAGGAATCACTTCCAAATTCACTTCAGGGGGACAGTATTATCTTGATACCAAAACCAGGCAAGGATACCACAAGAAAATAAAATTATAGGTCATTATCTCTGGTGAACATAGGTTCAAAATTCTGAAACATGATAGGAGCAAACCAATTTCAGTAATACCATAGAAGATACAGTAGAGGAATCAAGATACATTAGAAAAATCATACACCATGAGTGGGTGGGATTTATTACAGGGATAAGATATGGTTGAATCTGCAAATCAATGTGATAAGTCACATTAGAAAAATGAAATATAAAAAACATTGTCATCTCAATAGTTGCAGAAAAATCATTTAACAAAATTCAACATCCATTTATGACTAAAATTCTCAACAAAATGGATATAGAGGAAATATGTCTCAACATAATAAAAGCCACATATGTCAAGATCACAGCTCACGTTATATTAAGAGGTGATAAGAGCTTTCCCCTAAAATCAGGAACAAGATAAGGGTGCTCTCTGTCATGACTTTTATTAAATATAGTATTAGAAGTATGAGCCATAGCAACTAGGCAAGAAGAATAAATAAGTTTTCCAAATTTGTAAGGAAGAAGCAAAGCAATGAATATTAGCCGACAGCATGATATTACATTTAAAAAACCCTAAAGACTGCACCAGGGGCGCCTGGGTGGCTCAGTCAGTTAAGCGTCCGAATTCAGCTCAGGTCATGATCTCACAGTCCGTGAGTTCGAACCCCTGATTAGGCTCTGTGCTGACAGCTCAGAGCCTGGAGCCTGCTTCAGATTCTGTGTCTCCCTCTCTCTCTGCCCCTTCCCTGCTCATGCTCTGTCTCTCTTTCTCTCTCAAAAATAAATAAAAACACATTTAAAAAATTTAAAAAAAAAGATTGTACCAAATATCTACTAGAACTAATAAATGAATTCATAAAGTTGCAGGATATAAAGTAAATACTCAAATAAATATTGCTGTTTATTCACTAGCAGGGTAACAGAAAGAGAAATTAAGAAAAAAATCCATTTATAATTGCATCAAAAAGAACAAAATACCAAGAAAACATTTAAACAGTTTTAACAGCTGTGAACTGCAAACTATAAGACATTTATGAACGAAATGGAAGAACACACTAACAAATGGAAAAATATGCCATTTCTATTGGTTAGAATAATTAATATTAAAATCCCCACACTAAGTCAAGCAATCTATACATTCAAAGAAATCCTTCCTAAAATTCCAATGATAAATTTCACAGAAAGAGAACAATCCTAAAATTTTTATGGAATAACAAAAGGTCCTGAATAAGCAATCTTGAGAAAGAAGAGTAAAACGAGATATCATGTTCCCAGATTTCAAATTGTATTACAGTCACTGTTCTCAAAACATTTTGGTATCAGCATGAAAACAGACACACCATTCAATGGAATATAATAGAGAACCCAGAAATAAATCCATGTATATACAGTAAATTAATTTATGACAAAGAACCATGAATATACAATGGGGAAAAGACAGTTACAATTAATAATGTTAGGGAATCTGGCCAGTCAACTGCAAAACAAATAAATAAATAACTCCTAGGGGCATCTAGGTGGCTCAGTCAGTTGAATGTCTGACTTTGGCTCAGGTCATGATCTCATGGTTCGTGGGTTCGAGCCCCACGTTGGGCTCTGTGCTGACAGCTCAGAGCCTGGAGCTTGCTTTGGATTCTGTGTCTCCTGCTGTCTCTGCCCCTCCCCTGCTCATGCTCTCTCTCTCTCTCTCTCTCTCTCTCTCAAAAATAAATAAACATTAAAAAAATAAATAACTCCTATATTTCACCATATACAATACTTAACTCATGGTAGATTAAAGATTTGAATGTAAAACCTGAAATCTTACCATTCATAGAAGAGAAAAAAATAAGCAGTAATCTCCTTGTCATCAGTCTTGGTGATGATTTTTTTTATTTGACACTGAGAGCAAAGGTAAAAAAAGAAAAAAAAATAATTGGCTCTACATCAAACTTACAAGCTTCTTCACAACAAAGGAAAATATCAACAAAATGAAAAGACAACTGCTAAATGGGAGAAAATGTTTGCAAATTATTTTTCTGGTAAGAAGTTAATATCCAAAATATATAACAAACTCATACAAGTAAGCAACAACAACAACAACAACAACAACCATACAATCTGATTTATAAATGAACAGATCTGAGTAGACATTTTTCTGAAGAAGATATAGAGATAGCCAACAGGTAACATGAAAAGGTGCTCAATATCACTAATAATAAAGGAAATACAAATCAATATGTCCCTGAGGTATTACCTCAAACTTGTGAGGATGGCTATAGTAAAAAGATATATATATATATATATATATATATATATATATATATACACACACACACACACACACACACATATGTATGTGTATATATATACATATGTATGTGTATATATATATATGTATGTGTATACACACACACACACACACACACACACACACACACACCTCCATACTTATTGAAGTATTATTTACAATAGCCAAGATACGAAAACAATCTGGGGCACCTGGATGGCTCATTCAGTTAAATGTCATATGTATGCTCAGGTCAGGATCCCATAGCTCATGAGTTTGAGCCCTGCATCAGGATCCTCACTGACAGTGCAGAGCCTGCTTGGGATTCTCTCTCTCTCTCCATTTCTCTCTGACTCTCTCTCTCTCTCAACCTGTCTCTCTCTCTCCCTCTCTCATAATAAATAAACTTTAAAAAAAGGAAACAACCTGAGAGTTCATAGATTAATGAATTATTTTTAAAACTATAATACACACATACACAAACATATGCATACACATAAACGTACATACATACAATGGAGTGTTATTCAGCCATGAAAACAGAAACTCATTTTTGACAATATGGATAGGCCATGAGAATCTTATGCTAAGTGAAATCAAGTCAGATAAAAAGAGAAAAATGCAAAATTATCTCATTTATATGTGGAATTAAAAAAATCAATCCCATAGATACATAGACCATTTTGTTTGTTACCAGAAGTGGAAAGTCGGGAAGGTGAAATGGGTGAAGATAGTCTTAAGGCACAAACTTCTAGTTATAAAATAAAGCATTCAGATGAAATGTACTGTTGGTGACTATTATTAGTACACAGTATTGCATACTTGAAAGTTGCTTTCAGGTAGTAGATCTTACAAGTTCTCATCAATAGAAAAATATTGTTACAATGTATGGCAATTCTTGTTAACTAATCTTATTGTGATCATTTTGCAATATATACAAATACTGAGGATTATGTTCCACACCAGAAGGTATATAACGTTATGTCAATTATATCTAAAAAATATACTTAAACATAAGCTCTAAAACCATAAATTCTGGACACTGTACTGGACAAAGAATTCTTGGTATAATACCCAAAGTCCAAGTAACAAAAGCTACAGTAGCTAAGTGTCACATTAACCTAAAAGTCTTATTTATGGCAAAGGAAACAATTAAATAAAAATGCAACAAGGGAATGGGAGAAAATATCTGCAGACCTCATTTTAGACAAATTGTTAATATCCAAAATATATAAGGAACCCATATAACTCAGTAACAAAAAAAAAGTTCCCTAACAACTCAATTAAAAATAGGCAAAGGAAGTGAGTAGATACTTCTCAAAAGGAGACACACGGTCAACAGATATATAAAATTGTGATAAGCATCACTAATCATCAGGGAAATGCAAATCAAAACTGCAATAGATATCACCTCCCACTTGTTAGAATGCTTATTATTAATAACAACAAAGAAGAAGAAGTGCTGGTCAGAATGTGCAGAAAAGGTAACCCTTGTATACTATGGGAATTTAAACTTGTGTAGTCACCTTGAAAAGCATATGTAGGATTCTCAAAAATTTGAAAATACAATTACAATTAGGGGTGTCTGAATGGCTCAGTTAAGTGTCCAACTTCAGCTCAGGTCATGATTTCACAGTTTGCAAATTTGCACCCAGCATTGGGCTCTGTGCTGACAGCTCAGAGCCCGGAGCCTGCTTCAGATTCTGTGTCTTTCTCTCTCTGTGCCCCTCCCCCAGTCTCTCTCTCTCTCTCTTTCTCTCTCAAAAATAAATAAGCATTAAAACATTTTTTTAAAAAAAGAAAATAGAATTGCAATTGGATTCAGCACCCCCACTTCTTTTTTTAATGTTTATTTATTTATTTTTGATATATAGAGCCCAACTGGGGGGTGGGCAGAGAGGGAGACAGAATTTGAAGCAGGCTCCAGGCTCTGAGCCATGAGCACAGAGTCCAATGTAGGGCTTGAATCCATGAACTGTGAGATCATGACCTGAGGCAAAGTCCAATGCTTATCCAATTGAGCCACCCAAGAGTCAACAACCCCATTTCTGGGTGTATATCTAAATTAATTGAAATGTGGATCTCAATAAGGTATCTGCACTTCCATGTTTATTGTTTCATCATTTACAGTAGATAAAATAAGGAAACAAATTAAATGTCCATCAACCAATGAATGAATAAAAAATGTGGCAAAATATGGAATGTGGTATATAATGGAATATCATTCAGCCTTAAAACGTAAGGACATTTTGCCATTTGCAATTACTTAGATGAGTCAGAAAGACATTATCCTAAGTGAAATAAATTTGACTAAAACAGCTACCATATTATTTCAGTCATATTTGGAATCTCAAAATACACTTGAATAAACAAAAAGCAGAATCAGACCTATGAATGCAAAGAACAAACTGATGGTTGCCAGAGGTGAAACAGGTGGAGTAATAGACAAAATGGGTGAAAGAGAGCAGGAGATACTGTCTTCCAGTTATGTAATGAATAAGTCATAGGAATAAAAGACACAGCATAAGGACTATAGTCAATTATATTTAAATAGTGTTGTATGGTGACAAATGGCAGCTACAGTTGCAGTGACAATAGCATAACGTATAAACTTGTCAAAGCACCACGTTGTACGTGAAAAACTAATGTAACATTTTATGTTATATATACTAAAATAAGTTTTTAAAATATTAGTTGACAAAAAGTAAAAAAAAAAATCTAGAAAGTATTTAGCCCAGTGCCTGGTACACAGTAAACCTCAATAAATGAAAAAGCTAGACAAATATGCACATACAAGGTCAACATACATATGCTTGTATACATATGTACATATATACATAGAAATGCATGCAAGTTAATTACTCATATAACATTCTGTCTTGCTTATAGAGTATTATTTACCATTCACAAATGAAACTAGTTACCATTTTATAAGTCAGCCTGAATTTTACACCTTGTAGTCAATCTAGGGAACCACTTTTAACCAGATATCTTCTGCTCAAAGCCTAGGGTTGATGTTCTTTAATATTTAACCAGTGAAATTAATTATTAGCTGGACAATTCAGAGCTTTGCTTAAGATGTTAACTGATATTTATCATTATCTCTAATATGCGCATGTGTGGTATACATATTTTCACAACTCAAATTTGAAATCTATAATCTAGCAATAACTTGTTATACCAAGCAACCGGAACTTCCTGGGAGGCTAACATCTATATAGAGGGAATATCCAATCCTTCTAAAACTATGGGAAAAAAAAACTTCTGTGGTTATGATTTTATAACAATAATGCCTTATTTTGTCCTTTATATTGCAACTTTGTGGCATTTATGTTTATAGCATTATAAAATCATACCATAATTAAAGTATAATTATTCACATTTGAGAAATAATTTGAAAACAATGTGTTACATCTTCTATATTCTCTCAGAAAATGTACAGTATCCATGAATAAATTGAATTCTAAGAAAATGATTTTCTCTAGAACTTAATACCACCAAGTTTTCAGTCTAGAGCAAAGATGATGGAAGTCACTATAACTGAAATACACCATTTTTCACCGTGGAAATGCCCAGTTACTCAACTATCTCTGAGTTCATGCTTATTAGCAAATATTCATTTGGACATTACTACCTAATGGCCTCAAACAAAATATTTAACCTGTTGGTGCCTTAGTTTCCTTCTCTGTAAAAGGGAGATAATAAAAACACCTTCCTTATAGTCAATAATACTATAGTGTACACTTAAAAATATTGTTGAAAAGTTTATCTCATGATAGATGTTCTTATCACAGTTAAACAAATTTAACCACCATTACCACCACAACAAAATATATCTGCTTCAAGAAGTTTAAAAGGTTTAAATAAGTTAATATATGTAACATCATTGGAACAGTGGCTGGCACACAGTGTAAAATCAACAACAAACAAATAAATGCAATATGCCATAAAAAAATAAAAAGCAGAATATTTGTGAAAAACAATGCAAGCTTCTCCACCTAATCCATGGTTTACTACTAAATTTGGTAATAATTTAAATCATTGTATTTCATGTCTTTTGGAAAGTGCAGGAACACTGAGGGCTTGTTTTCATGGGTTAAAAATTATTTGTCTGGCAAGATGCTGGTGGAATCATGTTGCACATTTTAAACTACTTCAGTGCACAGCTACTTATGTACCGCTGTAAGCAAGTGCATATGAGTTCAAGAAACTCTTTCCACTTGTTGCTTACATTTTAGATACCAAAAAATTGAAGCAGCAAATTTCCTCTATGTCTAGTAACTCTGAATATTAGGTATATTTTCTAACTCCACAGTTCTTGTAAATCATTAGTATAAACTATGAAAAATTGTATTTTGAGCACTTTATTTAGGAAAGAATTCATTATTCTAAAATATTTTAATCTCATTATTTTTTGTTTGAGATAGAGTAAAGTCTATTTTTGAAAAAAAATATTCAATAACACATTTTGTTTTGTCTGACTAAATTTTGTTTCTCATGTTTACAGTGTTTTAAATTTTAAATGTGTGTGTTACAGTTCAAATTGAAGGAAGGGGCATATATACTACTCAGTTATTTTGGAATTAAAGGGTGTGCATATTTTATGTATTTCATTTGCAACAAAAATATTGCAAAAAAATTTTCTAGCTTCACTTCCCCAAATACTGCAAGATACCTATTTTACAGTCATGAAGGAACTGAGAGTATCAAGAGAAAAAGGGAATCTCTACTTTTTTTAAAAATTTTTTTAATGTTTATTTATTTTTGAGACAGAGAGAGACAGAGCATGAACAGGGGAGTGTAAGAGAGAGAGGGAGACACAGAATCTGAAACAGGCTCCAGGCTCTGAGCAGTCAGCACAGAGCCCGATGCGGGGCTTGAACTCACAGACGGTGAGATCATGACCTGGGCCGAAGTCAGACGCTTAACCGACTGAGCCACCCAGGCACCCCAAGGGAATCTCTACTTTTGAAACCACTTGATATTTCACAAGTTGTCACAGCTAATTGGAAACTGGTACACATGCAACCAAGTTTCTGGTTTTATGGAACAGATTTTACAAGACCCTGCTTACACCCCAAACCCCATAATTCCAATTGGAATGGTCCATTCCACTTACATCAAGACTATTCGTCTTATTGTCCTCACACAACTTGTCTCCATACCTCCAGTGTTGCTCTTCTCCAATTGGTTCCCACTAATTTCACTCTTCTTAAATCCATGTGTCATCATTTTATTATCATTTGTAAATACCTGGGTCGCAAAAGGAGAAGAATTGAGGCTATAAAGTGAGCCAGAAAGGAGGTGCCATTGGAGCATTCTTCTCCTTCTTGATCGACCACTTGAACTTTGTTCATAGTGATCCTTTTATGTGGCATCATGTCTTTGAGGAAGATCCCGTGTCCCAGCCTCCTATACTCATGAAGGTAGTATCTAGTCACCATTCAACACTGAGTCTAGGGTCTGTTTTCAGACTCTGTTTGGTTGAACTTATATGTCATAGGTAGAACTGGTGTGTCCTTATGAGTTGTACCTTTTCCACATGTGTCTCAAACCAGTTTGTGTAGTTTATTACAACTATTTGCAAAAATTACACCTATGGATAAAATTCCCTTGAGACAGTAGACATTTGTTATGTACAAATGAAATTCACTTAGCTGTTAGTTATTATTTTCGTTTTAATATAGAATAAACCATGTTTTTTGACTAAGTGAAGGATTGAATGTTAGATGGACTTTACTTGTTTGTATGATAAGTTACATACTCCAGATCTCGGTGGCAGTACCAACCACCTTATGCTGGAAAGCTTCCCTAAGTCCTCCTTCTTGGGGTTAATATTTTTCCCACAGTACCTCCTACCACAATGTGCTAATGATTTTAGAGAGGTACTCACCACTAGATAGCTTCAGGTTTGGGAGCTAAAGAATAAATTTGCCCTAATTAAATTCATTCCAACAACTGAATTGTTGTAGTAAAGATAAGCCATGATAACATGAGCATGATTTCTAAGATTTGTTATTTACACGACCAACATGCAGTAAAGACAACTTTTTAAAATAGACAAAAGTCTGATATTTTACGTTTTATTCTTAAATAATTTCAAATTTACAGAAAATTAGTATTAATAATGGTAATAGTAAATTCGTATAAATATTAATAATAGTACAATAAACAATTAATACACCCTTTGCCTAGATTCACTTATTAACTTTATACCCCGTTTGCTTTATCATCTCTCTCTCCATCTCTCTCCCTTTCTCTCTCATCAGTTGCACACATTATGATCTTTGTTTCTAAATATTTAATTATGTATTTCCAAAGAATATGCATATTTTCCCACAGAATCCAGTGCAGCTATGAACTACAGAAAAATATAGCATGAATACAATACAATTGTACAAATATTTGAGTGCAGAAGTGTAAAAATGAAGAGCATTCCATTACAGGGAAACGATGCCTCCAAAAAGGATGAACAGGTAATGACACATCATGGTATGAGAATCTAAGGAAAAACATTGGCATTGGATCCTACTTTTAATCTGTACAGTGAAGAAAAAAAACGTTAGTACAAATATTTCCTATTTTATACTTTCCTGAGAGACAGACTTAACATTCAACATTTTTTTTAGAGCCCTTGTAACATCCTTATTCCTAAGACTATAAATTAAAGGGTTTAGAACAGGAGTGAGTATGGTGTAAAAGACAGATACAATCATGTCCTTCTCAGGGGTGTGGTAGGTGTTGGGGAGCATGTAGGTGTAGACAGCAGCCCCATAGAAGAGGACGACCACGGTCATGTGGGAAGAACAAGTGGCAAAGGCCTTCTTCCGCCCCTCTGCTGACTTCATCCTGTGGATGGTGAAGAGGATGAAAGAAAAGGAGCTTGAAATGACTGTCACAGGGAAGAGGAGTGAGATGACACAACAGAGGTACATGAATGTCTCATAGAGGGAAGTGTCTGAGCAGGAAAGTTTCATTACAGCAGGAACTTCACAGAAGAAATGATAGATCTCCCGAGATCCGCAGAAGGGGAAGGTCATGGTGATGGGGGTTATCATAAATCCATCCACAGATCCCAGAAACCAGGAAGAAGACACCAGGAGGAGACACACCCTATTGTTCATGAGGATAGGATAACGGAGTGGATGGCAGATAGCCACATAGCGGTCATAGGCCATAGCTGCTAGAAGGAAAAATTCTGAACCTCCTAGTGTCAAATAGAGAAACATCTGCATCCCACATTCGGGGGCTGAGATCTTATTCACACCCATGACCTGGTCCATGAGCATCTTGGGCACAGTGACAGAAATGTACATCACATCCATGAGAGACAACTGGGTGATAAAAAAAGTACATGGTATTATGAAGGTGAGCATCAAAGTATATCAGAAGGATCAGGATGATGTTTCCAGACAAAGCCATCAGGAAATCCACTAAAATGACCACACAAAGGAGAGCTGGGTGCTTGGATTGACTGAAGAGTCCCACTAGGTCAAAATCTGATTGTCCAGTATGGTTGTTCACCCAAGTGTTGTTCTCCATTGGATATCACCCGGATCACCAAGGAAAACTATGGAGTTAATAGATCACTAATGGGATATGATCACCTGAAATAAATTTTTAGTGAGCTTGTGTGTGTGTGTGTTTATGTTTACAGGTGGCAACCCAGTATAGTAATAAGGGGACTTTCCAAGGGCTAGTGTATATTAGGATAAAAAATTACCTGTAATTGAACAAATTTAATTGAATTCTAAGAATTCACATATGTGAATCAAAAATATTTGTTCCCCAAAGATAACAAAAACACAAATCAAAAAGATATATGCACCTCTAGGTTTATTATTTTTTTCAAATCTTTATGACATTTATTTTTTCATGTTTTTCTTTCAATTCCACTTAGTTAACATATAGTGTAATATTAGTCCCAGGTGCACAATATAGTGATTAAATACTTCCATATAACAAGTGCACTCCTTAATCCCCATCACTTATTTAACCCATCTCCCACCAACCTCCCCTCCGGTAACCATCAGTTTGTTCTCAGTAGTAAGAGCCTGTTTCTTGGTTTGCCTCTCTCTCTTGTTTTCCCTTTGCTCATTTGTTTTCATTCTTAAATCCACATATGGGTGAAATCATATGGTATTTGTCTTTCTCTGACTGACATCTTTTGCTTAACATAATACTCTGTAACTCCAAACATGTCGCTGCAAATGGCAAGATTTTATTATTTTTCATGAGTAATATTGCGTTATAAATTTATATATACACCCTTATGCTTATGGCAGCATTATTTACAACAGCCAAGATATGTATTTACATATCTTGACATGGGCACTTGAGTGTCTGTCAATATATGGGTGCATAATTTAGGAATGATTGTGTGTATGTGTATATGCACAGAACACACACACACACAATGGAATATTATGCAGTTATAAAATCCTTAAGTTTGTGCCCTTTTTGACAACATGATGGGCCTAGATGGTACTATGTTAAGTGAAATAAATCTGGCTGTGAAAGACAAATACCACATGATTTCAATCCCATATGTAGAATGGAAAAATACAAATTAATAAACAACAAAAAAGGGGTGGGGGCGCCTGGGTAGCTCAGTGGGTTGAGCATCTGACTTCTGCTCAGGTCATGATCTCGCGGTTCATGAGTTAGAGCCCCACATTGGGCTCTGTGCTGATAGCTCAGAGCCTGGAGCTTGCTTCAGATCCTGTGACCCCTCTCTCTCCACCCCACCCCTGCTTGTGCTCGTTCTCTGTCTTTCAAAAATGAATAAACATAAAAAAATTTTTAAAAAGCAGAGTCAGACCTATAAATACAGAGAAGTAACTGATGGTTGCCAGAGAAGAAACTGATGTACCAATGACAAAATGGGTGAAGAAGAATGGGAGATACTGGCCTCTAGTTATGGAATAAATAAGTCACAGGAATAAAGGCAAAGCATAAGAAATATAGTCCATGACATTGTGTTTTTCTTTCATTTTTGTGGGTTTTTTTCCTCCTTAAGCTCAGTATTTTGAAATTTCCTGATCATAGTGTTGTTTATCAATGAGTATGGGAATTTGCAGAATCACTTCCCTACAAAAATACAAAAAGTGAATCACTGTCCTAAAGAATAAAACCCCTTATTTCTAGACTTTTTTTTTGTTATAGAAGTTAAAATGGAATCAACTTCTCTGGTTTAAGTATCCAACTGGATCTTAAAAACTCTGAGAGATACATTCCATATAAGCAAGATTTAGAAAATAACTGAAACATAATTTGGAGAATACTTATAACAAAAGTTTGAATACCCTTTGCCTGAACAATCAGGCAGAATGTGATCTCTGATGTTCTGTGGAGTAAGCCATGCATCCACAGGAACAGTCCTCACCAATGGCCAACCCCTAAGATATGATAGGGACATCAATTTAGGAGCTAACACTTTGAGTCTGGACTATAACTGTAGGTCCAGATTATCTTCTACTTACCATTCTTTTGTCCACTTTACATAAAAGAGGATAATAAGGTTAAATCTTAAGTATATTCCAGATTAAAATAGTAAAAGTGCTTAGACATTACTAGTTACAGATTAATGAGTCCATATATTGTTAAAGAGTTAAGATCTTCAATAATTATTGTGTAGATTCTCTGTAAGAGATGGTTGTTATCATTTTTTGTTTAATAATATAAGATGAATTTCTTTGGTTTGCTTAATTTTAATATCTATTCATACACATAAGAATTGGGGTTTGGTAATTTCTATAGTCCCAGACTACATATATGTATTTCTTATTTTAACTTTGGTTCAACAGATCTTTATGGGGAGTCCTACCTTAATTTTGTCTAGTATATACTCATCCAGCTTCATTTATTTAAAGTTCCTACTATTTATTTTAAATTTAAGGAGGAAAGCTCTGGCATGTAGGAGATCATTTCCATTTACAAGACTAGGCTTTAGTTGTTTCCATAAGCATTATCTACCTTATTGTCTATAGCAACATATTTTTTCATAGAAGCTGAGATGCATGGAGAAAAACTTAACAACACTGAGTTGTTTCTAACTCTAATTCCTTTCCCCTCATATCTGGCTACTCAAACCCTACATCTTTGTTAAATGCTAAAGACAAATAAGAGAAAATTTAAATTGGTTACACTGAAGTAGGTCACAGTCCATCTACTCAGGCAAAACTATTGTGTGTGTGTATGTGTGTGTGTGGGAGTGTGTTAGTGTGAGTGTGTGTGTGATTTAAAGTAGAATTTTAAAATAGCTCAAAATAAGAAAGAACAATAGTAGTAAAATATATCTTTCCTTTCTTTTTAAAATTTTTTTTCAACGTTTTTATTTATTTATTTTTTTGGGACAGAGAGAGACAGAGCATGAACGGGGGAGGGGCAGAGAGAGAGGGAGACACAGAATCGGAAACAGGCTCCAGGCTCTGAGCCATCAGCCCAGAGCCCGACGCGGGGCTCGAACTCACAGACCGCGAGATCGTGACCTGGCTGAAGTCGGACGCCCAACCGACTGCGCCACCCAGGCGCCCCTATCTTTCCTTTCTTAATAGAATCACTAACAAATTATTTTCCATATTCTCTTATGAATATAAACATTTGCAGCTTTTCAATTTCTGACATGTTAAATGTTAAATTTTCAAAGTACTCACCACCAACAACAAAAAAAGGAATATTGTTTCTTCTCTCCAGAAAAAGTTGAGAAGTGGTTATGGTACAGGAATATTTCAGGAATAATCTCCAACTTTCGAAGCATTCTATACTCTTATGATTCCAAAGACTAATTACAATATTCAACTTATTAACAGTTCCTAGTTTTGGGGTGCTAAAACAGTAGACAACAGTGGAAATTATTTTACACCTTAAATAAATATCCAGAAAATCTGGTACACATTAGATTTAAAAATATAATCTGCCAAAACCACACCTAATGGCAGATGAAACTGTAAAATTAAAAACAGCCCAATAGGAGCAAAATATACCTGCTTTCTTTTTTTTAAATATTTTAAAATATTTACTTCTTTTTGAGAGAGAGACAAACAGAGCATGAGAGGGGGACAGGCAGAGGGAGAAGGAGACACAGAATCTGAAGCAGGCTTCAGGCTTTGAGAGGTCAGCACAGAGCCCAAAGTGGGGCTCAAACTCACAAACAGTGAAATCATGACCTGAGCCGAAGTTGGAAACTTAACTTACTGAACCACTCAGGTGACCCAAAATATACCTGATTTCTGAGTCAATATTTGTGGTCAAAGTGAAATAAATCTTTATTGCAATTTGGTAAATGATAGTGACTGTGATCAAGTCACTCTGAAGAGTCCACCTGGCACACCAGACAGACAATAGAATGCCGTCTGTACCATGTAAGGTAATTGGCCTCCATGTCTATTCCTACGTTTCTGAATCCAATTTCTTTAGTTTAATATAAACAGAACAGTGCACTATTTAATTTGGGAGAATTATTAATAGTGGTAACAGAATAGCATCAAATCTTTATTTGAGGTGACAGCATCCCAGAAATTGTTCTCTTGCTTTATGATGTTTTATCTTCCCCAAGAGTCACTGAGGTACATCCTCACCTTATTTTCTCCTTTTACAAATTAAATAATTTAGATTCCTAGGGCATCTGCCTAGCACAACATAATTTATCTCAGGGAGGATTTGTGTCTCAACTCAGATATTGGGGCTCAGAGCCTATAATGCTGTCTTAGCTCTCTAAAATACTATCTTCCTTCCACAGTCTACAATTCGGAATAACCCCTCACTGTTAGTTTCATCTAATAAAATAAATATTGTTGAGACATTTGTTTCAGTTTTTAACTCCCAGAAATAATTCCCACTCAAAGAAGAGTCAGTCTTAGTTATTCTGTAAAATTTCAGCTTCAAGAAAACAAAATCATCATCCAATATTATAGAAGGAATGTGTAGTCTTTTGTCCCTATATAATGGAAATAAAAGCCTGTTTCTTAACATGTTGCAGTAAGTTATTGTTATATTAAATATTCAATCAAAAAAGAGCAATTAAGATTACACTTATCCTGATGAGCACTGAGAAATGTATAAATTGTTGAATCAATATATTGTACAATGGAAACTAATATAACACTGTACATTAATTATACTTGAATTTAAAAAACGCATTTGCTTTTCTACATAAAAATAGATGATGGGGAAAAGTTGAGAAAATATGTTCAAGAATTAATAGTATGCATCAGAAGGAGAACAAGTCAAAAACAATAATTACCTTTTTGCTTTTGCAGTTCTTTTTATATGATTGAACTCAGCATCAAATGATGCTGCAACCCTTTATCCATATGAGTAATGGAGTGTGGCCATGGTTAACTGCATAAAGATAAACAGGAAAGCGAGTCTATCCTGGTTTTATTATGCCCATCATGGGAGTTGATGAACTTTGCTATTGCAGAAATTCCTTCTGGAGCTTTGAAGAAGAATGCAATTAAGAGACCGAAAAACAACCACAAAAGGTAATAGGTATCTATGTTGCACTGTTCTGTGTCTCTCATGTCTTTTTAAAATCTTTTGTTATTAATAAACTGGAAATCTTAACCAATATAATCTAAAACTTCACCATCAGCTATAAACTCTTATCTGTGAAATAGAGGACAGTTTATAAGTAGCCTTTTTCACATTATAAAATATTTTTCTTATATTGTATATATCTACCCTCACTCCATTTCAAGAGTATTGTGTGAGATATTGATATAGTTCTCTTTCAATGATGCAGCCTCTGAAGCTCATGGACTAAATGATATGTCAACCTCTTTGGTTAAGTTTATTCTTAGGTATTTTGTTATTTTTGGTGCCATTGTAAATGAGATTGTCTTCCTAATTTCTTTCTGTTACCTGATTAATAGTTTGTAGAAATGCAACAGATTTCTGCATACTGATTTTGTATACTGTGACCTTACTGAGTTTATTTAGCAAATCTAGTAGGTTTTTGGTGGAGTCTTTAGAGTTGTCTGTATATGGTATCATGTCATCTACAAATAGTGAAAATTTCCCTTCTTCCTTACCAATTTGGATGCCTTTTATTTCTTTTTGTTTTCAGAATGCTGTGGCTGCGATTTCCACTACTTTGCTGAATAAAAGTGATGAGAGTGACTTTGCCTTTTTCCAGATCTCAGGGGAAAAGCTCTCAGTTCTTCGCCATTAAGTATTAAATTAGCTATCAATTTTGATATATGACTTTTATTTTGTTGAGGTATGTTCCCACTAAATTACTTTTTAAAAAAAATATGAGTGGATGTTATACTTGGTGAAATCTTTTTCTGCATCAATGGAAATGGTAATTAAAAAAAAATCTTTCTTTTGTTGAATGATGTCACATTGATTGATTTGCAAATATTGAACGACTGTTTCTAGAGAATTTTTGCATCTGTATTCTTAAAGGATACTCAACACCGTGTCTCTTTATTTTTGTAATCTTTCATTTTGTTGGTATCTGGGTAATGCTGGCCTCATAGAATGAATTTTGAAACTCTCTTTATTTTTTTTTGAAGAGTTTGAGAAGAATAGGATTACCTCTTCTTATTTTTTAATATGAAATTTATTGTTAAATTGGTTTCCATACAATACCCAGTGCTCATCCCAACCAGTGCCCTCCTCAATACCCATCACCCACTTTCCCCTCCCTCCCACCCCCATCAACCCTCAGTTTATTCTCAGTTTTTAAGAGTCTCTTATGGTTTGCCTCCCTCCCTCTCTAACTTTTTTTTCTTCCCCTCCCCCATGGTCTTCTGTTAAGTTTCTCAGGATCCACATAAGAGTGAAAACATATGGTATCTGTCTTTCTCTGTATGACTTATTTCACTTAACATAACACTCTCCAGTTCCATCCACGTTGCTACAGAAGGCCATCTTTCATTCTTTCTCATTGCCAAGTAGTATTCCACTGTGTATATAAACCATAATTTATTTATCCACACTGAGATATTACCTCACACCAGTCAGAGTGGCTAAAATGAACAAATTAAGAGACTATAAATGCTGGAGAGGATGTGGAGAAACAGGAACCCTCTTGCACTCTTGGTGGGAATGCAAACTGGTGCAGCCACTCTGGAAAACAGTGTGGAGGTTCCTCAAAAAATTAAAAATATTTCATTCTTTCTCATTGCCACATAGTATTCCGTTGTGTATATAAACCACAATTTCTTTATCTATTCATCAGTTGATGGACATTTTGGCTCTTTCCATAATTTGGCTATTGTTGAGAGTGCTGCTATAAACATTGGGGTACAAGTGCCCCTATGCATCATCACTCCTGTATCCCTTGGGTAAATTCCTAGCAGTGCTATTACTGGTTCATAGGGTAGATCTATTTTTCATTTTTCGAGGAACGTCCACACTGTTCCAGAGCGGCTGCAGCAGTTTGCATTCCCACCAACAGTGCAGGAGGGTTCCCATTTCTCCACATCCTCTCCTGCATCTAGTCTCCTGATTTGTTCATTTTAGCCACTCTGACTGGCGTGAGGTGATATCTCAGTGTGGCAATGAGAAAGAATGAAATGTGGCCTTTGTAGCAATGTGGATGGAACTGGAGAGTGTTATGCTAAATGAAATAAGTCATACAGAGAAAGACAGATACCGTATGTTTTCACTCTTATGTGGATCCTGAGAAACTTAACAGAAGACCATGGGGGAGGGGAAGGAAAAAAAAAGAGGTTAGAGAGGGGGAGAGCTAAAGCATAAGAGACTCTTAAAAACTGAGAACAAACTGAGGGTAGATGGGGGTGGGTAGGGGGTAGGGGGGTGATGGGTATTGAGGAGGGCACCTTTTGGGATGAGCACTGGGTGTTGTATGGAAACCAATTTGACAATAAATTTCATATTCAAAAAAAATTGAAAATAGACCTACCCTATGAATCAGTAATAGCACTGCTAGGAATTTACCCAAGGGATATAGGAGTGCTGATGCATAGAGGCACTTGTACCCCAATGTTTATAGCAGCACTTTCAACAATAGCCAAATTATGGAAAGAGCCTAAATGTCCATCAACTGATGAATGGATATTAATTCTTCTTAAACGTTTGGTAGAATTCACCTTTGATGTCATCTGGTCCTGGTCTTCTGTTTTTTGGTAATATTTTCTTTACTGATTCAATTCATTGCTGGAAATGAGGGTGTTCAAGTTTTCTATTTCTTCCTTATTTAATTTTGGAAGGTTGTGTGTTTCTAGGAATTTGTTTATTTCTGCTGGATTTTCCACTTTGTTGGCATATAATTTTTCTAATTACCCTTTTATAATTCTTTGCATTTGTGTGCTATTCATTGTCATTTCTCTTCTTTCATTTCTGATTTGTTTTTGAGTCTTGTCTCTCTTGTTTATAATGAGTTTGGCTAAGAGTTTATCAGTTCTGCAGGTCATTCAGAGAATGAGCTTTGCATTTAATTGATATGTTCTATTGTGTTTTTTTCTTTGTTTTTGTTTTTATTTTCTGATGTGTTCATTTCAGCTGTAATCTTTATTATTTTCTTCCTTTTACTGGTTTTGGATTTTGTTTGCCTTTCTTTTTCTAGCTTCTTTTTTCATAACATTAGGTAGTTTCTTTATTATTATTATTTTTTTTTTGCTTTTTGAAATCTTTTTTTGCCTATCACTTCTTACTTAGAAATGTTTTGTTACATACCAAATATTTTGGACTGTTGTGTTTTTATTTTCATCATCTTCAAGTATTTTTTTAATTTCCTCTTTGATTTCATTGTTTAGTAACATATTGTTTAACCTTCATAGTTTTGTGTTCTTTCAAATTTTTCTTGTTCAGATTTTTTTGTGCTCTTCCAGATTTCCAATTTCATAATGATGTTGTCAGAAGAGATGCATGGTATGACCTCAGTATTCTTGTGATTGTTAATCTTGTTCTGTGGCTTAATAAATGTTTTATTTTGGAGAATGTTTTATGTGCACTTGAAAATAATGTGTAATCTGCTATTTGAAGATGAAAAATTCTGAATGTATCTGTTAGTTTCATCTGTTCCAAAATGTCATTCAAAGCCACTGTTTTCTTGTGAATTTTCTGTTTGATCTATTCATTGATATAAGTAAAATGTTAAATTCTCCTATTATTTTTTTTAAATTTTTAATTTAAATTCCAGTTAGTTAATATAAACTATAAAATTAGGTTCTGGTATAAAATACAGTGATTTAAAACTTCCAAACAACACCCAGTGCTCGTCATAAGTGTATATTTAGTCCCCATTACCTATTTAACCCATCCCCCACACACATCACCTCTGGTAACAATCAGTTTCATCTCTATAGTTAAGGTTCTGTGTTATGGTTTGCCTCTCTGTTTTCCCCTTGCTCATTTCTTTTGTTTCTTTAATTCCACATTACTGAAATTATGTGGTATTTGTCTTTCTTTGATCTATCTCACTTACCATAAATCCTTCTGGCTTCATACATTTCATGGCAAATGGCAAGATTTCATTCATTTTATTCCTGAGTAGTATTCCACTGAATATGTACACTACTTCTGGTTTAACTATGCAGTTGATGGACACTTGAACTATTTCCATAATTTGACTATTATAGGTAATGCTGTTATAAGCATCAGGGTGCATGTACCCATTGGATTAGAACTTTTGAATTATTTGAGTAAATACCTAGTAGTTCAATTGCTGGGTCATGGGGTAGTTTTATTCCTAATTTTTTGACGAACCTCCATACTGTTTTCCAGAGTGGCTGCAGCATTTTTCATTCCCACCAGCAATGCAAAACAGATCCTCTTTCTTCGCATCCAAGCCAACATCTGTTGTTGCCTCAGTTGTTAATGTTAGCCATTCTCACAGGAGTAAGGTGATATCTCATTGTAGTCTTGATTTGTATTCCCCTGATGATGAGTGATATCGAGCATTTTTTCATGCGTTGATAGGCCACCTGGATGTCTTCTTTGGAGAAGTGTCTATTCATGTCTTTTGCCCATTTCTTCACTGGATTAGTTGTTTTTTGGGTGTTGAGTTTGATATGTTCTTTATAGATTTTGGTTACTAACCTTTATCTGATATGTCATTTGCAAATATCTTCTCCCCCTCTATCATTTGCCTTTTAGTTTTCCTGATGGTATTCTTCACTGTGCAGAGGCTTTTTATTTTGATGAGGTCTCAATAGTTCATTTTGCTTTTGTTTCCCTTGCCTCCAGAGACATGTTGAGTGAGAGGTTGCTGCGGCCAAGATCAAAGAGGTTTTTGCTTGCCTTCTCCTCAATGATTTTGATGGCTTCCTGTCTTACATTTAGTCTTTCATCCATTTTGAGTTTATTTTTGTGTTTGGCATAAGAAAGTGGTCCAGGTTCATTCATCTGCATGTCACTGTCCTGTTTTCCCAGCACCACTAGCTGAAGAGACTGTCTTTATTTCATTGGATATTCTTTCCTGCTTTGTCAAAGATTAGTTGGTCATACGTTTGTGGGTGCACTTCTGGGTTCTCTATTCTGTTCCATTGATCTGAGTGTCTGTTCTTGTACTGGTACCATACTGTCTTGATGATTACAGCTTTGTAGTACAGCTTGATGTCTGGGATTGTGATGCCTCCTGCTTTGGTTTTCTTTTTCAAGATTTCTTTGGCTATTCGGGGTCTTTTGTGGTTCCATACAAATTTTAGGATTATTTTTTCTAGCTCTGTGTGAAGAATGCTGGTGTTATTTTGATAAGGATTGCATTGAATATGTAGATTGCTTTGGTAGTGTCGACATTTTAACAATATTTGTTCTTCCTACCAAGGAGCATGGGATCTTTTTCCATTTATTTGTGTCTTCAATTTCTTTCATAAGCTTTCTATAGTTTTCAGCGTATAGATTTTTCACCTCTTTGGTTAGATTCATTCCTAGGTATTTTATGGTTTTTTGTGCAACTGTAAATGAGATCGATTCCTTGATTTCTCTTTCTGTCATTTTATTTTTGGTGTATAGGAATGCAACTGATTTCTGTGCATTGATTTTATATCCTGCAACTTTGCTGATTTCATGAATCAATTCTAGAAGGTTTTTGGTGGAATCTTTTGGGTTTTCCATGTAGAGTATCATGTCATGTGCGAAGAGTGAAAGTTTGACCACCTCCTGGCCGATTTGGATTCCATTTATTTCTTTGTGTTGTCTGATTGCAGAGGCTACGACTTCCAACACACTGTTGAATAACAGTGGCGAGAGTGGACATCCCTGTCTTCTTCCTGACCTTAGGGGGAAAGCTCTCAGTTTTTCCCCATAGAGGATGATATTAGCGTTGGGTAGTTCATATATGGCTTTTATGATCTCGAGGTATGCTCCCTCTATCCCTACTTCCTTGAGGGTTTTTATCTTATTATTTTTTTTTTAACGTTTGTTTATTTTTGAGACAGAGAGAGACAGAGCATGAACGGGGAGGGTCAGAGAGAGGGAGACACAGAATCTGAAACAGGCTCCAGGCTCTGAGCTGTCAGCACAGAGCCCGACGCGGGGCTCGAACTCACAGACCGCGAGATCGTGACCTGAGCTGAAGTCGGACTCTTAACCGACTGAGCCACCCAGGCGCCCCTTGAGGGTTTTTATCAAGAAAGGATGCTGTATTTTGTCAAATGCTTTCTCTGCATCTATTGAGAGGATCATATGGTTCTTGTCCTTTTTTGTATTGATGTGATGAAACACGTTAATTGTTTTGTGGATATTGAACCAGCCCTGCATCCCAGGTATAAATCCCACTTGGTTGTGGTGAATAATTTTTTAATGTATTGTTGGATCCTGTTGGCTAATATCTTGTTGAGGATTTCTGCATCCATGTTCATCAGGGAAATTGGTTTATAGTTCTCCTTTTGAGGGGGTCTCTTTCTGGTTTGGGGATCAAGGTAATGCTGGCTTCATGGAGTTTTTAAGTTTTCCTTCCTTTTCTATTTTGTAGAACAGATTCAAGAAAATAGGTGTTAACTCTCCCTTAATTGTTTAGTAGAATTCCCCTATAAATTCATCTGGTCTTGGACTCTTGCTTTTTGGCAGATTTTTGATTACTAATTCGATTTCCTTACTGGTTATGGGTCTGTTCAAATTTTCTATTTCTTCCTGTTTCAGTTTTAGTAGTGTGTATTTTTCTAGGAATTTGTCCATTTCTTCCAGATTGCCCATTTTATTGGCATATAATTGCTCATAATACTCTCTTAGTATTGTTTTCATTTCTGCTGTGTTGGTTGTGATCACTTCCTCTTTCATTCTTGATTTTATTTATTTGGGTCCTTTCCTTTTTCTTTTTGATCAAACTGGCTAGTGGTTTGTCAATTTTGTTAATTCTTTCAAAGAATCACCTTCTGGTTTCATAGATCTGTTCTACTGGTTTTTTTTTTTTTATTTTGATAGCATTAGTTTCTGCTCTAATTTTTATTACTTCCTCTCTTCTGCTGGTTTTGGGTTTCATTTGCTGTACTTTTTCCAGCTCTTAAAGGCGTAAGGTTAGGTTGTGCATCTAAGATCTTTCTTCCTTCTTTAGGAAGGCCTGGATTGCTATATACTTCCCTCCTTTCACCACCTTTGCTGCATCCCTGAGGTTTGGGGTTGTGGTGTTATCATTTTTATTGGCTTCCATGAGGTTTTTAATTTCCTCTTAAATTTATTGTTTAGCCCACTCATTCTATAGTAGAATGTTCTGTAGTCTCCAAGTATTTGCTACCTGTCCAATTTTTTTTCTTGTGGTTGATATTGAGTTCATAGCGTTGTGCTCCTAAAATATGCATGTTTTGTCTCAGGTTTTTGTACTTGTTGAGGGCTGATTTGTGTCCTATTATGTGGTCTATTCTAGAGAACGTTCCATGTGCACTGGAGAAGTATGTATATTACGTTCCTTTAGGATGAAATATTCCGGAGTGCTGAAAATGGCGTCCCCATCTCCCCAGTCTCTAGTATCCGAACTCTCTTCTCCCTGATCAGCAATCAAGCACCCGTCCTTTGTCTTCGGCTTCTGTCCACTCCCTGCTTTTACACAGTCCAGGCAGCACTTCCATCCTCAGTTTTGTCTCAGATGTGGCTGTTTTTCCCTACCTCTTACTTCTGAGGGACTGAAGCTTTGACCTATTCTGCCCCTCTGCAGGAGAGTCTCACCAAGCAATGGCTGGGTGCTGGCTACAACCAGGAATGTTTGCTGGACTGTGCTGCTGCCAATGCCCAGAGACTGCATTCAGGTGCCAGCCCGCCCTACAAAAACTTTGCAAGATAGTGTAGCAGCAGCATTTCAAGGATTATGGAAAATAACAGCACACATCTGGCACCAGGCTTCACCCTTAATGACCTTGTTCCAGCACCAGCAAATGTGGTTGTTCTCCTGGGTCCACTAGGCCTTGCCTTTGTGGGACCCACACAGCCTCTACCAGGTGTCCTCCCAGCAGGGGAACCAGCTCTCCCCGTGTGGCCCTAAGACCTTTGGACTCTGCTCTTCTCCAGAGGATTCACCCTTCCCACTAGAGCACCACCAGGTATTGAGCTGTGGAGTTTTAGACTCTGTACTCCTCCTGTTTATAGAGTTAATGGAATTTAAACCCTTTCCTTTCTCCCTTTCTAGTTCAATCCCTGCAGCTGTTTCCTCTTTTCCACTTTCTCTCCAGCTGCTTTTGGGAGGGGAGTGCTTTTACCATACTCTCTCCCCATCTCCATCCTCTCCCTGCATGCAAAATCAGCTCCCTGCCCTCCACAGCTTCTCACTCCCCCAGTTCACCTCTCTGTGCTGTGTACTTGCTGAGTTCTGTGGTTCAGGTTGTGCAGATTTTTGTGTTAATCTTCAGATCAGTTTTCTAGGTGTGCAAGATGGTTTAGTGTTGGTCTGGCTGTATTTCATGGATGTGAGACACATAAAAATCTTCCATGCTGTTCTGCCATCTTGGCTCCTCCCAACACCAGCATTCTTCACAGATCTAACGAACAATCCTAAATTTTGTATGGAACCATAAAAGACCCCGCATAGTCAAATAATGTTGAAAAGGAAAACCAAAGTTAGAGGCAACTTTATTCTGGACTTCACACTGTATTACAAATATACAATCATCAAGACAGTATGGTACTGGCACAAATACAGACACATAGATCAATGCAACAGAATGTAGAACCCAGAAATGGACCCACAGATGTATGACTTGCTAATCTGGGATAAAAAGGGAAAAAATATCCAACAGAAGAAAGAAAGTTTCTTCAACAAATGGTGCTGGGGAAACTGGACAGTGACATGCAGAAGAATGAAACTAGACCATTTTCTTACACCATACACAAAAATAAATTCAAATGGATGGAATATCTAAATGTGAGACAGGAAACCATCAAAATCCTCAGAGAACTCAGGCAGCAACCTCTTTTACCTCTGCTGCAGCAACTTCTTACTAGACACATCTCTGGAAGCAATGGAATTAAAAGCAAAATGAACTATTGGGACCTCATCAAGATAAAAAGCTTCCACACAGCAAGGGAAACAATCAACAAAACTAAAGGCAACTTACAGAATGGGAGAAGATATTTGCATATGACATATTGGATAAAGGGTTAATATCCCAAATCTATAAAGAATTGATAAAACTCAACACCCAAAAAAAGAACCCAAATAATCCATTGAAGAAATGGGCAAAAAAACATAGACACTTTTCTAAAGAAGACATCCAGATGGCTAACAGACACATGAAAAAACATTCAATGTGACTCATCATCAGGGAAATAAAAATCAAAACCACACTGAAATACCACCTCACACAGATGTTGCTGAGGATGCGGAGAAAAGGGAAAAATTTGCACTGTTGGTGGGGATGCAAACTGGTGCAACTTCTCGGGAAAACAGTCTGGAGGTGCCTCAAAAACTTAAATATAGAACTATGCTACCACCCAGAAATTGCACTACTAGGTATTTATCCAAAGGATACAAAAGTGCTGATTTGAAATGGCACATGCATGCCAATGTTTATAGCAGTGCTATCAATGATAGTCAAATTATGGAAAGAGTCCAAATGTTCATCATCTGATAAATGGATGAAGAAAATGTTGGTTTACATATACAATGGAATATTACTTGGTGATAAAAGAATGAAATCCTGACATCTTCAACAAAGTGGATAGAATTAGATTGTAGTATTATAAGTGAAATAAGTCAGAGAAAGACAAACGTATGATTTCACTCCCATGTGGAATTTAAGAAACTCAACAGATAAACATAAGGGAAGTGAAGGAAAAATAAGATAAAAACAAAGGGGAAACATACCATAAGAGACTTTTAAATACAGAGAACAAACTGGGCATTGCTAGAGGGGATGTGAGGGGATGGGCTAAATGGGTGATGGGCATTAAGGAGGGTGCTTTTGGGGATGAGCACCAAGTTTTATATTTAAGTGATGAATCACTGGGTTCTAATCCTGAAACCAATACTACACTGTATGTCAAGAAACTTGAATTTAAATAAATAAATTTAAAAAGGAAGAACAATTTTCTAACTTGTTTTTAGATGCCAGAAGTAGAAGTCCATATCTGTTGATTGTTTGTTTGTTTATTTATTTATTTATTTATTTAGGAGAGAAGCAAATCATGAAACAGACTCTTAACTATACAGAACAAGCTAAGAGTTTCTGGAGGCAAGGTTTGCAGTGTTAAATGGGTGATAGGTATTGACAGCAGTTGTGAACATGTGTGTGTGTGTGTGTGTATATATATATATATATATGTATGTATATATAATATATATTTTAAATATATTTGTATATTAAATTATATGTTATATATATTTATTATGATTATAGATTATATTTATGTTTTTAACTTACTTTGAGAGAGAGAGAGCAAGTGGGTGAAAGACAGAGAGAGAGGGAGAGAGAGAATCCCAAGCAGGCTCCGCAGTATCAGCACAAAGCATGATGCAGAACGTGAGCACACAGTCCATGAGATTATGAACTGAGCTGAAATGAAGTCAGACACCTAGCCTACTGAGCCACCAGACACCCCTATATTGTATTTACAAATATATATTTTTGGTTCAAATTTGTGTGTGTGTGTGTATGTGTGTGTGTATATACATATATATATATATATATATATATATACATACATATATATATATATATACAGAGAGAGAGAGAGAGAGGGAGAGAGAGATACCATCTCAATAGATTTAGGAAAAGCACTTGACTAGGGGCATATGTATATAATTTAAGTTTTATTTAAAATCAATGAGTTAAATACCTTTACAAAAAATACAAAAATACACGAACAGCAAATGAAATGTTAAATATGTGATATATGTCAGTGATGAATCACTGAATTCTACTGCTGAAACTAATATTAGATTATTACAGGTTTGAAGTGAAATCACATTGTAGTTTTGATTTGCATTTCCCTGTTGATGAGTACTGTGAGCGTCTTTACATGGGCCTGTTGGTCACCTAGATGTCTTCCTTGGAGAAATATCTGTTCATTTTTCTGCCTATTTTTAATTGGATTGTTTTGGGGGGTTTTGATTTGTAACAGTTCTTTACATATTTTGGATTCCAACCTTTTTATCAGGTATGTCATTTGCACATGTCTTCTTCCATTCAGTACATTGCTTTTTTTGTTGTTCATTTTTACTTTGCTGTTCTGAAGTTTGTTGTTTTGTTTTGTTTTTTAATTTTCATAGTCCATAGTTTATTTTTGTTCTTATTTCTCTTGTCTCAGGGGACATATCTAGAAATATGTCTGTGAGAAATTACTCTCTGTGTTCTCTTCTAAGATTTTTATGGTTTCAGGTCTCACACTTAGGTCATTAATCCATTTTGAGTTTACTTTTGTATATGGTGTAAGAAGTAGTCCATTTACATTGTTTCATATGTAGCTGACCAGTTTTCCCCATACCAGTTGTTGAAGAGATTGTCCTTTTACCATTGAAAATTATTTCCTGGTTTGTTGCAGATTATTTTAAAATAAAGTTGTGGCTATATTTACGGGTTCCCTATCCTGTTCCATTGATCTATGAGACCATTTTTGTGTCAGTACCTTACTGTTTTGATTACTACAACTATAATATAAATTGAATTCAAGAATTGTGATACCTCCAGTTTTGCTCTTCTTCAATGTTCCTTTGGCTATTCAGGGTCTATTGTGGTTCCAAATAAATTTTAGAATTCTCTGTTCTAGTTCTGTGAAAAATTCTGTTGGTATTTTGATAGGGATTAAATAAAATGTGTAGATTGCTTTCGGTAGTATATACATTTTCATATTTGTTCTCCCAATCCATGAGCATTTCCTTGTGTCATCTTTTATTTCTTTCACTAATGTCTTGTAGCTTTCGAGTACAAATTTTTCACCTCTTTGTTTAAGTTTATTCATAAGTATCTTATAATTATAAATGAAATTCTTTTTAAATTTCTCTTTCTGCAGCTTCATTATTAGAGTATAGAATGCAACAGATTTCTGAACATTGATCTTGTATCCTGCAACATTACTTAATTCATTTATCAGTTCTAGTAGTTTTTGATACACTCTTTAGGGTGACACACACACACACACACACATGGCACCATGTAACATGCAAATAAGTGAGTTTTATTTCCTTTTCTTTATTTTTTGAAAGTTTTACTTGATTTTTACCAATTGGGATGCCACTCTTTTTTTTATTGGTGTGACTAGCACTTCCAGTACAATGTTGAATAAAAGTGCTGAGAGCGGATATCCTTGTCATGAGAACTTTCGGGTTAAACTCTCAGTTTTCCTCATGAGTATGATGCTCACTGTGGGTTTTTCATATAGGACTTTTATTATGTTGATGAATGATCTTTCTGAACCTATTTTGTGAGGGCTTTTACCATGAATGAGTGTTGTACTTTGTCAAGTGCTTTTTCCTTTTTTTCTTAAACTTTTTAATATTTATTTATTTTTGAGAGAGAGACAGAGCACAAGTGGGGGAGGGACAGGGAGAGAGGGAGACACAGAATCCAAAGAAGTCTCCAGGCTCTGAGCACAGAGCCCGACACGGGGCTCAAACCCATGAGCTGTGAGATCATGACCTGAGCCAGAGTCTAATGCACAACTGAGTCACCCAGGTGCCCCGAGTCAAGTGATTTTTCTAAATCTATTGAGATGGTCTTATGATTTTCATCCTTCCTCTTATTGATGTGATGTATCATGTTTATGGATTTGTGAATATTGAACCATACTTGTAACTCAGAAATAAATACCACTTGTTTGTGGTGAATGACTTTGTTTCCTCAAGTTTATTTATGTATTTTGAAAGAGAGAGAGAGTGAGTTGAGGAAAGGAAGAGGGAAAGGAGGAAAGAGAGAATCCTAAGCAGTCTCCATGCTGCCAGCATAGCATGTCCTGTGAATGATTTTTTTAATGTATTGTTGAATTTGGCTTGCTAATGTTATGTTGATGTTTTATGGACCTGTGTTCATCAGGTCTATTAACCTATGTTTCTCCTTTTTTGTGGTATATTTATCTGGCTTTGGTATCAGAGTGATATCTCATACAATGAATTTTTAAGATTTCTTTCTAATATTTTGTAGAATAGTTTAAGTAGAACAGCTACTAATTCTTCCTTAAATGTTTGGTGAAAATTCCCTGTGAAGATATCTGGTTGTAGGTTTTGTTTGTTGAGAATGTTTTGATTACTGATTCAATTTCAGTGCTGGTAATTCGTTTGTTCAAATTTTCTATTTATTTATACTTTAGTTGCGATAGGTTACATCCTTCTAAGAGTTTATGCATTTATTCTAATTTTTTGGCTTAGACATTTTCATAACCTCTTATCGTACATTTCATTGTATTTTTGTGGTGTTGGTTATTTATGCTTTCACCGGTGATTTTTTTTCTTTAATTTCAGTCTTCTCTCTATACATACATTCTTTTGATGAGTCTGGCTAGAGATTTATCAATTTTGTTCATCTTTTCAATGAACAAGATCCGGGTTTCCTTGATATGTTTTATTTTTTGCTTTATGGTTTTTGTTTTTCTTTCTATGTTATTTTCTTTTTCTCCTCTAAGCTTTAGTATTTCTGCCTTCTACTGATTTTGGACTTTGTTTATTGTTCTTTTATACCTCCTTTACGTGTAAGTTTTGATTGCTTACTTGAGTTTTTTATTGCTTCTTGATATAGGCCTGCCTTGCTATAAACTTCCTTCTTAGAATGGCTTTTGCTGCATCCCAAAGCTTTTGGAACATAATGTTTTCATTTGTGTTTGTTGCTACGTACTTTTTGATTATTACAATTATTATTATTATTATTATTTCTTGGCTTATCCATTCATTTTTTAGTAATACATGTTATTTAACCTCCATGTTTTTGTGTTCTTTACAGATTTATCTGGTGGTTGATTTATGATTTCATACTGTTGTGTTCATAAAAATGCATGAAATTGCTTCAATGTTTTTGAATTTGTTGAGACTTGTTTAGTGGCCTAATGTGCAATCTATTTTGGAGAATGTTTTATGTGCACTTGAAAGAAATGTGTATTCCAGTATTTTAGCATGGAATGTTATGAATATTTGTGTTCAATCCATTTGGTCCAGTGTGTCATTCAATCTACTGTTTCCTTCTTTTATTGTCTGTTTGGATGATCTCTCCATCAATGTAAGTGGAGTGTTAAAATCCTCAACTATTATTGTGTTACTATCAATTAGTTCTTTTATGTTTGCTATTACCTGTTTTATGTATTTGGATGTTCCCATGTGGGTGTATATATATTTACAGTTGTTATATAATCTTGTCAAATTGTCCTTCCTATTATTATATAGTGTCCTTTGTCTTGCTGAGAACTCTGTTTTAAAGTGCATTGTACTACAGGCCAATATCCCTGATGAATATGGATGCAAAAATTCTCAATAAGATACTAGCAAATCGAATTCAACGGCATATAAAAAGAATTATTCATCATGATCAAGTGGGATTCATTCCTGGGATGCAGGGCTGGTTCAACATTCGCAAATCAATCAACGTGATACATCACATCAACAAAAGAGAAGAGAAGAACCATATGATCCTGTCAATCGATGCAGAAAAGGCCTTCGACAAAATCCAGCACCCTTTCTTAATAAAAACCCTTGAGAAAGTCGGGATAGAAGGAACATACTTAAAGATCATAAAAGCCATTTATGAAAAGCCCACAGCTAACATCATCCTCAACGGGGAAAAACTGAGAGCTTTTTCCCTGAGATCAGGAACACGACAGTGATGCCCACTCTCACCGCTGTTGTTTAACATAGTGCTGGAAGTTCTAGCATCAGCAATCAGACAACAAAAGGAAATCAAAGGCATCAAAATTGGCAAAGATGAAGTCAAGCTTTCTCTTTTTGCAGATGACATGATATTATACATGGAAAATCTGATAGACTCCACCAAAAGTCTGCTAGAACTGATACAGGAATTCAGCAAAGTTGCAGGATACAAAATCAATGTACAGAAATCAGTTGCATTCTTATACACTAACAATGAAGCAACAGAAAGACAAATAAAGAAACTGATCCCATTCACAATTGCACCAAGAAGCATAAAATACCTAGGAATAAATCTAACCAAAGATGTAAAGGATCTGTATGCTGAAAACTATAGAAAGCTTATGAAGGTAATTGAAGAAGATATAAAGAAATGGAAAGACATTCCCTGCTCATGGATTGGAAAAATAAATATTGTCAAAATGTCAATACTACCCAAAGCTATCTACACATTCAATGCAATCCCAATCAAAATTGCACCAGCATTCTTCTCCAAACTAGAACAAGCAATCCTAAAATTCATATGGAACCACAAAAGGCCCCGAATAGCCAAAGGAATTTTGAAGAAGAAGACCAAAGCAGGAGGCATCACAATCCCAGACTTTAGCCTCTACTACAAAGCTGTAATCATGAAGACAGCATGGTATTGGCACAAAAACAGACACACAAACAAATGGAATAGAATAGAAACCCTAGAACTAGACCCACAAACGTATGGCCAGCTCATCTTTGACAAAGTAGGAAAGACTATCCAATGGAAAAAAGACAGTCTCTTTAACAAATGGTGCTGGGAGAACTGGACAGCAACATGCAGAAGGTTGAAACTAGACCACTTTCTCACACCATTCACAAAAATAAACTCAAAATGGATAAAGGACCTAAATGTGAGACAGGAAACCATCAAAACCTTAGAGGAGAAAGCAGGAAAAGACCTCTCTGACCTCAGCCGTAGCAATCTCTTCCTCGACACATCCCCAAAGACAAGGGAATTAAAAGCAAAAGTGAATTACTTGAACCTTATGAAGATAAAAAGCTTCTGCACAGCAAAGGAAACAACCAACAAAACTAAAAGGCAACCAACGGAATGGGAAAAGATATTCGCAAATGACATATGGGAAAAGGGCTAGTATCTAAAATCTATAAAGAGCTCACCAAACTCCACACCCGAAAAACAAATAACCCAGTGAAGAAATGGGCAGAAAACATGAATAGACACTTCTCTAAAGAAGACATCCGGATGGCCAACAGGCACATGAAAAAAAGTTCAGCATCGCTCCTTATCAGGGAAATACAAATCAAAACCACACTCAGATATCACCTCATGCCAGTCAGAGTGGCCAAAATGAACAAATCAGGAGACTATAGATGCTGGAGAGGATGTGGAGAAACGGGAACCCTCTTGCACTGTTGGTGGGAATGCAAATTGGTGCAGCCGCTCTGGAAAGCAGTGTGGAGGTTCCTCAGAAAATTAAAAATAGACCTACCCTATGACCCAGCAATAGCACTGCTAGGAATTTATCCAAGGGATACAGGAGTGCTGATGCATAGGGGCACTTGTACCCCAATGTTCATAGCAGCACTCTCAACAATAGCCAAATTATGGAAAGAGCCTAAATGTCCATCAACTGATGAATGGATAAAGAAATTGTGGTTTATATACACAATGGAATATTACGTGGCAATGAGAAAAAATGAAATATGGCCTTTTGTAGCAACGTGGATGGAACTGGAGAGTGTGATGCTAAGTGAAATAAGCCATACAGAGAAAGACAGATACCATATGGTTTCACTCTTATGTGGATCCTGAGAAACTTAAACAGGAACCCATGGGGGAGGGGAAGAAAAAAAAAAAAGAGGTTAGAGTGCGAGAGAGCCAAAGCATAAGAGACTGTTGAAAACTGAGAACAAACTGGGGGTTGATGGGGGGTGGGAGGGAGGAGAGGGTGGATGATGGGTATTGAGGAGGGCACCTTTTGAGATGAGCACTGGGTGTTGTATGGAAACCAATTTGTCAATAAATTTCATATAAAAAAAAAAAAGAAAATTCATCCGTTCTTCTCAAGGGCACAACAAACAATCCCCAGGATAGGTCATATGTTAGGTTGCAGAACAAGTCCCAGGAAATTTTAATAAGTTGATATTATATCAAGTGTTATTTATGACCACAAATATATGAAACTGATAATCAATAAAAGGAGGAATTCTGGAAAATTCACTAATATGAGCAAATTAAACAACACACTCTTGAATGACCAGTGGTTTAAAGATGAAATCAAAAAAGGAAAGGAAAAGTTTTGAAACAATTAAAAATGAAATCACAGCATAAAAATTATAAACCATAGCAAAATGCCCACATTTAAAAAACAAAAAAATAGGGGCGCCTGGGTGGCGCAGTCGGTTAAGTGTCCGACTTCAGCCAGGTCACGATCTCGCGGTCCGTGAGTTCGAGCCCCGCGTCAGGCTCTGGGCTGATGGCTCAGAGCCTGGAGCCTGTTTCCGATTCTGTGTCTCCCTCTCTCTCTGCCCCTCCCCCGTTCATGCTCTGTCTCTCTCTGTCCCAAAAATAAATAAAAACGTTAAAAAAAAAAAATTAAAAAAAAAAACAAAAAAATATAAATAACAAAATATTAAATATTCAATGTAACATCACACCTCATAGAATTTGAAAAACAAGAAAAAACTAAGCCCAAAGTTGGCAGAAGAAAGGAAATAACAAATATCAGAGCAGAAATAATTGAAACAGCAAACAGAAAAATAATTTAAAAAATAAAATTGAGTAAACTTTAGCTAGAGTTACCAAGATGAAAGGAGAGGAACCAAGTAAATAAAATTATGCATGAAAGAGGAAGCATTGCAATGGATACACAAATACAATAAAAAGACGACTATGAAAAATCATGTTAGCGAATGGATAACCTACATAAAAGGGATACATTCCTTAAAACATACATCCTTCCAAATCTTAACCATGAAGAAAGAAAAAAAAAAAGTAAACTGATAAGTAACAACAAAGGACATTGAATCAGTAACCAAGTCAAGGATCAGTCTCATGTGTCAGTTGCATTAATCATTTGAAAAATAATTCATACCTAATCTTCTCAAACTCTTCCAAAAATTTGAATAGGAGGAAACACTCTCAAACTAATTTTGTAATAATGGCACTGCCCATATAAAAAATCCAGAATAGAATATCATAATCAAATAAAAATACAGGCCAATATGCCTAAAGAATATACACATGAAAATTCTCAGTTAAGATCCTACCAAACTGAATTTAACAGCATATTCAAATGATCACACAACATGATTAAGGGGGATTTATACCTTTTATTCACAGGTGATTTTACATACTAAAACCAATCTATATAATACACCACATTAATGGAATAAAATAAAACAATTAATATAATAATCTTAAATTTATGTAGTAAAACATTCGACAAATCCAAAAAAAATATTCATGGTATAAACTCCCAATAATAAATTGACTAAAGAAATATAATACATCTACATAATAACTGCAAACATGTCCAACAGTGAAAGTTTAAAGTTTTCCATCTAAAACCAGGAACAAACCAAATGTACCGAGTCTCACATCTCCTACTCAATATAGTACCAGAGATGCTAGCCAGAAGCAATTACAAAAGGAAAAGAAGTAAAAGTTATCAAAATCAGAAAAGAAGTAAAATTGTCTCAGTTTATTGATGTCACAATCTTGTATAGGGAAATCCAAAAGACATCACTAAAAAACAAGACTAAAAAAAAAATAGTAAACTCAGAGTACAAAGTCAAAATACAAAATTCAGTTGCATTTCTAAATACTAACAATAAAAAGAAATAAAGATAATAATCCCATTTATAATAACATAAAAATAAAACATCAAAATATTTTTTCCAAATTTTTATTTGAATTATAGTTAGCTAACATACAGAGCAATATAGTAGAATTCAGTGATTCATTACTTACATACCACACACAGTGCTGATCATAACAAGAGCCCTCCTTAACAGCCATCACCCATCTAGCCCATCCCCCACCCACCTACCTTCATCAACCCTCAGCTTGTTCTTTACTTTAAGAGCCTTTTGTGATTAGTTCCCCTCTCTCTTTCCCCCCTCCCATATGTTCATCTGATTTGTTTCTTAAATACCACATATGAGTGAAATCATATGGTATTTGTCTTTCTTCGACTCACTTATTATTTTTCCTAATGTTTTATTTTTGAGAAAGATCAAGCAAGGAGGCACAGAGAGAGAGAAAGAAAGAGAAAGAGAGACAGAGAGAGAGAGAGAGAAAGAGAATCCCAAGCAGGCTCTGCACTGTGAGCACAGAGCCCAATGCAGGTTCAAACCCATGACTATGAAATCATGACCTAAGCCAAAACCAAGAATTGGACCAGCCATCCTGGTGCCCCTGACTCAGTTTGCTTAACATAATACACTCTAGCTCCATCCACACTATTGCAGATTGCAATTTTTTTGATGGCTCTGTAATATTCCATTGTATGGATATACCGTATCTTCCTTATCATTCCAATGGACATTTGGTTTCTCTCCTTAGTTTGGCTATTGGTGATAGTGCTGCTATAATCACTGGGGCATATGTACACTTTTAAATCTATATTTTTGTATCATTTTGGTAAATACTTACTAGTGTGATTGCTGGATCATAGGGTGTCCTATTTTAAACTTTTTAAGGAATCTCCATATTGTTTTCTGGAGTGGCTGCACCACTTGGCATTCCCAACAATAGTGTAAGAGGTTTCCTTTTGCTCAGCATCCTGGCCAACACCTGTTGTTTCTTGTGTTGTTAAGTTTTGCCATTCTGGCAGGTGTGAGGTAGAATCTCATCAAGGTTTTGATTTGTATTTTCCTGATGATGAGGGATGTTGAGCATCTTTTCACATGTTTAATAGCCTTCTGGATGTCTTCTTTGGAGAAATGTCTATTCATGTCTTCTGATCACTTCATAACTGGGTTATTTTTTGGGAGGGTTAAGTTTGATAAGTTATTTATAGACTTTGGATTCTACCCTTTTTCAGATATGTCATTTCCAACTATCTTCTTTCATTCCCTTGGCTGTCATTTAGTTTTGCTGTTTCCTTTGTTGTGTAGAAGCTTTTAATCTTGATGAAGTCCCAAAAGTTCATGTTTGCTTTTGTTCCCCTTGTCTCTGGCAACATGTCTAATAAGAAGTTGCTCCAGCCAAAGTCAAAGAATTTGCTACCTGTATTCTCCTCTGGAATTTTTATGGTTTTCTGTCTCAAATTTAAGTCTTTAATCCGTTTTTAACTTATTTTTGTGTATAGTTTAAGAAAGTATTCTAGTTTAACTTTTTCTGCATGTTGCTGTCCATTTTTCCAAACACCATTTACTGAAGAGACTGTCTTTTTTTTTTCCATTGGATATTATTTCCTGCTTTGTTGAAGATTAGTTAACCTTAAAGTTATGGGTCAGTTTCTGGGTTTTCTATTCTGTTCCATTGATCTATTTGTCTGTTTCTGTACCAGTACCATATGGTCTTGATGACTATATCTTTACAACATAGCTTGAAATTCAGAATCATTATGCCTCCAATTTTGTTTTTCTTTGTTAATATTGCTTTGGCTATTCAGGGTCTTTTATGGTTCCATACAAATTTTAGGATTGCTTGTTTTTTATCTGTGAAAAATTGTGGAGTATTTTGAGTGGGATTGCATTAAATGTGTATATTGCTATGGGTAATATAGACATTTTAAAATATAAGCTTTTCCAATCCATGAACATGATATTATTTTTCATTTTTTTATTTTTTAAAAAATTTAAAGCTTATTTACTTAGAGAGAGAGAGAGGGAGAGAAAGAGAGAGAGAGTGAGCATGAGAAGGTGAGGGACAGAGGGAGAGGGAGAGAAAGAATCCCAAGCTGGCTCTGTACTGTCAGCACAGAGCCGAATGCAGGGCTTGAACACATGAACTGTGAGATCATGACCCGTGCCTAAATGCTTAACCGACTGAGACAATTTCTTTATGTGTTTTATTGCTTTCAGGCTACAGACCTTTTACCTCTTGGATTAGGTTTATTCCTAGTTATCTAATTATTTTTGTCGCAGTCGAAAAATGGATTGAGTCTTTGGTTTCTTTTTTCTGCTGCTTTGTTACTGATATACAGAAATGCAACAAATTTCTATATGTTGATTTTATATCCTGAGACTTTGCTGAATTCGTGTATTAGTTCTAACAATTTTTTTAAATGTTTATTTACTCACTTTTGAGAGAGAGAGAGAGAGAGAGAGAGACAGTGAGTGAGCACAGGAGAGACAGAGAGAGAGAGAGACAGAATACCAAGCAGGCTCATGCTGTCAGCACAGAACTCAACCTGGGGCTCGAACCTACCAACCAGGAGATCATGACCTGAGCCAAAACCAAGAATTGGATGCTTAACCGACTGAGCCAACCAGGTGCCCAAGTTCTAACAATTTTTTGATGGAAGTTTTTGGATTTTCTACATAGGACATCTTCTGTCTGCAAATAGTGAAAGTTTGACTTCTTTGCAGATTTGGATGCTTTTTATTTCTTGTTGTTTAATTGATGATGCTAAGTCTTCTAGTACCATGTTAAATAGTGATGGTGAGAGTGGACATCATTGTCTTATTCTTGATCATAGGGGGAAGGCTCTCAGTTTTCCCCATTGAGGATGATATTAGCTGTGGGTCTTTCATCTGTGGCGTTTAGGATGTTGAGGTGTATTCCATGTACCCATACTTTGTTGAGGGTTTTTATCAAGAAGGATACTGTATTTTGTCAAATGCTTTTTCTGCATCTGTTGAGAGGATTATATGGTTCTAATTCTTTCTTTTATTAATGTTGTGTATCGCACTGAGTGATTGAATATTAAGGAGTCCTGGGATGCCTTGGTGGCTCAGTCGGTTGAGCGTCCGACTTTGGCTCAGGTCATGATCTCGCAGTCTGTGAGTTTGAGCCCCGCGTCATGCTCTGTGCTGACAACTCAGAGCTTGGAGCCTGCTTCGGATTCTGTGTCTCCCTCTCTCTCTGCCCCTTTCCCACTCATGCTCTGTCTCTCTCACTCTGCTAAAAATAAATAAACATTAAAAAAAATTGAAGGATTCCTGCAGCCCCAAAATAATTCCAAGTTGGCCATGGTGAATACTTCTTTAAGTGTACTGTTGAATTCAATTTGCTAGTATCATTTTGAGAATTTTTCTCATCCAGTTTCATCAGGATATTAACTTGAAATTTTCCTTTTTAGTGGAGACTGTCTGTTTTGACTCTAGGTAATGCTAGCTTCATAGACAGTTTGGGAGTTTTCCTTCCATTTCTAAATCTTGGAATAGTTTGAGAAGAATAGGTGCTAACTCTTCTTTGTCTGCTTGAATTCCCCCTTGGAAACCATCTGACACTGGACTTTAGTTTGTTGGGAGATTTTATATTACTTTTATTAAATTTCTTTGGTGATTATAGGTCTTTTCAAACTTTCTATTTCTTCCTGTTTCAGTTTTGACAGTTTGTATGTTTTTGATAGTTTGTATGTTTCTAGGAATTTATCCATTTCTTCCAGATTGCCCAATTTGTCCACATATAATTTTTCATAGCATTCTCTTATAATTTTATTTCTGTGGTGTTTGTTATGAGCTATCCACTTCCATTCATGATTTTATTTATTTGGGTCCTTTCTCTTTTCTACTTGCTAAATCTGGCTACGGGTTCCTCAATTGTATCAATTCTTTCAAAAAACCATATCTTTCAAAGAACCATCAAATCTTACTTTGCTTGATCTGTTCTACTGTTTTTGTTTGTTTGTTTGTTTACTATTTTTTCTGCTCTAGTTTTTTGTGTTTATTTATTTTACTTATTATTATTATTTATATTATTATTGGTATTATTGTTCCTATTTTATTATTTACTTAAAATAACTACTATTTTATTCTAGCTTTATTTATGACTCCTTTTCTAGCTACTTTAGGTGTAAAGTTAGATTGTGTACGTGAGACCTTTCTTACTTTTGAAAGTAGCCCTGTATCACAATACACTGTACTTCCCTCTTAGGGCTGCCTTTGGTGCATACCACAGGTTTGGGATGGTCATGTTTTCATTTTCATTTGCTTCTATGTAGCTTTTTATTTTATCTTTAATCTATTGGTTAACCCATTTGTTGTTTAGTAGGATGTTCTTTAACCTCCATGCACTTGTGGTCTTTCCAATTTTTTTCTTATAGTTGACTTCAACTGTCAAAGCATGTTTTGTGGTGTGACAATATGTATGTTCATGGTATGATCTTGATCTTTTTGTACTTGTTGGGTACTGATTCGTGATGCAGCATGTGATCTATTCTGTGATCTGTTCTGGAGTTCTGTGTGCACTCAAAAAGAATGTGTATTCTGCTGCTTTAGGACAAAATGTTCTGAATATATCTGTTAAGTCCAATAAAGTTCAGTGTGTCATCCAAAGCCTTTGTTTCCTTGTTAATGTTCTGCTTAGATGATCTGTCCATTGCTGTTGGTAGAGTATTAAAGTCCCATACTATTATTGTATTATTATCAATAAGTTTTTGTTATGTTTGTGATATATATATATACACACTTGGTTTTCAAGTTGGGGGTATAAATATTTATAATTGTTATATCTTAATAGATATACCCCTTAATTATTATATAATGCCCTCATTCATCTCTTGTTATAATCTTCATTTTAAAATGTAGCTTGCCTGACATAAGCATGGCTACTCTGCTTTTCTTTTGACCTCCATTATCATGATAGATGATTCTAGCTTTCAATCTGCTGAAGTCTTTGGGTCCAAAATGAGTCTCTTGTAGGCAGTATATAGATGGATTGTTTTTAATCCATTCTGATACCCTATGTCTTTTTATTGGAACCCTTAGCCCATTTACATTTAGGGTGTTTATTTTTTTAAGTTTTTATTGATTTATTTTGAAAGAGCGAGAGAGAACACGAGAGCAAGAGAGGAGAGAAAAAGCAGGGGAGGGTCAGGGAGAAGGAAACTATCCCAAGCAGGCTCTGCATCATGAGCATAGAGCCTGATGTGGGGTTTGAACTCACAAATTGTGAGATCATGACCTGAGCCAAGTTCAAGGGTTGGATGCTTAACCAACTGCACCACCCAGGGGCCCCAACATTTAAGGTGTTTATTGAAAGATATAAGTTTAGTGCCATTGTGTTACCAGTAACATCGGTGTCTCTGATGATGTTCTCTGTTCCTTTATAATATTGTTGTTTTCAGTCTTTTATTTTCCCCTTTAAGAGTCCCCCTTAACATTTATCCAGGGCTGGTTTAATGGTCACAAACTCCTTTAGTATTTGTTTTCCTGGCAAACTGTTTATCTCTCTTTCTATTCTGAATGACAGCCTTGCTGGATTTAATATTCTTGACTATATGTCAAGATTGAATATTAAGGAGTCCTGGGATGTCTTCCATTCAGCAAGTTGAATATATTCTGCCATTCCCTCCTGCCTGCCAAGTTTCTGTAGACATATCTGTTATGAACTTTATCTGTCTTTATTTGTATGTTAAGGACTATTTTCCCTTGCTGCTTTAAGAATTATTTCCTTGATTATGTAATTTGTGAATTGAAATATGAAATGCCTTGGCATCGGTCAGCTTTTGTTGAATTTATGGGAGTTTTCTGTGCTTTTCAGATTTTGATGTCTTCCTCCTTCCCCAGATTATGGAAGTTTTCAGATATAATTTGCTCAACTAAACCTTGTTTCCCCACATCACTTTTTTTCTCTCTTTATCTTCTGGGATTCCTGTGTCAGGAATATTATCCCATTTTAATAGTCCTCTGACTTCCCTAAGTCTACCTTTGTGATCTGTTACCTTTATTATCCTCTTCTTTTCAGTTTCATTATTTTCCATAAATGTATCTTCTGTGTCACTAATCTGTTCCTTTGCTTAATCCATCCATTATTGTTGTATTGCAGCATTCACACTTGCATTTCAGTTATACCATTTTTAATTTCTGCCTGACTAAATTTTAGTTATTTTTTTCATCGCAGTGAGGGATTTTCTAGTGCCTTCTATGTTTTTATTTTTTAAAGCCTAGCTAGAATCCTTATAATTGTTTTTTTTTTTTCAATTCTACTTCAGACATCTTACTTATATCTGTTTGGATTAAATCTCTCGCCATCATTTCCTTCTTTTCTTTCTTTTAGGGTGAATTCCTTCATCTTGTCATTTTGGATGAAAATAATAATAAAATAAAAATTTTTAATTAAAAAATAAAAGAAGCTAGAGCCCAGGTGTTTTTTTTTTTTTTTTTTTTTTGGTCTGCTTGTTAAGAGACTTTTGATAGAAAAAAAAAAAATATATATATATATAAATTTGCTCTTTCTGTTTCGGGGGGGGTGGAACAGAAACAGAAACAAAACAAAGAAACAAAGAAACAAACAAAAACAAAGCAAAACAAAGGAGACTAGATCCAGCTTCCCCTAGTGCTGAAGATTTGCAGCACTCTATGATCACTAGACTTAGTGCATAGGAGGGGATTGTGCTGCTCTTCTGGGGGAGGTGCCTGCTGCTGTGATTCTCTGGTGTATTTTCCCCAGTGGATATGTGCCTGGTGGGGGGCAGGGGGGTGAAGCTTGCTATAGTGGCTCAATTTTCCACTTGGTGGCACTGTTTAACTCACTGAGGTTCATCAATGCTGGTGGGCTATGGGTGAAAATTGTTTCACCCCACTGTCTAGTCTCTGGAGCATGAAGTTTGGGCCTTAACAATTGCCCAATCACCCTTCCTGTGTCCCCGGGTTCTGTCAGATCCCCACTTTCACCCTGTCTTTGATCGAGCTATCCACATGAAGGCGCCTCAGCACTCGTGTGTTTTATCACAGGTGTGTGCGTGTTTCAAAACCACCCACTTCGGAGACCCTCACAGCTCAGATGTGCACTGATCCTCTGCAGGCGGGTCTTACTCCACTGTGGCTGGTCCCAGCATGTCACAGGAAGCAGTCACTGTGCCGTGGCAGCAACTCAGAGTTTATGGTAAATCCTAACACACAGTTGGTGCCAGACTTTGCTGACGTTAGCCAGCATCTTTATTCCTATACTGGTGAATGCGTAACCTCAATGGTGCCCACAGGGTCTTTTGCCTGTGGAGAGGCCTTATCACCTCTACCCAATGTACTCCAAGTGGGGGAACTGCTTCTCCCCATGCAACCCAGGGAATCCTAAGACTGTGCTGCTTGCTACTGGGGCTCTGCCCTGCTTCCTCAGGAGAGCACTGCCAGGTGTTGACCTCTGAAACTTCAGACTCTGCTTGCCACTGTTTATTTAAAAATATGGTGGTATTGAAATCCTCTCTTTTTTCCTTGTCAATGGTTTTGAAGAACTGCTTTCCTGTGCAGTCCCTGTGTGTGTTTTCACTCTATTTTTTTTCCCCACTCTTTCTCTTTCCCTGTCTCAGCACCTGAGGCTCTTTTCTCCCACAACTGCACTCTGTAGTTCCTACCTTCCACAGGCTGTTGTGTAAATATGAGCTTTGTTCTCTAAGACTTCTGATCAATGTCTTGGGTGTTCAGAATGATTTGATATTTATCAAGCTGTTGGGAGGAAGAGATGAGCTTAGGGTCACCCTCCTCCTCTGCCATCTTAAACGTCCTACCTCAGAATAATTGTCAGAATAAATTTTATTTAAATTTTTTAACATTTTTCTCTCTTTAAGATATAATTGACATAATTTCATAATTTTAATGTGTAAAACATAATGATTTAATGTATATGTGACATATATATGTATGTATATATATATATATATATAACAAAATACATGACTACAATAAAGTTAACATATCCATTGCCTCACATTGCTATAGTTATTTCCTTTTTGAAGTGGGAACTTTTAATTTCTACTCTGTTAACAGTTCTCAACTATAAAATACAGTACTGTTAATTATAGTTACCAAGCTATACATTAGACCCCTAGAACTTACTCATCTTATAACTATAAGTTTTACACTTTGGTCACTATTAGCCATTACTCTGCACCAAACTTCTCTGTTTCTAGGAAGTTTTTGCTATTGTTGTTGCTGTTGCTGGTGTTTGTTTGTTTGTTCATTTGCTTTAGATTCCACATTAAGTGAGATCATACTGTATTTGTCTTTCTCTGACTTACTTTACTTAGAATTGCTAAAAAAAAAAAAAATTCACCTGAGTAAACTTGAAGGTCTAATTGGGTTTATTAAACCATTCAGGAATTGAACAGCATTCCATCTGGTAAGTAAAGGGAAATTCCAAAGGGCTACAGAAATGGAAAGGTTTTTAAAAGCAGGACAAAGAATTCATAAATGGAAAAAAAGGATTATTTAAGGTGAGATCACCTTCCTTTGGAGACAAACTGGTCTTAGAGCATTATCACATCTTCCTTTTGGGGATGAAGTGGGCCCATCTGACAGATTATTGATGCTAACCAGAAAATTCATGCCTGATCAATTTCTGGGGATGGTGGAAAGTGCAATTAGGTTAGATATCAAGCCCCAGTTTGGTGACTTGGCCTAAATGATGTCATTTTGGTCCTGTGGTTTCCTTTGTGACAGTTCCCCCCTTTTTATAAGAATGTAAACAACCTGTCAAGTCAGACATTTCTGGAAGACTCTTTTGGCAATTTTATAGAAGTCTCCCCACCAATATCTACTCATAACTTGAATCATTTTAAGTGCCTTATGTTAGGTAAAGAAATGTAAAAGTTGAAAATGGGGTTTGTCAAGAAGCAAGGAAGAACCAAATGGATGTTTTGATCCCAGCTGTTTATTTAATTTACAAGCGTTGTTTATTCACCTTAATTTCTCTGCTTCCAGACTGTTGTCATGTTAAAAGGGCATCATGATGGCAAAAATCCTTCCATGAGGGGCCATTTTTTGCAGAAGCAGAATGGATTTCATTCACATGTACCACAATCTTTATAGATTCTGTTGCTGTTGCTGTTGTGTGAAACCCAGCTTGACTACCTAATATTTTTTTCTAAATATTCCTTTTCCATAGAGGTTATTGCCTATAATTACATTTATTAGAATTGTTAACCTTTAGAAACCATAATTTATTTTTTTTAATTTTTACTTCAGAGATAGAGAGAGATTGTGTGTGAGTGGGAGAGAAGAACAGAGAGAGAGAGAGAGACAGAGAGACAGAGAACGAGAGAGAAACACAAGCAGTCTCCATGCTCAGTGGGGAGCCCTATGCAGGGCTCAATCCCACCACACTGAGACCATGACCTGAGCTGAAATCAAGAGTTGTATGCTCGGCCAACTGAGCCACTCAGTCACCCCCAAGAAACCTTAATTTCTTTTTTATTAATGTTTATTTAGTTTTGAGAGAGAGAGAGAGACGGAGTGCAAGTTGGGGAGGGGCAGAGAGAGTGGGAGACACAATCCAAAGTAGGCTCCAGGCTCCACACAGAACCTGATACTAGGCTCAAATTCATGAACCATGAGATCATGACCTGAGCTGAATGTGGACACTTAACTGACTGAGCCACCCAAGTGCCCCAAGAAACCTTAATTTCTAATGAAAACTAATCAGTAAGCAATTGTGTATCATTTATTTTTTAGCATTCTTTAGATTTGCAGATTTATGAATAAATTTTATAACTTTTAAAAACATGGTTTTTAAAATTTTCCATTGTAGCATTGACACATCCAGGTATCTTTTAGATTCTCTGTAATAACATAAACTTATGTTGCATAATCAATGATTTAATATTGTATCTTATTTAGAAATGATGTGGATATTTAATGACTACCCATTATCTAATTTAATTTAGATAATCTTTAAAGTTTAAGAGTATCAAAAAGATTTGTGAAAGCTATTTAAGTCGACATGAGTATTGTTGAAATGTTTACTTATAAAATTTTATATCATATATATGTTATTCACTTGTTCTTAATAATTATGTTTAGATGAAATAAAATAAATTTTATAAAACATTAGACAAAGTCAGACATTATCCACACTACTATTTTTTTATACAGATCTCCTAAGAGATTACATAAAATTAATTTGGCTAGTAAACTTAGGTAGAATAAAACTTTTATATTTAATGTTGATAACTTGGAAGACATGCCTGTTTTAATTAAATCATCAACCTTAAACTAGCTTTTATATTAAATATTTTCCTAGACCACATAAACTTGTAAGAAATATTTGAGTTTGTTTCTATCTTTCTAAGTATTTGCCCAATTCTTTTTTTTTAATTTTTTTAAAAAATCTGTATTTATTTTTGAGAGAGAGAAAGAGAGAGAGACAGAGAGAGACAGAGAAACCCGGGGAGCAACAGAGAGAGAAGGAGACACAGGATCCAAAGCAGGCTCTAGGCTCTGAGCTCTCAGGACACAGCCCCAAGCGGGGCTAGAACTCACGATCCATGAGTTCATGACCTGAGCCAAAGTCGGACGCTCAACCGAGCAACCCAGGTGCCCTGAATGCCTAATTCTTATAAGCACTTGGTCTTAAACCAATTACATAGAGCTCTTTTACAAATTAATTTCAGGAATACCATCTGAAAGTATAAAGATATCCCATTATATATGTAATATATACATATATTATATATATAATTTATATTATATATTTTATATGTATATATTATATACATGTAATATATACAGATGCTATATACATATATTTATATGCATATGATATACATGTATATATACATTATATATAACTATATATACATATAATATATAAATATATATTTAAACTATGTAATATATAGAAATATATACTAAATACTATTTAAAATACTATATACATATATATGTATATTCCATATATATATGGAAAAATACTATTTAAAAATTATGTATAAATATATATAAGTATAATTTATATATATAAATTATATATATTAATACTATATATTATATATATAATATTACATATATAATAAAATCAGTACTTTTTCCTTTTTTTTTTTCTCCATCAGTCTCAGGTGATTGTGGGCTATGTTTATATATCAAAAACATGATAAGATATATAAGTTTAAGGGACAGAGAAAGAGTGCAAGTTTCTCCAAGAAAGATCTTGGTTTCCTAAGGTCAATAATTTACAGGCAGTTTGAGATAGTCCAGGATAGCTTTGGGAATGGTAAAGAAACTGGTAAATTTAGAATTGTCTTAAAAGTTGCATTCTTATTTTTGAAAAGATTTGTAAGATAAAAACAGTTGATTTCAATGATTTAAATGAAATAAAAGTTGCCTACCTATTAACCTACATCATCTTCAGATTGCATATCTTCTGAGTCCATAGTTGTAATTTTAAATATTTTGGAAGCATTGAATAAATCTTTTGGGTGTAAGAGAGGGCCCCAAAGAGGGAGCAAAGTATACTACCTTCTCAAGTCTCTAAAGCCACTTACAATAAGAGCCAAAACAAGAAAACAAACAAAAAAATCTGCTGCCTCAGGCAAGAAGAAAGCCAAGACCAGTTAAAATGAGATAACCACTGGATAATAGTTACTCCTGGGATTTACACCTTTTGTTGTCTTGTACCACTTTTTTCAAGATCCCTTTTATAGGCTCTAGTATCCATCAGAGTTTACCTTTAGCTCTTTAAGGGAATAATGTAGCAGTTTATCAGAAAATCTCTGTTACATTAACTCTGAGAGGAGTCCTAAGGGGGCCTTCTTTTGGAGATAGATGTGGGAGTGTCTATAAGGCCAATAACATGGTGGACCTTTTTTTTTTTTTTTTTAATGTTTATGCAGTACTTTTAGCATGGAAAAAAAAATCAATCCAGAATGAGTACTCAAAGGAAGAGTAACTAAGAGTTTGTCACCAGCTTGACCCCAAGATCAGATCTTTACTGCCCACCTGTTTGTACTCATAAACCTTTGTCCCACATTTTTTCTTAAGCTTATCTCTTAACTCAGGCAAGTGGAAAGTGAAACCATCCTTGGAGTGATAGTCACTATCTTGACAAGACCTACAGCCAGACCAGACCACCCAGACCAGTTTGAGCTTAACCTTTGAATCCTGCCTATGCAGATGGACTATGAAATTACCTCTAGAATGACTGAAAACTACATTTACCTCATTATAATACTAAAATCTCCACCCAAGGTGGAGCACTGGCCTCATTTACATAACATACAATGTGTGTATAGGCATGTTTCCAATGCATGCATAGCCTTATGCCGATCTCTACATAGGATGCAAGGCTTCCCTATCTAAATACTCACCTTAACCCTAAATAAAATAAGTCCATTCTACCCTTACATGGGGAGTCACATCATTAGAAACTATTTCCTGTGATCTCATTTGCTGCAAGTAAACTTTTCTTTGTGTGACAACTCAACATGGTTTCTGATTCACCAAGGAGTGAACTCTTGTTGTTCAGTTACAACAGTTTATTTTAGTTACTTCTTATATCTTTAATTTTTCATTAGTCTTTTCCAATGAGTTCTTCAATGAAAATATTTTGCAATTTTGAAAACTTTTGGAGTAATCTGTGCCAATTGAAACAAGTATCCCATTATGTTTAATTCAGAGACTGTTGCTTTCAAATGCACTTCTTAAGTGATATCTAATTAGAACAGTTCCCATAATGACAATTGTAATTCTAGATTACTCTTGGTAAGATTTTTGCCATTTTTACTAGATGATCTGCAACTTCTGAGACTAGTTCTCAGACATAAAATAAGTGGATGTGTCAGAAGGTAGCATGCCCAACTCTTTAGAATTTAAGTGTCTCCTTAATCAAAAATTTGGGTTTCTTGGAGCTGAACTAATACCTAAAAAGGATGTGCCTCTGGCTAAGGATTTATGCATGTTTTACAGTGTACCTTGCTTCACAGAAGTTTTTTGAAGTTGGCAGTTAATCTAGTGTCAATCTAACTCATTCCATGACCAACTTATTTTATTACAGGAGTCTTCTTGAGGTGGTGAACACTCTGAAAGTCACCAAATGCATGCTAATGCCCACGAATTTTTGCAGCCTTTTGACCTGTGAGGTATCTGTTAGCAATTATCTTTACCTATACAAATCAATACAAACAAATACGTGTGCTGTAATGTATCATCAGTAAGAAATGTTAATGTGTCTTGTCCATAAGATGAGCTTGAACACATCACCAATAATTCCCATGGAACTTTGGACAAAGGTAGTTGTTGGGCCAGAAATTCTCAAAGAATTTCTGAGAATTTGAGAAACTGTGGGCTGATCGAAAACAAGATGGAGAACTAACTGCAGGTACCACTAACAGTCCTCAGCATTAAAGCCAGAGATAGAGCTAAAGTGTGTTGTTTTTCACCAGGAGAATTACGGTCTGAAAGCCTAGGAGGTTGGCTCTGGGCAGACCATTCTGCCAGCTCAGTTTGGCTCTGAAAAAAATGGCCAGCTCAATTGAATTCTGGGTGAGTATGCCAGCCAATTGGGATGCAGGCAAATATGCCAGTTCAGTTGGGCTCTGTGCATAACCATCCAACCAGCTTAAACCGTTCTGCCTAGTAAAGGAAAACCAATTAGATCAGGAGCACAAATGCAAAAACAGTGGAGCTCAGCATTGAAGAGAATTTACTCACAGCCCTCACAAATAATGGGAAAGACTGTAAACTCAGAGTGTTTACAGGGAATTACACCTTGTTTCTTTTTGTATCTGAATGCTACTGGAAGTTCCCTTCAGATCGTGGTGTGACATAATCTTTTAAAAAACAAAATTCAACTGAGTAAATTTGAAGATCTACTATGGTTTATTAAATTATTCAGGAATCAGGCAACATCACATCTAGCAAGAAAAATGGAGCTCTAAAGGGCTAAGTAGAAGAAATCATTTTATAAAAAAAAAGGCAAGACAAGGAAGTCATAAATAGAAAAAAAATATTTCAGGTGAGGTCACTTTCCTTTGGGGGCAAGTTTGTTGACTTGGTCTAAATGATGCAATTCGGAGCCTATGGTTTCCTTTTAACAGAATACTTCCAATTTTAGTCCATGTTGCAAAGAGCAGAATGTTCTTCTTTATGACCAAAAGTTATTCCTTTGTATATACCAAGTTTCTTCATTCATTCATCCATAGTTTACTTAGGAATAATTTAACCACATTGATGGAATAAATAGAAGACACGAATGAATACAAATATAACTCATGTTTATTAACTAGAAAAGTTATTGCTAAAATGGTCATACTACCCAAAGTCATCTATGCATTCAATCCAGTATCTATTAAAGTTACCATGAGAAGTTTTACAGATATAAAAAGGCAATCTTGAAATTTGGATGGAACTACAAAAGTCCCTGAATAGCCAAAGCAATCTTAAAAAACACAAAGCTAAACATCACACTTCTTGATATGAAAATATATTATACAGTTATAATAATCAGAACAGTATGGTATTGGCATAAAAATGGACATTTAGAAGGAAGAGAAGATGGCATCTGAGTAGGAGGACCCTAGGCTACTCTTGTCTGGTGGACACAACCAGATTACTATTAAACCACTGTATAAACCTCAGAAATCAACCTGAAGACTGACAGAAGAAACTCCACAACTAAGAGGAGAAAATAGGCCACATCAAAGAAAATAGGAGGTGTGAAGATGTGGTTTATGGGAGAAATGGGTCATAGTTTTTGCAGAGAGGAGGAAGCCATGGTCACAGTGAAGGCAAGAGAGAATTGAGCATATAGGGAAATGAACAAGAGAACATTTCTCCAAAGCTTTAGCTGGGAAAATTATAAATACTGATTTTTTTGTAAGTTTCTGTAACTAGTGGTGCTTAAATCCTAGAGTTTTAAAGGTCAACAAACTTTGCTAGGATGGAGCCTGGAAAACAATGCCCTGCTTCTGGGGAGAAGACAGGCAAACAATCTGGGGGCAGACAGACTGGAAATAGAATTTGAAAAGTGCCTGGGCACATGGGGGAGATTATTCACTCTTGGACCATGTCCCTGGGGGCAGCATTCACAGAGACACATCTCCAGGGATAGCACCATTTCCTTCTCTTCCCCTCATCATAAACATAGAGCCACCTGTGTGAGACAGTACAGCACCTACATTGGCTACCTAACTTGTTGACACCAAGCCCTACAACTCTTGTGCTCTGGAAGGACTGTCCTTCTTACTCATGCTTGCCTCAGTCTCAGTGAGACTGGTCTCCACCAGAAGACCCAGCACATCATATCTCTAAATCCTGGGGTTTTGAAGGTCAGTAGTCTTGGCTGGTATAGGGCCTGGATGGACTGCACTGTTTGTGGAGATAAGGCAGGAAAATAACCCACAGATAATGTGGAGACAGTGATCTGAAAAATGCCTGAAACACACAGAAGGAAGGTTATTTTCTCTTCTTAGAATGCTTCCTTTAGAGGCAGCTTTCACTGAGATGCCTCTCCAAGGATGAAGGAGCTGCTTGGCACCATCTCCCACTGCTGCTCCAGCATAAACTCAGAGCAGCCTGGAGGAAACAGAATAGCACCAACATAGGCTGCCTAACTTGCTTACACCCACTCCCAAACCCCTGCACTCTGACAGGACTGCCCTTCTCAGTCAACTTTGTGTCAGTCCCAGCTCAGCAGTCCCCTTCCCCAGAAAACCAGCAGAAACACCTATCCACACCACATAACCAACCAGAGAGCTCTAAGGGCTTCAGTTATTGTGGAAGTATTAACAATTGTCATTTAACAAGCAGATTAGAGCATACCTGGAGTTAAAACTCACCACATTCTAGCCAAGGACCAAACACTGCCCACTGCAGGCAAGAGATCCTCTGCAGACAACTGGCCTGAGGCATAAAGCAGCTAAAACACCACAGCAGGGTGCACACAGCACTCACCAGGAATACTTCCAGAAGCTCCAGGCCCTGCACACTATATGACATTTTCTTCATAAAGCCATTATTCTCAGGAGTAGAAAAAATAACTGTCTTTTCTAACGCAGAGAAGAATGCAGACTTAGACAAAATGTCAATAGGAGGAATTCATTCCAAATTAAAGAACAATATAAGGTCATAGCCAGAGATCTAAGTGAAACAGGTATAAGTAATATGACTGATGGAGAATTTAAAGCAACAATCAGAAAGATACACATTAGACTTGAGAAAAGAATGAGGACATCAAGGGGATCCTTACCACAGAGATAAGAGTTAAAAGTATCAGTCACAAATGAATAATATAGTAACTGAGATTGGAAACAGGTTTGATGCACTGAACAACAGGATGGAAGAAGCTGAAGAATGGATTACTGATATAGAAGACAAAATTATAGAAAATAAGAAAGCTGATCAAAAGAGAGAAAGTATTATGGAACATAAGAATAGTCTTAGGAACTCAGTGACTCTATCAAGCATAATAACATTTGTATTTATCCACGTTCCAGAAGAAGAAGAAGAAGAGAAAAGGTGTCAGAAAATGTATTTGAAGAAACAATAGTTGAAAACTTCCCTACTCTGGGAAAAGTAACAGATATTTAAATCCAGGAGGCACAGATAATTCCCATCAAAATCAATAAGAGTAGGCCAACACAAAGACATGCTGTAATTAAATTTGCAAAATATAGTCATACACACAAAAAAATCTTCAAAGCAGCAAGACAAAAGAAGTCCTTAACTTACAAGGGAAGACCAATAAGTCTAGCTGGAGATTTCTCAACAGAAACTTGGGAAGCCAGAAAGGGGTTGATATATTCAAAGTGCTGAATAGGAAGAAGCTGCAGCCAAGAATACTATATCCAACAGAGGTGTCATTCAAAATTGAGAGTGATAATTTCCCAAACAAAAGCTAAAGGAGTTTGTAATAGTAAACCAGCCTTCCAAGAAATATTAAAGGGGAATCTTTGAGTGGAAAGGAGAGAGCAAAGTAATCAATACAAAAAAGGTCAGAGAAAATTTACAGAAACAGCAACAACAAAAACTAATAAAATGGCACTAAATATCTATCTATCAATACTTACTTTGGGGGCACCTGGGTGGCTCAGTCGGTTAAGTATCCAACTCTGGATCTTGGCTCAGGTCATGATCTCACAGGTTGTGAGTTTGAGCTCTGTGTTTGGCTCTGCACCAACATTGCAGAGCCTGTTTGTGATTCTGCCTCTCCCTCTCTCTGCCCCTCTCCCACTTATGCTTTCTCTCTCTCAAAATAAATAAAGTTAAAAAAATACTTTGAATGTAAATGGTCTAAATGCTCCAATCAAAAGCTATCGGCTGTCAAGTGTGTCTGGGTGGCTCAGTTGGTTAAGCATCTGACTTCAGCGCAGGTCATAATCTTGCAGTCATGACTTTGAGCCCCACACTGGGCTCTGTACTAGTGGTTCAGAGCCTGCTTGGATTCTCTCTCTCTCTGTCTCTCTGTCTCTCTCTGCTCCTTCCCTTGTGCGCTCTCTTAAAAAAAGTTGTAGGTTGTCAGAATGGATAAAAAGCAATATCCATCCATATGCTGCCTACAAGATTCATTTTAGATCTAAAGGCACCAGCAGGTTAAAGAGAGAGAGCAGAGAAATATTTACCATGCAAATGAACATCAAAAGAAAGATGAATTACCAATACTTATATCAAAGTAGACTTTAAACAAAAACTGTAGGAAGAGATGAACTAGATCATTGTATCATCACGAAGGGGACTGTACAACAAGAATATCTAACAATTCTAAATATTTATGCATTCAGCATGGGAACTCAAAAATAGATAAAACAATTAACAACGTATATATAAAAAGTCATTGATAATACAATAATAATAGGGGGCTTTAACATCCCACTGACATCAATGGACAGATCATCTAATCTAAGCAGAATATAAACAATGGTTTTGAATGACACACTGGACCAGATAGACTTAACAGATATATTCAGAACATTACATCCTAAAACAGCAAAATATACATTCTTTTCAAGTATACATGGGATATTTTTTGGAAGAAATCACATATTAGGTAACAAATCAGGCCTCAACAAATACAAAAAGATTGAAATCATACCAAGCATATTTTCTGACTACAATGCCATGAAACTTGAAGTCAACTACAAGAAAAAAAAAAAATTGGAAAGGTCACATATACATGTAGGTAAAACAACATGGTGCTACACAATAAATAGGTCCACCAAGAAATCAAAGAAGAAATAAAAAAAACACATGGGAACAAATGAAAATGAAAACACATTGGTACAAATCTTTTGGAATGCAACAAAGCAGTCCTAAGAGAGAAATATATAGCAATACAAGCCTACCTTAAGAAGCAAGTAAAATCTTAAATAACTAACCTAACTGTTTACCTCAAGGATCTAGAAAAAGAACAACCAATGAAACCTAAAGTCAGGTGAAGAAACAACATAATAAAGAATAGAACAGAAATAAAATGTATAGAAACTAACCACACACACACACACATACACACACACAACCCAGTAGTATAGATCAATGAAACCAGGAATTGGCTCTTTGGAAAAATAAAACAATATAAAATAAAATAAAATAAAATAAAATAAAATAGATACCCCCCTAGCCATATTCATCAAAACTAAAAGAGAGAGGGGCACCTGGGTGGCTCAGTCAGTTGAGCGTCCGACTTTGGCTCAGGTCATGATCTCACAGTCTATGAGTTTGAGCCCTGCGTCGGGCTCTGTGCTGACCGCTCAGAGCCTGGAGCCTGTTTCAGATTGTGTGTCTCCCTATCTCTCTGACCCTTCCCTGTTCATGCTCTGTCTCTCTCTGTCTCAAAAATAAATAAACGTTAAAAAAAAACAACGAAAAGAGAGAGGTGCAAACAAACAAAACCACAAGTTAGACAGCAGAAATAACAACCAACACCACAGAAAAACAATTATAAGAGAATATTATGAAAAACTATATGTGAAAAAATGAACAAACTGGGAGAAAGGGATATACCCCTAGAAACATATAAAGTTTTAAAACTGAAACAGGAAGAAATAGAAAACTCGAATAGACTGATAACCAGCAAAGGAGTTGAACCAGTAATAAAAAACCTCCCAGAAACAAAAGTCCAGGGCCATATAGATTTACAGATGTACTGTACCAAATATCTAAAGTAAAGTTAATATCTATTCTTCTCAAAATGTTCCAAAAAATACAAAAGGAATAAAATTTTCCAAATTCATTCTATGAGGCCACCATTATCTTGATACCAAAACCAGATAAAGACTCCACTAAACAAGAGAATTACAGGATAATACACCTGATGAACATGGATGCAAAAGTTTTCAATAAAATACTAGCATATTGAATCCAACATTACCTTAAAATAATAATTTACCACGATCAGATGGGATTAATTCCTGGGTTGCCAGGGTGGTTCAATATTCAAAAATCAATGTGATATACCACCTGGATAAAATCTAGGCTATGGATCTTATGATCTTTTCAGTAGGTGCAGAAAAACTGTTGACACATACATCTATACATGGTAAAAACCCTCAATAAAGTAGGTTTAGAGGGAACATATCTCAACATAATAAAGATATACAAAAACTCACAGCTAATATCCTCTTCAGGAGGGAAAAACTCAAAAATTTTCCTTTATCATTAGGAGCAAGACAGGGATGTCCACTCTCACCACTGCGATTTAACATAGTACTGGAAGTCCTAACCTCAGCAATCAGACAACAAAAGAAATATAAGACATCCAAATGGACAATGAAAAAGTAAAACTTTCACCACATGCAAAGGGCATGATACTATATATAGAAAACACAAAAGACTCCCCTGAAATTTGCTAGAACTAATACTCAAATTCAGTAAATTTGCAATATATAAAATCAATATACTGTTGCACTTCTATATACCAATAATGATGTAGCAGAAAAAGAAATTAATTTAGAAATTCTATTTACAATTGCACCAAAAACAATATGATACTTAGTAATAAACCTAACCAAAGAGATGAAAGACCTGTACTCTGAAAACTATAAAACACTGATGAAAGATATTGAAGATAACACAAAGAAATGGTAAAACTTTCTATGCTCATGGAAAAAAATATTGTTTACTACTCAAAGCAGTCTACACATTTAATGCAATTTCTATTATAATATCAACAGTATTTTTCACAGAGCTGAGCACAAACAATCCTAAAATTTGTATGGAATCACAGTAGACTCCAAATAGCCAATGAAACCTTGAAAAAGAACAGCAGAGCTAGAGGTTTCACAAATTCTAGACTTCGAGATACATTACAATGTCTTGAAGTGTTCAAGACAGGGTAGTAGTGGAATAAACATAGACATATAGATCAATGGAACAGAATAGAAAACCCAGAAATGAACTCACAACTGTATGGATAATTAATCTTTGACAAAGAAGAAAGTATATTCAATAATAAAAAGATAGCCTCTTCAAAAAATGGTGCTGTGGAAATTGGACAGCAACATGCAAAAGAATAAAACAGGACCACTTTATTATACAATGCACAAAAATAAAGGAGAAAAAAAAAAAGAAAGAAACGGAGGAAAACCAGGAAACAGTCTTCAGTGTAGAGAACAAATTGATGGATACCAAAAAGGATGTGGGGGGGGGGCGGGGCATGGGTAAAATAGGTGATGGGGATTTAGGAAGGCACTTGTTGTGATCAGCACTGGATTCTGCATGGAAGTTTTGAACCCCTATATTGTACATCTGAAGCTAATATTACACTGTATGTTAACTAACTGGAATTTAAATAAAAACTTTAAAAATAGATATATACACCATTGGAATATAATGGAGAGGCTAGTAATAAAACCATACATAGGAAAGAGTATCCAATAGGAAAAAAAAAGACAGTCTCTGTAGCAAATGGTGCTGGGAGAACTGGACAGCAACATGCAAAAGAATGAAGCTGGACCACTTTCTTAAACCATACACAAAATTAAACTCAGAATGGACGAATGACCTAAATGTGAGAAAGGAAACTATCAAAACCCTACAGGAGAAAACAGGCAACAACCTCTTTGACCTCAGCTGCAGCAATTTCTTGCTTAACACATCTCCAAAGACAAGGGAAATAAAAGCAAAAATGAACTATTGGGACATCATCAAGATAAAAATCAAACACAAAACAAAACAAACAAACAAAAAACCTCAAAAACCTTCTGCACTGCAAAGGAAACAGTCAGCAAAACTAAAAGGCAACCAATGGAATGGGAAAATATTTTTTCAAATGACATATTGGATTTGGGGCGCCTGGATGGCTCAGTTGGTTGAGTGTCCGACTTCAGCTCAGGTCATGATCTCCCGATTTGTGGGTTCAAGCCCTGTGTCAGGCTCTGTGCTGAAAGCTCAGGGCCTGGATCCTGCTTCAGATTCTGTGTCTCCCACTCTCTCTGCCCTTGTCCCCCATTCACACTCTGTCTCTCCTTCAGAAATAAATAAACATTAAAAAAAAATTTAAAGGGTTAGTATACAAAATCTATAAAGAATTTAGCAAACCCAACACCTGAAAAACAAATAATCTAGTGAATAAATGGGCAAAAGACATGAATAGATTATTTTCTAAAGAAGACATCTAGATGGCTAACAGACACATGAAAAGATGCTCAACATTCATTGTCAGGGAAATATAAATCAAAACCACATTGAGATATCGCCTCACACCAGTCAGAGTAGCTAAAGTGAACAACTCGGTAAACAACAGATGCCGGCAAGGATGTGGAGAAACAGGAACCCTCTTGCACTGTTGGTAGGAATGTAAACTGGTGCAGCCACTCTGGATAACAGTGTGGAGGTTCCTCCAAAAATTAAAAATGGAACTACCCTATGACCCAGCAATAGTACTACTAGGAATTTATCCAAAATATATAGGAGTGCTGATTCATAGGAGTACATGTACTCCAATGTTTATAGCAGCACTTTCAATAATAGCCAAATTATGAAAAGAAGCTAAATGTCCATAAAAGGATGAATGGGTAAAGAAGATGTGGTTTATATATACAATGGAATACTACTTGGCATTGAGAAGGAATAAAAGAATGCCATTTGCAGCAATGTAGATGGAATTGGAGGGCATTATATGGTAAGTGAAATAAGTCAGTCAGAGAAAGACAGATATAATATGTTTTTACTCATATGTGGATCTTGAGAAACTTAACCGAAGGACATGGGAGTAGGGAAGGGGAAATAGTTACAAACAGTGAGGGAAGGAGGCAAACTTCAAGAGACTCTTAAATACAGAGAACAAACTGAGGGTGAATGGGGGGAGGGGAAAATGGGTGATGGGCATTGAAGAGGGCACTTGTTGGGATGAGCACTGGGTCTTGTATGTAAGTGATGAATCACAGGAATCTACCCCCAAAACCAAGAGCACACTGTACACAATATGTGTTAGCCAACTTGACAATCACATATTAAAAAATAAAATTAAATACAACAATATATATATGGTCACCTAATATTTGAAAAGGTAACCAAGAATGTTAACTGAGAAAGAATAATCTGTTTAATAAATTATGTTGCGTAAAGTATATGCCAAAAGAATGCAAAATAATAACATTTTACCCCTATTTTATACCTCTACCACAAATTAACTTGAAATGGCTTTAAGACTTAAATGTAATACCTGGAACTTTAAAAGTGTTGGAAGAAAATATAGAGCAAAAGCTCTTTGACATAGGTCTTGTCAATGATTTAAGAGTATGACAAGAAAAGCACAAACAACAAAAATAAAAATTAGAAAGTAGGACTACAAAAAACTAAAAAGCTTCTCCACAACAAAAGAAAGAAATCAACAAAATGAAAAGATGACTACATAACTGGAGAAAATATTTCCACTATGGAAGACAGTATGGAAGTCCTTCAAAAAAATAATAATTGAACTCATATGATCCAATAATCCCACTTCTTGGTATGTATCCAAGGAAATGTAAGCAAGATCTCAAAGAGTTATCTGAACTCCCATGTTTATTGCAGCATATTCACAATAACTAGTATGTTAAAAAAAAAGCTAGGTATCTATCAACAGATGAATGTATAAAGAATATATGAGATTTAGATATAGAGACAGAGTAGATATTGATTGTAGATATATAATCTATATCTATGTATACAAATAGAAACAGATTCAGATATATGTATAGACTTACATATATGTAATAGAGTATTATTCATGTGAGAAAGAAGAAATCCTGGCAATTGCAGCAACTTGGAGCTATTATGCTTACTGTAGTAAGTCAGAGAGAGAAAGACAAATACTGTGTAATGTCACTTGTACGTGGAATCTTATTTTTTAATGTTTATTTTTGAGAGAGAGACAGAATATGAGTGGGGGAGGGACAGAGAGAGAGGGAGACAGAATCTGAAGCACGCTCCAGGCTCTGAGCTGTCAGCACAGAGTCTGACATGGGGCCGGAACCCACAAACCATGAGATCATGACCTGAGCTAAGTCAGATGCTTAACCAGTTGAGCCACCCAGGCACCCCGTATGTAGAATCTTAAAAAGCCAAACTCAGAAACAGAGTACAGTGATGGCTACCAGGGATTGGAGGTGAGGGAAGTGGGAAAGGTTTGGTCAAAGCACACAAATTTCCAGTTAGATGAATACATTCTGAAGTTAATAACAGCCTTGTGATTTTGGATTATAGGAATGTAAATCTGTTAAAAGGGTAGATCTTATTCTCACCACAAAAAATTGTCACATAATTGTAATTATTCAATGTGATGAAGGTGTGTTTTACAATATAAATATGTATCAAATCAGCATGTTATCTACTTTAACCTTATACATTATAATATGGTAACTATAGGTTACAATATTGCATTGTATACTTGAAAGTTGCTATGAAAGTACAGAGTTAATGTTCTCACTGTAACAACAACAAAATGGCAATTATGTGAATTGAGTGATATGTTTACTAATTCTATTGTAGTAAAGAATTTTGCAGTATATACCCATATCAAATTATCTCATACATTTTAAACTCAGGCAATGTTATATGTCAATTATGTCTCAATAAAACTGGAAGTTTTTTTAAAAATTGAGTATAGCTGACATACAATGTTACATTAATTTCAGGGATACAACTTAGTGATTTGACAAGTTTATACATTATTCTATGTCCCCCACAAATATAGCTACCATCTATTCTATTACATCACTATTACAGTATCACTGACTATATTCTTTATGTTCTGCTTTTTAATCTTTTGACTTACTCATTTCAATTGGAAATGTTTTGTTAAAAATTAAAAAAGAAAGTGCCTGGGTTGCTCAGTCAGTTAAGCATTTGACTTTGGCTCAGGTCATGATCTCACTGTGAGTTTGAGCCCCACTTTGGGCCCTGTGTTGACAGCTTAGAGCCTGGAGATGCTTCAGATTCTGTGTTTTCTTCTCTCTCTGCTCCTCTCCCCGCCCTCCCTTATGTTTTAAAACATAAGATATATTTAGATAAGATACCGTATCTAAAGATATAAGATAACACAAGATATAAGATATATTTATCTTATGTTTTAAAACATAAGATATATTTTTTTAATTCAAAAAATTGGAAAATTTTGATTAAAAAAAAGTAACATTAAAATAACATAGGGGCACCTGTGTGGCTCAGTTAAACATCTGACTTCAGCTCAAGCCATGATCTCCCAGTTCCAGAGTTTGAGCTCCACTTGAGGCTCTGTGCTGACAGCTCAGAGCCTGGAGCCTGCTTCAGATTCTGTGTCTCCCTCTCTCTCTGCTCCTCCCCTGCTTGTGCTCTGTTTCTCTCTCTCTCTCTCTCTCTCTCTCTATATATATATATATATATGTATATATATGTATATATATATGTGTATATATATGTATATATATGTATATATGTAAAATAAACATTAATTTTTTTTTAAATATTGTAGATTCCATGTGAATAACAGCAGAAAGTATACAATCAGCAATCCAATGAAGACGGGTCAAGATAAAAAAAACAAAACAAAACAAAACAAAACAAAACAAAACAAAAACAAACAAAAACAAAACATTAAGGAGATCAGGGGCCCCTGGGTGGTTCAGTCAGTTAAGCATCAGACTTCAGTTCGGGTCATCATCTCACAGTTTGTGAGTTCGAGACCCACATCAGGCCCCGTGCTGACAGCTCGGAGCCTGGAGCCTGCTTGAGATTCTGTGTTTCCCTCTCTCTCTGCCCGTCCCCCGCTCACTCTGTCTCTCTCTCTCTCCCTCAACAATGAATAATCATTAAAAAAAAAAAAAGTCTTTTAAAAAAACGTGAAAGAGACCACCTCAATTTTAGGTTCTTTTTTTTTTAACTTTTTTAAATATTTACTTTTGAGAGAAAGAGAGAGACAGAGGCAGAGATAGAGACAGAGTGTGAGGGGGGAGGGACAGAGAGAGAGGGAGACACAGAATCTGAAGCAGGCTCCAGGCTCTGAGCTGTCAGCACAGAGCCCGATGCGGGGGTCAAGCCCACAAACCATGAGATCATGACCTGAACCAAAGTCAGATGCTTGACTGAGCCACCCAGGCACCCTCAATTTTATTTTCAACAATAGTACTAATTAATGGTATTATATTTGAAAAATTAATTGAACTATGAATTTTAGATTCTATATTAGTAAAACTTAAAAAGAAAAATATATATTCCAAATATTTTCCTTGAACTTAAAATTTATATGTAAGTGTAAATATATATACATATATATATATACATATTTATATATATAAATGTATATATATATATTATATTTACACTTATATATATACACACACTTATATATATATACACTTATATATATACATATATATATTTACACTTACATGAAATATTTATTTTCTAAAATTAAAAGGCTACATGAAAACTATCTCATATATGTCATAGCTGAGGATTCATTAGTGATGTGATTTTTGAGTAGTATTAGCGGTCTTTAAGATTTTGATATGTATTGACATTAACATTAAAAGACTTAAAAAAGAAAAAAAGTGTCAGGTTAGCGCAACCGGGATATCTATTAGCTTTTTTTTTTTTTTTAGCTCTTATAATTGCATTCTTCTTTATAGTCTCAGAAGGGATTTATTGAAAGGAAATCATCCACCTGCTTAATGGGCATAGTAAAGATCTCCTACCTCTCTCTGTACACTTAACCTGGTCACACTCCATTAGTCCATCTGCATGAGACCGGCTATATCATCTGATGGTGGATTCAACCAGACAAACAGATCTACAAGTGCAAAAAGGGTGATTATATTCTAGCTATCTTGATTTGTTCCTCTGTTTCTGATATTTTCCACTGGTTGCTGAAAAAATGTCCTAATTTTTTTTTTATCTATTTGTAAGTAGAAAAAAAATGTACTTTTCTCTTGAATATTTTTGTATAGCACATTTAAGAAAAAATGGGTTTTTGCTTTCCAATTACTTGTGGCCAGAAGAAGATACAGTTTTGCTATATGATTGGATAATGCATTTTTTTTTCCTGAGACTGAGATTCTACAGAGGAGCTACTGATTTTACTTTGAGCGGGCATCATTTCTGGGTTAGAAACTAGTAGAAAGAAATATCTCAACCATATTTATATTTTCTAATGAAACTGACAATGGGTGCCCTAATACCCAAGTTATCTATACTATGAAAAGACTATGTCCTCCCAAAATCTGAGGCATAGTTACAACCTGTGGGCTCAAATTGGTCTGAGACATTAGTTTTCACTCAGTGTAGTTATGTGGTGTTAAGCAGATCCTCAAAATCGAATTCTTTAATGTGTAAAAGGAGAAAATAAAATGAATATGTACTTCATAGGGACTTGGGAAAGATAAAATATAATAAAGCATTAGAACAGTTTCTAGGATGCTGTGAGCTTCAAATAAAGGTTTGATATTAATCCACCACCACTGTCAATAATTTTCTGTGTTAATATATACTAAGTCATTTACATTAAACTTAAGGAATTATATTAAAGAAGAGTAACAATGAACAGAGGGGCCAGTTGCCATGCACGGTACAGACCATGTTCCCTTGTGTGTCTGGTATCCCAGGTGGGCTGTTCAGTGACCCACAGTACAAAAGTGCAGCAGAAATTTCCCAGTGACCCCCTCTCCCTGGTACCCTTCTGGTCTCCCTCCATTCACCCAGCAAGCAGCTTCAAGTTCTTCACATTTGTTGCTCCCTATGCTGGTCCTCACTTTATTTTGATCACAAATATAGACTTTGTCAGCAGGTGTGTTTTGTAGTTTATCAGACTGTTGTTTTTATTTTTCAGAGTGCTCAGATATCATCTATCAGTGAGGGTGGGATATCATAGAAAGACTATATTTTTTGATGCTATGTGTCAAAATTTTGTTGTATATTTTTATTAAGAAAACAAAATCATTTTCCGTGTTCTCAACTGCTTTAACATCTTATTTTTAATTAGCTTTAGAATTATTACACAACTATAAAATTCATTTGAAACTTGGAAATACTTCCTGAAATATCCAGATATCATAACTGCCTCTAAACACTTCCCAGAAAGAGGAGCCAATATTTCCTTCCTCTTTGAAGGGATTTTGAACTTTGACACTTAATATGTCAGAAATTAAAAAGTTGTATAGATTTAAATTTAATAAGAGAAAGTGTAAAAGAAGGTAATACTTATTCTCTTAATAAAGGTCAGATGTATTTTGTGTTCATTGTTTTACTTATTTTATAGCTTTTTTAGAATTCTGTTGTAAATCACATTTCTATTTTAGTTTCTGAACAGACTGACTATGACCTCCATTAATTTTAGCTAAGTTTAATGTGGTTTTCATTCATCTTCAGTCTGATAGAGAGGCTGGCTATGAACAGCAAGATAGGAGAAGAAACAGTAAATTGAAGTCAGAAATATCTTAGTGTTGTTCAGTTTTCCTCTCTGCATGTCAGTTTCATGAACAATTAACTGCTTTGTGCATTAAAGTAGGTAACATTTGGGAAAAAAAGTAAAGTCCTCTCTGAAAAATGGCAATGCCCCTCTAAATCTTATTTCTTGTCCTCTGAAATTTAAAGCAAATGGTAGAAACTTTAAGGAGATGAATTTCAACTTGGAAAAACATGTACTAGATACAAATTGGATGGATTTTTACATAAAACTCTGCTTAATCAGGGTTAAGATAAGAAATATATACATATTTTCATTTCTTAAAGTTCTTTTATTTATTTACTTTGAGAGAGAGAAGCAGAGAGAGAGGGAGAGAGAAAATCTCGAGCAGGCTTCATGCTGATAGTGTGGAGCCCAATGCAGGACTCAATCTGATGAACTGTGAGATCATAGCCTGAGTTGAAATCAAGATTCAGACACTTAACTGACCAAGCCACCCAGGAGCCCCTATATATTATTTAAAGTTTATATATTTATATAAAATAATTATATGCATACATAATAAGAATGTGTATAATACATATATGCATATATACACACACTAGTTGTCTAGGACTAAAAAGATGATCAAATCAAATTCTTAAATGCATAGATAGTTATTAAACTGGTGAACTGACAAAATGGATCTTATATTATCAAATGATAATGTACCACCCATCTCCTACATAGATTCTGCATAATTACTACTATAGTTAATCACTTAAACTAACACTATATACTATATGCTTATTCATCTGTAACTAGTAATATTCTAAGCACTTCATCATTTACTCCTAACTATACATAAGGCAAGACATTATACTTATCATTTTTTTCTGTATGTAGAGCAGATGGAGCAATAGGGTGTAGAGGATAAGCTGGACCCACAGCCACAGTCTGGCCTCAGAGTCTGGACTCCAAAATGATGTCCCTAGGCTATCTAAGGGATTGGTATATTGGTGATGACCATGGCCTGTTTTGGAGGATTTGTGGCTTACTCCATACAATCACAGTGCCTCACAGTGTGATTCATTCTTATAGGAAAAAGGGGGTTCAAACATTTCATATAGAATTTTCCCCAAATTGTGTCATGGTTACTTTTTAGATTGTTCTCTTTTAGGGGGGCATACTATTGACTTATAATATTCTATCAGTTTCAGTTGTAGAATGCAATGATTTGATATGTCTATGCTCTGCAAAATGTTAAAATTTTCTTATACAGAATACACCTTGGAGAGTATTCAAGATCTCAGTTGGATCTTTAGACAAGAGAGGTTAATGAAATTCTGAGATCTACAACAAAAATTCTAGAAGAGTGATTATATATATATATATATTCTAGAAGAGTTTTATATATATATATATATATATATATATATATTCATCTTTCATCTTTGGTGTTGTTTAGGGCAATAGCTAAACAAATTTACATGGCTACTGGTAAAGGAGACTGTATCAAAAAGTAAGCTCATGACTTTGAACAATGCAACCTCACTATATGTTATCAATTCTCTTTACTCATATTTGTGTATTATTAGTTTTCTGGTATATTTATGGAATTACAGGTAATTTTAATCTACAAATCTATAGGACCATGGAATTTCTTTCTGTCAACATAATCATTTTTTTCCTCTCTCTCTTTCTCTCTCCCACTAAACATTCATTTAAGTGTGTGGTGTCCCATGAGTGATTCATTAATCCTAAAGGTTTCCTATGTTATCCAAGTGAAATCTCATGGAGAAAACCAACTGGGTGGCTAACTACACTGCGAGGTCAGATTTCATCCTGGTGGGAATCTTCAGTGAATCCAAACACCCAGCTCTCCTTTGTTTGGTGATTTTTGTGGCTTTCCTGATGGCCTTGACTGGAAACACCATCCTGATCCTACTGATACATTCTGAAGCCTACCTCCACACCCCCATGTACTTTTTCATCAGCCAGCTGTCTCTCATGGACATAATGTACATTTCTGTTACTGTGCCGAAGATGCTCATGGACCAAGTCATGGGTATGAACAAGATCTCAACCACAGAATGTGGGATACAGATGTTTCTCTATGTGACACTAGCAGGTTCAGAATTTTTTCTTCTAGCCTCTATGGCCTATGACCGCTATGTAGCCATCTGCCATCCCCTCCGTTACCCAGTCCTCATGAACCCTAGGGTGTTTCTCCTTCTAGCATCTGGCTGCTGGTTCCTGGGTTCAGTGGATGGCTTCTTGTTCACTCCCATCACCATGACCTTCCCCTTCTGCAGATCTCGGGAGATCCATCATTTCTTCTGTGAAGTCCCAGCGGTGTTGAAACTCTCTTGTTCAGACACCTCCATCTATGAGATTTTCATGTACTTGTGCTGTGTCCTCATGCTTCTCATTCCTGTGACAGTCATTTCAGGATCCTACTACTTTATCCTCATCACCATCCATAGGATGAACTCAGCAGAAGGCCAAAAGAAGGCCTTTGCCACTTGTTCTTCCCACATGACTGTGGTCATCCTCTTCTATGGGGCTGCCATTTATACTTACATGCTCCCCAAGTCCTACCATACACCTGAGAAGGACATGATGGTATCTGTCTTTTACACAATACTCACTCCTGTGCTCAACCCTTTGATCTATAGTCTAAGAAATAAGGATGTTATGGGGGCTCTGAAGAAAATGTGGAATGTGGAACGTGTCTTTCACGAAACTTAAAAGTAGAAAACCTTGACATTATTGTTTTTCCTTCTCTTTACACATTGTAAATTCAGAAATTTATGTCAACTTTATTTCTTAGAATTTTACACCATGGTGTCTTATCTCACTTTTACATTTTTTTGAAGAATTGCCTGCCTGTACTATAAAACTCTTAAATTTTCTAATTCTTCTCCTTTCAAAATATATTATATAATTATATTGATGTTATATTTACTGAAGTTGTTGAATTGTATTTACTGAACTGCATCCCGACTCTGTAGAAGAACTTACATATTCTTAAAAATACATAAATTAAAATATTTAAAGAAAAAAAAGTTCATCTGAGTCTATAAAATCCATTTTAAAGTGAAAGAAGAAGAAAGGTGATGAAGAAAAAGAGGTAAAAAGTGTTAAGAATTGTTGAGTCATGGTAAAAGGTATGTGAATGTGGTTTGTACCATTCTTATTCATTCTAATTTTCTGTAAATATATAATTATCGCACACAAGCAGTTAAAATGTCAGTCTTCCTCCCTTTTTTAGTTTGTGTTCTGTTTGATGGTAGTGTAAATAACATAATATCTTATAAAAGATGCTCATTTAAATGTGACTAACTATCACTGGGACAATCCTGTCTCTTCCTACTTTGTATCATCCCTTAATTTGCTATACCATAATAATGCACATCAAGTGTACATGGTCCAAAACTGAATGCATCTAGTGGTTAAAAGCCCCACCAAATGATGGGCTTTGCATCCTTACTGTATAAGAAACTGTAGGAAAAATATGAACTCAGAATGGAAGCTTCCTTCCATTTAGGAGAGATTCCTTGCTTCAAGTGACATCTGAGCCAAGTTTTGAAGTATGTAATTTATTAGGCAGAGAGAGACAGAGAGAGACAGAGAGAGAGAGAGAGAGAGAGAGAGAGAGAAGAGATAATCAGGATATCAAATATTCACTCATTTATTCAATTATTCAATAGATATTTTATAGTATATTATATTTCAAAATAGCTAAATGAGATTAAAATCTGAATACTGCATTGTTGCTATTTTCAAGGAATTTGAGCCTGCATAGTTCGATATGCAAACAAGTGCCATACAGTATATGATATGCCTTGATGCTCATGTGAGAGTGCACAGCTCACAATGACACATCTGTTCTATCTGTTATACACAAATTTGGTCAAAAAAGGGGGACTGAGGTCAGAATCTGGGGCCCTATGTTGAATGTTGACTAAATGTGCTCTCTGATGAGTATGGGAGGCTGGGTCAGTGGAGGCTTTCTCAGGGGCAAGATACCACAGAAAAGGCACTTCTTTTCCTTCAGTGACCCAGAGTTTTACAAACAGTAGTAGAATGTTTAGATATGCATTTTAGAAATGTTACATTAGTGGTCAATTGGGGAAGTGCAGCAGCATCACAAGTAGAGAGAGCAAGTGAGTAAAAATGAACTAAATGGTGTTGATCTAAATGGAATGGGCCATACTTTGACACCAGGATGGATTGGAGGTAGGAGGGGGATATTTGGAGTATGTGAGTCCTTGATGAACCTGTTCCATAAAAACACAGACATGGATGCATGTCTACAATTATATAATGGGCTATGTCCAACTGGTGAAGAATCAGATGGATCATTTTTTTTCTCTTGACACACTGGATTAGTTCATAACTGTTAAATAAAGATCTTGCAGTGTTTGGAGAAACAATATCAGAAAACCAATTTCCAAAATTTTTATTGCAGTAAAACTGAATTAATACAATATGCATGCTTTAAAGTAATTGAAAATTGTATGTATCATCCCTCAATTTTCTGGACTATAATGATACATTTGATGATTCCATTTATAACACCCTAAACATGGAGAAAAAATGAGACAAAATGAAATAAAATAAAATATGCTTTTTTTATTCCAAAGATATTTCACGTTTGTGTATTTATTTTGAGAGAGACAGATACAGTGTGGGAGGGGAAAGCGCATGGAGAGGGAGAGACAGAGAATTCCAAGCAGGCTCTGCACTGCCAGCACAGAACCTGACATGGGGCTCGAACTCATGAAGCCATGAGATCATGACCTGAACCAAAACCAACAGTTGGATGCTCAACCAACTGATCCACCTAGATGCCCCTATTCTAAAGATTTTTAAAAATTACTCTATCTTGAACCAAAAATATTTATTTAAACATGTTTTTAGAATGACTATCCTTTTAAGTAATGTGTCTAAAATATAACTTTCCATAGTCTCTACTAATAAGATTTTACAAGAGCTATGCAGTTGGGAAAGTTATTTATCAAATTATATATAGTGTCTAATACTAAGAATTCCCAGACAGGGAGGAACAATTGCTGCTCCAAATTTCTTCCATTTAGAGTTAAAAACTGAAATGGATGGGCTATAGGCACTCAAATGCAGTTTCTTATTAGTATCAAATAAGTAGTTGCTATAAAATAGTCTAAAATTTTCAAATTTCTTATTAATGTATAAAAATAGTGATACCACCAGCATTTGGCCAAATGAATCACTTCTAACCCATAGTAACAAGGTTTCAGGTTTCTAAAACCTCCAGAGAATAGTAAGGACCTTTATTCGAATTCTTCATCCAAATTTAGAATTAACCAACATGCATTAGGTAGAAAGGCTTGCATTATTTTTTCATAAAATTTCTGCCTTCTTAAATGTGTTAAAAAATAACACTTGAAGAAATATAATGAACAAAACCATTTTCTACAGATGACTAAAAATGAGACTTCTTAAACATAATTAGATACATTAAAACTAACATTTACATACTACATAAAACACATACACACATTGACATACTCAGGTTTCTTCAAAAAATGCTGTGGCAAATAAAGTTCAGTATCATTTACTGAGCTTCCTAATTGGGGACATTTAGAAATAACTGTGAATTTAAAGAGTCTTAGGTGTACAAAGAAGAGGTTTCTGGGTTAAAGAACTTCACAGCCAGTTGCATACTGGGAAGAACATGAGCATGCTAACATGGCATCCCAAATTCTAAATAGCAGCTGTCTTGTCTCAGCAGAAACCAATTTAGGGGTAACACAGACTAACTCTGCTGGCTGAGAAACCAATGAGGCACAAATGGGCACTGGTTTATCTAAGGCCATTTGCTAACTTCCACCATAGGACATATAAAATCCCCTGAACATACATGGAAAGCAGTAAATGGCAGCTAGAAATCTGAAATACCAAGCCCATCCCAGAATGGGGTTTAGTAATCAGAAAGAATATAGTTATATCTTGCAATGATGTGGATGGAGCTAGAGTGTATTATCCTAAGCAAAATAAGTCAGTCAGAGAAATACAAATACCACATGATTTCACTGATATGTGGAATTTAGGAAACAAAACAAATGAACAAAGGGGAAAAAGAGAGAGAGAGAGAGAGCAAGAGAGAGAGAGAGAGAGAGAGAGAGAGACAGAGAGAGAGAGAGAGAGGCAAACAAAAAAAACAGACTCTTAAATACAGAGAACAAACTGAAGGGTGCTAGAGGCGAGGTGAAGGGTTGGACTAAATGGGTGATGAGTATTAAGGAGGGCATTTGTGATGAGCACTGGGTGTTATATGTAAGTGATGAATCGCTAAGTTCTACACCAGAAATCAATTTACAATATATGGTAACTTACTAGAATTTAAGTAAAAAGTTGAAAAAAATAAGAAAATAAATAAGTGCATAAACAAAGTTTGTTTTTTTTTTTCTAAAGATAGTCATATAAGTATAGTCTAAGATACCATCATCAGGTAATTTTAAAATTAATTTCCCCTTCCCAACCTTATAATGTGCTGTAAAGTCAGGTGTAACTTCACAGAGAATAAAAAGATCATTTCAAGAAAAATGTCAATCACCCTGTGTCTCTATCCTTTATCCCTTTCACAGAAGCAGCATCAATCTTGAGAACCATACAACCCATAAGTTATTTTCATTCATGTATGTCTCCAAATAACAAATATTTTATTGATGTAAATATATGTATATTCACTACATAAGTGAGTACTGTAGCAAACCTTAAAATACATAATGCTGCAAACACAGTGGAGGCCCATTTCTAGGTAACATAAATCCTAAATCATGGAGGAGAATCTGGGAGATTCTCAATAGTCAGCCCTGGCATTGGTTCACAATTTCATTCACAGACCATTGGTCAGAACTAAGTCACATAGCCACACCAAAGGATGCTGGGAAATTAAGAGGTCCATGCCAGGGAAGAAGAGAGAGAAGGTCAGTGGGAATCAAGACAGGGTCTATAAAACTTATTAAAATTTACATTCATTCCACAGATTGTTCCAAACCTATTGTCCATTAACATGATTATATTTGAAAGTTTATCTTTTCAGAAATACACAGTTCAATTTACTCCAAAATATAACTTCATAATTTAACCAGAATTTAATTTCATAATTTCATTCCATTATTTTGAATTCCATTTAATTATTTCATTATTAAAAACTGATGTCTCTTTTTGCTACAACAAAATATTGTGAAATATATATCATTGTTAATCTCTGTATACATATAAATATAACAAGTAAGATTATTTTTAGTATGTAGTTATAAGTAGATTTTGTTATTAGCCATACACTTCTCAATGTTATTAGAGGTTGCCAAAATGTTTTATATTTAAAATTTTTCTACTACATATGTGTCCCAGAAATATTACAAAGTATGAGAAGTGAGATGCACTGTTGTATATTTAAGAACTAAAGAAAAAAAAAAGAAGTTGTTACCCCGGGATTTTTAGAAAATTACATGTTTAAAACATGAGGTTTAGGAGTGTCAACCCCCCAAACAGTCAAAAGTCCACATATAGGGGCACCTGAGTGGCTCAATCAGTTAAATGTTTTCTTCATGAGATTAACGCCCATGTGGGGCTCTGAGCTGAGAGCATGACAGCATGGAGCTTGCTTGCGATTCTCTCTCTCTCTCTCTCTCTCTCTCTCTCTCTCTCTCTCCTTCCCTTGTTTGTGCTTCCTTTCCCTCTCTTTCAAAATAAATAAAATTTTTAAAAGTCCACATATAACTTTTGAATCCCCCCAAAATTAAGTGCTAACAGCCTATTGTTGATTAGAAACCTTATTTATAACACAAACACTTAACAAATATATTGCATGTTATATGTATAATATACTGTATTCTTACAATAAAGTAAGTCATAGATAAAATATTATTCTTATTTTTTAATGTTTATTTATTTTTGAGAGAAAGAGAAACAGAGCATGAGTGGGGGAGAAGCAGAGAGAGAGGGAGACACAGAATCTGAAGCAGGCTTCAGGCTGTAAGCTGTCAGCACAGAGCCTGACGCGGGACTCAAACTCACAAATCATGAAACCATGACCTGAGCCAAAGTCAGATGCTTAACCGACTGAGCCACTCAGGCATCCCTGAGATAAAATATTATTAAGAAAATCATGAAGAATAGTGTTGCATCCACATGACTCCTGAAACAGAATGCTACGGGCACCAGTGACAGTCACAACAAAGTTTATTACAATGAGAGGCAAGGCCCACCGATTGGGACCAACACTCTTGATAAGAGTGCAGCCTTGAACAGCTGGGGTACAGAGTTTTATAACCGATCACATTGTTTTATCATCACCTGGGAACAGAACAAAGAAACAGTTTCCAGATGAGTTAGAAAGAGTTGCCAGATGAGTTAGAAACAGTTGCCTAATGAGGTGTTTATTTTAGACTTTCTGCCTCTAAGTTGCAACCAGTGGATCTCCTTAACCCTGCCTCTGATGCTCTTTTCTTTGAACTTTTGTTTCCTTAATTGGTGAAGCCTAATTTACAAGAGTATGAGGCGTAGTTTACAAGAGCAAAGCAAGGCTGTTATCTATTAACCTTCAGTGTCAACACAAAGCTGTTATTTTTCAAGCTAAGCATTAGCCCTACACTACAATTTAACCCTTACAATAGAAAATAAGTACTGCACTGTACTTAATCGATACTATAAGTTTACATCATCTATTTACAAGACTCTCATTAAAGGGAAGAAGTTAAGATCATGAGTCTTTCAATAGAGGACAGATTCAAATGTTAGTTATTCAACTAGGAATATTCACAGTGAGACTTGCCTAGGGTGAAATAAACTTTTTAACATAGTCACTAAAATTTCTGGGTGTTGTTGCTGATGTTGTTATTGTTGTTGCTATGGAAGCTAGAATCAGTGATATTATCTAATATTGGAACTTGTAACTTCAGTAGGTACTAACATTAAGAAGCCTAAAAACTATATTCTTGGCCAGTCAGGTGGTAGATGGTGAGAAATGGGTTAATGGCTGAAATGATAGCTATCACTATTATGTGGTGTCTAAGCACTTGGTAAAATTGTTCCTGTGAGAAGCTGAAGAGTTTATGATTCTAAGACAGCTGGATAGAAAACAAAGCAATAATGGTATTCCTTTATTTTTATTAGTGAAGTATAATTAACATATAATGCTATATTAGTTACAGGTGTACAATATATTGATTTTGCAATTCTGTACATTATTCAATGCTCACTATGATATGTATAATCACCATCTGTCACCATACAATGTTTTACAATATTATTAACAATGTTCCCTATATTGTGCTTTTCATATACATGACTTTATGCTTGGATATTTGTAACTCTTTCTTTTAAGAGTATTTATTTATTTTGAGAAATAGAGAGAGAGAATGAGCAGGGGAAGGTCATAGAAAGAGAGAGAGAGAGAATCCCAAGCAGACTCCACATAGGAGGTGCAGAGCCCAACACAGGGCTTAAACTCAGGGACCATGAGATCCTGACCTAAGCCAAAACTAGGAGTTAGAAGCTTAACTGACTGAAACACCCAGGTGCCCCTGTAACTTTTTTTTTAATTAAAGTATAATTAACATACAGTCTTATATAATATCAAGTGTAGGATATAATGATTCACATTTCTATACATTACTCAGTGCTCATCAAGATAACTGCACTGTTAACCTTTTTTTTTTTTTTTTTTTAATCTATTTTATTCATCTTCTCAGCCATTTCCCTTCCGGAAACCAGCATTTTGGTCTCTATATTTAAGAATCTTTTGTTTGTTTGTCTGTTTGTTTCTCCTAAATGTGATACCAGAAGCCATAAAACTCCTAGAAGAAAACATAGGCAGTAGTCTCTTTAATATCAACTATTGAAGCATTTTTTTCTAGATGTGTCTTCTCAGGCAAGGGAAACAAAAGCAAAAATAAACTATTGGTACTACACCAAAATAAAAAGCTTTGGCACAGTGAAGAAAGCCATCATCAAAACAAAAAGGAAACATACTTTATAGGAGGAGATGTTGTAAATATCATATCCAGTAAGCAGTTAACATCCAAAATGTATAAATAACTTATAAAACTCAGCACTAAACAAAGAAACACTCTGATTAAAAAATGGGCAGAGGACCTGAATAGACAAATTTCCAAAGAGGACATACAAATGGCCAACAAACACATAAAAAGATGCTCAACATCACCATCAGGGAAATGCAAATCAAAACCTCAATTGGAATATGTTTCTTTTTGCTAGTTACCTTTGGCAAAGGGTTCAAACAAAGTGGAGAGCAGGATATAATTGGTCAATATGTGCCAAAGTGAAACAGAGCAGACAGAGCCAGAAATGAAAGTCCTTGCAGGATTTGAAAAATCTGATACTATTGCACTCCAAATAGGAATGAAGGAATTTTTTAAAGACTTTGCTCAATAATTATATCAGAAAAAAACTAATCAAGTTATAATTTTTTTTTTCCAACGTTTATTTATTTTTGGGACAGAGAGAGACAGAGCATGAACGGGGGAGGGGCAGAGAGAGAGGGAGACACAGAATTGGAAACAGGCTCCAGGCTCTGAGCCATCAGCCCAGAGCCCGACGCGGGGCTCGAACTCACAGACCGCGAGATCGTGACCTGGCTGCAAGTCGGACGCTTAACCGACTGCGCCACCCAGGCGCCCCAAGTTATAATTCTTGATTGAGCTCAGATTGAGTGTGGACTTTACATCTGTTGTTTCAGATTATTTCAAAGTAATAGTTTATATGGAGAGAAACACAGATGATGATGGTTAAATAAGCCAGGATTCAGCACTTGTTTTTCTTTATTAAATTTTTAAATTTTAATTCCAGTATAGTTAATATACAGTATTTTATTAGTTTAGGGTGTACAATACAGTGATTCAACAATTCTATACATGATACTCAGTGCCCACCATGATGAGTGTACTCTTCATTCACTCTACCTTACCTATTTCACCCAGCCCCCCCCCACACCTACCCTCTGATGTGTTTTACTTTAAACAAGTGCCCTCAGTTAAAGATTTTTTTTTCAACAAGAATATCTTTTGCCTAAAGCATCCTTCATAATACATGGTTCTAAAGACATATATAAAGCATTTTCTCTACGAAAAATGGAACACACATTTTCCTTAAGTATGCACAGAAAAATGCCCTGGTTAAATCACACAAAAAGAGACATAACAAATATTACAAATTTAAGAAGACTGAAATCATACCAAGTATATTTTTCAACCACAATATTACAAAACTAAAGATCAACTGTACCACAAAGCTGGAAAACCTACAATGTAAATATTTAATATGTAAATATTAAATAGTACAAAACTGCACAAGCAATAAACCAAATAAAAAATCAAATGGCAAATCAAAATATGTGTCAAAACAAAAGGAAAATGATATTACAAAATCTATGGGAGCAGCAAAAGCAGATGTTAGATTGAAATATATGCTATAAATGATTTCATTAAGAAAAAAAAATTAGGGGTGCCTGGGTAGCTCAGTTGGTTAAGCATCCAACTCTTGATTTTGGTTTCAGTCCGCGGTTGGTGAGATCAAACCCAATGTTAGCCTCTGCACCAACAGTGTGGATGGAGCCTGCTTGGGATTCTCTCTCTCCCTTTCTCTCTGCTCCACTCACTCTCTCTCTCTCCTTCAAAATAAATAAGCAAACAATAACAAAAAAAAAAACTGCAAACAACTTAACATTACACCGCAAGGACCTAGAAAAAGAAACTGAGCTAAAATTTAGTAGAGGAAAGAAACAACAAATAAAAACAGTAAATACATAAAATAGAAACCAGAATAAACAATAATATAACATTGAAAATAATAACCATTTTCCCCCCAAAAAATGAACAAAATTGGCAATACTTTAACTACATTAACTAAGAAAAGAAAGCCAGGAGACTCAAAAATCAAAATTAACAACGGAAGAGAAAGCAATACAACAGATAACCACAGAAATACATAGCGTGGTAACAGATTACTCTAAACAATTATATACTTACAATCAGATCACTTAGGGAAAAAAGAAAATTCCTATTAAATGCACAGGTTATAAGTTTGAATCATGGATTTTGAATCCAACAAGTAGGAAATCTCAGACCAATAACAGAAATGAAAGTGGAGTTTGGAATAAAAATATCTCCCAGCTCAGAAAAGTCCAAGATCCCATGGTTTCATTGGGGAATTCTATCAAACAATAAAACACAATAATAATTAATGACAGCCTTAATAATAATCTTGAAAATAATGAAATAGAGAAAACACATTCAAAATTATTCTATGAGGCCAGTACTAACCTGATACCAAAGCAAAATAGAAACAATACAAGAACAAAAATGTCTAGTTTGTCCAATATAAGTATTGCTACTTGGCCTTTCTTTTGACATTTATTTGTGTGATAAATGTTTCTTTACCTTTTCACTTTCAATCTGCAGGTGTCTTTATATTTAAAATGAGTCTCTTTTAGGCAGCATATACATGGGTCTTGTGTTTTTGTTTTTGTTTTTATCTATTCTGACACCCTGTGATTTTTGTCTGGAGCATTTAATCCATTTACATTCAAAATAACTATTTTGTAGCAACGTGGATGGAACTGGAGAGTGTGATGCTAAGTGAAATAAGCCATACAGAGAAAGACAGATACCATATGGTTTCACTCTTATGTGGATCCTGAGAAACTTCACAGGAACCCATGGGGGAGGGGAAGGAAAAAAAAAAAAAAGAGGTTAGAATGGGAGAGAGCCAAAGCATAAGAGACTTAAAAACTGAGAACAAACTGAGGGTTGATGGGGGGTGGGAGGGAGGAGAGGGTGGGTGATGGGTATTGAGGAGGGCACCTTTTGGGATGAGCACTGGGTGTTGTATGGAAACCAATTTGTCAATAAATTTCATAAAAAAAAAAAAAAAAACAAAAAAAAAAACCAAAATAACTATTTTCTTTAAAAAAATGTTATTCATTTTTGAGAGACAGAGAGAGACACAGTGCAAGTGGGGGTGGGGCAGAGAGAGAGGGAGACACAATATCTGGGCAGGCTCCAGGCTGTAAGATGTCAGCAAAGTCTGATGTGGGATGAAATCACAACCTGGGCCAAAGTCAGATGCTTAACCAACTGAGCCACTCACGTGCCCCCAAAATAATTATCTTAGATATGCACTTAGTGCCATTTTATCACTTATTTTGTCATTGTTTCTGGAGATTTTCTGTGTTCCTTTCTTGTCTTTGCCACTTTTGGACTCTATCTTCACAGTCCCCTTTAATATTTCTTGCAGGGCTGGTTGAGTTATCACAAACTCTTTTAATATTTGTTTGTCTGGGAAACTTTTTATCTCTCCTTCTATTCTGAATGACAACCTTGATGGATAGAGGATTCTTGGCTGTAGCTTCTTCCCATTTAGCATTTTGAGTATATCATGTCACTCCTTTCTGGCTTGCCAAGGTTCTATTATGAAATCTCCAGCTAGACTTATGGGTTTTCCCTTGTAAGTTAAAGACTTCTTTTGTCCTAACTGTGTTTAAGATAATTTTTTTCTTTATCACTATATTTTGGAAATTTAATTACAATGTGTTTTGGTGTTGGCCCCCTTTTGTTGATTTTGATGGGAGTTCTCCTAGTCCTCTGGATCTGGATGTCTGGGTTTTTTTCCCCTAGACTAGAGATGTTTTCTGATATCATTCTCAAAATAAATTCTATTTTTCTTCTGAGACTCCTATAATACATTTTTTTTAATATTTGATGGAATCACTGAGTTCCTTAAGTCTTTTCTCATGTTTCATTATTCTTCTTCTTTTTTTTTCTTCAGCGCCATTATTTTCCATTATTTTATATTCTATGTCACTCATTAATTTCTCTGCCTTTTCCAGCCTGCTGTTAATTGCATGAAGCCTGTTTGCAATCTCGTTTATTGCACTCATCATCTCTGATTGATTCTTTTTTCACTCTTTTATTTCTGTGGTAAAGATCTCTCTGATGTCTTCTATTTTTTTTCTCAAGCCCAGTGAGTATGCTTATGAATGTTGTTTTATATTCTCTATTAGGCAATTACTTATATGTTTTGCTCAGACCTCTGGCTGTGGCCTTATCTTGTTCTTTCATTTGGGATAAATTCCTCCATCTTGGCATTTCATCTGTGTCTCCTTTCTTGTATGTAGGAGCAGAGCAATTTATGTCTTCTGTTCTTGAAAGTAATGGCTTTATGAATAAAAGGTCGTGTGGTGACCAGGGTCTGGCACTTCAGGCAGCGTCTTCAGTGTTTGCTGTGTGTGTTCTGCCATTGTGTTTGAGCTGTTCTATCCTTCAGGGCAGTCATCTGCAGAGTCTCTCCTTGCCTATTGTGTGTGGTGCGTTTGGTCCCTGGCCTGAATGTGGTGACTTTTAGCCAGATGTGCTCTGGTCTGCATGTTAAATGAGACCTGACACCAACTCTCCCTAAACTGAGGCCCTGCAGAACTCCCTGGCCATGGGATACATGGTGTGGGCAGAGTTTTGGGCTAGTCTCTAGGGAAAGAATACATACTTCTGGGATCACCACACTGGGTCTGCGACAAGCTTGACTGAGAAGGACAGTTCTACCAGAGCACCAAGTGTGGGGCTTGATGTAGCAACTTAGGCAGCCAGTGTTCATGCTGAGTTGCTTCCCTGAGGTGGCTCTGTGTTTATCCTGAATGACAGGGTAGGAAAATGGCACAGGCCAGCTCCCCTATTCCTAGAGAGGAGTCTCGGGGAACGCTGCCTCTCAGGGACATACTCTGAGAAGAGTGAATAATCTCTCCCCAGTGAGCGCCAAGCAATCTTCAGATTGTTGTTCCACACTATCTGACCCTGAGTTGTTTACTGACTTTTCTCCAGGAGCAGCACAGTGTCCTCCAGGATCTATCACCACTGACCTTTAAAACTCCAGTCTTTGAGCCCCACTGGCTGCAAAAAACTCATGAAAATAAGCACCTTTCATTTTCCCAGCCTATGCTTTTTGGGGAAATATTCTCCTTTTGCATTTCCCTCCGTGCTTCTCTCTCTCTCACCTTTCTCCACAACCACAGTTCTCTTCCATCCACAGCACCTGTGATCTGTTTCTCCCCTAAAGCATACATCTGGACTTCCTACCTTCCTCAATGTGGTGTACTCTCTGTCTGTAGTTGTGGGGTTTTTCTTTTAAGTTTATTTATTTATTTTGAGAAGAGATAAGGGGAAGAGAGAGAGGGGGAGAGAATCCCAGGCAGATTCAGCACTGTAAGCATGGAGCCCAACATGGGGCTTGATCCCATGAACCATGAGATCATGAACTGAACTGAAATCAAGAGTCAGAGGCTTAACTGAAAGAACCACCCAGGCACCCCTAGTTGTGGATTTTGTTCCTTCAGTCTTCAAGATTATTTCTGTGGTATTTACAATGATTTGATAGTTATCTTATTGTGTTCATAGGAGGAGATGAGCCTAGGGTCCTGTTACTCTGTCACCATCTTGTTATTCCTCTCAGCATTTTTTAAAATATAAAATAACTTTGCTTACTAGCACTTAAAATTTATTGGAAGCATACAAATAATAATATAATTTTTATTACAAAAACATCCAGAATATTAAAAACAAATAAGCTGCAGGAAATTTTTAAACACACACAACAATCTCTATTGATTGTTTTGGTTACCTTAAGCCATTGGAGCAGAGGTACATTTAAGTACATCCCTCAAAGAAGATATATCTCCCATGTTCACATCAAATATATTTAGGAATCAGCATGGATAAGGTATAATAATTGACAAGGTGGAGCAGGGAGCTACCAACAACAAGGTTAAATGTTTTTCTCCTTGACATCTGAACTAAGGCCTTCTCCATCTGCATTATAGCAATGTTTGTATGTCTCTATTGCTGAATTACTATGTCTGTCTCCATTACTCTCCTCTGCTTTCTGAATAGAAACATTTCTTGAATTATCTTGTTTCAGTTTTACCACTGTATAAACACTGTATCCTTTATGTTCTCCTGATGGTCAGATGACAGTCGGTTCCATTGTGTAATGGTTAGCACTCTGGACTCTGATAGTCAGATGACAGAAATTATTTATATTTTACTTAGTAAGTGAGCAGGCCAAGAGGACCCTCTTTTGTTTTGAGTCCTCCAGGAATCTGAGAACTTGAGCTGCAATAACTGGACAGATTTTGACTCTCTTTCATGAGGATGGTTTATTCTATACATGGAAAAAGGGCTATCTAGCAATTGTTGGTGAGCAAAGTGACTGAATGTGGCAGAGATGGCCAGTATTCTATTGGAGATGGATACTTTCCTATCATTAGGTAGAGATGTTCCTAAATGTGTTTGCCCTCTTAGGGCTTTATGTCTCAGTATTCTCCCAAGTGGATGAAACCATGTGGATATGATAACCCTCAGGACATCAATGGAAGTACATCCTATGTAAACAGGACATCCTGTGGAATAGAAGTGGAGGGTCATATTATACCGACAGGACATTCAGTGAGATGTCACTGCAAATGCATTCCATGTGAGCAGAACATCTTGTGGAGTATCAATAAGAGTGCTATCATTTACTTCTGGGACATGAGACTTAATTCTCCCTTTCTCTCTTTCTCCTTGGCTGAAGCCTGGCTATAAATAAAAAGAGACATTTAATGGGAGGAACTTGGATCTCTGAGTCACTGCTTGGATAAGCACCACTTATAGAACAACTTGACTAGGAACCATCACATGTTATTCTGACTGAGAGAGGAATTAATTTATTTTTATGATGTTAAGCCTCTAAGATTTGACTTTAGTTCATATAGTGGTTAGGTTAAATTCCCTAATAATAGAGAAGTTTTCTGGAAAAAAATGACTATAAGTATGAAACTTATGAGAAAGGATTATTGTTGAAAAATAGCCAAGTGTTCTGTGTGCCTGCAGTGGAGTAGGGAAGAATAGACATGGTGAAAATAAGGCTGGGAGTTCAATGAGGCTTGATTATTTGTTGTCCCAGGTAATTGTACTTTCAAGTGACCTGGAGAATAACAGGAGAGTTTCGAGAAAGACATATTTTTAAAGACTTACTCAAATGTCTGCGTGGAGAATGAAGGAGTGAAAAGTTGGGAGAAATAATGTGTGTTAGAAGGGTAATGGGGTGGAAAATGGGGTGGTTTTATGACATATTTATCTACCAGAAAGGCAACAGGATTTGCTAATACCTTTAGATTTATGAGAGAAGTGAAGTATTAGCTTTGAGTTTAATTGGGCAAAGATATTGAAAATGGGGTTTACATTTTCTAATATGGGGTAGACTGAGGAAAGCACACAGGAGGAAGAGAGACAAGGGCTCACCTCAGAATAGGAAAGAGTGGTATGTCTACTAGCCAAGATAAATTACTGAATAAGCACTTTGATATCCTAGTCCGGAGTGCAGGGCAGAGGATAGGTATGCAATATTCATTTGGTGGTTTTCAGGAGGTATTTGGCATTTGCAACTATGACCCTAGATGAAATGCTGGAGAAATCTGAACAGAAAGAGTGGGAATCTCTAAAGGCAAGAGGGCAGTGAGATGAAGAATTTCCAGTAAAGGTATCCAGTCTCTGATGATGAAGGAAAAACAAGAGAAAGAGATCCATGATACCCAATTCTGGTCATTGAGAAAAATGAAGACTGAAAATTAATCATTATATTTGGAAAGGTTGATGTCATTGTTGCCTCTGGGGAGTTTCCTCAGAGGACTGATGGTGTAACTGAACCAAACAAGAGTTTGTCCACCGAATGTGCAGCAAGCCACTAAAAACTGACATTGGTGTGGCACTTCCCAGGAGAATGGGGAGCTAATGCTCAAAGTCCCAAACTCCCTGATGGCTTACAAGCAGAACTTTTGTTTTTTTGTTTTTTGTTTTTAACTTTAACATTTATTTATTTTTGAGAGAGTGAGAGAGAATGGGGGAAGGGCAGAGAGAAAGACAGAGAGACAGAGGACCTGAAGTAGGCTCTACACATTGAGTGCAGAGCCCGATGCGAGGCTTGAACTCATGAACCATGAGAGCATGACCTGAGCCAAACACAAAAGTCAGCTGCTTAACCAACTGAGACAACCAGGCACCCCTTATAAGCAGGAGGCTTTAAAGGGTGAAATTCGGAGTAAAGGCTTCAGGGTCCTGGATAAATGTGATTGAAGATTAGGTCTGGTATAAAATTTCATTTCCTGATCATATTGTTCCTTTTGGCTACTCCTTGTCTGATTCCAGTGTGGTGGTGGTGAGGTGGCCATTCTGTTTCAGTGGCCCGGTTGTTCCACTTTAAGGGCCCAGAACTGCAAAACATTCTTGGCAGATAGCATTATGATGTCACCTCTAGATTTACATGTTACCTCTAAAGGCAAAAGTTCTGGATCCTGTGACTATTACTAAGCTTAAAGTTATTATTAGTTTTTTTTTCTTGCAAACATGACACATTATGTTTGTTATCTCAAGCAGAAAGAAAAACATCCCACAAACTTTTGGAAATCAACTTTATATTATTTCCTGAGGCAATTCTACAGGTTCCTGTAATAGCAACTAGGGGCTACATGACTCTAGTCAGAAGCAGCTAGTAGCCGTATATCAAACTTTGGTGTCTGCAGGGTCTTGCATCCCTGGTTTCAAAAGGAACAACAGTTGGATTGTAGTCAATTGGAGAGAAAATGGGATAATAATTTTAGAGGAAATGATTCATTCAAAGGGGTTATGGGGATCAACAATTGCCAGTGATGTTTCACAGCCCAGAAATAGCTCCCATAGAGAGAAAGCTGACCTGGAACTGTTTTCACAGGACATTGCTTAAGAGGACAGCCTGTGGGAAGTTTTATTCAGGGAAATGATCAGGTGCTGAAACAAATAGGTTTCTAATTCAATTGTTACAATTGTTCCTAAATAGATGACTGGTAGATTTCCTTTCCTTGAAGCCCACTTTACCCCTCACCAAGGTCACATTGCCCACCCCTTCAATGCCAACCTCATTGTGTTCTACAAATTTCTGGAACACATCACATCTTTCTCTCTGGGCTTCCTTCACATTCTTTGCACATGGAGTTCCCATCCTTGTCTGTTCTCTTCTTCACACAAAAACACTTATCACAGATGCCGGGTGTCAGCTTCATGTACCTCCCCAGAGAGCTCCCTAAAGGTTCCAATTCCAGGCTGCTTGACTGCCTCTTTATGCATCTTCTCACCTGCCAACAAGTCTCTAGAGGGCAGAGGTCATGTAAGTCATTTTCTCCATTTTGACCTCAGCATCTCGCCCGCTTCTTGCTTCAATGTTTATTGAATGGATGAAGGAATTGCTCTTTCTAGGGCAACTGATTTTGTTAAAAGTCACCTGCTCACTGTTGTGAAGATGGTGTTAGGTTCAAGTGCACATCAAACTTGCTCTTTAGAGTGAGGAAGTCAAAAAGTTGTGAGAATCTAAGAATAGCTTTTTATCACCCTCTTGTTGTAGATGGGGACTTTGAGGTCACTTTTCCAGGCTGTGCAGCAGCTTGCTGGGCTCGGACAAGGTGTGTGTTCTCTGGCTCTGGGTCTGTTTTCCAGAGCAGTCTTCCTGAGCTCACCCTTAGACACATCTTGACTATACAGGTGTCTGTGGCCTGTTCCTTGGTGGAGCACAGGGTGCTGAGCACTAGGGTGGCCCTCCATTTGGGCAGGACGTCTCAGTTATGCAGCCCAAAAAGGATGCTTGCTCTCCTCGGGTGCCTCCTTTCACCCAGCTTTCAATGTTGCTACGTGGAAGTCCCTCCAGGCCCGATGCTGACGTCGCCCGTCCAGGACGCAACGGATCTGGGCTCTGAGCTATATGGCTAATGCAAACACATGACCACCCTGAGCATCGACACTGCACTACTGTCCAGAACCTCAGAGGAGGTGTTTGTTCTTGTTTCCCACCACCCCTTGCGCAGCGCAGAGTGACAGCTGGTCCCAGTCTCAGGGAAGTTGGAAGACAGCCACCTCAGGCCCTGAGGAGACCTGTGCAGGCCGACCAATGCTGCCACCTACTGGCTATGGGGGGAACTGCCGCTGCTGCTTCAGACAGCCCAACCTATGGCATCCCTCAGGATGCCTTGCTGTTTCTCTTGAGGAAATGCTTCTGGCAAGGGCAAGTGCGCTTTTCTAGTTCTATGACTCTCTCTCTCTCTCTCTCTCTCTCTCTTTTTCTGATTTTTAACTTTACAATTGTTGCAAAGAAGTATTTTACCTTAATTTATAACTAAACCAACCATGTCCTTGGATTAAAAAACGCTGCATTCTTCTTTGGATAATTTTGCAAATCATTTGACCTCTCGGTCTCAAATATTGGATGAAAAACACCCTCGTTGAGTATTAGTTCCTCAACTGTAAAAATGAAGATTATCTTTAATGTATAGGTTTGTTGTGGGAATTTAATTTGATAATACACATGAAAAGACTTTGAGGTTATTTAAAAACAACACAAGCCGTATCAATGCACAATTATACACGGTTGACAATATCTGTCCTGTGCTCTCTTCTTGTGTACAGGAACTTACCTATCTTTATAAGAACACTAGTTTGGATTATTGCTATTATTGTTACTGTTCTTGTTGTTATTATTATCCTCCCCACAATCCATCACTCAAACCAACCACGTTTCACTACTGAGAGAGGAAAAAGAAGCCAGAAAATTTGAAACTCTGCTTGAAGTCATTAATAGCATCTATGACCCCAATATATCTGACAGAAATTACCAGCAGTGCTCAATTTTTTTCATTAAATTTGCTAAACTAAAAACTGATAAGCACATACTTTCTTCAGAAAACAAAACAGAAGACATTTTATTGATAATAATATAACGTAATGATAATGATACCTAATCACTTTGTATACATTAACTCATATAATCCTTATCACTAACCTAACTCTTAGGTCTCAATACATCTTCTATTTTGATTAATAGTATGTTAACCATTTCCAATATAGTACCTAGGTTATAGTAAGCACTTAAATTCATTTGTTGAATTAATCATTTTTGTCTATTCAGGTAAGTAATCTAAAAGTCTTCATATAAAATGATGATAGTTCATCATATGATATCCAATTGGTATTTACTTTCCCTGGCCACAGGAAAAATTCAACTCGGAATTCATTTTGCGGCCCCAGAGAGAAACAGAGCCAGTAAATGCCAATTGACTAATTTTATATATGGAATGTAGTGTAACCAAGAAAAGTTGTGGTACCCTCTTATCAACATCTAAAATCATCTTAACTATATTCTTTATCTAATTGTTCACAATACAATACACACAAAAAAAATTAAGTGAAAGTTCAGACTGTGTTAATTAAAGTGCTACTGGTGATGGAGTTGATATAGCTCCTTTAATTTTCTTATAGTCATCTTAATATAAAAACATATGTACTTGTACACATGCATGCATACATATCAGAAAACACAAGGGTGGTAAAAGAGATATACTGTATTACATTGCTACTCAAGAGTGTTAAAAAGTAATCTTGAGGTTTATTTGGCAATACAGATTTTTTTCCCTTGATGTAGCATTTCCATTTCCTGAAAACTCTTCTGAAGTAGAGTTGCAGAGGAATATTCCTATACAAAGCTATCCATTGCATTGTTGTGCATAATGGCCCAAAATTAACCTAACATAAAAAAAAGTTACAATTGTTTTTCTTTATAGCAATTTACCATGAGATAAGTAAAATCAGATAGCAGAATTGTGAAATTATAGTATATTATGATGTGAAATAATGAAGTAAATATACTTAACATGACTTAGTTATCACACTTTGATCCATCCATAATTATATACACAAATTATAACACTGGTTATTTTATTGGTGGAGTGACATGTGTATTACTATGTTTATTTACTGTCACTTACTCTCATTTTAAATAATCACAGGAAGTATTCTTATTTTTATTTAATTAATTATTTGTTTATTTTATTTTTTAATTTATTTTTTACTTAATTACATCCATGTTAGTTAGCATATGGTGCAACAATGATTTCAGGAGTAGATTATTAATGCCCCTTACCCATTTAGCCCATCCCCCCTCCCACAACCCCTCCAGCAACCCACTGTTTGTTCTCTATATTTAAGACTCTTTTACGTTTTGCTCCCCTCCCTTTATGTTCATCTGTTTTGTATCTTAATTCCTCCTATGAGTGAAATCATATGATATTGGTCTTTCTCTGACTAATTTCGCTTCACATAATACCTCCAGTTCCATCCACGTAGTTGCAAATGGCAAGATTTCATTCTTTTTGATTGCTGAGTAATACCCCATTGTATATTTGTACATCTTCTTTATCCATTCATCCATTGATGGACATTTGGGCTCTTTCCATGCTTTGGCTATTGTCAATAGCACTGCTCTAAACATTGGGAATTCAAGTGCCTCTTCAAAACAGCACACCTGTATCTCTTGGATAAATACCTAGTAGTGCAATTCCTGGGTTGTAGGGTACTTCTATTTTTAGTTTTTTGAGGAAACTCCAAACTCTTTTCCAGAGTGGGTGCACCAGTTTGCATTCCCACCAACAATGTAAAAAAGATCCTCTTTCTCCGCATCCTTGCCAAGATCTGTTGTTGCCTGAGGTACTATTAATGTTAGCCATTCTGACAGATATGAGGTCGTATCTCATTGTGGTTTTGATTTGTATTTCCCTGATGATAAGTGATGAGCATTTTTTCATGTGTCTGTTTGTCATCTGTATGTCTTCTTTAGAGAAGTGTCTATTCATTTCTTTTGCCCATTTCTTCACTGGATTGTTTGTTTTTTGGGTGTTGAGTTTGATAATTTTTTTTATAGATTTTGGATACGAATCTTCTGTCTGATATGTCATTTATGAATATCTTCTCCCATTATGCCAGTTGCCTTTTAGTTTTGCTGATTGTTTTCTTTGCTGTGCAGAAGATTTATTCTGATGAGGTCCGAACTTTTGTTTCCCTTGCTTCCAGAGATGTGTTGAGAAAGAAGTTGCTGTCGCCGAGGTCAAAGAGGTTTTTGCCTGTTTTCTTCTATAGGATTTTAATTTAGGATTTGATTTAGGATTTCTTACATTTAGGTATTTAATCCATTTTGAGCTTATTTTTGTATATGGTGTAAAAAAAGAGGTCCACATTCATTTTTCTGCATGTCACTGCCCACTTTTCCCAACACAATTTGCTGAAGAGACTGTCTTTATTCTACTGGATATTTTTCCCTCCTTTGTCGAAGATTAGTTCAAAATATGTTTATGGGTGCATTTCTGGATTGTCTATTCTGTTCCATTGATCTGAGTGTCAGTTTTTTGTGCCAGTACCATGCTGTCTTTATGCTTACATCTTTGTAATACCTCTTGATATCTGGAATGTGATTCCTCCAGCTTCAGTTTACATTTTCAAGATTACTTTGGCTATTCAGGGTCTTTATGGTTCCATACAAATTTTTGGATTGTTTTTTCTATCTCTGTGAAGACTTCTGGTGTTATTTTGATAGGTATTTTCCTTGAAGAGGTAGATTGCTTTGGGTAGTATCAACATTTTAACAATGTTTGTTCTTCTTATCCAGGAGCATGGAATCTTTTTCCATTTTTTTGTGTCTTCTTCAACCTCTTTCCTAAGCTTTCTGTAATTTTCAGTGTATAGATTTTTCACCTCTGTGATTATGTTTATTTCTATGTATTTTATGGATTTGGGTGCAATTATAAACGGGACTGATTCCATGATTTCTCTTTCTGTCGCTTTATTGTTGATGTATAGGAATGCAACCGATTTTTGTGCATTGATTTTTTTATCATGCCACTTTGCTGAATTCATGGATCAGTTATAGCAGTTTTTGGTGGAATATTTTGGGTTTTCCATATAGAGTATCATGTCATCTGCAATGAGTGAAAGTTTGACTTCCTCCTAGCCAATTTGTATGTCTTTTATTCCTTTGTGTTGTCTGATTGCTGAGGCTATGACTTCCAATACTATGTTGAATAACATTAGTGAAAGTGGACATCCCTGTTGCATTCCTGACCTTAGGGGGCAAGCTCCCAAGTTTTTCCCCATTGAGGATTATATGAACTATGTGTCCTTCATATATGGCTTTTATGATCTAGAGGTATGATCCTTCTATCCTACTTTCTTCAGTTTTTCTTTTATATCAAGAAAAGATGCTGTGTTTTATCAAATGCTTTCTCTGTATCTTTTGAGAGGATAATGTGGTTCTTCTCTTTTCTTTTAATGTTGTGCTGTATCCCACTGATTGTTTTGTGGATATTGAACCAGCCCTGAATCCCAGGTATAAATCCCACTTGGCCATGGTGAATAATTCTTTGAATGTATTATTGGATTCATTGGTTAGTGTCTTGTTGGGGATTTTTACATACATGTTCAACCGGGAAAATGCTCTGTAGTTCTCCTTTTTAATGGGGTCTTTGTCTGGTTTTGGAAACAAGGTAATGTTGGCTTCATAGAATTTGCAAGTTTTCTTTCCATTTCTATTTTTTGGAACAGCTTCAAGAGAATAGGTGTTAACTCTTCTTTAAATGTTTGGTAGAATTCCCCCTGAAAGCCTTCCAGCCTTGGACTCTTGTTTTTTGGGAGATTTTTGATTACTAATTTCATTTCTTTGCTGGTTATGGGTGTGTTCAAACTTTCTATTTATTCCTATTTCAGTTTTGGTAGTTTATAGTCTTCTAGGAATTTGTCCATTTCTTCTAGATTGTCCATTTTATTGCCATATAATTGCTCATAATATTCTCTTCTTCTTTCCCTCGTCCTCCCCCTTGTCCTCCCCCTCATCCTCCCCCTCCCCCTCTTCCTCCTCCTCTCCCTCCTCCTCCTCCTCCCCCTCCTCCTCTTTCTTCTTCTTCTTCTTCTTCTTCTTCTTCTTCTTCTTCTTCTTTTTGTACTTCTGCAGTGTTGGTTGTGATCTCTCCTCTTTCATTCTTGATTTTATTTATTTAGGTCCTTTCCTTTTTCTTTTCTATCAAATTGGCTAGGGGATACCAATTTTGTAAATTCTTTCAAAGAACCAGCGCCCGGTTTCATTGATTTGTTCTAATGTGTTTTGTTTTGTTTTGTTTTATTTGTTTGTTGGTTTTTATAGCATTGATTTCTGCTCTAATCTTTAATATTTCCTGTCTTATGCTGGTTTTGGGTTTTATTTGCTGTTCTTTTTCCAGCTCTTTGAGGTGGAAGGTTATGTTGTGTATCTGAGACCTTTCTTCCTTCTTTAGGAAGGCCTGGATTGCTATATACATCCCTCTTATGACCGTCTTTGCTGTGTCCCAGAGATTTGGGGCTGTGGTTTTATCATTTTCAATGGATTCCATTTATTTTTAATACCCTCTTAAAAATTTGGTTAGCCCATTAATTCTTTAGTAGAATGTTCTTTAGTCTACAAGTATTTGTTATCTTTCCAAATTTTTCTTGTAGTTGATTTCGAGTTTCATATGGTCTGAAAATGTGCATGGCATGATCTTGATCTTTTTGTACTTGTTGATGGATGATTTGTGTGCCAGTTTGTATGTTCCATGTGCACTCGAGAAGAATGTGTATTCTGCTGCTTTGGGGTGAAATGTTCTGAATATATCTGTTAAGTCAATCTGGTCCAGTGTGTCATTCAAAGACATTGTTTCCTTGTTGATTTTCTGTTTAGATGATCAGCCCATTGCTGTAAGCTGGGTGTTGAAGTCCCCTACTATTATGGTATTATTATCAGTGAGTTTCTTTATGTTTGTGATTGATTTGTATATTTGGGTGCTGCCACATTTGGCACATAAATGTTTACAATTGTTAGGTCTTCCTGGTGGATAGACCCCTTAATTATGATATAATGCCCTTCTTCATCTCCTGTTACAGTCTTTATGTGAAAATCTAGATTGTCTAAGTATGACTACTCCAGCTTTCTTTTCATGACCATTAGCATGATAGACGGTTCTCCATAACCTTATTTTCAATCTGAAGTTGTCTTTAGGTCTAAAGTGGGTCTTTTGTAAACAGCATATAGATCAATCTTATTCTTTTTCTTTCCTTTCTGTTACTCTATGTCTTCTGAATCGAGCATTTCACACATTGATGTTCAGAATGAGTACTGAAAGATATGAATTTATTGCCATTATATCACCTGTAGAGTTGGAGTTTTTGGTACTGTTCTCCAGTCCTTGGTCCTTTCTAGTCTTTGTTGCTTTTGGTTTATTTATTTTTTTGTCTTTTATCCCCTCAGAGATTCCCCCTTAAAATTTCCTTCAGGTCTGGTTTAGTGGTCATGATCTCCTTTAATTTTGTTTGTCTGGGAAACTTTTAATTTATCCTTCTATTTTGAATGACATCCTTGCTGGGGAAAGAATTCTTGGCTGCGTATATTTCCAACTCAGCAAATTGAGTATATTCTGCCACTCCTTTCTGGCCTGCCAAGTTTCTGTGGATAGGTCTGCTGCAAACCTCATCTGTCTTCCTTTGTAAGTTAAGGACTGTTTTTCCCTTGCTGCTTCCATGATTCTTTCTTTGCCTGAGTATTTTATGAATTTGACTATGATATGCCTTGTTGATGGTCTTTTTGTTGTTGTTGTTGAATCTAATGGGAGCTCTCTGTGCTTCCTGGATTTTGATGTCTGTTTCTTTCCCCAGGTTAGGAAAGTTTTCTGTCAGCCCTTTTGCTCTCTCTTCATCTTCTGGGACCCCTATGATTCTGATGTTGTTCCTTTTTAATGAGTCACTGATTTCTCTAATTCTTAAAAATTGTCCTTTTGCCTAGTCTCCCTCTTTTTTTTCTGCTTCATTATTCTCCACAATTTTGTTCTCTGTATCACTGATTCTCTGTTCTGCCTCATCCTTCCTTGCCACCATGGCATCCATTCGAGATTGCAGCTCAGTTACAACATTTTTTATTTCATCATGATTAGCTTTTACTTCTTTTATCTCTGCAGAAAGAGATTCTAATCTATTTTCAACTCCAACTAGTATTCTTATAATCCTGATTCTATATTCTGGTTCAGACATCTTGCTTGTATCTGTGTTGATTAAGTCCCTGGTTGTCATTTCCTTCTGTTTCTTCTTTTGGGGTGAATTCCTTCCTTTCATCATTTTGGAGTAAGAAAATGAATTAATAAAGTAAAAAAAATACAATTAAAAAATTAAAAACAACACAAAGAAATCAAAATAGAGATGCAAGATCTTAGGTATGTTTTGGTGTGGTTGTTGAAAGAAGCTTGATAGATTAGAGAAAAAAGGGAAAGTAAGAAAAGAGAAAGGAGAAGAAAAAAAAGGAAATTCAATTTTTTTTACTTTATTAGTTCATTGAATTTTCAAATTTTCAAACGTTTGAAAGAAATGAATACAATAAAATAGAATAAAATGAAATAATGAAAGTAAAAAACAATTTCAAAAATTCACAAAAAAGTAAACAATATAATAGAAAAAAATGGAACAAAAATGTTTTTAATAAAATGGAAAAAATAGAATTTTTCCTTTCTGTATTCAAGAATAAGAAAAGAAAAAAAAACTGAATAAAAAGACCAGAGAACAGAATGAAGTACAATTGAATTTACATCTGATTTCCCATAGAAGTTAAGTTGTGAAGCACTTTATAGTCCGTAAACTAGGCTGAGACTTGTTTTTGTCAAGAGCACTGTTGGCCCATTTTGGCTGGGTTTAATGTAATGGGTTTAATGTAATGATCCGTTCTCCACTAGTTGGTGCTGCTTAGCTTACTGGAGTGGATGGCTGTGGCTTGTATAAGCATGTATGCGCATGTGCAGGAGGAGTGAAAATGGTGTCACTCAGCTTCCTAGTCTCTAGTATAGGAACTCTGTGCTATCCACCACCGACAATCAAGCACCCCTCCTTTGTCTCCAGCTTCTGTATACTTTGTGCTTCTACACTGTCTGTGACCAAGCTGTCAGGCTGCCAGATAGCACATCGGTCCTGAGTTTTATCTCAAATGGGACTGTGTTTCCCAACCCTTCACTTCTGAGGGACTGTGATTTTGACCCACTCAGACCTTCTGGGGGAGGGTCTTGCTAGAAATGGCTGGGTGCTGGCCCACCCCCAGGAACTTTCACAAGACCATACTGCTACCAATGCCCAGAACCTGTGGCTGGGTGACCAGGCTGCCGCCAAAAAAGTTTGCACAATCTTGTAGAAGCATCTTTTCAGGGTTTATGGAAAATTGCAACACACATCGGGCACCAGGCTTCCCCCTTAATGTCCTTGTTCCAGCACCAGCGAATCTGGTTGTTCTCTGGGGCCCACTGGGACCTTTGCCTATGGGGTGGCCATACAGCTTGTACCAAATGTCATCCCAGCAGGGGAACCGCCTGTCTCCATGTAGCCTGAGGACCCTGAGAGCCTCACTCTCTGATCCCGGGGATTTTCCCTTCCCACCAGAGCACCTCCAGGTATTGGGCTCCAGAGTTTCAGACTCTGCACTCCTGCTGTTTATAGTCTTCATGGAATTTAAACCCTCTCCTTTCTCCCATTTCTGTTCAGTCCCTGTGGCTGCTTCTATTTTTCCACTTTCTCTCCAGATGCTTTTTTGGGGGGGGGCATAGGGATAAATCCTGTACTCTACCCCCATCTCCATCCTCTCCCCACAAGCAAAAATGGCTCCCTGCCCTCTGTGGCTTCTCTATCCCCAGTTCACTTCTACACACTGCATACTTGCCAAGTTTTGTGGTTCAGGCTGGGCAGATTGCTGTGTTAATCCTAAAATCAGTTTTCTAGGTGTGCAAGATTGTTTTGTGTTGATCTGGCTGCATATCAGAGATGAGAGATGCAAAACAAAACAACAACAACAACAACAACAACAACAGCAACAATAAAAAAACTTCCATGCTGTTCTGCCATCTTGGCCATACCTAAATAATCACAAGAAGTATTAATCTGAAACCACAAAGTCTGGTGTTCCCAGAGATAAATTGAACATATCAAAGTCTTCAGATTGAACTAGCACATTTTTTTGCTTTTTGTAGTGATGAACTATTTTACATGTTTTTGCATTTTTTAAATGAATTGTTGTTTTAAAAAAAGAAATCGGGGCGCCTGGGTGGCTCAGTCAGTTAAGCGGCCGACTTCAGCTCAGGTCATGATCTCACGATCTGTGAGTTCGAGTCCCGCGTCGGGCTCTGTGCTGACAGCTCAGAGCCTGGAGCCTGTTTCAGATTCTGTGTCTCCCTCTCTCTGACCCTCCCCCGTTCATGCTCTGTCTCTCTCTGTCTCAAAAATAAATAAACGTTAAAAAAAATTAAAAAAAAAAAGAAAGCAATGGCTTTTTTTTTTCAAACAAAGGTGGCTTGTACATGAATTAAGAATTACCAATCCAGGGGCGCCTGGGTGGCGCAGTCGGTTAAGCGTCCGACTTCAGCCAGGTCACGATCTCGCGGTCTGTGAGTTCGAGCCCCGCGTCGGGCTCTGGGCTGATGGCTTAGAGCCTGGAGCCTGTTTCCGATTCTGTGTCTCCCTCTCTCTGCCCCTCCCCCGTTCATGCTCTGTCTCTCTCTGTCCCAAAAATAAATAAACGTTGAAAAAAAAAAATTTTAGAATTACCAATCTGGAATAAAGTATTTTCACCAACTTTGTTTTCTAACCATATGTTAAATAAGGTTTCATAATAATCACTTTCTTAAATTGGGTTTTTACATCCATTACACTGACAATAGGCTAAACAAAAACATACTTTCTTATCAAATTGGCCAGTACTTTTATTAAATTGGTGATTGTACAAGTTATTTTGGTGGCATTTAGTTAATGAGTGGACTTTATGAGAAGGTGATTATTGAAGGAGAAAAATGACAGGATTAGAGCTGACAATTGTTCTTGAAGTGAGAAATTAAATGACCAGATGAAAACTTCTCTTTCCTTCCGTTGGCAATTTTCCCATTATTACTAATCTGTTCTCTAGAGGAATAAAAGACATAAGTGTTTGGTGATGAAACATCCATAAAATAGTTGTTCTCAAGCTACTAATTAAAAAAAAAATACTGGAGAGAATTCAGCCCACTCACTTTAGCTGTGGAACGTTTGCTTACTATTTAGACATTTGAGTGAAGTCTCAGTTTGGTTCAGTACCAACCAGAGCCAGTTTAACTGATAACCCTTGGATTCTTAGAAGGAGATGTCTCCATAAGAAATCTCAGAATGATTATGATGACATTCTGCAGGTTATTTAAACGTTCTCTTGAGTTCTCTGGTGCAATGTGCCCCAAAGTTTTTGTGGCACTGAAGTGTAAAATCCATGGCTCCAGTTAAGGTTTCATCTTTAAATACTTCTAACAATCTTCTTTTTTTTTTTTAATTTTTTTTTCAACGTTTATTTATTTTTGGGACAGAGAGAGACAGAGCATGAACGGGGGAGGGGCAGAGAGAGAGGGAGACACAGAATCGGAAACAGGCTCCAGGCTCTGAGCCATCAGCCCAGAGCCTGACGCGGGGCTCGAACTCACGGACCGCGAGATCGTGACCTGGCTGAAGTCGGACGCTTAACCGACTGCGCCACCCAGGCGCCCCAACAATCTTCTTTTTGATGGTTTGTGTCTTTCAACCTGAATCTTCTGCCATCACTTCAAGGAAGGAAGGAGACCTCTTGAGGATAAGAAATAAGGAAACCAAGGAAGTTCCATTTTATCTGCTTATTTTCTAAGGTCTTATCTCTTGTGATGTTGTCTGTAACTAGTTTTGCTTTTGATTCATATACCTTTTTCTAGATATAAGTCATCTGCTGTTATCACTTTCTTCACCTACATTCTAAGGGTAAGAAAACCATTTGTATCTCTTAAATAATGTGCATGGGGGCTAGGGTGGGGTATGGGCGGGAGAATGGATAAGAAAGGTCAATGGTTTGATAAAATTCAGATATTTTTTGCACCTCCATTTACAACAAACTTGATATAAATTTAAAACATGAAGACTTAAGTAAGATGCCAAAACAATTAAATTGAATAGGTTTGTAAAGTAGAAATTTTGGTGGAGGTTTAAGGAATTAGGGTGCTCTACCTTAAGAAGAATGTACTGGAAGTAGATGAAGCACAAGCCAGGAGTCCAAAGGCAAATATTTTTGACTGAACTAATAAAGCCCAAATTGTAGACTAAAAACTAGTTGTCAAACCTTAAAACATAGGCTATTATTTAACTATTTCTGACTACTGTCACATTACTCATTTAGCACACATAAAGGTAGGTTTTTCAGGTGAAAATGGAATACTTAAAATGGGATCATCAGTATAATAATAGATATAGTATAGATATAGTATAATATAGGTATATAGATATAGTATAATAGGTATACTATATGTGTATATGCTGTATAGCTATAATATAATATAGATATATGGGTAGAGTGTAATAATAATCATAGAAACGTTGAGAGAGGGCTGCAAATTTTCTGTTGCTTCAACTACAAATATCCATTCACTTGTTTAAAACAAATATCACTTTCTTGCAGAAGGGCTTAGGATAAAGATAATCAAATGGAAAATCATTCTGGTAGCATTGTGGTAAAGCCAATAACTATTTCATGAACTGATTCTATGTATTGCATTTTGTGGCCCATTTTAGACACATCAAGAGGCAGTATCCAAAAGGTGGGAGTGCTTTTCATTAATGGTTGTAGCTGTTGGTTGGAAAGATGCTGTTAAGCTGTGTTGAAAGTGCATGGATAATGTATTTATGTGGTTAGAAGGGAACCAATGGCTGACAACATCATCTCTCTGACTGATATCATTCACTTTCTTTCTTCCCCAGAGACCCAGTTTTGTTCTGACTTAAGAGGTCTTCAAAGTTAGCCTTTTTGGTACAGTGTGATTTCACAGGGAGTAGCAAAAGCAAATATTTATATTTATTGTCCCCTCATGTACACATTTGAAATGGGAAAATATTAAGTATAGGAGTCATTAAATTCTAGGAGTAATCTATTGATATGTAGACCATCTGTTATATGCAAGACTGTTCTAATAACTGCAAATATAAAGACTATTTAGATGATGGCTCTACTCTCAAATATGTCACATTGTAGTTGGGAAGATAGAAGGAGCAAATAGAAACCCTAGGCACACTGCTACAAGTTGTGGAATCAAATGGAAAAGCTATCATGGGGGTAAGAGGATGGTGTTCTCCCTGGTCAGAAAGATTGAGAGTATCAGGGAGAGATTCAAGATATGTTTATGGGACTCTGATTACCATCAGGATCTAGTCCATTTTACTTGGAAAGGGACTAAATATAAAGTTTATAATATTCAGTAAGTAAAATAAACCAGATTCTATGATGCTCTGGTAAAGTGTCTTCCTGATTCCTCAAGCGCCATTCAATTCTGCAGAGCCTCAAGGTTGCTGTTTCTTGAGCCTCTGCCCTTGGGCTCATTCTTTCTTATCTCTGTGCTAAAATTGCTAAACTATGTATAGATTATTATAATTTTTATATACATATGTATTTCTGTAAATGAGTAGTAGTATGTGTTTTTAATCAAAAATACATCCTGCGCATATTTACGTGACCAGAAACCCTAAACTACATCACTATTATCAATAGGTACAAGGTAAGCTGCAGAGAGTTTAATTTTGTCAGTCTGGTGATGTTGATTATTTAGATTGTTTCCAGTTTATTTTTACTGTCAAAAGCAATGATTGATTAGCATCTTTGCATATACTCACATCTTCATACTATTTTTTCCTCAGAATAAATTTGTAAAAATAGCTGAAGTGTAGATGTTTATAAAAGATGTTTGATATAAAATAAATGTTGCCAAAAACATCTAGAGAAAATCTTTTAATTTGTACTCACGCTATCAGTGTGTAAGAGTGCATGAACCCGCTTTCTCATACTGAAAATCCTAAATGTATGGCGTACCTGGCTTCCTCAGTTAGTGGAGGGTGCAATTCTTGATTTTGGAGTTGTAAATTTGAGCCCCACGTTTGGTATAGGGATTACTTAAAAACAAAATATTAAAATAAAGAATATTTTAAGTGTTACTGTCATTCTTTGAAAATTCCTTTTTCTTATGAAAAAATAATATTTCTTTGTCTAAAAGTTTTCTTTTAGAAATGTAATATATTTTTTACTCAAGCTTTTGAGCCACCTGATGTAAAGATTGTGAGTTTAAAAGAAAAGTCTTAACCTTTAACTGTAAATTGTAATTTTTTTTTAATCTGTAGGGGAGACAAAATTTTACCTCTATTCATGTAATGTTTAGGTGAGATTCTTTAACAAAATGACAAATCAACAAAAGAAAAACAGCTTATTAATGCATGTTTATTAATGCAGTGTATAACACTTAGGAGAAACCAAAACCAAAAAAGTAACTCAAGGTGATGTCTTAAAACTGAGACTTATATAGCATCTTCAAAAATGAGTTTGTAGAGATGTTATGAAGAACATGTTAGAGAATTTATAGGGCTCTTACACTTCCAAGAGCAGCACATTGGAAATGTAAATATAAGGGAGGGAACAAATAGAGTAAGATTTTTTGCAGATTTATTAGGGGCCATCTCTGGGCTAAGAGTCTGTATCTAGGAAAAGGATGATTTATATTCTGCCTTTATGTAGAAAAGAGAATTATCTGAGTTTGCTTCTGCTTAATTTCCTTCAGCTCAAAATAACTTTTATGTCAGAGAAAGAGTTTGGGGTGATATTTTTGGTTTTCCTTCACTTCCATATAAATATTATTAAATTAATCCTTCCATTTATTTGAATTCTTATGTGCAGCAACAACTTACATGCTATGTTTTTCTGTATATTTTGGAGACTGGTGGTGGTGAGGGATGTTTATTTCTAATCTGTCTTTTCTGTCTAGTTGTTCAGCTTCCATATTTTGCATAGGTGTTACAGAGGTGAATGTACTGTCAATTTTTAACATTTTTCCCTCTGGACATTTAACATATGCTCATTCTTTCAGATACACTTTAGAATTATTTCACCAAGTTTCTCCAGAAAAAAGTTCCTATTAGAATTTCAATTAAGGGTGCATTGTATTAATTTTACACTTTTCTCCAAGCTTAGTACCAGCTATTTCATCATTTTTGTTGATATTGTGTATCAATATTTTGTTGATGTTATGAACAAATATGTTAACATATCATGAGAGTATTTGACACTATTACTGACACCAGAAAGGGTCCATGTGGGAAGTTATGTGAGCTGAGACCTGGGATTATAGAAACCACATAAATAGAAAATAATTGTGTTCCAGGCAGGGGGGACTTCTGAGTCTGGTTATTTTCTTGGAGACAAATGTGAGAAACTGACAAAGCACTAAAGAACAGAGTCCTGAATATTCAGGCTACCAAAGTTCATGCAAACCACATTCAGGACTTTTATCGTTAGCCCACAAATAATGCTGAACTTTAAAGCATATTAGGAGGGAGAGGGAGGGGAACCCATGACTCAGTCACTTAAGCGTCTGACTTTGGATCAGGTCATGATCTCACAGCTCATGAGTTTGAACCCTGTGTCGGGCTCTGAGCCTCAGCCCCTGTTCGTGCTCACTCTCCCTCTTTCTCTCTCTCTCTTTCTCTCAAAAATAAACATTATTTTTTTTTAACAAAAGGAGAGGGAGTGGGTTTATATGAACAGATTTGCAGATATGGTTTTTAATGCATTTCTGGGTTTAATAACTAATATTAATTTGGGGGAGATTTTAATCCACATTTATAATTGAGAGTAGTTCATAATTATGGGGCATTACTGTGTGTGTTTTTTTCAGGTTCTCTGATATTTAAAAAAATAACGTTTATTCATTTCTGACAGAGAACAGAGCATGAGTGGGGGAGGGGCAGAGAGAGAGAGGGAGACAGAATCTGAAGCAGGCTCCAGGCTCTGAGCTGTCAGCACAGAGCCCAGTGCGGGGCTCCAGCTCACTGATCATGAGATCATGACCTGAGCCAAAATCAGACGCTCAACTGACTGAGCCACCCAGGCGCCCCAGGTTCTCTGATATTTTAATGAATAATGCCTGTAATTTTATTTAGTGTGTTTTATTATATAATAGAATCACTTTATCTTTTTGTTGGTTTGTTTTTATTTAAATTCCAGTTAGTTAACATACAGTATAATAGTAGTTTCAGGTGTACAATTTACTAATTCAACAAATGAGTGAAGAAAAAAATAAGGTTGAATAATGATCAGATGGACAATGCAGTGATCCAATTTACTATATTGCATAATTTTCAGCCATATCTACAACTTAATGGTTATGTCTAGATGAGGCAGGTCAGTTTCATAGTTGCCATAAACTTCCCAATTCAATAAAACATCTTCCTAAATTATTTGGTTATTTGAATTAACTCAATCAATTGTTTTACAGCCCTATCCGTGTTTTAAATAAACATGAAGCCAACTTTAGGTGAAGCATCTGTGGGGTCCACACATTCTTCAATAATAACTACACTCCCTTAAACTGATCAATTGCCAAATATCCATTCGTCTTCATGCCATGAAGTCTCAGTTTCAAAATTGTTCCTCAACAAGAAGAAATATCCAAGAAAGAAACTGCAAATCCACCCCACAATATATACACATGAACAAAATGTTTAATATTATACAAGTAATTTTAATTTACTAATGCTTATACTTACATATTAAATGATTCATATTATCTACTGGAATTTTCTTTAACCCCCCACTTATTTCCTTATCACTCTAGGTCCAACTTAACACCATGGTTGGAGACAATAAAACCTGTTCCAGTGACTTCACCCTCATAGGGCTCTTCACTCATGGTGCAACCTCAGTCTTCCTTTTCAGCATAATTTGTGCTGTATTCTTCATGGCCATGATAGTTAATGGGGTCATGATCTTCCTGATCCATATAGACCCTTACCTCCATACCCCCATGTACTTCCTACTCAGCCACCTCTCCTTCATTGACATGATGTACATCTCTACCATTGTGCCCAAGATGCTGGTCAATTATCTTGTGGGCAAGGGGACTATCTCCTTCGTTGCCTGTACAGCCCAGCACTTTCTCTACATGGGCTTTGTGGGGGCTGAATTTTTCCTGCTAGGACTCATGGCTTATGACCGCTATGTGGCCATCTGCAACCCGCTTCGCTATCCTGTTCTTATGAGCCACCGGGTCTGTTGGATGATCTTGGCCAGCTCTTGGTTTGGTGGTGCTTTGGACAGCTTCCTCCTCACTCCGATCACCATGAGTCTCCCGTTCTGCAGTTCCCGCAAGATCAATCACTTCTTCTGTGAAGCACCTACCATGCTGAGGCTGGCCTGTGGTGACAAAGCTGCCTATGAAATGGTAATGTATGTTTGCTGTGTCATGATGCTGCTGATCCCCTTCTCTGTGATAATTGCTTCCTATGCCCGAATTCTCATCACAGTGCACCAGATGAAGTCAGCAGAAGGGAAGAAGAAGGCTTTTGCCACCTGCTCATCACACATAATGGTGGTGACCTTGTTTTATGGGGCTGCCCTGTATACATATATGGTTCCCCAATCCTACCACACACCGATCAAAGACAAGGTCTTCTCCGCCTTTTACACCATTCTCACTCCTTTGTTAAATCCTCTCATTTACAGCTTGAGAAACACAGATGTAACCGGGGCCTTTAAAAGGGTCTTGGCAAGATGTCAAGGGATTCGTGGTGTGACACGGGAAGGATTCTGACAGTCTAAATCATCCACATCTGCTCAAGGGTGCATGGGTGCTGTTACTTGGGGTTATACCATAGGTAATATTACTAATGTATTCAGCAACTGCCAATGCCAGTTATGCTGAAAAGTGCATCAGCACTAATTTTGTCAAAAATGTGAAACCTTGTAACATGAATAATGCCAGAGTGCCTAAATACCACTGGTGTTTATTATTTCTCCATGTCCTCCCATTCTGTTACTGGACACAATGGGTCCCTTCGCTTGGTGAATGCAAGCCAGTAGCACATACAAGGCATACAGTCAGTCTGGTATGGAAGCTTTTATTTCCTTGCAGTAACTAAGGAGAATACTGGGGATATTTCCTAAAGCATTGTATCTCTTTGGGGATAGTGCAATTCGCTTTTATTTAGTATGCAGATGGGCAGAGGCCAGAAGCTTGCATATACACTAGGGAACTTATACGTATTCTATTACTTAGGCATTCCAGGTTTACTGTGCATACTTAGCACATTTACATGATAGTGCATATGTCTCAAGTTCAAAAAATTGCCTAGGATCTGCCTCCAGAGCAGATTTTAGTGTTGTAATCCTCTAAAGTTAAAGGTAGAGAAGTTCAGGGGAATTCTGCACATGCTTCAGCTCTGATCTGGCTCAAAATGGTTCTGTGTTAAATCCCATGTCTGCACATATCATGTCCTCTTCTAAAAGTCTTGGTGCTTTGCCTTTTCATGTGGGTCTTCTGAGTTGGGCTCCTGAAAAACATCTTATAGAAAAAACTTGACATACCACCTGGAGCAACCCTCTATGCTGGTTACGATTCCAGTTCTTTTTTTTTTTTAATTGTTGTTTTACTTTTCTATTGTTTTGATCATTGATACAAATAAATATGTGTGCTGATGAATAGGGGCACATGTACCCCAATGTTTATAGCAGCACTTTCAACAATAGCCAAATTATGGAAAGAGCCTAAGTGTCCATCAACTGATGAATGAATAAAGAAGATGTGGCTTATATATACAATGGAAAACTACCTGGAAATGAGAAAGAATGAAATCTGGCTATTTGTAGCAATGTGAATGGAACTGGAGGGTATTATGCTAAATGAAATAAGCCAGGCAGAGAAAAACAGACATCATATGTTTTCACTCATATGTGGATCTTGAGAAACTTAACAGAAGACCATGGAGGAGGGGAAGGGGAAAAAAGTTACAGAGAGGGGGGGGGCAAACCATAAGAGACACCAAACTGAGGGTAGATGGGGGGTTGGAGAAGAGGGGAAAGTGGGTGGTGGGCAGGGAGGAGGGCACTTGTTAGGATGAGCATTGAGTGTTGTATGGAAACCAAGGTGACAACAAACTATACAACTCCAAGTCTTACCTCACACCACTTCTCTGATTGTAATTAATTTATATAAATGCTCCCAAATGTCTGGTTAATATTACATAGTCTGATCACTGTCAGTGTTCTCATAAAAATTAGTGATGTTTATTACATTGTTTAAAGGCATATTGATGGGGTTTATGAAAGGGTTAGAGGTGTATACATTTGAAAGAGACTAAAGTGTCAGAACACTTCAAAGGGAATACTTAAGTACACACAAATCAGTATTCAGAAAACCTAGACATCTTTCTTTGATTAGCAACTGAAAACATTCTTCCTTTATGTAAATTTAGAGCTGGAGAAAATGAATCATGTATTATTGCAGAAATGCAGACTAATCCTCTGTAGGTCAATTCTATGATGTTATATTTGTTAAATGGTAATTATTACATCAGAAGACATTGAGAGATGAGAGAGAAAAAAGTGCTCAGTTAATTCACAAATTCACTAATCCATTTTAAGTTTCTTCAATTCATTAAAATTATTAGATTTCTGGAATGTCTCTCTAGATGTAAGTTGTGTGGGGATGTTTTTATAAATCTTTCTCTTTCAAAGAAAAAGTGAACAGCCCACTTTTTCTTTGTTGCAACATTTGGTTTTCCATTGGATAACATTTCAAAATGGAAGAAAAGAAGTAAGTTTTCATTTGAAAGCTAGAGCTGGCAAATTCTTTGGAAACGACTTAGTACAATTTCTTTAGGAAGCTGAAATCCAGAGAATGCATGTGTTTAGGTTTAATTGTAGACCCATTTGAAGAACTTGAACCATATCCCAGACCTCTTGGGCCATTTCTGTATGGTGCTATGCCAGGCTTTGTGTTCTTACCAGTCTGAAAAAATCCTGACTGGGTTCAGTGATGTTTTGCTGCTGACAGGCACTAGTTGTGGTGTGTGAGGTAAATACAGCCAAGCCTTCTACTGCACTACAAAAGCTGTTGAGTGGTAGACAAAATATTTAACCAATGAAACAATACATGTTGGAACACTGTGGATTGGACTACCAGTTAATCAGGAAAACAGACCTGCTTGCATCTAATTCAGCAAGGCTATCAGTTGCAAACCAGAGTTAATCTTTTTGAGTCTTTCTTTCTGGAAGATCTCATATCCTTCGATCTTTTTAGACTGGCTTGGGGAGCATCATGTGTCAGATATTAGGGAGTTTCTTTCCAACTCAAAGATGGTGAAGTACAAGAAACACAATACATAAAACAGAAAAGAAAGAGGGAACTGATCCTGAAAACTGAGCATTAATTTCAGGTCCATTTTTTTCAAGAAACTCTGTCCATCACTTAATATCAATGGAACTAAATTTCCTTTTCTGTGACATTTTAGCTAATATATATTTTTCTTTATAAGATTTTAAAGATCAAATATGAAAAATGTAATTAATGTTAGTATTATTTTAGCTATTTTTAACAAATGTAATTGCTTTTCATCTTCATAATATCCATGCTTTTTTTTCTTACTTCCCCCATTTTCCTTTTTCTATCCTTAGCTTACATAATCATACTCCCTTGTTAATTATACTAAGGTACAAAGGATTGATAATAGGTAAATAGGTAATAGGTAAATTTAATATCCCAACTACAGGAATTGAAAGTAAATGTTATTAGAATGATTAGAAAAAGGATAAATAAGCATACTTTCAAAATATAGTAATTAAAACAACAATTATATTGAATCACACTCCTATTAGAATGGCTATAATTCAAACTGCTGGCAATACCAAAATTCTAAAATACAGGAATTCACATTCATTGCTGGTGGGGATGCAAAATAGTACATCTACTTGAAGAGACAGTTTGGTAGTTTATTACAAAATGAAACATAGCTGTACCATATGACCTGGCAATTGTGTTTCTCATGATTTACACAACTGATTCGGAAACTTATGTTTATACAAAAACCTGCAAGTGGATGTTTATAGATTTTTTTTTCATAATCACCCAAAACTTAGAATTAATCAAGTTATCTTTAGTAGGTGAATGGACAAACTACAGTACATTTAGACAATAGAATATGATACAGCAATAAAAAGAATTGAGCTATCAAACCATGGAAAGACATGAAGGAATCTTCAACGTATAGGACAAAGTGAAAGAAGATAATCTGAAAAAGCTACATACTATATGATTCCAGCTATATACATCCTAGAAAAAGAAGCTCTATAGAAATAATAAAAAGACTAGGACTGCCAAGGGCTTAGGGAGAGGAAAGGATGAATAGGGAGAACACGCAGGATTTGGGGCAGTGAAACTATTCTGTATGATGCTGTAGTGGAAGTTACATGACATGCATTTGTCCAAATTCATAGAACAGGATGAGTGAATCCTGATATAAACTATAGACCGTAATTAATAATCATGTATGAAAATTAGCGCATCGATTGTAATATATGAACCACACTAATACAGGATATAAATAATAGGAGAAAGAGAAGGAATATATGGTAACTCACTGAACCATCTGCTGAACTTTCTGTGAACCAAAAAAAGTAAGATTTAAACTTTATTAATAAAAACCTTCTTAAAACCCATGTAACCCTCTGATACTGTATTTCACTCAAGAAATAACTAGAAGCTGTCACAAGATATAATGGAGCTGGTAAAAGCGGGGTGGGGATGAGCATTAAATAATAAAAGTTTGTTAATCTTATTAGCCTTACTTTTAGGATTTGGCTGTGTGCATTTTGGGAGTGGGTAGCAATGAGGATAATATTTTTTAGGAAGAAGAGTTAATTAGTAGAACTTGGACCAAATGCCATTTAGTTTCACTTGTGCATATGGTAGGTAACATTTCCTTGGCATTCCACAATCCAAGTCAGCATTCCTTCCCCCTCCTGAATATGTAAGAGGGTACTGGTAATGCACAATCTGTGTGTGGAGGAGAAATAAATGGTTGATATTTCCCTGAGCTCTGTCTTCTCCACACTACGAGAAAACAATCTCAAATGAAAGCTGTTACTGCAAGGAAAAGTCTTCATTAGAGTGAGTGGAATGGTTTTCTTCTCAGAGAGTATTTTATCATTCAATACAAGTTTCAAATACTAAAAGTTATGTAGCTCAGACCATAATAGCTGTACAAGTATAGTGGAAAATTTTTAAGTCCTTTAAAGGAGTATGTAGTCATTTCTCCACTTGTGAGCTGTTCAGGCATGGAGCAGAAAAATCAGGTTGAACATCAGTGCTAGAGCAAATGGATAAGGTCAGGAATTTGTGCTTCCTCTGGTGGAAACCTATAAGGAAAATTCATAACTTGTATTCATAGAAGTATTAGTAATGCTTAGAACAGTGATTAATTTGACTTTTAGTCCTGCTAATCACTCATGCTGTCACTTAGATGACTCTGCCGTCTCAGCCTGTTTCTTCGTAAATGAAATGGGTAATATTCCTGCAGATATAATTGCTAATTCTTTCAGAAAAAAAAAACTTGACAATAGTTTGAGTAGTGCACAGGCCCTTTCAGCAACTTCAGGAAGTATATGACCAAAGTTTTAAACTGTGGTTTCTATTCTGATATTTAGAACATCATGAACACATGATTTGCTTAAAAATAATGCACCTGTATATAGCAGATAGAGTGATTTTTGGCATTAATTGGTGTCCCTAAGAAGAACAAGACCATCCATGGGAAGGAGTACAGGTGAATTGAACACTATGGTGAGACAAGGAATCCTGTGGTCTTCCAGTACCTGCCAAGGGCCTGACAATCAGCAAGCACTGTGTAGATGACGTCCAAAGGAAATGTGAGGAATCTTTCATACAGGAAGAAAGTTCAAAGGAGTAAGTACAATGACTGATCAATGGGTTTATGGCATGTGCTAATTTCAACAATTGACAGTGGCTTCTTGGATTTCTGTGTTGAGAATTTCGTCAAGGATGAAGGCCAGAGTTAAGGTTTGTAAGAAGAGTGGTATAATCTCATCAACCAGGATGGATACAGGCGTGCTCCTGGGGGTGAGTGCCAGGGTGTAGTTGCCAGGCACAAATACCCTGTATTTGTTATTACTGATTTGTTCAAAATGATTATTGTAAAGATAAGGAAACAGAGTTCCAGCAAGCTGTACTGGGTTACACAATCTGCTGTCAAGAGCAGCATTGGCAAAAAATTCAGATCTCTTGCATCGAATGTTTTTATCTACAGAACCATTTTTTTTGTTGATGAGAAAACTCAGTAACAATTGAAAAAAAATAAAATTTTGTGTTTTCTGAGGCTCAGGAGAATTCACACCCGTGTGCACGCATACATGCATTTGCTCGCGCGCGCGCGCACACACACACACACACACACACACACATAAACATAGTTTGTAAAGAATGGTGGCCAATACAAGAAGTTAAACTTTCACTATTTGCAGATCATATGACACTCTATATAGAAAATCTGAGACTCCACCAAAAAGCTGCAAGAACTGATAAATGAATTCAGTAAACACAAAGGATACAAATCAACACACAAAAATCTGTTGCGCAAGTATCATACTGTGCATCGACAGCTTTGTAATATAGCTTGAAATCTAGAATTTTGTTGTTTCCAGTTTTGTTTTTCTTTTTCAGTATTGTTTTGGCTATTTGGGGTCTTTTTGGGTTCCATACAAATTTTAGGATTGTTTGTTCTAACTCTGTGAAAAATGCTTGTGGTATTTTGATAGAGACTGCATTAAATGTGTAAATTATTTTGGATAGTATAGACATTGTAACAATGTTTGTTCTTCTAATCCATGAGCATGGAATGCTTTTCCATTTCTTTATGTCTTCTTCAGTTTCTTTCATAAATGTTCTATCGTTTTAGGAATACAAACCTTTCACCTTTTTAGTTAGGTTTATTCATAGGTATTTTACTGTTTTTAGTGCAATTGCAATTGGAATTGATTCCTTGATTCCTATTTCTGCTGTTTCGTTATTGGTGTATGGAAATGCAACAGATTTCTGCACATTGATTTTATATCTATGATTTTGCTGAATTCATGTATTACTTCTACAATTTTTTGGTGGAGTCTTACAGGTTTTTCTCCATAGAGTATCATGTCCTCCACAAATAGTGAAATTTTTACTTCTTCCTTGCCGATTTGGATGCCTTTTATTTATTTTTCTTGTCTGATGCTTAGGCTAGCACTTCCAGTGCTATCTTAAATAGTAACGGTAAGAGTGGACATCCCTGGCTTATTCCTGACCTGGGAAAGTCTTTCAGTTTTTCCTAAGACTGATGTTAGCTGTGGGTTTTTCATATATGGTCTTTATGATGTTAAGATATGTTCTATGTGTCCCTACTTTGTTGAGACTTTTTTTTAATCAAGAATGAATGCTGTATTTTGTCAAATGCTTTTTCTGCATCTATTGACAAGATCATAAGGTTATTATCTTTTCTTTTATTAATGTGGTGTACTACATTGATTGATTTGTGAATATTGAACCAGCCCTAGAGCCCAGGAGAGATCCCACTTAATCATGGTGGATAATTCTCTTAATATACTGTTGAATTGTTGAGAATTTTTGCACCCAAGCTCATCAAGAACATTGGCCTATAGTTATCCTGTGTAGTGGGGTCTTTGTTTGGTTTTGGAATCAGTGTAATGTTGGCTTCATAGAAAGAGCCTGGACTTTTTCCTTCTATTTATATATTTTGGAACAGTTTGAGAAGAATAGGTATTAACTCTCCTTTAATGTCTGGTTGAATTCCCCTGGGAAACCATCAGACCCAGGAGTCTTGTTTGTTGGGAGATTGTTGATTACAGATTCAATGTCTGTGATGGTTATGGATCAGTTCAAATTTTCTAATTCTTCCTGTTTCAGTAATAATAGTGAGTTTCTAGGATTTTGTCCATTTACCCAGATTGCCTAGTTTGTTGGCATATAATTTTTCATAGTATGCTATTATAATTGCATTTTGTGGTGATGGTTGTGATCTCTCCTTTTTAATTTGTGAGTTTATCTGTTTCTTTTTTCTTTTGATGAGTCTGGCTAAGTGTTCATCAATTTGTTAATTCTTTCAAAGAACCAGCTCTTAGTTTTTTTTAATACAATTACTTATTTTTTTCTAAAAAAGCATTTATTTCTGCTCTAATCTTTATTATATTATTTCTTCTGCTTGCTTTAGGCAAAAACAGACACATGGATCAATGTAACAGAGTTCAAGTTATATTAAAAATCTGTAATGATCATACACCAAGGTACAAACACAAATATAAACACACATGCTAATGGAACAAAATAGAAAACCCATAAATAGACCCACAACTATATAGTCAACTCATCTTTGACAAAGCAGGAAATAATATTTAATGGGAAAAAGACAGTCTTTTCAACGAATGATGTTGGAAAAACCAACATACATGATAGGAACATGCAGAAAAATGAAACTGGACCACTTTCTTATACCATACAGAAAAATAAATTCAAAATGGATTGATGACCTAAATGTAAGACTTGAAACAAAATCCTAGAGGAGAACATAGGCAGGAACCTCTTTGACATCAGCCTTGTAACTTCTTTGTAGATGTGTCTCCTGAAGCAAGGGAAACAAAACCAAAAATGAACTATTGGGACTTTATCAAAATAAAAATCTCTGCACAGCAAAGGAAACAATAAAAATACTAAAAGGCAGCCTTCAGAATGGGGGAAAATATTTCAAATGACATATCTGATAAAATGTTAGTTTTTACTTACAGTTTTAAGAATTAGAAGAGTTAAGTTCCTGAAAATCATAAAGATTTAGTATATGAAAAAAAATGACATTGAAACTGACTGGATAAAGGAATAAATTATCAATAGTTGATTTTAAGACAAATACATAATTTTCAGAGACAATACAGTAAATCTCTGCTTCATATTCATATCTCCAAATTCTAGACTTTGAAGAATTAAGTGTAAAACATCCCCACATACAGACAAATGAAAACTGATAAAAGTTAAAAAACAAGTTTCTCACATTGAAGCTATTCAAGGATTTCAAAGTATAGAATCAGTAGAAGAAACTACAGATGTAATGATGACTTTTACTCCATAATTAAAAAAATATTATTGATTAACAAAAAAAAGCTATGAACAATAACAAAATAAAAAAAAAACAAGAAAATGCAAGCAATACTTGAGACATACAGGGAAGACACATATTCATACTTAAATATTCAAAGAGAAAGTTAAAAATAGCATTTCTAATAAATAAAAACAAATGGACATATATTCAAAGTTTTAACCTTACTAAAAAAATTTTAAAATAATTATATTAAGTCATCTTACGCCACAATTACCAGACATGTAAATTTGTGTGTTTATTTATCTTTACAGTGTTATGAGAATGCATCAGGGAAATGGGAACTGAGAGACAGTAGAAAAGTAAAGTGGGAAATTGTAAAAATGCAATTTAAACGTGAAATAAAGAGGAACCTGGGTGTCTCAGTAAGTTAAACATCCAACTCTTGATTTTGGATCAGGTCATGACATCACAGTTACGTGATCCAGCCCCACATGAGGTTCTGAGCTAACGGCGCAGAATCTGCTTGGGATTCTCTCTCTCCCTCTCTCTTTGCCCTTCCCCTACTAGCTCTCTCTCTCGTTCTCTCTCTCTCATATATAAATATATATGTGTATATATATATATATATTTGTGTATATATATGTATATATATACACATATATATACATATATATACATACATATATATAATCTCAAAATAAATAAAAACTTAAAAAATAAATAAAAACTTTAAATATATTTACACAAAATGATTAAATAGTTCTGATGGAAGAAAACGTTGTGAAAAAAACCACTCAAGGATCCACACTCAAAATTAAGTATAAGAATTTTTATCATTACATGATTTATTACTGCCACTGTTAAAACAATGTGTGCATCAAAATTGAAATATTGGTTAAATATAATGGAGTATATCCACAAGATAGAATACCCTGTGGACATTGAATGTTACATTTGGAAGAGTATTTCACATGAAGGACACTTCTTAAGAAGCAGTTCGTGAACAATATAAATTGCCAAACTATATGTAATACATAAACATACCCATGCATATATATGTGTTAGTATATAAATATTATACAGTATGTGTGTGTGTATACACACATACACTGTACTTATGCATGTATGTATACACATAATGGAAATGCAATTTTGTACAGATAATCTTTTTTTTATTTTTTTTATAATTTTTTTAATGTTTATTTTTGAGACAGAGACAGAGCATGAATGGGGGAGGGTCAGAGAGAGAGGGAGACACAGAATCTGAAACGGGCTCCAGGCTCTGAGCTGTAAGCACAGAGTCTGACACAGGGCTCAAATTCATGAACTGGGAGACCAAGACCTGAGCCCAAGCTGGACGCCCAAACGACTGAGCCACCCAGGAGCCCCCAGATAATCTTTTTTTAAATATGTTTACTTATTTTTGAGAGAAAGAAAGACAGAGAGAGAGAGAGAATGAGTGGGGTAGGAGCAGAAAGAGAAGGAGACACAGAATCCGAAGCAGGTTCCAGACTTTGAGCTGTCAGCACAGAGCCGGATGCAGGGTTCAAACCCACAAAGCCCAACCAACTGAGCCACACAGGTGCCCCTGTACAGATAACCTTCTATATGATATGTTTCTGGCAACTATCTCTGGATATTAAGGAATATTCTAAATTTTTAAACATTTCATATTTTCCTCAAGGTATGTATTGCCATAATACACAGATGTAATAATTATTATTACATCAATAAAATGTTAAAATAAAGCATGAATTAGGCTATTTTTAATCTTTTTTATTGTTTTTCACGGTAATTCCCACATTTCTCTAGTAGGAAAAGATGCTGGAGGAAATTTCTGATGAAATGGTCAGAATATCAGGGACTTGCACTTGGGAACCAAGTGGTGGAAACATTTTTTCAAAGCCCAATATGACTTTAGGGCTCACTCTCTTCCACCCCATGAATACAATTCTAATTAGCTGTGACAAATCTGTCTCATTAATATATACTGAAATCCATAGGGATGTGATGTGCTCTTTTTAAGAGCACCTCATTTTCTGTCATTGTCATAAAACTATTTAAATTCCTGCCTCTTTTCACTCTGGGTGCTCCCCTTTGTGCTAGGGAATCCAAACACAGAACACCCAGAGATGATTTAGCATTCTTTAATGGTCTGCAGCTTTCTTCCTTCTTAATCTTTCATAATTGTCTCTTTTTGGTTTCTAGCTATTTTCTTGTAAAGATAGAATGCAAGAATTAACACACTTTTATAGAAGAATGGAAAATTGTATGATTTGTCCTGGCATTGCAAAATGTCTCAGGAGTTTTAGGATGGGAATTTTCTTTTGATGATACTTCCTTCTGCAGAGTTATATTGCAAAATAGCTCTTGATAACTTGCTGTGCATATCTCTTTGTGCTAATTCCATCACCAGTTGCTAAGGATACTTTTAGTCTATAGTTCAGAAAATTCAAGTTCATAAATAAAAATTAAAAATCTCTGTGTGCTGGATTTTCATGCAGCAGACATCTGGTCATACAGACTGGCCAGATCTTGAAATCTCTCCTACCATGGATACCTATGCCTGTGAATAGCTTTGTGTTTTTAATTTATTAACATAAACTAGAGGATAAATCAAATCCATTAAACTTAATAATTTCTCTTCTAGTGACAGATCACTTTCTGTTTTCTGAAGTCTTTGTTCATTTCCCATTTCTTTCTTAGTTATAGAAAGTTCTTATGCTTTCCTGCTGAGTCTTTTTTTGTATTTATGTATTCATTCATTCATTCATTCATTTATTCATTCATTCATTTTTAACAAATTTTGTATGACCATCTTTACCTTTGAACAACGCACCCTACTCTGAATGACTGTGTGGAGAGGATTCACCTCTAAGTAAGTGACAGAGATTATCTTAGTTGGACCTAGGTTTAGTATAAACTTAGGCATCAGGTGATTTTTTATATTGATGATGTGCATTCCCTTCTTTTACGCATACCAAGAAATGTGTGTAGCAAGCTGCTTTTAATACATAGCATTCAAATTGCATGCCTGAGAAAAGTATTGAGGATTGTAAATTGATGGGGTTAAAATGGGAAGATATTGGGTAAATGAATAAACCATTTTGAAGCTCTTTGGAAATTAAATGGTTGGATTAAATAGTTTGAAGTTTTTCTGCACAGTGCAAAATTCATTATTAAAGTTAAGCAATTTAGTGATTATCTAGGGGCTGCTGAAATACTAGACCAACTCTGTTTATTGTTAATTCCTATTTCTTTAATGAAAATCCAGGTCTATTGAAGGTTTCCACCAAGATCACAGGTGACTAATCAAATGCTGATGAGCACATAGCCTGGCTCTTCAAATGACACTTTAAATATTTGGTGAATAAGGAAATTAATGAGCTTCCACAACATTTTTTAAGGGTCTCAATAAATCAAAGGCTTATGCAAGTTAAATGTAAGGAAATGGAGACAGGGCTGTCTACAACTCACGGGCTGCAAATCTCAGGTGGAAACTTAGTGAGGTAATGACTGCCCCACGTCCCCCACCTCAAATACATTGAGAAGCAGACTGCTTGTTTAATTATTTCTGGAAATTATCTAGAGAATGCATTTCAAATATACAGTTGTAATGGTGCTATTGAGTGGAACAGTGCAAAGAATATTCTTTCCTAATAATACCTGTTTATGTCTGTGTGTACATTATCTTAGCAAAATCTTTCTTTTTCTCTTTTTTTTTCTTTTTTTAATGGCTTAAGCAAAAATTGACCTTATTAATTGGATGGGAAAAGGGCAATACTATTGGAAAGACACAGAAAATTTAAATGAAAAACTTGCATTTAGTCTTAGTTTATAGGGCATCAATTATGAAAAGTCTTCCTAATTCCCTGCTGGATCTCCCATTACCACTAGCACTGGCATGATTACCTTTGTATCCTTGCACTCTTTTTACAGAAAAGAAAACTGAAGTTTGGAAGATGGAGGTACTTGCCTTAATGAGGTACTTGCCTTAGGCAGACTCCTGTAGGTCCTCTGACTTCAAGCTCAGAGCTCTTGCCTTGTCAGTGATGCAAACATTTTACATATCACTCTTCCATAATGACTTTAAAGGTCATACAGGCAACTGTATATTTCGGTTGTAGGTCCTCTGACTTCAAGCCCAGAGCTCTTGCATTGTCAGTAATGCAAACATTTTACATATCACTCTTCCATAATGATTTTAAAGGTTGTACAGATACTTGTATATTTCAGTTCCACTCTGATAGTGGTTCAGAAACATTTTTTTAAATGTCCACCATACCATGGAATAAACTTTAATCAGAAAGAGTGGGTCTCTCTAATTATGGTTATCCAATGGTTATCCAAGTGTGTGATCTCTTTAGAGGTTCTGGCAGGAGGACTACATGGTCAACAAAGGAATATAGTTCTAAGTCACTTCTTGGATTGATGTTGTAAACGATAGTAGACACTTGGTGAAATTGTCTGATTACATTGACATTTTACTGTCTAATAATGATGTCTTTCTTATTCAATTTGATTTGATTATGGATGATTAAAATTTTTGCAGAATTTAGAAATATAAAGAAGATTTAGGGTTAAATGTAAGGTTTTGCATTTATTTTAAAAACTTCACAAGTATGAGGGTTCCTGGATGGCTCATTCAGTTAAGCATCTGACTTGGGCTGAGGTCATGATCTCACAGCTCATGGATTTGAGCCCCACATCAGGGTCCGTGTCTGACAGCGCAGAGCCTGGAGCCTGTTTCAGATTCTCTCTCTCTCTCTCTCTCTCTCTCTCTCTCTCTCTCCCGCCCTCTCTCTCTCTCTCTCTGAAAATAAATGAACATTAAAAAATTTTAAAAAAATAAATCTAATATAAATGGAAACTGAGGTTCAGAGTGTTTGGGGGAGAGAATCCAAGATAACAGCATTAACATGAGTAGAAGAACTCAATTCATCTGATTCTAAATTTTGCTTTACTCTATGTCTACTATAATATTGCAGAAGGAAATTCCTGTATAAGTTCACATAATTATTCTAGACATTTTCTGATTATTTTCATTTGTACTAACTATAACAAAGTAATATAATCTGTTCTCAGCAGAAATTTAATAAGTATGGGTCCTTCTCATCATGTTTCCTCATAGTAAAATAGCAGATTTAACCAAACAGGACTTGCTCTCTGACCATTTAGAACTTTTACGTGCAAAAAGGAGAGTAAGGCCAGCCAGATGCAAAATAGAGAAGACTTGAGTTTGCCTTTGTTATGCTGGGACTATAGGATGAGATAGAGAAAAAAAACAGAAAGATAGATATTTTTAAAATATTTTGGAATGCATGTGAATGATGAACAGGGAAAACTACTTGAACTTGTAAAGGAATACATAATTTTGCCTCTGTTACTGGGAATTTAGTGCATCATAAGAGTTAGACTGAAAATGTGAAAGGTGTGGAAACAGAATACAACTTATATTTAGGCTATTCCATAAACTTGACAGCATTTTCCCTTTAGATACATATTTTAATTAGAAAGGTAAAGGAAATGAGGCCGATTGGAAATGATGATGACATGGTATATGGTGTCAGGGAAATTTATAAAATGTGTTTCAAATAGTTTGAAATTCATACACATAAAAAGATAAAAGAGAAAAAATAGAGTTTATTCTATTAAAAACATCAGTCTTGAGTATAATAATTTGTGTGGTATATTCTCAATTATGACATATTTTCATTAGCAATATTAATTATTGCATATAGTTAAAAATTCACAGATTTACATTGTTGGCACATTTAATTTGACAGATAATGTAAATGCCTAATTTTTTGGATTGTAGGTAAGAGCACAGAATGATTTGAGGCTGCCTGGTCCAAACATCCCTGCCATTAAGAGTATGTGTGACCAGAAGAACATTATTCACAATTCTGCCATCAGTGAAATGAGGGTTATAGTTCCTCACTTCTTAGGTTTATTGTGAAGCTCAACAAGTCAATCGAAATGAAGCACTTGGCACAAAGTAAACTCTTTACAGTGTTGTTCTAATTATTCTTTTTAAATTTTTAAATAAGATAGAATAGGTAGAGAGAGTGTGCACAACAGGGAAGAGGAGCAGAGAGAGAGAGACAGAGAGAGAGACAGAGAATCTGTCTCCATACTCAGTATGGAGTCCGATGCGGGGCTTGATTTCACCACCCTTGAATCATGATTTGAACCAAAAATCAAGAGTCAGACATTCCACTGACTAAGCCACCCAGGTGCCCCTGTAATTATTCTTAATAGTATTTTCTTTTCTGTGCAATTAATTCAAATACTCATATTTGTATAATATTTACAGGAATGGATTAGTTTGGTCAATCTACCTTAAAAACACATTGGTAAAATATATCTTACCTTGACATACTTAATGTTAAACATATGAAAAATAATAATTAACTTTCAAAAAGCTTGTAGATTTTTTCTTTTATCACCACTTGAAATTAAGTAAAATATGATCAGTAGTTTTAATTACCAATCTATATGAAAAAAATTCAATTTCCAAAATTAGCAGGTGGTTTATGGCTAACCATGTATGTCCCTGTGTTATTTCCTCTGAATCCTAATTGCAAATACTAAATACTAATAAATAGCAAATGCTGATGCTAATACATAATCCTAATGCCAATTCTTCATCATCCTAAATTTAAATTTATTTCTTAAAAATAAACAAAAATAATTCTACAAGAGTGATTGCCTCTTTTTTTTTCTGAGTTTGCAAGAGTGGTTTCTATTTCCCATTTTCTCCCATACAATTTTGTCTGCAACACAGATGAAATGGTATCAAAAGAATACTCATAATTTTCAAATTCTCACAGTCCACATTGACAATCACTCATTTGTAGCTAAATGGCAGAGATAGACTACTTATTGTCAGTGCTGGGATATTTTTAAGATGGTGGTATTGTTGATTATGATGATTCCTTTGGGGCACTCAGGTGGTTCAGTCAGTTGAAGGTCTGACTCCTGATTTTGGCTCCAGTCATGATCTCATGGTTTGTGGGATGGAGCCATGCATTAGGCACTGCACAATGTGGAGCCTGCTTGGGATTCTCTCTCAACTTCTCTCTCTGCCCCTCCCTTGCTCACTCTCTCTCTCTCCCTTTCTCTCAAAATAAATAAATAAACTTAAAAAAAGATTCATTTAATAAGGATGCCAATTTAAACTAACATAGTAATTACACACACACACACACACACACACGCACACACACACATGCACACACCAGACTAGGGCATGTTTAACAGAATAACAATATGGTTTATACCCTATGTGTTGTTATATGTATCACTATAGTACAATAGCATCTGTTGACATAATCTTGTCAAATGTATTTAAAGAATTATTGATTTAAGGTGATCAATTTTATGTAAAAACGTTCTATAATAGATTAAATGATAGATATAAGCATCAAAATTCTAAGTAAATATTTTTAGGTATTTTCTTCAGACTTTTACAAGTTTTTGCTTAACAATCAACCTATATGTCCTTATATTAATTCCCTGCGAATATTCTCATTTTATTTGGAAGATTCTAGGTCACAGCAGCACCATCATGGGATCCATGGAAGTGTACAACACATCCTCTACAGACTTCACCTTGATGGGACTGTTCAACAAGAAGGACATCTCAGGCCTTCTCTTTGCCATTGTCTCTATCATCTTTTTCACTGCATTGATGGCCAATGGGATTATGATCTTCCTGATCCACACTGATTCACGACTGCACACTCCTATGTACTTCCTTCTCAGCCATCTCTCCTTCATTGACATGATGTATATCTCCACGATTGTGCCCAAGATGCTGGTTGATTATCTGCTGGGTCAAAGAACCATATCCTTTATGGGGTGCACAGCTCAGCACTTCCTCTACCTCACCCTTGTGGGAGCTGAGTTCTTCCTACTGGGCCTCATGGCCTACGACCGCTATGTGGCCATCTGTAACCCCCTTCGCTACCCTGTCCTTATGAGTCGCCAGGTCTGTTGGATGATCATAGCAGGTTCCTGGTTTGGAGGCTTTTTGGATGGCTTCCTTCTAACTCCCATAACCATGACCTTTCCTTTCTGCAACTCCCGGGAAATTAACCATTTCTTTTGTGAGGCACCTGCAGTCTTGAGTTTGGCATGTGCAGACACAGCCCTCTATGAAACAGTAATGTATGTGTGCTGTGTCCTGATGTTGCTGATTCCTTTCTCTGTGGTGATTGCTTCTTATGCCCAAATCCTGACCACAGTCCACCACATGAGTTCAGTTGAGGGAAGAAAGAAGGCATTTGCCACCTGTTCATCTCACATGACAGTAGTGACCTTGTTCTATGGGGCTGCCATGTACACCTACATGCTGCCACACTCTTACCATAACCCAGCGCAGGATACAGTCTTCTCTGTGTTCTACACAATCCTTACACCAATGCTGAATCCACTCATCTACAGTCTGAGGAACAAGGATGTGACTGGAGCTCTGAAGAGGGCAATGGGCAGGTTCAAATGTACACAAAAAGTGTCAGGAGATGTGTTTTGACAATGTCTTCTTCTCATGTGGATGACAAATAGGAGCCTTTGTGGACATTGTGGCCATGCTGTTAATGAAGGATTAACCTGGAGGGAAGGTTTAATTGTGCAGAAGAAGAAAAAGGAAAAGAAAAAGAGCAATATAAGAAATGTATCCTCTTAATCTTCATTCCTTCATCTCTTCTTTCCTTTCTTATATCTTCCATTTATTATGACCTGTTCACTTTCATTCAAAATAAATGCCCAGTGTTTTTAAGAAATTAAAAAAAAAATCTTGCTTGAAGTTTTTACGTTTTAGAGATAAAAATAAATTGCATGCAATTTTAAATTGCATGAACTGTGTTGAAGAGTGCAGGAGGGAGGATGGTAATTTCTGTATATGTGATACTCCTGTATAATTATACTTACCGTCTAAATATAAGAGAAATATTATCTTCTCTATTTTGAAGACTAATACCTGACATAGCCTTTAGGAAGATAGTTGTGTAGCTCTCTGTTTGTTCCAGTTTTTCAATTGGTAGGAAGAGTCACTGAATATAGTTTTGGTTTTTTTTAATAGCCATTATACTCCTGCAATAATTAGGCATGTTTTACTTTAAGTAGAAATGTAGTATTTAACTTTTATTTGCAACACATAAGTGAAAACTATTTGTCAGACAAGTTAACATTCATGGATGAGAGCAAAGAACCTTGCCCCAAAAAAGGCAACCTGAGGATATTATATGCCTAAACATTTACTAAACATACAGGAGTATGGTTTGGGAGGATACCAAAGTGAATTTTCAAATATGTCACAATGTCATCAGGGTTAACCATACAACATTTGGATAGTAGAAGTTTGTTTATATTCCATATTCATGCTCCCCATGATCCAAGAATTGAGGACAATAAGTGTACAGCAAATCATTTTCAATGTAGCATTTGATTATATAAGAAGTTTACTTAAGTATCATAGGGGTTACTTTATGAAATTATTAATAATCATAATCAGTCATACTAATCTCTCTAAAACTTAAAAATTCACATACATTCATCATCATCTAATAACTTCATAAAAATAAAGCACATACAAGAGTTGTAATTACAGATGATGACAGTGAGGATCAGGGAAATGAGGGAATTCTGTATGGTAACATTTTAAATTAGTTCACTGGATTGCAAAGAAGAAATGTGGTTGATTGAACACTATATCTTTCAGATATAGCTTTCTCACTCATTTGTCCAGGCATTCATTTGTTCATCATAGCTGTGAGCAAGATAGATAAAGCACCTATACTCAAAAAAGTTTACATTCCAATGGGGGAAAGCAATAAAAATAAAATACAAACAAGCAATCAAGCAAACAGCTTGAATCCCTACCACATGGTATGAAGCAACAGTGACTAAAGCTGAACACTGCACCACAGAATAAACACACTCAGGTGAATTTCTAACAAACATGTATTCATAATCTTTACCAAAAGATATATAGTAACAGAAAAAAAAACTAGAAGCTATTCAAAAGCTCACTGGTGGTGACATAGATAAATAAATTGTGACATACAATAAACCTGACATAATTTCAATTGTATTTCAGTCTTTTAGCTAGTTCATCTGTTCAATTTTTTTCTTTATTGTTTCTTTTCTTCTTCTTGAATACAGAAAAAGGAAAAATTATTTTTATTTTCAATTTTTATACAAAACATTTTTCTTTATTTTTCTACTATATTTTTTTATTTTTTGTAAATTTTTCAAGTTCTGTTTTACGTCCAACATTTTATTTTATTCTAGTTCATTGCATTCATTTTCACAAATTTTCAAATGTTTTCCTTTTTTCCCCTTTTTCTCTAACCTATCAAACTCTTTCAATAACCAGACACAGACCCATCTAAAATCTGGCATCATTTATTTGATTTTGTGTGTGTGTGTGTGTGTGTGTGTTGTTTTTAATTTTTAATTTAATTTTATATTTTTACCTTATCAATTTCTCTTCTTCCTTAAAAATAATGAAACAAAGGAATTCACCCCAAAAGAAAGAGCAGGAAGAAACGAAAGCCAGGGACTTCAACAACACAGATACAAGCAAGAAATCTGAACCAGAATTTAGAATCACGATAAGAATACTACTAGGTGGAGTCAAAAATATATTAGAATCCCTTTCTCAGGAGATAAAAGAAGTAAAACTAGTCAAGATGAAATAAAAAATATTATAACTGAGCTGCAATCTCGAATTGATGCCATGGTGGCAAGGATAGATGAGACAGAGCAAAAAATCAGTGATATAGAGGACAAAATTATGGAGAACAATGAAGCAGAAAAAAAGAGGGAGATGAAGGCAAAAAAGCGTGATTTAAGAATTAGAGAAATCAGTGACTCATTAAAAGGAACAACATCAGAATCATAGGGGTCCCAGAAGAGGAAGAGAGAGAAATGAGGATAGAAGCGTTATGTAAGCAAATCATAGCATAAAACTTTCCTAACCTGGGGGAAGACACAGATATCAAAATCCAGGAAGCACAGAGGAACCCCACTCGATTGAACAAAAATCAACCATCAACAGGGCATATCATAATCAAGTTCACAAAATACTCAGGCAAGGAGAGAATCATGAAAGCAGCAAGGGAAAAACAGTCCCTAACTTACAAGGGAAGACAGATCAGGTTTGTGGCAAAACCTATCCACAGAAATTTTGCAGGCCAGAAAGGAATGGCAGGATAGTCAATGTGCTGAATCAGAAAAATATGCAGCCAAGAATTCTTTATTGATCAAGGCTGTCATCCAAAATAGAAGGAAAGATTAAAAGTTTCCCAAAGAGAAATTAAAGGGGTTCATGACCACTAAAGCAGCCCTGCAAGAAATTTTAAGGGGGACTCTGAGGGGAGAAAAAAAACACATAAAAACAATAGCAACAAAGACTAGAAAGGGCCAGAAAGCACCACCAGAAACTCCAACTCTACAAGAAACATGATGGCAATAAACTCATATCTTTTAGTACTCACTTGAAATGTCAATGGACAAACTCTCCAATCAAAAGCATAGGGTAACAGAATGGATAAGAAAACAAGATCCATCTATATGCTGTTTATAAGAGACCCACTTTAGACCCAAAGACATCTTTAGATTGAAAGTAAAGGGATGGAGAACCATCTCTCATGCTAATGGTCGACAAAAGAATGCTGGAGTAGCCATACATATATCAAACAATCTAGACTTTAAACTAAAGACTGTAATAAGAGATGAGAAAGGGCATTTTATCATATAAGTGGTCTATCCACCAAGAAGACATAACAATTGCAAACATTTAAGCTCCAAATGTGAAAACACCGAAATATATAAATCAATTAATCACAAACATAAGGAAACTCCTTGATAGTAATACTGTAATAGTAGAGGACTTCAACACCCCACTTATAGCAATGGACAGATCATCTAAACAGAAAATCAACAAAGAAACAATGGTTTTGAATGACACACTGGACCAGATGGACTTAACAGATATATTCAGAACATTTCCTCATAAAGCAGCAGAATATACATTCTTCTCAGTGCACATGGACAGTTCTCCAGAATAGGTCACCTACTGAGACAGAAATCAGCCCTCAACAAGTAAAAAATTATCAAAATCATACCACACATATTTTCAAACCACAACTCTATGAAAGCGATATCAGCCCCAAGAAAAAAATTGTAAAGGTAACAAATACTTGGAGAATAAAGAACATCAACTAAAGAATGAATGGGTTAACCAGGAAGTTAAGGAGGAAATTAAAAAGTACATGGAACCCAATGAAAATTATAAAACCAAAGCCCAAAACCTCTGGGACTCAGGAAAGGCGGTTATAAGAGGGATGCATATAGCAATCCAGGCCTTCCTAAGTAAGGAACAAATGTCTCAAATACGCAATGTAACCTTACACCTCAAAGATCTGGAAAAAGAACAACAAATAAAACCAAAAGCCATCAGAATACACAAAATAATAAAGATTAGAGCAGAAACCAATGCTATTGAAACAAAAAAACAAACAAACATAAAGCAGCAGTAGAACAGATCAATGAAACCAGAAGCTGGTTCTTTGAAACAATTAATAAAATTGATAAACCACTAGCCAGTTTGATCAAAAAGAAAAAAGAAAGGACTCAAATAAATAAAATCAAGAATGAAAGAGGAGAGACCACAACCAACAGGGTAGAAATAAAAGCAACAATAGGAGAATATTGTGAGCAGTTATACACCAATAAAATGGGCAATCTGAAAAAAGTGGACAAATTCCTAGAAACATATAAAATACCAAAATTGAAACAGGAAGAAATATAAAATTTGAACACACCCATTACAAGTAAAGAAATAGGATTAGTAATGAAAAATTCCCCCAAAACAAGAGTCCAGAACCAGATGGCTTTCCAGAGGAATTCTATCAAGCATGTAAGGAAGAGTTAACATCTATTCTCTTGAAGCTGTTCCAAAAAAATAGAAATGGAAGGAAAAGTTCCAAATCCTTTCTATGAAGCCAGAATTACCTTGATTCCTAAACAAGACCAAAAAAAAAAAAACACTAGAAAGGAGAACTATAAAACAATTTCCCTGATGAACATGAATGCAATAATCCTCAACAAGATATTAGACAACAAAATCCAACAATACATTAAAAGAATTATTCACCATGACCAACTAGGACTTACATCTGGGATACAGGACTGGTTGAATATCTATAAAATAATCAATGTGATTCACCACACGAATAAAATAAAGTACAAGAACCACATGATCCTCTCAATAGATACAGAGAAAGCTTTTGAGAAAATGCATTATCCTTTCTTGATAAAAACCCTTAAGAAAGTAGAGATAGAAGGATGATACATCACAATCATAAAGCCATATATGATAACCCAATACTAATATTATCTTTAATGAGGAAATATTGAGATCTTTCACCCTAAGTCTATAAAGAACTTATCAAACTCAACATGCCAAAAAATAAATAATCCAGTAAAGAAATGGGCAAAAGACATGAAGAGACACTTCTCCAAAGAAGACATCCAGATGGCTAACTGACACATGAAAAAATGCTCAACTTCACTCATCATCAGGGAAATACAACTCAAAACCACAATGAGATATCACATCACACCTGTAAGAATGGCTAACATTAACAACTCAAGAACAACAGATGTTGGCGAGGATGCGGTGGGGGGGGGGAGGAGGATCTCTTTTGCACTGCTGGTAGGAATGCAAACTGGTACAGTCACTCCAGAAAACAGTATGGAGGTTCTTCAAAATATTAAAAATAGAATTACACTGTGACCCAGCAAATGCACTACTAGGTATTTTTCCAAGGGATACAAGTGTGCTGTTTCGAAGGGGCACATGCACCCCAATGTTTACAGCAGCACAATCAACAATAGCCAAAGTCCAAAGTATGGAAAGAGCTCAAATATCCATAGATGGGTGAATGGGTAAAGAAGATGTTATGTATATATGTATATAGGGTATATACATATATACACCACATATAAAATCAGGATATAAAATCAACACACAGAAATCGGTTGCATTCCTATACACCAAATATGAAGCGACAGTAAAAGAAGTCAAGGAATCAATCTCATTTGCAGTTGCACAAAAACCATAAAATACCTAGAAATAAATCTAACCAAAGACGTGAAAAATCTATACACTGAAAACTATAGAAAGCTGATGAAAGAAACTGAAGAAGACACATTCAAAATAGGAAAAAAAAATATTCCATGCTCCTGGATAGGAAGAACAAATATTGTTAAATTTCGGTACTACCCAAGGCAATCTACATATTCAATGAAATCCCTATCACAATAACACCAGCATTCTTCACAGAGCTAGAACAAATAATCCTAAAATTTGTATGGAACCAGAAAAGACCCCCAATAGCCAAAGCAATCTTGAAAAAGAAAACCAAAGCAGGAGGCATCACAATCTTAGACTTCAAGCTATACTACAAAGCTGGTACAGTATGGTACCAGCACAAGAACAGACACTCAGATCAATGCAACAGAATAGAGAACCCAGAAATGGACCCACAAACGTATGGCCAACTCATCTTTGACAAAGCAGGAAAGAATATCCAATGGAATAAAGACAGTCTCTTCAGCAAGTGGTGCTGGGAAAACGACAGCAACATGCCGAAGAATGAAACTGGACCACTTTCTTACACCATACACAAAAATAAACTCAAAACGGATGTAAGACAGGAAGCCATCAAAATCCTCGAGGAGAAAGCAGGCAAAAACCTCTTTGATCATGGCTGCAGCAATTTCTTATTCGACATGTCTCTGGAGGCAAGGGAAACAAAAGCAAAAATGAACTTCTGGGATCTCATCACAACAAAAGCCTTCTGCAGTGAAGGAAACAATCAGCAAAACTAAAAGGCAATGGACAGAATGCGAGAAGATATTTGTAAATGACGTATCAGATAAAGGGCTAGTATCCAAAATCTA